>NC_052534.1:76599762-77799762 GCF_016699485.2 Gallus gallus | reverse complement strand
TCAGTTCTTCCTCCCATAATCCAAAAGACTGAGGAAGCCTCTTCCCAGCATCCTCTGGTGAAAATGGAGGCAAGGAAATCACCTGGCTCCTGTGCAGGGGTCACATCCACTCTTGACTTCACTTTACCCTCAGATGAGGCTGACCCCATCCTTCTTTCATTTCCCATTCCAATTTTGAGAAAAAGAGCTGTCCAATGAAGTGAACAGGAGAAACTGCAGCAAATTCTCCTTACAGCTATTAAGATTTGCAGGTTTTGCTATTGTGCCAAGGTATTTAAAAAAATGAAGATCATTCTCAGCACAGAGAACATAGTTATTATATACTATTGCATGAGATCTATTTTAGAGGAAATTAAGAACGCCTTAATTATGCTTTGATGACCCTCATTGAAGTGACAGCCAAATTGATTGTGCATTGAGGTTTGCAGACAGTGAAATGCATACTGCTAGCAGCTCAGTCTCTAAACAACCAGTGGGGTAAAATATATACTATATATATATCCTAAAAGCCTGCATTACCCCTCCTTCCTGCTATTTGATGCCGATGTCCGTGGAAAGGTTTGCTTCCTGCTTTCTGGCTCCTCGGTGACTGCTGATGGCCATCTGGTTCTGATCAAAACCCACAGGTGTACAGGACACAGACCTTCCTCTCCCATTCCACATTTTCTGAGCTTGTTTTCGTCTTCAGCCCTCTGTGGAGTGCTTCCAATGAAGACTGGATGCTTCCAGTCTGCAGGATGTTTCCCAAAAGAAAGGTTGTGACCTTTAAGAGTCATCTGTACTCATAATACTTCATTACTTGCACTGAAATGGTGGCAGGAATAAAAAGAGCATTAGGCCATCCCTGTTCTGGTGCACCTCTAGTGGTACTTTAAAATTGAAATCTTAAGCGAGAATAAATCAAATATAAATCTTGATGGATGGTTACTAATATTTTCTTTTACCATCTGTACGAAACTACTTGGAGCACTTTTCTCAATGGCTTCCTTTTTTTCTTTTTCTTTTCCCTTAAAAATGAACAGAAGTCTTCCTGTATATTCACAGCAGTAAATTACTTGCATATATATATGTAATTAGCAGCGACTTAAGTATAGATGAATATGGATATATGGAGAAAACTATTCTCATATGTGCCTATTTTCAGTGGGTTATTAGCTTACTCTGATAGCACTATTTTAGAAAGAGATAGCACATATACAGAATGTTGTCAATTCTAATGTATTTATCTGACTTGTATAGTTGTACATAATTATGTAATTGGGGTAAATATACTTAGTACTTGCAATATGTAGCAATCTGGCAACATGATATTCAGAAGTGCCAGCGCATCGTGGTGGCACATAAATGCCAGCTGAAATGGAACAATCACAAAAATTCTTCTTTGTTCCAGCTCACACAGGAAACTCCCATTTGCTATCTACATTCCATCTTCAACCTCGCCCTCTCTGGCTTGCTTATACTCATGTGTGCATTTCTTTCATATCCACTGGCACTTCTGTGTTTCATTACTAATTGTTTTTCTCTGTCAGGAAGAAAGGCATCAGCAACGTGCCAGCATTTCTGATCTTACCGACCGCATACTCCTTCCCAGAAAGCCCTTCATTTTCCAAGCACTTCTGCTCACCCTCTGGGTGACCATCCAGCGTGTGATGGCAAGCAATGAGTGATCTCCCATCTTCATCTCAACCCACCAGCTGTCTCATTCACGGCATTTTCATATTTTCTCCCCACACCTCACCGGTTATGGGAAGGTGAGTGAGCAGCTGGGTGGGACTTGGGCTGTTAGCCAAGGCTGACCCTCCACAAAAAGACTTCACTTGAGTTTGTGTCTCCTAGGTCTGAAGGACTTTCCATCAAGCCCAATATTTCAGATAGGAGACCCAAGCCCAGCCTGACCTCTCCTCTCCTTCTGTTCCAGTTCAGGCAACAACTGAGATGCGCTTTAAGTTTGAACAGAGTTGTTATTAAGAAAAGCACTTGATCAGGATTTGGGCATTAGTGATTAGACTCCTTCATTTTCACGCTGATTCAATTTTCTCTCTGATGGCTGCTGGAAAACCTCAAGAAGTGTGCCCCATTACTTAGATTTTTTTCCTCAGAGCCCTAAATCCAGCCATGTTTTCAGCTAACACATAGCACACTCCATCTCAGCATGTAATTCTCATCCAAGCATTGCAAAAATTTCAGGCTTTCACAAGGTAGAGCCTGTTCTTTTCCCATCAGATAGCATAGTACCATACCTTGAGAAATCGTAACTTGTGAGCCCCAAAATACTCACCTTCTGAATTCCCATTTGAAATATATTTTCTAATTCCAGGCAAAAGATGTCAGGTTAATCACTGCCACAACTGCCCTCCCAGATCCAGTTGAGGTATCTGTGAAGTGAAGCAGAAGGCAAACAGACTCACGAAGAAACAGCAGTGAGACATAATTAACCATTGAACAGCTGCTAATGAGAACCATTTATTGGAAGATTTAAGGCTTGTTTTCATGAGCAAGAATTTTCCTCCAGAGCTCTCAGTAACCGCTGGTGTTCTTGGGGACCTGGACTCCCAGATCTCCAGTTTGGGGACTTTAGTTACAAAAAAAGAAAAAAAAGTAGGTTTTAATTCAATACAGTACTCTGCAATTAATTAGGAATCTCATTAAGGGAAGCAAGGCTTTGCTCCTTAATACAATTTTGCAGGGAACATACAATGTGACAGGCAGGGACTTCTTAACGGGAACATGATCGTATTTGCCCTGAAACTCAGAAAGCTGCTCCTTGCAGACACAGACTGACAGCTAGAATTTGTATGTATCTATTTCTACTGTGGATAATCCTGCACCTGCAGATTTTTACAATGTAGGATAGCAATTCACTCAGTCTTTCCCTAAGCCTGAAGCCCAGTGTCCTCTTAAGGTTTGGAAATGCTCTTAGAGAGGCTGTCATTGCCAAATCTGACATGTTAGTGCAGCAAACTACAAGAACAGTTTAATTGTCCAGTACAATCATCTGTGCAAAAAGGTGCATGAGAGTAACTGTCATTTTAAATCATCTTCATATTGCAGTTATAGATTTCTAATATACACTTAATTACAGTGATTACAAGCCCTTAAAAATTATCAGCAGGTCTTTGGGAATATCACTCCCTTTATTTCACTCTGCTTTAATTTATTGTTCCTAAATAGAGGACAATTACCATTTACAACCAGCTGCTCCTGAAACACACTAGAGAAAAGGGATTTGTTTCTGAAGCTCTCTATCAGTTTTTCCTCTTTTTTTTTTTTTAATTTAATTTTTTATACAAACAAGATCCATATGCTTTCCATTTTAGGCCACAGAGCAAATGGGTTGCATAGACTCCAAAAATGATACCTGGACTCTGCAAGATGTCACCCACCGGGGCAGTTACTGACAGAGGTGTGGGTATGGCACACATACTTTGCATATACAGGGAGGCTGAGGGGAGCAGCATCTGTGATAACCATGCACTTCCCTTCACCCTTTCAGCTGAACCAAGGCCTGTCCAAGATGCTCAGTGGAGCATGGGGCCCCGCTCTGACACGTCAGTGCTCCTTCAGTTGAGCAGAAGGGGGACCTGCAGCTAAAGAAAGGGAAATGGGAATGGGAATCAAAAGAAATGTCACCGTGTCAGAGAGAACAGGAAAGGAGGTATTTATTTGTCTTTGTTATTAGTGAGTCTTCTGGTCTGCTCTGCTGTGATAAAGCAGACAGTAATAACGTATATTTTTTCATCAGTTCTTTATTTAATCAAAAGGAAGAGATGTAGGGCCAGATCCAAAACAGATGTGAAGCTTTACTGCAGGAATTTCCACAATTCAAGGTGACACAGGAGTATTGCAGCTTTGCTTGGGACAAGAGCTGGGCATGATGCAGACTGGCTCAGCACTGTGAGACACAGCCAATGGGGCAGTGCAAAGAGCAACGTCAGCCTCATGCGGGCCATGGGCTGAAGGAAAAGCACACTTGAAACCACCGGAGAGATCACAGAATCATAGATTATCCTGAGCCAGAAGGGACCCATAAGGATCATCAAGTTCCACTCCTGGCTCCACGCAGAACCACCCCAAAACCAGACCATATGACTGAGAGCTTTCTCCAAATGCTTCTTGAAGTCTGGCAAGCTCAGTGCCATGACCACTGCCCTTGGGAGACTGTTCTAGTGCCTGCCCACCCTTTGGTGAGGAACCTTTTCCTAACACCTGACCTGAAACGTAGATTTAAAAGTGACTGCTGGAAGAACACACCTGAAGAACCAGAGAACATCACCAACTTACTGGGGAGGAGAGGTGGCAGCTGACAGGCTGTGCATGTGTGAAAAGCTATTTCTGGCAGAGCTGGTCCCTTGCTTGGCCTCCTAAATTAACCTGAGCTTTGCAGCATCGCATCACCTGGTGTTCTTTTTCATCCCCTCGACATTAGGTAGAGTACGTCATAAAGCTCCGCAGACCTGGAATATTCATTAGGAAAAGATGATTCATTAGGAAAAGAATATTTTATCTGTACCCTAATAACAATCCTAACAGCAAAAGCTAGCAAAAAGTTCCTATTGCAACTTTAAACTCAAGTCAGCATAGGGGAGCGGAAAGGAAGCTGAAATAACTGTAGATAAGATCTGACAGGGAAAAAAAAAGGGCTGCGGTACAAGGAACACAGCTATCAGTCCCCTCAGGGTAAAAGGCAATGCCTTTCATGAAGTTCTGTTGACAAAAACAGGAACACTGTGAGCAAAATAAGCACAGTGGTAATGAATCACGCTTAATGCAGCATTATAAATTTCAGTGCTTTGTAAGAATTAAGAGATAGCTAGCGGACATCAGGACTGTGACAAGTGTCTGTACTGCTCCTGTTAAAGACACTTGTGGTAGAGGACAGATAAAAGCACACTGTGGAATACTGTGCTTTAAACAGTGGATCAAAATCCATCACTGCTTTGAGGCAGAACAGTGTTGCTCCCTTTTGCTTCCAGTTGACATTGATCAGCTAATCACTGGACACTTGATTGAATTTATTCCTTTGTGAAATGCATAGGAAATTGCTCAGACAACCCAAATGGACTTTATTAGCAGAGCCTTAGTGACCCAGCTCTGTATCAGAGAAGAGAGGAAGACACAAGGCATCCTTTTCTTACAAACACTGCCGCAGTCATAAAAGGTAACCACGTAGCAGAAAGATGGTTTGACTCCTTCCCCTCTGGTTTTAAATATTCCCCAACAACTTCAGCCCTTTTGCAAGTGTGTATCTAAAAGATCAGCTAGCAAAGCTACCACAAAGCAAAAACAACTAACCATTTCAAGATGGCTTTTAATCTCAAATTCATAACAACGAGACCATGCTTCCATGGTCACTAGTGCTTATCAAAGTGCTACCAGCTACTCAGCGGTACAGGCATCACCTGGAGCAGACACAGGCAGATGGTTGTACTGCTGAATAACCTCCATGGCCAGTGTGGCATTTCATCCAGCTCTGTGCAATCACGACTAGCTGTAGAGCACAGCCGAAACCTGGTCTTCTGTAAAGCTTCTTAGCACGTTAGCCCAGCTGAGTTTTCTGGAACAGATCTGAGATCTCAGGGTGAGTAGATACCATGTCAGATTGCTGCATCATTTGGTGTCCAATATCAGCAGCCCTGCAGCCAGGCTTACTGTGCCTGGTCCAAGCAAGTCCCCTGGTTCTCCCTGGAAGGTTAATTCACTGCCTGAAACTTTGTTGAATCCAGCCTTTTCACATCAACGCCAGCCCAGGTTTAACCAAAGTTAAAGAGGTTTCTGATATACTATCACTAAAATTGAGCCTGGAGAAAAAGAGGGTCAGGGGATTTTATCAACATCTATAAGTACCTGAAGGAAAGACATAAAGTGGATGGATTCGAATTCTTTTCAGTGGTTCCCAGTGCCAGGACCAGAGGCAATGGACACAAACTGGAGCAGGACAGGTTCCTTCTGAGCACCTGGCGGGGGCTTAATAGCCAGGACAGAAACATGAGCCATGATGTCCTCTGTATGCTCACACCGTGTCCCTAAGGCTGTAAGCATTAAACTACACATCTCTGGTTGAGGTCTTACAAGTTTTCATCATGGTTTCACAGTCAGTTGCTTGAGAATGCTTTTTCAGGCAGCCCATGGCCACAAGGGAACCTGTGGCAGCCACCTGAGACTAAATTGTAAAATTTAATGTTCAATTACAGTGTTTTAGGTTAAAAGTATTCCTGCATTCAGTGGCCTTTCATGGACTTCTGCTTCTGGATTGGTACCAAGCATTTGAACTTTCCTTGGCCTTTTCATCACTGGATGAGGCAAGTTTGCATTGGGGATATATTTCACCATACTTGTGAACATTTGGGGAGAGATTCAGTTAGCTCAGTGCTTCAGAATCACATACTTTTATCTCTAACCCTATTTTGGGTCATTTTAAGAGCAAAATTAGAGACGCTAATGACACATAAAGCCTGAGCTGTTGTGATTTTCATCACTCTCTATGATGGTCTAAGCTCCCTAGCAAGTACTTCGCAACACATCGACCCTGAACACATCAGCCCTCTACATTTTGCCTTACTTCCCATATTCTCCTTTTTTTTACATCGTCTTTCCCTTTGGCCCTGGGGAGAGCAAGGATCGATAATACAAATCCAATATCAAAAAAGTCTCCAGTGGAGCTATAGGTGTGTTCTGCTCATGTCATGGCCCAAGTGGCAGCACGTGGGTCTCAGTGCTAGCACACTCCACGTTGTGCATCAGGTGATGTCAGTGCCCAGGCACTTGCACCCTGCTTTAATAACTGTATTAGTTGCAAGAAGTCTGTGAGACGTAATGGTGTGTAGTAGCATTCATATGTTTACTTTCAGTTGATGGTTTCTTAAGGGTAGATTAAAATTATTCTCAGAGTCAAGAAGAGTATTTCTTTATTCTTGAATGGCCTAAGGAGATACAGGAATGTGAAAATAAGACAGATATTACTTTTTCTTGAGCACTGGGCTCATCTGGAAGACAGCAAATAAGTCTGAAGACGGGAAGCTGCATGACTCTGAAACTGCATGGGTCTCCCAGATGGTATTTTGGCCAATAACATTACCAGTGTACTCATCTTATGATATGCAGCCAGGAACATTTAGCAATTTACAAGTTTATTATCCAGCCCCACAAATCACTAAGGAGAGGCTTATACTCCAGTATACAGACACCCCACTTCTGCCAAGATCTCAAGAACAGCATTTTCAAGCAAGACTATTTTTTAATAAAATAAAAAAGTGGCTAAAAATCTGCTTCTCTCACCTCTTGTTTCACAGCAGGAAAGATAGCATTCAGTTCTATAACCGCTATCTAATGCCATGACAAAGCCAGTATCCAGATGTAGCGAGGTTATTTTTTCATCTCTCCAGTTTTCTATGAGATGTTATCTTCTATCAACACCCTTCTTAACTTCTTAGCAACATAAAATTCTGTTTGCAGCTTATTCGTCTCTATTTCCAGTGCTTAAGTATGATTTGATAAAATTAACTGTTTCAAAAAGCACAAAATAACATTTCGAATCAGGTAATCAGAGGCGTGATTTAAGGTGAAATGAATAATAAATTTATATCAAGTACTTTTTCATAACTAAAAATGGATTGGGAAGAGAGTAATCTGTTATGTCCTGGTCAGCACTGAGCATCACTACTTCCAGAGGAGACTGGCAAGGATGGAGAACTCCTAGTATGGAAGATTTAATCCATAGTGCCACAGATTTTCCATCAAGACTTTCTCAGGATCTGCAATGTGGGTTTGGAAGGGAAAGGGAATCTGACCTCAAGAGCCACTTTCAAATTAAAACTGGCTGATAACTTACAAAAATAATGGGATCTGAGTTATTCCTAAGGGTAACACCTCCGGTTACTGAAAGGATATTGCTTGAAAAGTTATCTAAAAAACAGATGCTAAGATTGGTGGGAGTCTGAAAGAAAACAATACAATGGCAGTAGCCAATTCAGGAGAGGTTAAATCCTCTCTTCCAGGACTCCATTTAATTTGAAGAAGGCAGAAATGACAGACAAGTTCAAAGGAGCAATGTTGTATCAATCTTAAGGAAGACCCAATAGCCAATAGAGGTACTGTCCTGTTAGCTGCATCCAGCATGAAATGGAGGAGTAAGAATGAAAAAAGACCACTGTGTTTCAAGCCTATGAGGCAAATGGAGAAGCCATTATGGGACTCAAAACTGCATCTCCCTTATAACCACCCACATCATCAAGTAATGAATATATTCATCTCAGTTTAGTTGGTTTTTCTGTCAGGTAGACAGAGAGCAGGGCAAATAGTTCCTTCTTTTCATAAACCTGATACTATCCACTAGCATGGGAAGAGTCTTGAAACACAGTGAAAGGCATTTGATTTTCAAAATCTCTGTTACAGTTGCAGTGAAATTACAGGGAAGAGGGAGCAGAACTGCCTGTATGCAAATAAATGCCAAGCAAAATTGAAATTCTTTAAAACGTGTTTCTTACAGCAATAAACCTATGTTCATCACCACTCAGGCATTTAAAGAGCTGCTAAACACATTTCCCACTTCTGCATCCTTCTCCTGTGTTCCCCAGCACAAACTCATTAAGCAAACAGCAGAATAACATTTCCAAAATGTACATATAATAACATGGGAAAATACGTTACTCCAGCTTCTGGGGATGCTATTCCCAGGATAAATATCGTCCATCTCTTGTTCCTCATCTGAATTTTTCAGATGACAGAGAGCATGACCCTAGTAGATGTTGACTGCCCTGAGAGCTGGCTTGGATCTGGAGGACATCCCAGGTGCTCTCAAACCTATGTGTGTCACCAGATTTGGACAGGACAGGATGGGGCAGAAGAGACTTTGTGCCTTAGAATGGGTTAGTGGAATGTGAAGGCAGAGAGGGTTCCCTAATCCTGCCTAATTGAGCACTGTCCTCTTCATCTGAGGCCAGTGTGCCTTCTTTGTATGGTTGTTCTGCCATACATCTCTGTCCAGTGCAATTGCCTCTCAGAAACACTGGTTTGCACTAACATAAAAAATACCTTTAACTGCAGGAGGACAGCCATCTTTATTCCCTTTGTATTAACAGGTATTAATATACTGAAGAGCACTTTCTTGGAAAGGGACTGTCCTTGGGCCCTATTCTGTGCAGGGAGTTGTGCCTGGGACCCCCCAGCTGCACTGCCAACACCATGTTCCTGTCATATACCACTCCAATTGGACTTCAGAAAGCTACGTATGATTCAAATAATGCTTTTTTTTTACAAATGGCATGCAAAGGAAGGAGAAAATGGCAGTCACACAGCAGACCTTTATTCTCCTGATCCGTAGTTCAAAGTTTTATCCAACTAACACTATCCTGCGAGCTGTTGCTCTAAGTCTGCATTGTGCCAGAGCCACCAACCCTTGAAATCCCAGATCCCCAGTGAAAAACAATCTGCAGTCCAGAGATGCCCTCGAGCTTTAAACCATGCAAGCTGAGCTCCTGACTCACCTGCTGGGAAACCTGCCAGTGCCTGACTTGCAGCACTACATCTTGCTGGGAGATTCACCATCTGCCCGGGATATTACTGAATTCCTAATAATGTTTTAATGTTTTTTTTTCAGACTGCTAGCTGTTTTTTTTGTTGTTGTTGTTGCTGTTTGTTTGCTTGTTTGTTTAAGTGTTTAGGTTTCAGACAAATCACTTCTGCTAGAGAGATCATCATAACCGCCACAGCAAGAGAAATGAAGACAATGATTTGCCAGCAGATTTCTTTGGTGGGCAGTTTCTGTGGATGAGGAGGGAAACGGACCTTTTAATTCTAGAAGCAATTTGGTTGCAGAAGCTTGTTTACCTACACGTTTAAGTGGTCACTGCATCCTCCTCCTGCTCTTATGTTGGTTAGAAGTGGGTGAGGAGACTAGACACTTTCTTCTAACCTTCCAACCAGCTGCTGGATGTGAGATTCACTGTGTAGCCAGGGGGGTTTGCCAACTGTCTGAAGCAGGGGAAAGCTATGTATTTTGTCCATCATTCAAACTTCAGACTCCCAGATAGTCCAAGCTGATCTGTCTGCTTTTATAATCAAAGACTTCTGGAACATTTTCCCTATTTTCCTTGTCCTATACTTTCAGTTTCAGTGTTGCACATCAGTTCCGATAACCTTTTTTTTTTTTTTTTTTTTTTTTTTTTTTGCTAATATTGGGGTTTTTTTTCAAGTTTTTATGCTTCATTGCTTTATAGCTTTTCAAGAAAACAGCTAATTTGCTTTTTAAAGGTTTCTGGGATCCCCCATAGGGGTCCAAACAAGAGGGACTTTCTCTCTTCTTTGCGGTGCAAAAAAATATTGTACATTGTCTTCAGCCTTTTTCAGCGTGAATGTCCCAAAATAAATACAAAGTTATTTTCCTTAGCAGACTTACAAACCTAACATCGGTGTTGCTCTGCAACAGCTCTCCCTGGAACAGCTTTATGTAATCCCTGGCCTCAAAAAGCTCTCTTGCAATTACTCTGAATCTTTTGTGAGAAACTTAGGAAGTTTTAGTGCATCACCGAGCAGTTAACATCTGTGATTTCCTACTGAGTTCTGAGTTTAAATCAATTAGCAGTAATTGGGACTGTTTACAGTGGGCTTTCATGTGGAACAAGCGTATGCTGGAATTTTAAATGAAATATTTAAGTTCCCACACCAAATAACCATAGTGAAATTTTTAAGAAATACATTGACCTTACAGTGTGCTGTTAAATTCTTTGGTAGCTCATTGCTCTCAGCAGAACCCCATTCTGGCCTCTGAAACTAAACTGGAATCTGCAGGTTTGGAGAAACAAGTGATTCGAATTTTAGTTTTATGCTCTCCGTTTCTCAACATCTAGCTGTTTATGCTGCACTAAAATCACACAAACTGGAATTAATTAAATGTAACAAAACATCTAATTATTGCATGGAGTGGTCTTGAAAATTTTTCCAGCCTATTAAGGTAATAAACCTACCACATCGAATTACACTCAGAAGTGCTACATGCAGTTTGGGAAGGGATCAATGCTCCCGATGACAGTAGTTAGCTGTGCAGAATTATACTGCACAGATTTAAATATAACTGCTGATGTTTCAGTATGCAGAAAGCACCAAAGCACAAAGTTAGCTGGGAGTTTGCTGGGTCGCTTCCCTGCCCCCCTTGGCAGTGAATCCCCCAATTATTCCCCATCCAGTGCACCATGAGGAGGGAAGGAGAAAGACGGTCCCAAACCTTCCATGGTTTGGAAGCTTTCTAACCCTTCAAATAAGAATGAAAAGCAGGTTGATTTATCAGAGCCTGCAGGTTATCGCTGTCTTTAAGTAGATTTGCCAGTGCTAGCAGTTCTGAGAGCTGTCTTCACAGATTAAGCTGCAAGTAGGTGCCAACCCATTGCAGATGCTGCGGCACCCGCAGGGCTGGGAGCTGGATTTATCCCTGTTGAGTAAGTGGGAACAGGGAACTACTGAGCAGCTGTGACGCAGACAAGCAGAGAGAAACATCATTTGCACTAGCAGTGCTGAGGAGCTCTTTCACCTTTAGGCTGAAGTGAAAGCAAGATGCGGTTTCTTGATTTAAAAATCACTATTGCCTATTGGAACTGAAGCGGAAAGGATTAGTACAAATCCTTATTTCCGTACTGTCATGTTGCCAAGGAAATCTATAACAAATACAGTCGTTATTGGAGAAAGCCAGTTCAGCAGAGCAATGCTTTTGAAAAATTGAAAGTTGAAGGGAGACACAATTATATTTCGTTCAGGTCAATAGGCACTTTCATTCAAGAGGACAATTACTGAACATCAAAAAAGAAGATGCAAAGCCATCATTACTCTGTAATGAACCAAGCCTAGAGCTGGTTTAGCAACTATAACCCGAGAACAACACCATCAGCCACTTTCCAGTGACTTTTTAAAGCTGAATAAATGTTTATATGGGGAAAAGCAATGGATATCGGGCATGCAGGCTGCTTCTTTGTGGATAGTGAGCTGAATTTTCAAAGAGTGATCTGTGCCCCTATTGATCCCACTGCAAGAGCCTTCCCCAGAACCGGGACTAGCCAGGAGGGCCTGGAACATCCCCGATGCCTATGACACCATTGCTAAAGGGGCAGGCACAAACAATGACAGTGGGACCACCAGGCCTTTCCACGGCCGGTGACACCCCAAGACATATTCACAGCTTCTTGTCACAGCTGTGTTTAGTCCTCTTCCAAAGGCAGAAACTCCTGTATCATCACAGCTTTGCCAGCTGCCTTTTCCCCCACAGCTTCACCAAATGGTGACTTGAATTCAGCCCTACCTGCTCTGCACACTATTGCTCCTGTTCCTCCCACACCCCTTTGGCCCTCACCTTTGCACCCAGCTGTGGGCCTCTCTGCTGTCTGAGTTTTTCAGACTGAGCAAAAGGAGCTACTCTGTCCTGTTGAACATAATCTTCTTGACGCAGCCGTGGACTCACACTGAGGGCTAACTCAGCTCCTCCACACTGCTCTCACACTTGTCTTCCTCAAAGGAATTAGGAAGAAAATACGATGAAAAACTTCATGGGTTGAGATAAGGTCAAGGAGATTGCTCGCCAATTACCATCACGAGCAGAACAGATTCAGCATAACAGAGATTAATGTAATTTATTGCCTATTGCTAATAGACCAAAGTAGTGAAAGGCTAAAAGCAAACTAGACACCTTCCTCCCACCCTCTTCTATCTAATTCCTCATATCAGTGAAGGGGAACAGGGAACGGGGGCAGCAGCCAGTCCAGAATGCTTCATCTCTGCCACTCCTCCATGATCACTTGGCCCCTGCTCCATGTGGGTCCCTCCCATGGGATACCAGCCTTCCCCAGCTGATCCCACACAGGCTTCCCACGGGCTGCAGCTCTCTCATCACAGCCCCAACACAGCTGCATACCACAGGGCCCACCCTTCAGACACTGCTCCACACAGCTCCCCATGGCTGCAGCTCCGGCCCAGGATGCTCCTCCGGGGGTATCCACGGGCTGCAGCTCCTTCATACCTCATCCAACGCTGCACCATGGGCTCCTCCATGGCTGCATGTGGAGATCTGCTCCGTGTAGTGCCCATGGGCTGCAGGAGGACAGCCCGCTCCTTGGTGAGCCTCTCCTGTAGCAGTGGGAAGCAGTTAGGCTCCTCACTGCTGCTGGGCTCTCTCCAGACCACACTCCTGGGGCAGAAACTGCTTGAGGATGAAATTGTCCTCCAGAGGGCTGTGTGCCTGGCACATTAGGGCCAAGTGATAGCAACTATTTATTTTACCCCCCATAACTGAAGCCATTTTAAATCTTGCCTGCACCGTACAGTATGCAGGTGAGAGCTGTTTATATAATTATCCTTCCATAACCTAATCCTGCAGAATGTGGTTCTTGTCTGCATCAGATCTCCTTCACACTGCTCTGACATTGCAGAAAGGCACAGGCAGGAAAATCCATTTTAAGAATCTTTGATCCAGCAAGTAGAGCAAAACAAAAGAAGATGAGGCTTGCAGCCTTATAGAGGTTTGACTGCTTGTCTCGTCTTTAACTGCAGGAGACATTCCATGCTCTTTCTTCACGATCAATTGGTTTCCATCCTAGCTGATCTCATATCACTCTCCTTGAGCTTCTTGGGTGTAAGGGAGTGAAAGGCTGGGACCTGAGATAGGCCTTGATTCAAAGTTGACCTGCCGATGAACCTCACAACCTCACAAGTATATCTACTATGTATAGTATTAATTGCATGTATAAGATGCAGTTTATCCATTTTTTTGCCATGTCAGGATGAATTTGTATATTCTGGTGTCATGGTTGACATCTGGTATTTATCTATATGCAGTAATAGCGGTCAAATTATATCTTTCTTGATCACAAGGGAACTTTGCTGTAACGTTTGCAGGGATCTGGGCAGACAGTTTGTCTTGCCAAAGAGGCCTGTGGTGCACCAAAATAGATAACACAAGTCCTTTGGTTCCTCCTTGAACCCTGGCCAGGTTTTAGGAGGGAAATAAACAGGAGAAAGAAGAAACCAGATGTTTTGCCTGACTGTTACGCAGATTTGTTTATTCAGAGATAATAAAAGCTGGACCTGATTGCAGTGACTTTGGAGACCTCACCTACAGGATGGAGGCACCACTGTAGGACTTCCCAGTTTCCGAGACAGGCTCTCCAGATCCTTGCTGCTACCGGGGCTCCCCAGAGACTGTGGATAAGGATGATGGCAAAGTATTAGGATAAATGGCGGTGTATTTTTCTTAATCATTATCACTAGCTTCATGTAGTAATGATTAGATGCATTACCTTGCTTATTTTCTTTACTGCTAAGCTTATCTTTTAACTATAGGCACCACTTTATTTTTCTGTTATTTTGAAACAGACAGTAAAATAAGCTTATCCCTTTTGTAGGTGTCTGTGTCCTTCCTGTTGACCCCATCAACTGGCAAAACAGGGAGGTGATGTAGTGTGCCCAGGTGGCCAAGAAGGCCAATGGCATCCTGGCTTGTATCAGAAATAGTGTGGCCAGCAGGAGCAGGGGAGTAATTGTCCCCCTGTACTCAGCACTGGTGAGGCCGCACCTCGAGCACTGTGTCCAGTTTTGGGCCTCTTGCTGTAGGAAAGACATCGAGGCCCTGGAGTGTGTCCAGAGGAGGGGCAACAAAGCTGGTGAGGGGTCTGGAGCACAGGCCTTATGAAGAGCGGCTGAAGGAGCTGGGATTGTTCAGTCTAGAGAAGAGGAGGCTCAGGGGAGACCTTATTGCTCTCTATAACTGCCTGAAGGGAAGGCGTGGTGAGCTGGGGGTCAGCCTCTTCTCTTGGGTGACTAGTGATAGGACTAGAAGGAATGGCTTCAAGCTGCACCAGGGAAGCTTCAGGCTGGACGTTAGGAAATACTACTTCTCTGAAAGGGTGGTCAGGCACTGGAATGGGCTGCCCAGAGAGGTGGTGGAGTCACCGACCCTGGTGGTGTTCAAAGAGCGTTTGGATGTTGTGTTGAGGGACATGGTTTAGCAAGAACTATTGGTGATGGGTGAATGGTTGAACTGGATGATCCTGTGGGCCTTTTCCAACCTTAGCTATTCTATGATTCTATGATTCTATGATGTAAATTTGGAAATTGGTCCTTCCTAAACTTTTCAGTCAAATTCTTCCACTATGTTTTCCATTTCAAACTTAAAAGTCACTCTCATTAGTCTGTAATTATAGGGGTGACAACACACCGGGACTGATGTTTAACTTTTTCACCCAATACCTTATCCAATTTTGATGCAACAGAAATGTTCCACATGCCATTGATACTCAGTCTTCACCGTCTTTACATTGATATAGTGATATTGCTGTGGTTTACAATAATTTGCAAGTCTTTAAATTTCACTGAACAACACAGGGCTCATATTAAACAGTTTCAAGTATATCTGAGAGATGAAAGGTGACAGAACTGGTAATTACCTTGTTTCTCATTAACGATGACTTAGTACTCCAGGGACCTGTATTAGAATAAATATTCTATCTCCTGTTTATTAACCTTTGTCCTTTAAAATGGTGAATGAGTGCTGATAAAGCTATCGCTATTGCGACTGCCTCAGGAACTGATGATGTTTCCCAGCTCCTAATATGATTTGGAGTCACCTTACCAAAAATAAACAGAACTTGACTCTATTATGCTCCAGACTGTCTGCACTTCTAACACAAGGCATTCAACCTAAATATACAGGCAGTATCAGCTGGTTTCTCACCATCTACTATGAATGAAATCTACTATATAACTCTTGCATAGTTTTATTTATGCCAAACTGTAGTGAAACAAGTGCAGAAACATACAGAGCTCCTGTGTTTCCTTGGCCAAGGTTTATTTTGGAAGGTGAGATCTTCTTGGTAAGGAATACAAGGTTTGCTGTGTTGTATGGGAACTGCCATCTGTCTTGTTTCCAACAGTAGCCAGAGCAAGCTGCTTCAAAAGTAAGTTCCCTAAATCCTAAATCTGGCTGTTACAGAGCAACTTTATTGCCTAAGAGCAAGATAAATGTCCCCAAGCCATGGAGTTTCTACTGCTTCAATAACGGATCATTTCAGATCTGACAATTTCCCCTTAATGCCAACACTAATGAAGTATAATCGTTCTGACTGCAGAGCCTTAGAAGAAACAGAACAAACAATGAGAAAATAGAATAAACATTGATTTAATAACAGAACAGCACTGTGTCTTGATGGAGAAAAGGAAGCTGCGGTCAAGAAAATAAGTGAAATACCCAGGTGCTAACATGCTGTTTTGTCCAGACTTGATAGGAGTACGTCCACTAACTATAGGAGACAGAGTGACTGGAATGAAGAGGACTAAACTCTCAATGGGCTCAGTTACAATCTTCAGAGTAAATTAGCTTGGTAGCATTTATTGTATATCAATATTTTGGGGCTCTGAGACTGTACAGCAAAAAGATGAACTTTTGTAATTCTGTCATATTTGTATTTGCATAAAAATGCAAAATTAAAACTTTTCTTAAGAAAAAAATGTAGCAAATAGACTGGCCGTCCTGTAAGGATTCCAAAGGTATCAAAGATCTTTATGGCTCAATTCAAGCCTCATACTATGAACGCCTGTCACGGACACTGAAATTATTTCAGTAATTGCCTGTCTAATAAGCCATGCCCACAGATTGCAGATAGTGGGTGCTCTGAACTGCACATTAAGGTTCTAATCAGTGCACATAGGGATGGGAAGAATGTTGTTCTCAAGTGCACAGCCTCTACCGCAGTAATGGATCTGGGCAACAGTGAGTTTTCAGTGTCACTGAAAAATCTCTAGAGGAAGAAATCTAGCATTTATATAGCCTCTTTATTTTTTTGCTGTAAAGAACCCTGGAAATGATGACAACCACTTTTGATAAGAACTGGAACATATACTTAAAAGTCAGCTACAGTGATTGCCTTGTTACCTCTTAACTTCTCTGCCTGATGGTCACACTGACAGGTCTGACACTTTATTTAGTGGTGATTGGTAGTAAAATCTTCTCAGTTAGACACTTGTCACCTACCTTGCCTTGTTATTTTCCTGTGCATCTCCTCCAGGAGCTGATTCATTTCAGTAGCATTTGTTGCAAGCAGAACACACTGGCGCACAAAGTCATCCATGAAAATTGTACGTTGTATTGAGTTTGGAAAGGAACACTCAACTTCCCTCATTTACTTACTAACTGAAGACTATACACTGCAAATCAATAGACAATCACTCCATTATCTCAGGACCTGCTTGAGAAACCTAACCAATTACCCACTTCTCTTCCCACTGCAGTATTCTTATGTACAACAGATATGCATCTGAAAATATCTAAATATGATTTCAAATGAAAACTGACAGTAGAAAATACGTAGCAAGAGAAGAAAGTCCATGCCTCATCTTTCCTAAATGAGTGTCCTTGTTTGGACTGAGAAAATTAATTTTCTTCATAGTGGCTGGTATGGTACTGCATTTTGGATTTGTGATGAATATAGAGCAGATTTCTTTTTGTTTAGCAGGAAGGATTGTGTAGTACAGGTAAACAGCTGGGTCAAATCAGGGGATGGCAGCAATAATTTTCTTTGCTGCTTTCTGAATAAAAGAGGGAGTATGATGCTAACAAACATTCTGAGATGACTGCTGGTAAACTACTTGCATTCCCAGCAAACTGAGAGCTGCCTGCGAGTAAAGGAAGAGCTAGAAAAGGATAATCTCACCCTTAATGGGGAGGTTTGCTCTTTCAGAGGAATAAAAAACCACAATGACTCAAGTGCACTGGGAAAACATTCCAGTGTCTCTCCAGCACTCTGATAAAGTCTATGCAGTCATCTCCCTCAGATGGGATGGTGACCCCAGCTCCTCACTCCTGGGATGTATCCTCCTCACATGACTATTAGGCAAGGAATGTGTTAATTTTGACAAACTACTTCAGCTCACACTGGGTTAAAGCAAAACTCAAGTATTTTCTTATAGCATCCAAAATGGACAACAGAGTAAGGGTTTTTGAAGGCCCAAGGGAGAAGACCATAGTGAGCCTGCTTACAAGAGAAATTACAAAAGGTCCTTTTCATTCCACATCCCACTCAGATGCTCTCCTGACATGTCAGAGATTCCATTTCTTCACGTGCCACGTGTTATAGGCTGCACTTGTTAGAGAAAAACCTTTCCTCCACAGAGCTCACCTACTTCTATAATGAATTCCATTTTCAGGGGCTCTGGGCATATTTAATTTTTCCTCTTGAAACTTTCTTTCTTTCCCTTTGAAACTTGCTTGCTTCAAACTCACTCATAAGATGATCTTGACACTTCCGCAGTTAAATTAAGAGTCTCACTTCTCTGGAGATACAAATGTCACTTTGTCAGCCCAGCTGTCATCCCCTGCACTTTACTTGCCAACCAGCACCTCCTTGACTGGTGCCACTTTACCTGCTTTACCGTCTCCTTCCCTGCTCCGGTGACACAATTGCTTTCAATGGGAAAGTGTCTTTCAGTCTTGAAATTCACATTTAAAATCAGTGAGAACATTCACAAACGTTGTTGGCACAAACATCTAGTGTAACAAGTGAAGTCAGTCATGATTGCCTCTTGAATGAGAAGGCAGTGCTGGGATTAAGGCTACTGAAAGAGACAGAGGTGAAAATCTTTTTTTCCAAATACACCATGAAAATATCACAGAACACTGACAACAGAACAACCTGTAACAGATATTTTCCTGAAAAATGACATATTTTCAACCCACCTTAACTCTCTAGAATGAAAGGCAAGCCTGGTAAAAACAACAATCGAAGGGAAAAGTTCAATTCATTTTGTGCATACATTTGAATAAGGGTCAATTTGATTTCAATACTCCGCTCTTGGGATGATCTGTATCCTTTAGGGCTTGCACTGCCTTTCTGGCTGAGGTGATAAGTGAGTGACAGCAGCACTGACAGCTCCATTAGCTGCAGAAAGAGGACGGGTGAATGTCGTGTTGCACCACCTCTGGATAATGAGCTGGATTTCTGAATGCAACCCAGATTTCTGCAGGACGAGCCACAGTGTGACAAGTTAGTGGTAGATGAAGCAACACGTCCTGAGGACTTCTCTTATATCGAGGCCTTTTACTAACATACCTACTATATATAGTGCAAAGGCAGCAGAAAGAGGCAGCTGTTAGGGCTCTGGGCTCAGCCTCCTGAAAGCAGATGCCAGCTGCCTGCCCAGGGCACACAAATAAGATGCTGAACAAGATGTTTTGGATGCACTCATTCACACGGGGTTAGTGGGTTTAGGCTGTGCTTATTAGAAAGGTGAGCAGAGAGGGTAGCTATCTTGGTTTCTACTCAAGGATATTTCTATCACTTCATTACAATCCAAAACTGGAGTCCTAGGGAGAGCAGGCTGTGTTCTGAAGCCTTGACGTGCTTCAAGGATGAGAACACATCCAGGTGCATTAGGATGTGATGATAAACTTCATTTGTATCAGAGCAACCACATCAGATTTGTTGCTAACCTAGACGTGAGAAGTTCTCTGTTTAGGAATTACTGGTATTCAGTGCATTCAAATTGTTTTTCCCCCAGTAAAACACGAGTGAATCACAGCAAGCTATCCTGGCATGAACTGTCACTATGGGTTGCCTAGAACTTTGGCACTTGTTCTTTTTTGTCTCATCTTGTTTAGTTGTTGTAGAAACCTATTTCTTCCAAGCTTTTCCATAAAAAAACCAAAAAACAAAAAAAAACCAAAACTTAACGGTAAAGAGAATTGCTCCCTCATCTCATGCTTTGCATGTGAAAAAAAAACCAAAACAAAACAGAAACCTTGTAACTAAAAAGAATTTAACAAAAAGAGAAGAAAAAAATGAAAAAAAAAAACCATAAACACATTTACACTTCTACTCTGAAGTGGTATTGAAAATGGGATTTACTGAAAAAAAAAAAGAAAAAAAAATACACAAGAAAATAAACGTTTTCCGAGAGAGAGTTAGGCCCTTTTCTTCGTGTTTTTCATGGGAAGAATTTATACCTCTATTATTAGGTACTTAATATATAGCTAAAGTCAAGGAGGGAAAAGAAGAAGCTTCCTATTACGTGGAAGCACAGAGACACATACAATAGGCCTAGGGACAATATTGTTTGGCATATTCCTAACTCAGATCCTTGTAGGTGCTGTGGGAGTGAAAATTCTTGTAGGATTCTTTACATCCTTTCGTACAACACGCTGACAAAAAAATCCCTCAGCTCCTCTTCTCTCCCTGCATTAACGCAATTTATAACACATTCAACAAAAATGTTTCTTCCATTAAGTTTGTAACTTAAGTCCGCCAAGGACTCAGAAGGGCCTCCATTTGTGAACTGGTGAAAATGAATTTAATGGGGAAGTAGGAGGTGCTACTGGTTACCTTTCAACAATTCTCTTATTAGATGTACTAAATATATTTCTCAAGCAGATGGAGAGCCAAGAAGAGGGACTAAATTAAATGTTGATCTAAGAAAGGCAGATACAAGAGGTGATCTGTAGCACTAAAGAGTGAAAAAAAATTCAGAAACTGTATGGCATTAATGAGACCGATTGATTTAATTAGCCAGTGTAACCTCATTTATCACATTAACCGGAGGAGACGTGCCCACCTACGGTGGTGTTTGAAGGTCAGAGTTGGATGTAACATACCTCCTGTACCACTCAAGTGTCCAGCCACAGAGATGGATTTACTTAGACCGGGAAAAAAGTCTAGACTGTGATAGACAGTTATGGAAAGCCTACGACAATGACCAAGAGCCTCCATACAAATAACACAGTGCTTTATGTTGGAATTGGAACAATTCAGCCTCATAATAATGTGAATTTCTGGATTTCCAATGTTTAAGGGAATTAAACATCAACAACAAAAACATATTCGGATAGTGTTATCTCTAACATAGAAGTTGGAGCCCATAAGTGTTGGGCTATTGCATGGTTTTATGACAGCAGATCAGTCCCTGCCAGTCTTTTTTTCTATACTGCCTCTGCCTCTTTGTTATTCAGGAAGGAACTTAAATAATGATAAGTCTCTGAAAGAATTCTCAGTAGCAAAAAGCTTCTCAAGGGCTCATTTACGGCCTCAGCCACATTGGGGTAAGACTCAAGTACCTCAAAGTGACAAGGGGATACATGCCAGCCTAATTTGGCCCTAAATTAGCAGTTCTTTGTCAGCTGGGAGCTGAGGTGTCTTCCAGCATTCAGTGCTGCCCCTCTAACACTGAGTATTTTTGCCTCTAATTGGAATTTCTCTACTTTTAGTGTGAAATTATTCATTAAAAAAAAAAAAATTAAGCTTCTAGTATCATTTCCTCTTTTGTTTCCTGATTTATCACGAGCTTGTGAAAAGTGCCTAGCAAGTGTTTATAGTTGTTTCAGGTTTTAAACGGTGCATGGGGAGCTGTTACACTTTCCTAAGTATCTCTTGCTTTAATTGAAGCTCCTATTTAAAGAAAAAGCATAACAGGACCCATGATGGTTAATTCCATCACCCTCCGTTCCTTCAGGAAGAGTGAGAAAGGCATCCCCAGAGCCTCCCTGCTTCTGCACCATGTTGGGAGCACAGCTGAGCCCCTGCTCCAATCGACCTTCATCCACGGTAGCCTCAGATAGCTTGAAACACCATGAAGCAGGGCTTTGCAACCCCTAAACCCTCAGCACACTGAAGGGGCAGGAGAGCATCCAGCACCAATACCCACACAGGTGGCAGTCAGACAGGTTTGGGATCGGCTGCTGTGCCAGATGCTTGTGCATGCCTTGAACACCGATGCTGGAAATCAGAGCCCGCTCACAGCTCTTTCAGTAAGTCTATTTCAAGTATGTTTAAACTTCCTTTACAGTGGCCACACAGCAGATCCAGTCTGAAAGATGTTTTCTGCTACAGAGAAGGGTATTATGTTGTTTTGGCTCCATTACATGGAGAACAGAAAGAGCTGAAGTCTTAATACAGTTCTTCTAATTCCTTCTCTCTTGGTCCCCTTCACACTTGCTTGTTATCTTTTAAAGTTTCCTCTGAAGTAATTTAAAAGTGTGTTATTACTACTCTTTTTATAGTTAGTGCAGTAATTATCGGCCATTTCTCGCACAAAGTGGCCAAAGTGTTCGCTCAGGGAGGCTGCCATTCCTTTCAGAGGCAGGAAGGAGACTGCAGGCAGCGTTCCTACTGATGCAAGAGATCCAGGCTGCACATGCATCAGAGTATTTGCATGGCACACCGACTGCACAAAAGGAAAAAGTCTAGTCAGAAGGCCAGCAGGTTTTTAGGGAGAATGCAAGTAGGCCTCAGGTCTCACCACAGACTTCAACCTTTTACTTTCTCACCTATTAATGAAATTTTTGCTTTAGGATCCTGCCTTACTCTTCAGGTTCTGTTTCTTCTGTACTCGGGTAGCAAGAGAACATCATTAAATACATGAATTTTTTTCTTATACTAATTGTACAAGGGAGAGAACATCTCTGCCTGTCCCTCTGCTAAACCTTCCTGTATCATATACTCTTTCCAGTGACCCACGTTCTAGGTAGGATGTGCAGCACAGGCAGTGTGTACAGCAATACTCAGATTAAACAAAAATGGTTCATGGTTGGAAAGTCACCCTTTAGTCCTCAGTTGGTGGCAATGAAAAAGGACAGTCCTAGGTCTTAGCAGCTGCCTTTGATACAAATGGCACCCCTGGCGATTTATCTGAGCATCTGGAGTGTGGCTATGAGTTGGTAATGTTATGTCTACTTCAGAGAAAGGGATTCTCATAGAACCCCTTGTAAAAGCAGGGCTGTTCCTCCTTGCGCAAGGCAAGCATTAGATTTGGGTGGCAGAGGCTGAAGTCTACCGTTAATGCTAATGCTTGCCTCCTTCACCAAGGCAGGAAATTCCAAATGTCATCAAAGCAACACATGGAATGAATAATCAAAGTTTTTTTTGTTTTTCTAATAGATGGATTAGAACAAAACAAGCCATGTGCATCTCAAAAAGACTGGATATTATATTAATGCCAACTCTATGAGAGTATAAATAAGCTGATGCAGTTTAATAGTAAGCATAATTTCCTAGACCAGCATACACTAATGGCTTATTGGTTGAACCAGATGTGCTGTAGATACCCAGCTACTCTGCTGGTCTATAGGACAGAACAACTGCAACAAACACCCCAGCATCTCACAAAATATGGGAAAGTATCAGCTGCCATTCAACAGTGTAGAAATAACACAGTAGTGAAACTAATAAATAAATACAAACAGGTTTAGGGCATTGTCTTTGAAACACTGTCCTCTGGGTTAAAGGTATGAAGATCTAGGTTTTAATAATTCTGGCATACAAGGAACCCTTCCTCTCCCCTGTGTAAGTGCTTCAGTTCTTGTTCCTAGCTACATAAATCACAGTCAGGGTAAATGCATTACAAGTGAAGAGAAGGAAATGTCATCACCTCCTAGCAGACTCTGGGAGCAACAGCTTTGCGCATACATACCAAAGCACCACGCAACTTAGAATAGAATAAGATACAGTGTTTTACAAACAGTCTAGACCAAATTCATGCTTATCTATGAAATCCTTGACTGTTTACCCTCAAAAAATATTTAATGCTGTTTCTCCTGAAAACATCTCTTCCATGACTTCATTGTGCTTTTCTCCCATTTTTAAGTACATATCAGTAGTGGGCAAGAAAGCACAGAACTCCGTGCTCAAACTCGAGTGCCAGCCACAAGACACACGGATAGCCAGTAGTACCAAGCAAAAGCTGTACTCTCAAGAAACAGAAAAAACCTCTCATCTAATTTGATTAAGAAGAGTTGACAGAGCCCATACATGCTGCTGACATGTAACATCTCTCTCATGACAGCAGATGCACCTGAAAGTGGGTGGCAAAGAGATATTACAATGTTGACCATACCGTCCGCATTTCATGATCACAAATAGGTTTCCAGTTGACAAGGCTCATTTTTCAGTGCAGCACCCTTGTCTTCAAGCTTTTGCCAAACAGTTATAACTTCATCAGAGCATCTGGGATTACATTTAACAAAATTGCTTTTTGCAGAAGTGAGACAGTACCAAAGCAATACAGTTCTGGAAAAAAGCAACAGCACAGACAGAAGGAGAGAAATTATCTGGAAAACAGAGAAAAGACTGGACCTCAGTTATCTAGTAAATTAGCTCAGTGCATTATAGCATGTCCATTCCTTTTTCTAGGAATTACAGTAAAATAAAATTACCAGAATTCTGCACTGTGTGCAACACCATTTCATTAGAAGGATAAAAAGCCAAAACTGTGCTTTGTTATCAATGGACTAAGTATGAAGACTGCTTCTATGTGACCTTTAATTTTGAGCTCTTCATGAAATCAGATGTACAAGATATTCCTATTTGAAGGAGTGAGCGCAATCCCCGAAGCTACATAGGAGGCTGTGTCTAAACATGTGATAAGCTCACAAGTCCTTACTGCTTTCTTCCAAATAAACTAAAGCCTTTTCATACATCTCATCAGAAACTTAAAACCACACTGGGATTACGTGATAAAACACTTCAAGGCAGAAAATACCAAAAGTAAATTTGCATTTTGTGCATTACCGTATAATCTTTAATTAAGGGTTCATATTAAACTAATAAATAAAAATAATCTAGTTTATCTTTTGCAGCTGTGGATGATTTGAGTACAATTGTTGTGCACACATTAGGGTAATATAGCCCACGATATGTCTTAATATACAAAACACATAACTACTCAGAACTGTTACTTGAAACCGAGCTTAAGCAAGACAAAACACTTAACAGTTTGTGGTGGTAAGCACAAGTGGAATGCAGTGACATTGGCTGGTCAATGTGGTCTGCAATAGAATGTGCCTGATAACTGACTTGGTCTCTTTGTCTTGGCTCAATGAAGCTGTAAGTCAAGACCTCAAGTGTTCTCTTCAAGATAGCCAAAAAGTTGGACCCAACATAGCTATCGGACATTTCAAAACTCTAGGACTCAAAGACCATGTCAAACCACTTTATTACTCAGGCACAGTGGAGAGTTATGATACCAGCATGAGGTTTATGCACCCAAGAGAAGTTTGTCATTGTCATTTGGTTCAGTTGCAGCTGGACTTGATGATCTTTAAGGTTTTTTCCAACCTGAGCAATTCTATGATTTTATTCTGTGATTGTGGCCCCTCCACCTATGGAGGAATCCAACACAGAAACTCTGTGCCATGACAAACCCAACTTTCTCCTTCAAGGCATGCTTCCTCTAACAGATACACCAAGCAGGGCGCATATTTAAAACATACACACAACTGCTCCCTGTTTAGCCCCACCAAAAGAAGGAAGGACCTCTGTGCTTGCCCTGTGCAGTGGGAAAGAGTGAAGCACACCCTTGAAGTTTTATACACTGTCAGGAATTACCCAAGCCCTGTCTTATATTCTATCTGTCAGATTCTCGATAGCTACAAAGCTGTTAAGGCAAAAATACCAAGCATCTAAGCTCTTCTAGAACAGTGATGTTTTCCATTAATGACTACTGGAATTCGACCAATGTCTTTCTCTCACTATACGTTGATCTCAGTTCACCAGTGTGTGTATCAAACATCAGATTCATTATCAAATTCATATTAGGAGACAGCCAATACAACGCTCGGGTTTTGCATAAGAATTTGACAATGGGAATGACATTCTCTTTGTACCGAACATTAAAATTAACAAAAGATTCCAGAATTCACAATCTGTGGACTATTAAAAAAAAAAGTCCAAATATCCAACGGATCAGCAACAGAGAACTAAATAAGAACAAAATATTTTTACCTACAAGTAAAAATATGTAATACAAATTATACATAATATCTTCCTCAGATGGGGACTAATTTACTAGAGCATCTACTTCACATTTATGGTCAGGAACCCCTAGTGGTTGTCAATGACAGCTGAAGGGGCTTTTCCTGCATGGCAGACAAACACTGGTACAGGGCTTGAGATGGTGGTATTGAGATCCTGACTCCTGCTGAGGTCTGAATGGAAGCCCCAAGGCAAATCTCTCAGTGGGAACCAAAAAGAGAATTAACAGGCCAGAGGGCACTGTAGGTTTTTCTATGAACCAATCTTATTAAACATTTTCACAGTGACCATGGCACAGTGACACGGTCCACTAGAAATGTTTTAAGAACATTTGCTGATGCAGTGGTCAGAAACATTAATAAAGATGAGGATAAGGACAACTTGAGAAAGGATCAAACATCCAGAGCAAAGAGACACGCACATACGAAATAACTGGATTTTCTGCCAGAGAACAATGACATTCCTTAGGTCACCACAGTTGGTAACAGAAGTGGAATAGAGCTGTAGTGTTTGCTATGAACCACCAGTGTAATGCAAAGGTGGAAAAAACAGGAGCTCTGACATATAACGCAAAGCGTTCCCAAAGGAATTACGAAGTAAATGTCACTCTGCTAAGACCCCCACCTGGCACGCTGTTTGTTCATGCCTTTGCAAGGAAGATTACTTCAAACCAGAACAGACAGAATGTGGTAAAACACAATACCTATTTTAGCAAAGGAAGCCATTAATAAAATGAACACAGGGGAGACAGAATTGGTCCCCAAACACAGAAATACGTTTAAGAGTCCAAGAAGAAAACTAACTTCTACACTGAAGAAGGTTGCTGGCACAACAACAACAACAACAACAACAAAAGGGTACAAATTAGCCAGAGATACACCAGAAATCAGATTTCTATCATAAGTGAGGCTGTGGATATGGTTTCCAGTAAGTGTAAAAAAAAATAACTGATTGAATTTATGTGGGATCAGGATATGAAAGTAGATGTATGAGACATAACCATATGGAAGAGTGCCAGCAGTAACAGGAGACTGGCTTCAAGGGATAGAAGTCCTGCAGGTTCTGAATTCCATCTCTTTAGAAGATCCTTTAAAATGATGTTCTATGGCCTAAGTAAAAAAATGATTAATACTAATTACGGAACATATGTCTAGTACATCGAGAGACAAAAATCTGCACAACAAAGTATATAGCCTATATAAGGTCTTTCTTATTTAGTAGTATTCTGGTAACTACAACAAATTTCCATTGGTTTCTACTTTAAAGAAATATTTCCTATATTAAGTGAAAGCTAATACGCTCCAGTGCAAATGGTGACTTTTGCAGAGTGAGTGTCAAAATCTAGACAATGATGAGTGTGCAGATTGGAATGCATAGTGTACCAAATCCAGGGATAATTAGAGAAAATGTAAAATGTATCAGTGAAAAAATATTTAGCTTGTGTGATCATTGAAAAACAAAAAACCCAAAAAGCAATAGGTAAGGAAATGTTTCAATTTATAAATTACAATGCCAATTCCAAAATCCCCAACCACCAAGGTGTCTCTTTACCTGCTTGCAGCAACCTAAAAGCATCTTTCAAGACAGGAAATTCACCAGTCTGTCTTCAGTGGGTGTAACTCAGCTTATGTCCACAGGAACTATTTCACACTGGCAGTGTTGAGCAAGTAACCTTCTCACTGGCAGGAGAACCACAACCCTCCCAGCCCTCAATGATACAGGCAGACCAGTAAGAAAACGCATACTAGAAAAGGACAGCCAGCCAATTAGGGTGTAATTAATGTGTGTAAATAATTAAGGTGTAGAGTCTCTTTTCCAACCCCCTAGCCATTGTAGCTGCCACTAACAAAACACAGAACTCATCCACAGCCTCCGTTATCACAGAAAAAGACACAGAATAAAATTCTTCACATCCTTGAAGAAGTGATTAAAAGAATGCAAGTTAAAATGACATTTTATATTCTAAAATAAACTGTTTTCTAATGTTTACAATGAGAAATTGATAAGCATTTATATCACCACTGAATACAAGCAGATAGAAGGAGCATCTATTACTGAGGATATAATATAATGATCAATGCAATCCATGTGTAAGACAACTGGATGGGGACAAAGCAAGACCCATTAGACGTGATTTGCAGTTAGACAAATACTCATGGTTATCATTAAAAGAATGCCATCTAGCCATCCTGAACTATAGCACCATGAGATCTGAACACAGCAACTGCTGTCTGCAATAAGAGAAATATCACACTTGCCTGTCACAGTACGATACTGGAAGACGGCGCTGCTAATGAGTGGTTAGCATGTGGACCAGCAAAATTCCTGATATTCTGTGAAAATTGCTAAAAGCTCCCTGGTCTCTGCCATGGGGCAATTCAGTCCATTTTGAAAGAAACTGAAGGAGCCTAGCAAAGACAGGGTTGTGCAATGTTTCTCTAACTTGTCCATCTGAGCACTCTGCAATGCTCCAACAAAAGTGATACATAGATAGCAAGAAAGCTTGGGGGGGAACTGAAAGGAATGATGCAAATAAGTTAATGCAGTACCTCAAACAAGAAATCTTATTTATAATGGAATAGAATTGGCTAGGAGAGAAATGAAAGAACGCAAAGTCTAAAATTGAAACTACAGTGATGTTCTGGACAACCAACAATGAAGGCAACAAAACAGAAAACTACTGAAACACATTTGCATTTAAATCCAAAATAAAGTGCAAAAACACGTATTGTAAATTTTAATTAAAGCTGCTCCTTATATCTACAAAGTTTTCCATGTAAAAAAAGTGAAACGGAGGCAAGGCAAAACTTGCCCTTCAGCTCACAGTGCAAGACCAGCACAGCTCCCTCCACTAATCCTTTTGTCAATATTATTCAGTGTATCCTAGCCTACATTGGAGGTGATTTAAACTAAACTAGGAAGTCACCCTAGTTTTGGAGATAAAATAACCACATTGGGACTTAATTTGGTATGACAGCTTAGCTATCCCAGCTTATTATAATGGTCAAGCTTGTTTAAAGAAGGTAACAAGCTCTACACTTGACCCATTAATGACAGGAACAATACTGTTGTCCATTCGTGCTAATGGAGAACACCCCTTGTCTGGTGGTGCTTTGTCCACCATACCAACACTTTATAACTTGACAGCATGTAAGAATTAAAGCTGACATTTTAAATAGCTGCTTGTTGCCTTATACTGTTTGGAAACTGCACATTAGTAGAGGAGGCACATCTATCTCTATTAATGCGAGTGGGTACTTCTTAATGGCATAGTTGATTTATTATTGTGGCTTTAAGATGGAGGCTGTACTTGACACTACAGAAAGCAAAATAAAGATACCTTCTGCCATGAAAAAAAAATAATGCAGTGCAACAGATACAAAAGAATAGGTAAACAGAGGAAGCAATAAGTAGGATCAAATGTTTTCTTCAAAAGAAAAAAAAGCTGGCAGCCAGCTCCTGTCTGGCACAGTTTCTCATCTGCATGGTGTTTGTCTACATGCTTTAAAGGTAAGCAAGCTACATATGTACCCAAACCCTACGGCCAGCTGAGACCACCTCTCCCTGCTGTGTTCTCTCCTAGCTTCCTGCTCAACAGCAGCCTGCTCACTGAGGGAAAGGTGTGGGCAGAGAGGGAAATAAAAAGGCCCAGCCTTGGTGCTGTGCAAGCACTCCTCAGCAGCAGCCAGAACAGCAGCGCGTTATCTGCACTGTTGGAGTCACAAATCCAACCCGCAGCACGGCATCTACAAAGGTTGTTAACTCCATCCCAGTTAGACCCTGTACACCAATGAACAAGGTTAAAAAACAAACAAAAAAAAACCCTTAAAAGCTTAAGGTATATGCAGGCAGGAGGCAAGCTCCTAAAAGGCTCAGTGTTATCAGTGTACATGCTGGGCTTGGTGCTCCCTCAGGATTTGCTTCCTGAGCCAGCTGCAGCACTGCCACAGCAGGAGCATGGCAGGATGGGGCTGATGCATGTTTCTAGCGCTTCATCTCCAGAAGGCTTTTCCTTGTCCCCAAATACTCCTGATGAAGCGTCTATGCACATCATTCTGCAACCAAAAACAGTACTAATGTCAGATGTACTCTTTATGGCCCCAGTAGCAAAAGAAGAAGGATGTGACAGAGACTTAACCCCAGAACACCACATTTTATGACCTCAGATAGCTCTATATTCACAAAACCGTAACAGGGGTCATTTCAACAGATGGGGAAAGATTTTAAAGTTGGAGCATTTCTGTGCAGTATGAATGTCTTCTGTCTGCAGATTGCTCAGTCATATTTTGGGTAGTCACAAAAATCAAACAACTCACTCCAAAAACAAAAGTGGTAACAGACTTTGTGTCCAATGAAAAAACACTGTCACTCCTGTGAAAGGCAGGCAAGCATGCAGAGCAGAGATGGACAAATGAGGGAAGCTGTACTTCCTTGCCACAAAAATCTTTCATTTCTGGCAGTTTCTGCAAAGCCAGCCCTCACATGGATACCCTTTTTTTTTTTTTTTTTTAAGCTAAAGGAATAATTATTCCAAACAACCATAAAAACTTGATTCTTCAAAACATTATCAGTTTCACAAAATATTGCATAGGGTATAGTAACATGAACACGGTCTTTTCTTCATTCACAAGAAGGAAAGTAAACATTTGGAGGTCTCGATGAGGAGCTACAAGATATGGCTTAGTGGCTTGTGGTAGGAAGGGTAATGGGAGGATGGTTGGACTAGATGATCTTGTAGGTCCTCCCCAACCTTGTGATTCTGTGATTAATGCAGAAATAATAAACATGATAAACACACAAGTTTGACAAAAAAATAGATTCTGTATTTTAAATTTAGCCTTTAACTTTACTAGAGCAAAGAAAGGACAGAACACACCTCAGCATCCTTAACATTAAATATTTTAGATCCCCTCTTTGCTGCCAGTTTATTTAGGACTACCAATACCGTCTGATAAAGGTAGTACTGACTACTTATAACTCAGCTTAGCTTGATGTGAGGAGTCACTCTTATAGTGACATCTAAGAATATACTGGATGTAAAAGCTAACTGTCTTTGGCTTTGAAACTCTTCCAGATAGAAAGAATAATGTGTGCTATAGTTCATTTTGTTTTGTATTGCCAGAAGATTTTCTTTTAGGTGTCATGCCATTGGAAGGTTTCCGTATATGTTTGATGGAAGGGAATTTGAGAAGAGCTTTCCACATAGGTATCTGAGTTCTTCACATCTTCAGAAAGGCAACCTGTAAAAGAAAGCAAAAACAGAACAGTGGTTAGTCTCAACACTGCAGGATAACAAAAAAAAAAGTTTGAAATTACATATTATAATAATCTTTTCACTTAAAATCAAAACTTCTAGTAGTGTGATGAGAGAGGAGATGCTATATTAGAAATCAGTTACTTTTCCTCCACTTTTTTTGCCTAACATTTATCTCTCCAAAGATATTAACTTAGAAAGTAGTTAGCTGACTGGAGACACAATCATATGTCAGGATTCTTATCTGACAAGGAGATTGTTTCGGATATTGAACTAGGAACAAGCACCACATCTCGCAGATCACAAGGACTGAAAAAAAGATGGGATAGATACCACCATATGAGGACAAAGGAAAAAAAGGCTACATGTTACACAACTGACTCCTGAAAAACACAAAAACACAGAAGAATAGAGACACTTCCTTTTTTCTTCCAAGAACTTTTCAACTGTACTCAATTAATTAAATGAAGAAATTAGTTATCACTTTGGATTTTCTGAACTGACAGCCAATAACCAGTCTACTTGATACTGTAGGCAAGCAATACAGGAAGCATGATCAGCCAGAAGGACTTGAATTAAAGCATAAAATATCATCAAGCATTTAGTAAACAAAGAAAAAACAGAACTATCCTACGTCTAAAGAGTGTTTAACAGAGAGTTGTATGTCTGCTATAGAAGATGTAAAAATAAAGCAAGTTTGAACATATCTAAGAGGATACTCAGAAAATCATTCATACAAAGGATTCACATTTAAAATAACACGACTACAAGGTGCTAATGGGATATGGCAACAGAAATTCTTGGCTAGAATGGTAAAGATCAAGTCACATCATGTGATCATTCACTTCCTGAATAACTTTTTCTATTCCAACAATCCCAGCAGTACCCTTTGAGAACGCTGCAATGTTACTACGTAGAAGGGTTTATTTACAGAGACAGGACAACAGAGAGCCACAAAAGCTTCCGTATTTCTGAATCATTCTGCTCTTCCAAAGTGGAACAAAAATTCAGAGAAAAGGATTTTCACGTACAACATAAGTTTCCAGAAATGCCTGGAGGCAAAGCTAGCCAGTATGCAGTCAGCTGGCCACAGTGAAAGTCTGAGAGTTTCCCGGGAAAGTCAGCATCACATTGAGATATTCCCATTGTGCGCTTTCATTCAGTTTAATCAGCACTTTCCAACAGGAAGCTGCTCCAGCACACACATTTTTGTCAGCTCAAGCAAGGCTTATTGTAAAGGCTTGAAACTGCTCATCCTGTACTGTAATTTATCATCTACTAGGCAAAGATTCCTAACCTCAAAGACACAAAACATAAGAAGAACCAATGTGCCTATCACCTTTCTCATGATCAAGTCACTCAGATGAACAGAGACAGATATATAATCAAATGTAAATTCTTAGCTATGCAGAGAAGTTATAAGTAACACAGACTAGGAAGGAAATCCTGGCTCAAATTAAGTCATAGGCAAAACTGAGTTTGACAGGGCCATAAATTCACCCTCGCACTGCAAAGGAAGATGTCCTCGTTTCAATCAAAACAATATCAATAGCACAATGATGTTTTGGTTGTTGCTAATTGATGGAAGCATGCCTGGGGCCGGGCCAGTCCCTTGGCAGAGAAGAGCCACCACCTCCATGGTGTGGTGGAACCATTGGAGGGAGTGAGCAAAAGGCTGTGCTGTGTTTGGGTGCCTGCTGAGTTAAACCATAACAGAAGAAAAAAGTTTTTTAAAAAAGGAATTTTCTAAAAATCTAGAAAGACAACAAACATTTTAATACACGACATAAGATTTTAAGCTTTTTTTTTCCCCAAGCCTAAGACTACAGGCTCTTTTTGTACATGTTTCTGAGGTATCATTAGAATGGATATATTTATTTGACTACTTGGTATATTTTATAACGTATGAAATGCACTTATTCACTCCTCTGAGAAGATTATTTGCAACAAAATGTTTTCCTGATCCTCTAGGCTCCCCTACTGCCCAACAAAATGAAAAATGTCAAAAGGAATCATTTTTCAGTGTCCGCATTTACATTTAATATCAATGCCAACAAAAAAAGCACATCAGTTCATTCGTAAAGTTGACAGAGCTGACAAAAAATGGGCTAACACATAGAAATTGTAAGCTCTTTAAAAAACACGTGCAACACATGAAGGTGTTCAAGGACAAAAACTACTCAAAGTAAATAACTTACAAAGTTCCTCCATAACCAAAGTTCACTCTGAAGCAATGTAAAATGTCTCCCTTTATTGTATCCAGAGGGACTTGGATTGCTATACGTTCTGGATAACACAGTCTGGCACTGTACACTGGTTTCAAAACTATGAACCTATGAGTTGGGCAAGTGGGAGAGAGTGCTTCTCCCCCCAGTTCTTCACTTAGCAGGGTATTTTCTTTGCAAAATGGACAACTACCAGTCTACTCACAGTCTTTTAGTGAAGCTCAGAAATGCAGTATTTCACTGCTACCACTGCATTCTGGAAGAGAAATCTAGAAGAAAAAAAATCACGTACCCTATCTACAACTACCTGGTGTACAAATTGGGGTGTATCACTAAGTTAAGAATAAAAGTCAGTTCCCTAATTTAAGGATCTTGATATTGCCCATACCTTGACATAATGCTTCCCTTTTCAATCGGTGAAGATAGCTGATTGCAAACCACTGTTAAGACCTGACTTCTGTACTTTAGCATCCTTACTTACATGACAGGAAACATTTTTTTTTTCATTTTCTCTCCAGTACATCTTAAGACGATCATCTTCTTCTGTCACAGTACCAAATGCATTGCAGCACTCCACCGTTATTTTTTGTAGCGCCAGAAATTGCTGCATAATAAGTGAACATAAACTCCACATTTTCAATGTTTTAAAGAGATATCTACACAGTGGGATCTATAGAGCACCACAGCCACACAAAGGATGCATCTCACAAAGTCACATTTTTTGTGAACAATAAAACAACTACAACTTTGTTAAAAGCTTTTAGAACCAGGGCAAGTTAAGAAATTCAAGCTAAGATATTCAGTTCTAGGAACTGTGCTCTCTCAGCTTTCCCAGGAAAATGCAAAATATCAAGCTTAAGCATTCTTCATACTACATGAAAATGATGCTGAGAATTTAGGGAAAGCAACTTGACAGTGAGCTCTTACATGGTTAAAGAGTACAGCAGGCTGAAAGCTACTGAAACAGAGGCTGATAATGCTCTTTTCTCAGTAGGGAGAAGGTAGATATGGGGCTACAGGTTTCAGTCGTTCTGAATCTCTCTCATAACATTTAATTTCATGGAGCATTTCATCATTTTCCTGACATCATATGATAAAAGCCTCACAGAAAACAACAGTGGGGCGAAGACACCCAGTACTGAATAGGGCATTCAGTCACAGAATCACACCCCGAGGTGTAACAGGTAAAAGAAAAAAGTTACAACTTCACAAAATATGTGAAAAGCTCTGGAGTCACGACAAACTAGGGAGATAAAAGAAGACGGTTCCAGATGGCAGAAGCTGCTGGAAAGAAATTTGCTCTACCCAAAATGGTAACACTGGGCAAATGGGCAAAGCAGGTGACCGGTGTAAGAGAAGCAGAAGCGTGACGAGAGGCAGTGAAACAATAAATTTTGAAGAAACGCGATCTGCAAATCCAGTGCATACAATCTGTTTTGTGGAGCTGACAATAGACAGCAGATATGCAGCAACAGCAGAAAGTTACTTTCTCAGTTAAGGAAAGGAAAAGTAGTTCAATCTCACCCAAGTTTAAAACTGTTCTTGTTTGTATTCCCTTTAGAGGAAAGAAACCAAGTGAACTGTGCAAAAAAAAAAAAAAAAAAAATCTCTTTGTATGCCTCTAAAAGTTGAGGACGCAGAATTTCTAACAACTGTGTCTCTTCCAATAATTAAACAAAAGTAGGTATAAAATACACAACAGAATTTCTCTTCGGTATAAGGAGAGGGAACTGTATGTATGTCACTCCGAAATAAACGTCTCCTATTTCTTGCAATGGAAACTATAACAGATACAAAGAGCACAATAACACTATTGGATAGAACAAACTCTCAGCCATAAAACACTGTTTTTCAACGTAGTTACCACCTTCAGCCCATGCATTTTCACCAGCAATGAACAAGAGTCTGCAATGCCACACTCATAACTATCGGCACCAGCAGAGGTAATCCACTGTTGTTACTGCTGAAACACACCTCACTGTGCTCACGTTCACTCTTTCATCTCCACAAACATGCAAGTGTCAAAGAACGTCAATGGGTGCAATTCTTTTCTGCATGGAGGAATTCAGTGCCACACCTTTGCTTCACCTACACTTCCATGTCAGACATCATTGTGTCAGATTGCTCCTCTGCTGCCATCTGTCACACAGCAACAACATGGAACAGAAAACTGGTGGGAAGGTTCAGCCTCTACTGCCATACCACCAACACCTACCTCTGATATTGTGGGCCAACATAATAAAATAGGAGACATTACTTTCAGAGCAGCCCTTGTACTTCTGTCTACTCCTACATAATTATAAAGGAAAACAGTGAGAAGAAAGTAGTAACATACCTTCTGAAACTGAAGCATAACTACCTGCTACACCTATGAGCCCTTTCTGAAATATGACTGTTCTGTTTTTGCTTTTCTCCTGCACACCAAAGAATAAAAGCCTACCACCAGGCTCCAGTCTGAACACTAAATGTATAAAACACATTTTTATGTTAATTGTTTCTTTTGAACATTAGACTCATTTTTAAACACTACCACACATGGCTCATAACACTGCAGTTTATTTTAGAAGAAGGCAACTTATAGGGCTCCCTTAAATCTTACCAACAGCAGACAGATAATCTGGACGTAAATAAACTCCCATGCTTTGGTTCTGCACAGGTGCTAGCGTGAAATCAAGTGTGACTGAGTGACTGTAGAGGAAATTCTGATTACACGCCAACGAACCTACAGCCTGTAATCAACATCAAATGCTGTATTCATTACCACTCAAAACTGACAGGTAACAGGCAATGTCATTCCATTCACATATGCACAGGAACTGCAAATCTTTCCTGAGAGGAAGTGGGCAGATCTCTGTTCCTAGATCCAGATGCACTGGTGGAAGCAATTAACTTCACAGGTTCAGTATTCCTCTGCTGCAGTTCCTCTCTCCCTGCAGAATGCCTTTTCAAGCTTTCTATTCAGTGTTTTGTAAAATCAGACTGGTAAGCTAAACTCTGGTCTATGCTAACCTCAGTGATTTATCCTAGAAACAAGAAAGGGAGGGCCCACAGAGACAATTCTGCTGGCAGACCGCAGAGGAGAGACTAAGCTCTACTTGGAACAACAGTGAAAAGCTGAGAATAGCGTTTTCTTCCACAGGTGCAGCTGGATTTGAAAGATAACACACACTCAAAGCCTCAGACCAAAGCCTAATTCACAGACAGATTTGTACTGCCACAAAAGCTAGCGCTAAATGTTATGGTTTAAGCCTCAATTATTACAGCTAATGGAACTGCTTGGGTGGCTGCAATTACAGTTACAATCAAGATGCCCCATACATAGAATACACGCCTACCTTGAAACAAGAATCAGAAAGAGTAAAATAAACACATTTGTGAGTACAACAGATCTACGCGTATTACAAAACCCCTGTACTTAATAACACACCAGTACAACCACAACAAGAAACATGCATAAACGTGTAGAGAAAGCCATTATCCTGCCTGATTTATCTCAGCGCTGTAAAAGACAGATCAAAGAGTGGGAGGATTAAAGCACTCATACCATGCCCTGGCCACAGCTGTATAAACATCTGGTTTCTGGTAAACTCAACTCAAAATAAGTTTGGTGTTCCCATACCTGCTAACAAGAAACAGAAACAGTCAACACTGATGTCTGTAAGGCACAACAGCATTTATTTGCAACACCACCAGAAGCTTCTATGCCTGATGGCTGTTACCAGCACCTCGAGAATGAGCAGCTACAGACAATGATTATTATAATTACACTAAAACTTAGAATCATAGAATTGCTCAGGTTGGAAAAGACCTTAAAGGTCATCAAGTCCAACTGCAAAACTCAAGAATTTGCCCACCTATCCACACCATGTAGATTACATATCAGTTCTCACCTAATGGCTGGGGACTGAGTGCACAAATACCTGTTCCAGAAGTATATTTTGCCATCAGTTTGAATGACTGGGCACGAAGCAGAGACTAGAAAAGGAGATTTGAGAGCGCATTAATTGCTATATTTGCACCCTCTCGTACTAAATCCACCCATTGGTAAAAAGGCAGCTGTCTTTTCCAGACTGAGCTCTATCAAGTTGCTACATATTATCCCTACATATCTGAGGCTGCTCCTAGGAAGGGCAAAGGCATTTTTAAACTCCAGTCAAGGAGGAAAAATAGAAGAACACCACAGAAGCCAGAGATGCCACTATCTTGACAGTTTAGGGCTTAGTTACTTCAAGATGGCCTCCAGTAGACTACAAGCTCCCCACCTATACTCTACCTGCCAAGTTGCCCTCAATTACACTGACGTTTCATTCTCCGTTTTCAACATTGCAGGCTCTGGGGGTGAGAGCTGAGCATTAAGTCACTGTGTACCTGCTTCTCTTATGCCACCCAGGTCGTGTATGCAGAGCTGTCTACTCTAAAATCTCCTCCACAGCCACTTAACCCCATATCACAACCTCTCAAAAAGGATTGTTTCAGGTCCTCTCAGACAGGGAAATGGCTTTAAATGCCATGTAATGAGATGTCTGGTTTTTAGTATGCATCTGAGGAGCATGAAGTGTTTTACACAGTTCCCTTCCCCTGGCATTTCGGACTCAGCAATCTGAAGAACCAGCCTGTCCTCACAGCAGCAGAACCTGCACCTGTAAGCTGGTAATTCTTAAATACTTTACAATGAAAACAAACAACTTCAAATGAAAGTATCAATAGAAGGATATGACTCTCTGTAAAAGGTCAGGAAAAGAATATTACAGATTGACTGAACAGATACAGTTGGACAAACGGAGTTTCAAATATCTCATCAAATAAGAAGCTGTAAAATCTAGTGCCAGTATAAAGGCCCTCATGACTTGACATTATGCCAGAATTTTACTGCAGACAGACACCACATAAAATATAACCAGATCGCTCTTGCAGCCAAAACATGGCAGCACTGTGCTGCACAGAACTATGTGGTCATGGAAATAGTGCCAACAGAAGCAGAGGTTGTGAGACTGTTATCCTAACAAGTTCAAATCCTGCAAATTGGAATGTAGGGAAACATGAAAGCACAGTTTTGCAGTCTGACCCACTGATATCTATGCAGCCCAGATTTGGGCGTGAAGGACACTTTGTGAAGGATTCTTATCTCTTGTACTCCATGGGAGTTCTAGGTTTTCACAGAATTACCAAAGTTGGAAAATACCTCTAAGATTATCTAGTCCAGCCATCCACCTACCACCAGTATTTCCCCACTAAATCGTGTCCCTTAGTACAACATCTACATGCTTTTTGAGCCCCTCCTGGGATGGTTCCACCACCTCCATGGGCAGCCTGTTCCAATGCCTCACCACTCCTTTCAAGAAGAAATTTTTCCTAATATCCAGCCTGAACCTCCCCTGGCACGACTTGAGGCCATTTCCTGTAGTCCTACTCCTTCAGCATATACTGACACCTTTTTAAGGTAGCAGAAGCAGTTTCAAGCAGCTCTAAGCTCTTATGGTTAACGCATTTTTTGTCAGTGCACAACAGAAGTACAAAGGAACAATGGTAGCAACAAAAGCTGGGGAAAGCTTGGCTTCACAGAATCCCAGAATGGCTGAGGTGAGGAGAGACCTCTGGGTCTACCTGGCCCAACCTCTGCCCAAGCAAGGTCACCCAGAACAGGGTGCCCAGGTCCACATCCAGGAGGCTTCTAAAGAGCTCCAAAGAGGAGATACACTGCCTCTGGACAACCTGTGCCAGCGTTCAGTCACCCACACAGCACAGAAGTGCTTCCTAGTGTTCTGAGGGAAACTCCTGTGTTCTAGTTTGCTCTTACTGCTTCAGTATACCTATCATCTAAAAAGCCAAATTTCCTAATACTGCTAGGAAGGACAATTCAATTCCTGTATGGTATGAAACGCATGTGGTGTGAGTCTTCACTGCAGTAATAAACTTATTAGGAGAATGTCACCTTGAGAAATCACTTTCTTCTTCTGTCTAAAATGGAAAAAAGCTAAAAGATAATCAGAACAACCAAACAGAAAGGGAATTAGATTCATTAAATTCAATTTTTCATGGAATTAATTGTAACCAAAGTGAGGAATTATTTTTTAAATATGATTTCTCAATCTGGTAATGCCTCTTCAAGATTTACAAAATAAGCAAGCATTCTTTCACCTAATCCGTCCTAAAAGTATTAATTTCTTATATGAATGACAACTTGATATGTGACAAAGATAAACGAGGAAAAAAACACAAGATTCCTGTGAAGTTGACAGTTGCATGTTGAAACTTGTCCAAGGGAGGGCAAACTTAAGAGGGAAATCTATAAGCAGCTGGAAAAAAAAAGAGCAGAAAAACCTCTATACGTTTTAGTGTATATGAAGACAATCCTTTTTGTAGATCAAGTAGTTCTCTGCATGAAAATAATATACTTTACGTGCATTCCTGTGTTAAGAGGTGCATGTTCTTCATCATCTTTTTTTTTTCCTTACATCTCAGTATGAGAAGATCTGAAATTCATGGCTTTATTTTGCCTTTTGCCAAGCCCTCTTCAGTAGCCTGTATTACTTTTATTTCTGCTGCAGACATTACTACTTACCCAGCATTATTACAGATGCAGAAACAGCAATATAATTTACCTTTGTTAGCCTTAATTATAGTTTCTCTCTTGAATGCAAACCACAGTAAAGGATGGAACTTAGCCCTAATATTGCATTGCAGTTACTAATTCAAATCTAACTAGGATACAAAACCCGTAGAATTTAGGATTTTCTTAGTCAACAACAGATTATGTTCACTTCTTCCTATAGTAATTACTATGCTGAAAATCAATCCTCAACTAAGTAGGCAATCCAAGCAGCAGCACATGCTTTTCTGCACAAAATGGTTATAACTGCTGTAGATAAGACATTTAAGTACCCTCATGTATGGGCAGTTGGGAGACACAAGCTAACAGAAAACAAACAAGGCACTGCAAGCTGCTGTGTAAATTTACATCATGCCTGCTGTATCCTAAAACTAGACATGCGTGAAGCGGTCAATCCTTGACAAACCGAACAGGAGCACATGATGCCCTAAAAACATTTCAGCCCCACTAAAAGATACAAAGAATGCTGACTCAGGGAAGGTTGTGTTTGCCAGCCTTTCCAAGACCTGCCCCCTAATGCATAGCCAGCCATTCCACACCTCTGAACATACAGCATTCGTTTGCTTCAGGTCAGATTTCTGGAAGTTATTTCAATGTAAGAGCCTGCTGGGCTTTTGCAGTTCTCTGTGGAACACAAAGGTTTCTTCGCACTCCTCAGAACCAGTGTAAATTGACCATTATCATCCACACCAAAGCATAGATGCATCTTCCCCACAAAGGGAAAGGAGTGGCACACTTTCTGCTACAGTATCCAGCAACTGCAGCTCTTACAGTATTTAAGCAATGAGAAAAAGAATGTAAAAAAAAAGTGTAGTCTGATTACATCTTTTAAAAGAAAGGTTTAGACAGAGAGATGCCTGGAATTATTTTCATGACCTAGAACCATGCATGAAGAACCTAATTCCAGAGGGACCAAACAGAACCAAATAAGTAGGCATCATATGAAATAAACTTCAAAATATAACCCAATAGCAGTGAGCTGTGAGCTGTAATAAGGTCTAACAACATCCTTAGTCACAATGACTTAAAATTTGAAACTGTGACTTGCTCCTCCAAAAGCAAAGATGACTACCTTAATGGTCTACACAACAGCCACAGAAACCTTACATCTGAATCACAGTATCATCAAATCACCACTCTCAAGTGAGCTGACAGTGTATGGAGCTTTCCAGGTGTGAAAGCCAAGATCAGCTCACACATGACTTTGACTAGATGCTGGTTTACCCAGATGGACAACATTCTGGCCATTTGCATGGCTGTTGCTCTGAACGTAATTTACTAAGTGTCCTATCTCAACGAGATATCCCATCTATTGTATTCCAATTCTTTTATGCCTTTCAGAGAGGGAAGTGCTCACAAATGTGAAGGAGAAAGACTAGTTTTATTTCATTACTACACAGTAATATGCTTGGCTGGATTCTCAGTTGGCATTTGTCTTCTTTCGTCCTCTCCTTATCCTGTACCCTTTAGCCATGAAGTACCATGGAACTCACTAAAACAGGAAAGTGACTTTCACATTCTGTGTCTTCCAAATCAGAGAAAAAAAATAGTCTTCTTTTCTGGTTCCAATTCCTCCTTTACCATAAACATACACTTCCTACATTATTCCCTAATATCAAAACATTCACCAAATTAACTCAGACATTCTCTCTCCTTGCAGTATTCCTATTTTAACCACTACCCCTAACATTTTTCTTCTTGCATCAATCAGTTCCTCTCCTCTAAACCCACACAACACTTCTTCAGCAAGGATTCACCTCCAACTTGTGCTATGGCTCAGACATTACAGTAGGAGACAAGTGCACACGCAGTCTTGGTCATATTGTTTCCTGAAAAGGGAGGGAAAAAAAACCCAAAACCCCAAACACAACAAACCACAATTATTTGCATTCCTGTTCCACCAGCAGGTAAAATCTGCAAGTCAGAATTCCTCTCAGGGCCTGTCTGGAGATTCCTGTTTGTTCCTTGTGTTTCCTGACTTTGTTACTGTCTTTTTCCCTAAGTAGGAGAAAAATCACGGGCTGAGATTACTTAGATCTTACAAGTAACATGGTGGAAAGTTAAAGAAAACAAGGAACTTAACTGGAAGCATAGGGGAAAGCTGGATCTCTTGCTAAGAACTGAAATGTAGACAAGTATTTACACAAAATATTCATAGTTGGTGTGGTGCATTATCAAGGCTACCATACAAGTATCAACTGAAAAAAAAACCAAAGTGATTTGGGTTTCCTCTTGCTACCCACAATAAGCAACACAATCCTGTGCAGGATAGAGGACAGGCAAGACATTAAAGCTATTAATGCTGTATGTCAATATAGTTTTGAATTCTAATTTAATGAAAATGTTTCCTTCTCTCTTTGTCCAAACTCATTTACTACAAAGAAGACCCTACAACAAGATGAACCAGAAAACCAAACAGACAAGTACAGCTGATGCAATAAACTGTGCAGTAGCATCAGAGGTCACTTACCCTATCTTCAAACTGTTCAGAAAGAGTCTAATGAAAACTATTGTGGCAAAGTGCTTTAAAAGTAAAGTGATAACAAAGAAACAAAGCCAACCACTTCTTAACACTCTACCTGCTGATTGCCTGGTGAGAGAAATCCCAGTTTATTTCTGCTTTAGTCTCCAAACTGTTTCATTTATATCCCCAAAGAAAACTTGCCAAAGCCTGTAAGCTAAGTAAAGGTCTATTATCTTCATCTCCTGCAATGTTTTAGATTTGTGATGCCAAAGAAATCAGTGCACAGACCTAAATAGTGTTTTTAAGAGTCTCCCCAAGCAGAGGCTACATGAGCAGAGCACTCTGTGATGCAGTGATGAGGCTGCTGGGACATCTTAACACAGGTACAGCAACTGCCACAGTGCCCAACAGGGCTATCTCCTGCGTGAACATCTATTTCTTCAGAGAGCAAAACCAAATGCTGCTGGAAGTACCACTTCAAGGACCAAGATGATGTGGGGAGCAGGCAGAGAGAGTATGACACAGAATGGATGCATTAAAGAGGTATTTAACGAGAGGTATTTGGTTGTGTGCTCACATTTACATGGAACAAATATGGTCCAAACAGTAGATCAACAATAAAACAGAAGAATGCAGTAGAGAAGGTTAAAGGAGAATGTGACGCGGTTGAGTAATACTTTGAAACTAGGTAGTTTGAACAGGTGTCTTCACTGGGTTATCTTTTGAAAACATTCCAGAAAGCTTCAGAAAGTAGCTGCTTAAATTCTTTTTTCTTCCTGGCAGTTAAAACTGGAAAGAGAATAAATGCTTCCCTGCATGAGGTATGAGAATTAGTTTGTGCATATAAAGGGGTATAAAAGTATCAACTACTATTTTTATTTTTAATAGCTTATTGGGACTACTGCATTCCTACCCCAGAGTTCAGATTTTGGCAAGAGATGAGGACTGAATTAAAAAGGAAACAGGTGCTTAGAAGATAATATGGTGGCAATAAAAGCACTAGCCAAGAAAATGAAAGGAAAATAATTTGAATGTGGCATTCATTTGTACCTTGTGACTTATAGAGATATACAAACTTAATCACAAAATATAAATAACAATGAGATATCTTGGAGAACATCTCTGCCAGATTCCTTCCTTTCATGACAGTCTGAGCAGGGATGCCCTTCAATTTCAGCTTGTCTGCTTTTCTGTGATTCTCATGATTGCTTGTTAAAAGACTATATAAGCAATTTTCATTTATTTAATACTGGGTGGGAAATGAAACTTTTTCAAAGCCTCAAAATGGAGTTTAACATCAGTAGATTTTAACTGCTAAATTATTCCAGGCATTTCTACAGTGGGGATCTCTGGCTTCAAAGATCCCTACAGCCATTACTGGGTCAGAATGAATTCAGTTTCTAGGGATGGAGCACATTCTTTTGCCAGCTGCAGTCAGAAGAAAAGCTGAAACTACCCATGTTCTGAATCAAACTCAAAACAAAAAAAACACAGATACTTTATTGGGAAAACAAAGAGAGTTACTGACCTTAAAGATTCATAATAAAATAGAATAAATCACCATCTTTAGTCACTTTCTCTCACCAAAAACCAAGATAATTAAAAATAAAAGCTTTCAACAAACTTGAATCCTGCAAGTTACATGCTTACATTAATATGCTCTAAAAATTTCATACAACAGCAAAACTAAACAAAGCAATGATTTTGAAAGGCGAGGACTTATGGGGGAATGTTTTGCAAGATGTATGGTGTTTATTATTACTTTATTGCCATTCTCCAGTACTGTTTCTTATAAGACTAGAATAGCAAGCTTTAGGAACTCACAGCACTGTTGACTCTCCAGCTGGAGCTCTGAAGGAGAGCGTCATAAGAATTTTAAATAGTTGTCTAGACTATACTGAGGTCCCTCATGTCTTTCACCATTAAAAAGTTTTCCTGTAGCCTGTGGAACTACTGACTGAAGAATGTAGTAACATAATTAGCGAATGCTAGTCGTTTATGTTTCTGGTATTAAACGATTTCTGCATTTTTAGAAGGTTTAATGCAATTATCTTTCACTTCGGTCTTCTTAAGATGCATCTCTTCTGAGAACCTATTGTCAGTAGGCACCCACGAGAGAACAGGTCTATTAAATTAGCAAGACATTAAGGTTGGTTTCTAAATGACAGACAGCAAAGGATTCTCTCTTTGAAAAGAATACTGAAGAAAACTATTTTGACCTGATACAAATTCACACGCCCTTTAGATTCTAATGACTTTATCAGTAGTAACAGCAACGTTTAGAAGCTGAACTTGGTTCTGTATCATTGATTCTGCATGTATATCTGAACAACTCTGAAAAGGTCAATTTAACTCAATTGTCCAAGAGAGGCAATTATTCAGGTGGTGATGTGCTTATGGGACTCAAATCTAGATTCACAAATGGCTTACAAGTCTCTGTCACTAACAGAGATCAGACAGAATCAGATAACTCTGCACACTTACTCTCCACTGAGACAGAATCTGAGAATTTTGATGAATGCACCAATCAATGATCATTTTTGAAACCACTGGATAAAAATGAGATTAAGGTGGAGCTTAACTAACTGATAATATGTGACATGTTACCTGCAATTGCAGGGGACTACACTTGATACATGAGAGTTCCAATTGGTCCTTGCTGTAAACCACATCAACTACTGCAGATCTCTAAGATAAAACCTGATCACAGAAACTAGGATAAGGATGGTCTTTTTATCGGATTCTCATGCCAGCCTGTTGACACAGCGCTTACACTGGGAAATGCAAGTTAATGCTCAGCAAGCAGATACAAGACGGACCACATCTCCTCTTGTACGGGAATAATAATTTCCACTGTAGGGGTAGCATTCTACCTTTAAGGACAATGACCTTTGACATAACCTAACATAAATCAGAAGACTTTAAGCCTCAGAACCCTAATATCCTTCTCTTCTCAGTAAACCATCACTACTAAAATCAGAAAACAAAAATACAGTGGCATTTAATAGTTCAAAAACAGATTTCTCATTCCAAACACAGTCTTTTTTTTTTTTGTCTCCCAAAAAAGTGTCAAAGATTATACAAAAATGCCAGGGTAGCCTTCACTAATTTATTTCCATACAGAAGCATACCTTTTTTTTGGTGGCAATTTATGCCATGAGCAAATGCTCTTGCAAGCCTTCCTCCCCTGTTGTGTTGGCCCAACTGTTGGGACAGCTGTATAGTCCCTAGATAACACAAAAAAAGCAGAGGGAAGAGACAAGATGATATGAACAAGAGGCCAGGAGAGATGGAAGGGCCACCTTAGATCAAGTCTAATAATTTGCTGCTGAATACAAAATATTTCTGTAGATACCACAGCAAGTGGTGCTAATGTACAGGCCAGTAAAATACTCAAAATAAAACCTAAGCAACATCATGTGAATGAACACTGAATGGACATGGTATTAAAATATCTGGAAAGGCACCCTGAAGCAGTACGCAGACAGGTTTTCAGGCTTTATCCAAATATGTTTAATAAACAATACAGAAAGAAGCTTTCTCTATTATATCATATTCTGCTACTTGTGGAAGTTATTTTTATATTTGAGTCATTATGGAAGATCGATAAGTGATCCTGTTTATCTTTCCAGATCTCCAAGCAAGGCGTTTGCTCTCTCCAAAGATCTCTGCTGTTTGCTCTAAATGATAAGGAGTTCATGCCTTTCAGGAGGTAAAAACTATAAAAAAAATTAAAAAAGGAAACAAAAAAAACCCAAATCATGCATTTGCCTGTATTTAATCAAAGACAAGAAATCCACCTCCCAAGAAAAGTCTCATAGTTGGATTTCTGAAGTTGAGCACAAATTCATCAACACATCTGTGCACCCACTCTCTTCCTTCATCATTCTTACTTACCCTACTTCATTTCAGAAGGGAGCACAACAGCTCTTAAACAGAGGACTGTGTGTTCATCATATCCCACAACTGATATTTGCATTGCAACGAAACCAAAGGCTTCAAGAAGAACAAAATTACAGTTAGTAATAGCTGCTTCCTTTCATAGACAATTTACACTGCTCACAAACAAACTACTCCTCAGGTATCATCTTTTACAGCCTCTCTTTCCTTTCTATTTTTGCAGTGCTTTGATTAAAATTTGAAAATCTCCCTGAATCGTGCACCACACTTTTAATTTTTCAGCCAAGTGCTGCATGCAGCATTTGTCTGCAATAGTAACAGATTGCCCAAGGACACACACAATGAGTCATGGGAAGAGTCAGGATTTCCTGGCTCTTAATCCTGTCTCAGACGAGGTCTCTCACATTACCAGTTTTAGGGGGCCAGCAGGTGCAGGGAAGAGAGGAGAAGAGAAAGAAAAAGTGAGATACTGTTTTTAAGATAAGCAAAATTGAAAACCAGAAAAACAAATAATAAAACCACCACCACCTCGTTGCCTACTCAGTTTCAGATGACTGATGTAACAGTAATCACAAAATCTGCTGAAGAGCTTAAATCTGTTTTCTAAAAAACGTAATGGATGAAATAGAGGAAAAATACCAAGAGGCAGCAAAATGACAATAAAAATGAGGTTTTTTAAAACAGAAATAAAATAAACGATTTGCTTAACAAGCAAGGAACCAGAGGGAAAGGAATTTATACGCTGTCAAGATGAGGGGATGCAGGAAGCTCATTCCTCTGAGGTAAGCGAGCAGCAGTGATTGCCCAGTAGTAATCACCCCAGAATGGCAAAAAAATCTGGGGTGACTGATATGAGCTTTCTTGAGCACAGTTCAAAACCATTCTGCAGGCTACAGTGGTCTATTTAACTGTGGAAGCCAGTTCCCTCAAGACCACCTACAATTAGGCAAGAGATGAGGAACATTCAAGAGACAAATATAGATCATGCAGAGGTGATGCATCAGCAACCTGCAAATAATTAATACCCATCCTAATAATGCCACCTACTCCAAACGACTGTGCAACAGTTTACAAGACCCACAACATCACAAAGGAATACGAAAATCATTTTTCATCCCCACAAAAGTAGGTCACCCGTTGTATGCTGAAAAAGAATGCAAGCAAAAAAAAACAAATGGGTTTTGAGGCAAGTTGTACTTATTTATCACAGCAAAGCACAGCTCGCATGTGGACTTTGGCAGCACTCTGGCTAACTGGCTGAAATGAGAGCCATTTCAAAATAAAATGGATGTTTAAGCAGTTGTGCTGGTAAAAGACATAACTAAGACAAACTTGTATGGAATATTTAGGGCCTGCTTGTCTTAGTGGATGGGATAATAAGATTATGCAAGGACTACTACCTCAGAATACAGGTAACTCAAAAATCATGCATTGTATTACTAGTTGCATTTACAGAAAAAGGTCCTGTAACTCACATACTCTCATCTTAACCCACAATGAAGAGATCTAGAGCAACATCCAACAGGTACAGTCACAACCCTACACTGTGGGAATGCAAACAGCGTCTTTGGTCCCTGCTCTCCTAATTAAACAAAAGCGTAACAATAGCTTCTGCAATAAACAGGAAACTAATTTAACAGAGGATGAGAAGCAAATATTTTGAATTTTGGATGGTCCAGTGTGGAGCTAAGAGTTGGACTCGATGACCCTTGTGTCTTCCTTTCTTCAAATTCAGGACATTCTATGATTCTAAGTGAGCCAGGAGGTCTTCATATCAAGATGCTGAGAGAGGCACAAGCAGTAAAAACAGCAGCAACCTGAACATCACCAGGAGTGGTGCTGCCAAGGAAACACAGAAAAGGCTGAGGTACTGAACACCTTTGCCTCAGTTTTTACTGGTAAGAGTGGCTTTTAAGAATCCTAAAACCCTTGAGATCAGTGGCAAAGTCTGCAACAAGATGACTTAGCATTGGTGAAGGAAGACCAGTTTGCAGAACACTTAAAACAATGAGGACATAGATCTGCACTAGAAAAAGCACCAGTAGCAGTCTGAGGGAGGTGACTTCCTCTCAACTCAACTCTGATAAGCTTACATCTGGAATACAGTGTCTAGTTTCAAGCTCCCCAGTACAGGAACGTCCATAAGAACGATGAAAGTCCTACAGCACCTCTCCCATGAGGGAAAGTCAAGGGAGCTTGGTCAGCTCAGCCTGGACAAGACATCTCAGAGCAGATCTCATCAATGTCTTTAAATACCTGAAGGGAGGAAATGAGTGAAGAAGAGAGAGCTAAACTCTTTTTCCTTTTTTTCTCTCAGTAGTGAAGGTGGCTGAACACAGTTACAGTTGCCAAGTAAGGTTGCAGATATTCCATCCTCACAATATCTGAAAAGTAACTTTTCTGGGGTACCTGCTCTAGCTGACTAATTCAGCAGGCACTTGGAAGAGATGGTATCAAAAGCCCACTTCCAACCTCAATGAATCTGCGCCTCATATAGATTTCTGATGCATATATTTTTAAAGCAAACACGCTCACGTAAAAGAGTGGTCATTAAGGCATCCTTCAAGACAAAGCTTTCCAATGGTTATGAAATTCTCCAAAACAGATTTTTTCCCCCACTTCAGTCTAAGCTGTTTTTGGTTGGATTTAGATTGACTGCAAATTCCACTTTTCCTCACCAGTTAGTTCCCCAAGCTTCCTTTTACATACTGACTTCTTTCCTTCACTTGAAATATATTTTAGCCAAACACACAGGGAATACTTCCGATCTATACATTATCTTGTAGCTTTGGTTTAGTCTCCCTTTCATATCCTCTTCATATTACAACTAGCATGTCCTTCAACTCATACTTCTGTGCAATCCATATTATTCTCTTCAAGCTTTTTTTCCCCCCACTTTTTCCTTCAGCTTTTTTTTCAGCAATTAATTCTTTCCAGTTTCAGATGAAAATAACAATTAGACTTTATTATGAGACCTTTTCTTGTAGTGATAAAAATCTTACTATTCAAAACAAAGCTAACGCTATTCCTTTAAGTGAGATTTTCATGTTCTTTTTTTTAATCTTTTTTTTTGAAAACACTAATGACCTTAAAAGATAATCAGTTTTTCAGCTTCTTTCTTTCTATTCCTATTCTAATTTTTAATCCAATTTTACTATCAAGGACAAGTATATATGAACAAATTATTCAGTAGTCATAGCTCCCTTGAGCTATCATTCTGGATTATTGAAGTGCAATTATTGTAACACATTGTCTGCTCTAAGACTTTCAAAATACTGTTTAAAACTCCTTCCTTAGAGCAAGACCACTAAAAAAAATGCAATTAAAACCTAATTTACCTGTGTTATAAAAATGAATAAATTCAGCACATCACAATATTCAATGAATGAAAACCAGCATAAGATAGAAATGTAGACAGATGATAATTAAGAATATAGGTAGAAATAGGCAAGATCATGGCATGATCTCAATGTAATAACCTGAAGTTTTGAGAAACTTTATCCATTTCATAAGTTAAACACCAAGAACTAGCAAAGACTGAAACCTCATGTTTCTGTATGAAAAACTTCAGTTTTATTGAGTCTGCAGAGGTGGGGGGGGAACAGAAGAATGGTTTGCCTCAGACACTCTTCTGGACTTCTATAAGTTTATAAGGTTTTTAGCATGAGAATTTGAACAAATATTTTCATTCACTTTGACCATTTGCCACATTTCACCTATTTGTACCCCAAATTTAAACACTTCATACAAATCCTATTGCACTACATAAACTTAAAAAAATCTAAGTACATACTGATCCCCCAAATCCTTATATTCCTCGGTAAGCTAAATTAAATGAGCACAGTTGTCTGAAAACATGAGGATTATTTTTTAATAACACAGATGGTCTTACCTACCTCCAATTATTTTTAAACAATTTATTTTTATATAATTGACTTTTTAATATAGGCTTTCTAGTCTTTCAATCTCAGAAATAATTTTAAATACCTTTTTATCACATACATTATACACAGTTGCAGATACATGTTCACTGTATATTACACAAAGTTCAGGTAAAGAAAAAATGCTTTGCACTTTTTCCTTTGCTTTTTTTTCTCTGACTGATCTTCTCTTCCCAGCCGTGAAACACAAACAAAGCTCGTTTAAAAGACAGACAGATAAGAAAGACAGAAGAGAAAAGCACAGACCTTGAACACCAGGAATGAAATTAAATTTGTTAACTGCTACAAGCATGAAGCATTAATGAAATAGAACTGGGAAATTTTCCCCTGATGAGGAACATTTATTCAATGTTAATTAAATTCTTTTTATTCAAAATCTATACTTACCCAAGCATAAAAATATTACATCATATCAATAACTTCAGAGTGTGAGGAAGTACTATACTATAAGCATCTTTTTGTCCCCATCTAGTGAAGACTTTTAATCATTTATATTGTTTGAAGTGCTGAAAGAAACATAAGGGGAAAAAAAAACAATAAAGAAACCTCTCCATCAACCAGCAACCAGTTATTAATTTGTCAAACAAACAGTTACCAAAGACTAGCTCCAAGCATTTTCTTACAAAGTTCACATCCAGAAGCATTAATGAGGAACCTTCAGAGAGTCCACAATAATTATTTCTCTGCAATATATTCAGCTGGCTGCTTCATTCATTTACAGCCCAGTTCTGCACCAATGAAGCCACGAAGAGCTTTGACATTAACCTCAAGAGACTGAGGTTCTTGCCTAGAATGTTGAACTTCAGATGCATTCATGTAATATGAAACAAATTAAAGCAAATCTGCAACTATTAAGGGATCATCTCTAGAATTTTTAAGCTTACAAGATGAGAAGCGGCCTCCTTTACCTTCAGATGAACACCCACAAGAGATACACCATGTTCAAGATCACTAAATATTTATTTCAATGACAACTGTAGGTAATCTAAAGTACACCAGGAATTCATACTGTGATGGCCAAAAATGGACTCACAAATCACTTTTGCATGAGCAGAGCAGAATATGGGACTAAGATCATGCCTTTACATGAAAGTCTTCTTGCACCTTACAATTTCTTCAAAACAATTACCTTCTTGTAAAAAATAAAGATTATGGATTATTTTGGGAACTACTTCAGAAAATTTAAGTAGACACTCTGTTGTTCTGCAAACTATCTGACTGTAGGTTGGGAAACGAATATAAACAAGCAGCTAAATTTTCATGTGTAGCATCTGCACTTTAGTAAAGTATCGTTACTCTAATCAGTATTAGTATTGTTATAAAAGAGCCACTCTTTACTTTTGCGTTGTTTTGTGTTAGGAATGCATGCTCTGCCTTGACAGGAAAGGTTTACATAAAATAACTATGTTTCAAGAAAGGTTTTCTTCAGCTTCCAAGCTACACTTAGATATCTCTTATCCCCACATATCAAATGGCCATTTCATTTCAAATCTTGTCAAACTGTGGCTTCACCAATACCTTGGCTCCTCCTGGAAGAGTTCAGAGCAGCAGTACATTACTAGAACACTTCCAATTCCAGTTCTCCAACAGCATTAGCACTTGAGCAGGGAAATTTATGCAAAATTCTTATACGCTTATGCAAAATTCTTATTCACTTAACACAGATAAATTGCAACTCTTGAAGGTTAACTGTATGGTATGTCAGATGGATTTTATTTGCTGTCGAATTTCTTCTTAAAATTCCACATAAACTCTTTAAAATGAAAAACTTCTTACATTGTTCACAGCCACCACTATTACGTCTGGGTTTGAGAAAGAACACTATGAGAGAGGGCAAGAATGGGTAGAAAATAAGAGTAGAGGAGGGAAGCAAAAACTTACAGAAAAGAACACATTAAATTCTACAGGCAATATTTAGTTACATACTAGGTATCACCTTAAAATAGAAAAAGTAGTCACTAATGGAATATATCCCCAAGATAACCACACAGAATAGACACTTGATTAATTAAACTAGTCACTAGCTCCTGCTCTATAAAAATATAGCTAAAAATGTGTTTTCTTCCTACGGAAGCAGAAAATGTAACCTGAATTCAGAATGCTTCTGTGTGTTCAGCAGAAAGTAGATCCTACAATGTTCCAAAGAAGAATAGAAACCCAGGCTGTTCACCTCCCAGCTTACTTTTCTACCTTATCTAGATAGGATTGTCTAATTATATTTGCATCTAAGTACTAAAAGTTAAGTTTCTAGCCGGTACAAAGGCACAAGTGAATTACGTGGTTGTCTCCTCATAGGTGGGACAGAAACAGTATGTAATCAAATGACTAAGTGACATGGAGATACCACTATAGAAAGCCTAAGTGGTCAACAAAGAGGAAAAAAAGTAGTCCTAGAAATTAATGAGTATGGGAGATGATGAATAAACTTGGTAAGAAAACATCACAAAGAGTAAGCAACGGGCTCTTTGATAAGTTTAAACAGAAATCTGTTAGCTAACCATACCCCATTACACAATGATCACTATCTTTTTTGATACAGTATGACATCTAAATAGGAACAAAAAAATGTGTCCAAGACTGGAGCACCAAGAGCAGGAGAAATTCTGTCTAAAACTGAATTACACAGGCAACTAGTTATTGATAAAAAAAGGACTAGAGTTAGTGGTAATTACAGGAACTGAGAACATCTGAACCATACAAGGTCCAGCCTTTTTCAAGCTCATATTTAGGAATGCCAGGCATTCTGGAAAAACTTGCAAGCGAACTGAGCAGCCAAACTAGCCAGTAAGATTAAAACAACATTTTCATTTGTACAAGTTTGCAGGAAAGACTCTTTTTCATGTAGCCAGTGTGCTTAATACTCACTTTTCTTCTATTTTCCTGATAAATTCAAGCTCACTAAAAGCAACAGAAAGAATATAGTTCCTTGACCTGCTTGATCAACTCATAACGCCAAAGATCATAAAAATAATGAAGACTGGCAACTGCCGTGTTAAAATAGCCTTTCTCTACAGACTGTTTTTATAATTTATGTTAACGATGTGGAAAATATTTTTATATTTATTTTCCATAAGGCAGAATCATTTCCTATTTCACTTGTCAAGCTGCTGGAAGACAGATAAAGAAACATTAAGCAGAATGCCTGGCACAAGTCCAACCACCAATCACATTCTGCCCACCCAACACTCCCTGTGATCTCGCTTGGCTATTGCCTCTCCAGATTCCTGCAAGTTTTCCTACATACTCTCAAATGGTTGCCAGGTTTTACCTCAAGGCAATAGCAGCTTGCTGCTAAAGGCTAACTGATTTCAGTAGGCTGTGTTAATACCTACATCTCCTTTTGCCCTTCTCTTTCTTCTTCCTGTAGAGTATTCCAAATCTTATTTTAGGAGCACTATTAAAAGCTACTCATACATAGGACAATTTGCTACAGTTCAAACGTAGGAGAGCCATAGTACAAACGTTTGCAGAAATGGTTTTCTTACTGGTCAAAGCAGCAAGAAACTTGAAGATGGAAATAATTCTACTCTCTTTGTGGTCTGTCAGAATATTGCTGGTTTATGCCAATGGAAACTGCTTATCTCTTCCATTTTCCTTCACGTTTTTCCCTGTCTCTGGACAGACATCTGTTTGATACCTACATATAACCTCCTATACCCATGTTTCTTCCCATTCTAGCTTTCCTAAACTCTAAACCTAAAGTTCTCTTCCCTAACAAGCAAAAGCTTTCAAGCACTCCCATCTGTCACCAGCCATCCACCACAGATCAAAGACCTATGATTTAAGCTCAGATTCAGAGCCCAGTGGTCTCTTTACTGACACTGCAACAGAATGATGGGCTTCTATTTCTGAGAAGGCAAACTGTATGTTTCTCACCGGAAGCATTACTGACTTCACCAAAAGATCCATTCCAGATTCATTTTCAACTGACAATAAAAAAAAAAAAGAAGAGCTTAACAGCCCTCTTCCCTTCCACCCACCATGTACTTTATCACAGTCCAGTCACTGATTCAGTTATTACGCTCTGGCTTTGCAGATGTCTGTATGTTTGTCCATTTGTCTCCTTGAAGACATCATTACCATTTCCCGCTCTTTAACACATAACACTCTTGCACTGAGTGCCTTGGCAAGATGCCCTGCCTGCTAACATAATACTAGGATTCAGTGACATCCTCTTTCAGAATCCCTCAAAATTTTGTTATCTGTGATAGTATACCTATTAGAGCCTACAGCTGAAATCTCAATACCTTTGATTCCATCCGTTTTTAAAGCACTTGTAAATCTACTAAGAAGCATCCTTATAAATACATCTCTCTCCTGCAGATTTTCATGAACTTCTTAAGTAGCTTCAAAACTGTCATCTAGACTCATAAGGAAATGAACAGTGTGTATCATAGTTTCCCATGACAATATCCATTCAAAGCATAACAATGTGAAACCTTAAGGAAAAACTTCCATTATAAAATCACTGCTGCCCAGTGACTCAGTATGATTTCCAAAGTAACAGCTGACTGCCTGGCTCCATGCAGCCAGTAACTGTATTTCTGCACCTTGTCAGTTAGGAGATTGCAACTTAATTCATTAATAATGAATTGGACAGAGCTAAGACTAACTCGGGTAACTGAAGTTCTGGAAGGAAGCAACCCAAAAGAAAGAGATTACCTACAGTCCATGCCCAACACACAGAGCAACATTTGGCCTTACATGAATTATGAGCTTGCTTTTGGTTCAGAAAGATGACATTCTCAGTTAAGACACAGAAATGGGTGTGCTAAAATGCATCAGACATCCTGTATGAAGGCTCCTTACGTACATATTTAGGTGCATAAACATGGGTATTTGACTGGTCTCTTTTCATAACACATTCATGATAAACACTCTTTGGGAGTGTTGTGTGTTCTTAAAGAATATAAACTCTCACTCTGTGTCTAATAGCATGTTACAGACAAGTACTGGATAATTAGGACAGAGAACAGCTACAGTTTTCGATTTCAAAATGACTTGGGAAAAATCAGACCTTTCACAACAAAAGGAAATGGGAAATTAAATGAGTGGCCTTTTCAAGCCAAATTAGTTTCATCTTCATCCCTTTCAAGCAGTTGATAATATGGGCTGTACCTAGCTATCTAAATTGGATTCCTGTAATCAATTTCGCATTCCTGTCTAAACAACTAATAACATATTTGAACACACTAAGAAAATGGCAATGAAATGTATTATCAAATGCTGATATTATACTACATCCCCTAGGCCTGTTTTCTCAGTATAGAATCATCACGGGAGCATTTGACTTAGAAGGGACCCTCAAAGGTCATCTAGTCCAACTCCCCTGCAGTAAACAAGGACTCATAAACTAGATCAGGCTGCTTAGAGCCCCATCCAGCCTGACATTGAACGTCTCCAGGAACAGGGCATCCACTGCACCTGTGGGCAACCTGTTCCAGTGCTTCACTATTCTTATTGTAAAAAACATTTTCCTTATATCCAGTCCAAATCTTCCCTCTTTTAATGTGAAACCATTCCCCCTTGTCCTATCACAGCAGACCCTGCTAAGGAATCCTCTTTTTCTTTTTTATTGCCCCATTTCAAATATCAAATAGCTGCTCTCAGGCCTCCCTAGTACCTTCTCCAAGCTGAACAGCCCCAGCTCTTTCAGCCTGTCCTCGCAGGAGAAGTGTTCTATCTCTTGGATCGTTTTTGTGGCCATCCTCTGGTTGCACTCCAACAGGTCCACGTCTCTCCTGTAATGAAGACTCCATATCCAGATGCAGTACTCCATCTGAGGTCTCATCGACAGAGTGGAGGGGCAGGATCACATCCCTTGATCTGCTGGCCACACTTCTTTATGGTTGGCTTTCTGAGCTGCAGGGACACATTGCTGACTCATGTTCAGCTTCCCATCCATCTATCAATACCCTCCAAGTCCTTTTTGGAAGGGCTACTCTCAATCCTATCATCCTCCACCTTCTGTTGACAGTAGGGGTTGCCTTGAACCAGGTACAAGACCTTACACTTGGAAATGTATGCAAGTGAATACTCAGCTTTTAAAGAAGTCCACACAGGTTGTTGTTGGAATCTAGACTGGGAGAAATGAACGAAAATGTGTTGATTTCTCAGGCAGATCTTCCCTTTCAAGCAAAACGGAACTGTATTTCCAGAAAAGGAAATTGCCTGTATACTTAACATACACTGCTTCTCACTGGAGGCTCATGTTTTTGTAATTAAACTCAATCCTTCTGTGTACGACATGCCCAGATTCATCTTCTCTGATTTCTTCTGTACTGGTGAACTCAACTGCATGAAACAGATGACAAATTTTCAATCTCAGTTGAGTCCCGACTCTCTATCACTGAGCACTGACATGATCACAAAACTCTGTACTTCCACCAGCAAGCTCAGTGTTTTAGTTTTGGTTTAGATGCAATTGAATTTCTTTGGTTTCAAGCTAACTGAAATGGGCAACTCTCTTCCATTAGAGGCAGCTTAGCCATACCAGACCTTAGGGATAATACCTTCACAACAGCACCTCTCTAGCAGCACCAGAAATCACAAAGCCATAGTGCAGAAATGACTGCCCGTCCTGCAGGTCTGGATTGGTCACATCAGGGCCATATAGGGAAGATACAAGACACTGCTCAACATGTCCCTGTGTATGGAGAATGTCTGTGTTGAACACTCCTCAGGTAAGAGACACCAAGTTAATGAAGTTTATGAAGAATCAAAAGTAGGAAATATCTTTGGTTATGGTTCAAAGACTCCAAATGTGTACATAAATACAATTCAAGCAATAAATAAATAAATAAAATCAACGTGAGGTCCTGAGAGAGCTTGTCAAAAAAAAAAAAGACTCAGTATTCAAGAAATACTACAGACCTCTCTAGAGATACTTGTAAAAAGGTAGTTTATGGTGAACACAGAAGAGCCTGGCTGGCATGATAAAATTCACCTTAATAAAACTCAATTAATTAGCAGATGAGAAAAACAAGACAATCTCTTGATTAAATCTAGACATTTCTAGCACTCTGTAAAGTAGTATTTAAATTTGGCTTTGAAATACTAATTCTTTTACTATTGCTTGCTTCTGTCAGCATTTCCTCAAAATCACCATTGCTTTTTCTAATTACTCTGCAGTCTTCAGATTTATTATGACATTTAGTAAATGCAAGCAATAGAAACGTAATATACAGACATTAGAACTTCTTTCATTTTCAAGTCAATTAAATATTTGCATGTATATTTAGAAAGAAAACATCTGCTTTTCGAGTACTTTAAGGTTTGGATACTTGTTTCCTATTTACAGAAAAGTTGTTTAAAATTGATCTTTAATAAATTTCCACATAATTATCAGAATAAAACCCTTATTTACAGATGTAATGCAAAATGAAATCCAAACATTTAGGAGAAAGCAGGTGCTTTTTCCAGTCCTTTCCATAGAAAATTGTTCCTAAAGAACCTATAAAAGCATTCAAAACAAAATTAAGCCATCCTATGTCATCCTGGCAACCAAGCAAAATCGGTCCAAATTGGAAAAAAGATATCAGCAAGCACTTTTATCCAAATCTGTGTAAATTAAAAAAAGCACATTAAAGTGGGGGAAACAGGAGCACCAGAAGAGGCTGACACTAAGCTTGGTTTACTTGCTAGAGCTTACATTTTACAAAGGGAAACAAAAGGTACTCCATTTCATTTGCAGTGGTTTTTCTATATAGCTGTCAGCGTTCACTCAAATTTCAGAGATGTAAGCAGTCACTGAGAATCAGAAAAATGAAGAAACACTTGTCTGCAGAAATCCTAAGGGATCTGAGATCCTAGCCATTGTGTGCAGAATTTTACAGAATGTACATCTCCAAATCTGTAAGTCATCTTGTGGGAGATGAGTAAGCGAGTCATACAGAGCTTAATTTAAAAAATGTTTGAAAAGAAAATATTTCACTGCACAAATTGATTTATTCCTCATTTCTGGGACAGGTGAATTTCCTTCTGTCTTGATACTGTCATCTTTTATATCACTACTTCCCAAATCATTTTGAGCCAGAGTATCTCCCTATTCCTTCTTTGCTACTGTTTGACAGTACTCCAGAGGAGTGGAGTCCAACTTAAAAGAATCTGTGACACCCGTAGCTCCAAATACTCCAAAGGCAACAAAAAGGAGCTAAGCAGATTTTTCCTAAATTGAAGAGGCAGTTAGTTTCAAAAAGGACCATCAGAAAACACAGGCGGACCTGCAATTATTCTGTTCCCAAAACATCCTAACTTATTTTGCCCTAAACAAGTTTGAAAGTGTTTTTTCAAGCTTACAGATATATATATAAACTCTCAACACTTTGAAAACACCCAGTGTCAAGGCATGCTTTACTTCAGACCATATGTATACTTCAGAGGCAGTAGCAATTTTGTGTTTTGCCTTCCATGAGTTTTAATTCTCATATAGTAGAACCATTAAACTACAGTGATTTTTTTTTTTTAAACTGATTTTTATAGTTTCTGAGCAACTTTTTATATCTCTACCACTGAGGATTTTAGAATGTTTTCTGCACCAAATTATTTCAAATGGCAGAACTCAACAGTTTACTCTATGGGAACCTTTTTTGTTTTTACTACCTTTCTGGAAGCAAAACAATCGCAAATTAACTTTTCCTACAGAGACACCTCCAAGAATGCTTAGTGCAACAACAAAATGAATACTTATTTTTTTTTTTTTTTTTTTCCAATTTTGGCTTTACTTCTCTTAACTGAAGCAGACAGTGCGCTGATAACTCATGGTGACAGTGGGTGCAGCAGCAAAGAATATCAACAACTATTGCAAACAAAAATTTTAAACTCCTTTGCCATCTTTAAAGGCCAATCTTCTTTCAATTTCATGCAACTGTAACAATAAAAATAAAACTGTGATCTATTTAACTCTGAGAACTCTTGCTGCAGTCTACAGCCTTATGAATGTAGCCTCGATGTGGGAAGTGAAATGCCTGATTTCCCACAATAATACCAGCGAGAGAATGTGCTGAGCAGCCCCATGTATCATCGTAAGAATTCAATATCCAAGACATTTTCTGCTCACTGTGCTTGAATACAGAGAAGGATAAGGTTAGCAAAACACAACAGAGATTACTTGTCACTTTAAAGCATTTCCCTGTGTTAACTGCTTTTTGTTGTAAACTCTAAAGCACCAACACATCTTCCCAGACTACACTGAGAAGCAGCAGCTGAGCAGCTCAGTGATGAAGCACATGATAACTCAAGTGGGTGCTAGCTACAAGTGTCTGCGATTATTCTGTGTAATACATAAAGTCAAGTCCAATGATTCCTAAAAGCCAAGAGATGTCGCCTCAGGTAGGTGGAGAATGAAATCAAGAACTGAGCAAGGTAACACAGCTTTCTGTAAAATGTAAAGGATATGAAGAGAGGCAAAACAACATTCAGAGCAAAAGCAAGCTAAGAAAATTTTGAATCATTTCAAGTAGCCAGTCCCTCATTCACTTCTTACTGCCTTCTGCACAGCTAAATAAATAAATAGGATAAATACGAGGTACCTCAGCCAATCTTACCCCTTGGTTCTAGGCACCCTAGTTGGACTTCAAGACTGTGAAGCTGCAAGTCAGGATGACAAATTCAAGTTCTCTTAGAAAACTGAGGGGCAGCCACTGACCAACAAGAACTTGTCTACCATTTTGGTCCTTCAAGAGTTTCTGGGCTCAAGCTTGCTAAGACTAAGAATTGACAGTCTACCAGAAAATATCACTGTCACCAAACAGGCAAAATGAGAGATAACAAAAAGGAAGGCATTCTAGGACCTAGAATCAAGAGCCTCTTCTAGCAGAAACAGGCAGCCTAAAAGCTGGCTGCAGTGCCCTACCCCTTTAAAATCAGGGAACTGTGAACAGCCTGCTGCTGCTTCTTTCTTCCAGGCTGCTCCAGTGATGTAAATCACAGTGAAAAGTCTTCACAGGATCAAAATGGAATGAAAAGGGATTTCAAATATTATGTTACTAAGCAGTAGCACAGTGTTTGAAAATAAAATGTAATTTATGTCTCAGCACAGATATGGAGCCTGTTAAGCTTGTCCCAGAAAGCATTTCTGGAACACAAAGCAGAACAGAGTTTATTACAGAAACGATTAGCAACTAAACACATTTACTTCATGTGGGTTTTACAACCTAAACAACACCTACTGCATATATACACCAACTAAAGATTTTGGCTTGTCAAAACTGCAACACTGAAATACTATCAAGCTATGGAGTAAATACAGTCTCAAACAACACATGGGTACGGATAAGATAATTTTTGCCTACTTGGCTGTAAGCAGCTGGTAGTACATTTAGCTATGTTTTATTAGCTTTACTAACAGGATATCAAGAGTTAAAGCTATAACTTTCAAATCACAACACAAGCAGCTGCCTGTTAGATTCATTTTAAAATACTGCATCAGAACATGCCTGAGTGGAAACTAGTGATCTATTTAGCTCAATAGCAAGTGTCTAAGAGTGGGAACAATTAGGAAAGCACAAAGCGCAGGCACATCCCCAGATCACATCCCTGCACATGCCCTTAGCATCAGAATCCAGAGCTCAGTAGCCTAGAACCCAGCCTCCTCTTGAGCAAGACTGCCACGTGTGGGTAACAAGCAACTCGACAGTGATTTTCAGTTCAAATACAAGTATTGTTTTAATACAGAATATACACGTACATGAGACAAGTATCACACATACAAAAAAAAGATGAGTTCATGTGTCACATAAAGATGAATTTAGATGCCTCTCTGTTGTAAGACTTGAACATGTTCAGAAATATACTAAGATCATACAAACCCTAATTTAACATGCCTGCAACAAGGTATTTTTGAGGAAAATTTGCAACTGGTGAGAACTTCAGCAGTAGCAGAAAATGGGACGAAATTCTGAATGTTTCACTGCTAATTTTATACACTGGCTTCCATCTTTGGTCCCATTGCTCAGATTAGTTTTCACCACTGTAAATCTTTATTTTTAGCTGAGGACTTTATATACGCTTTATTTTTGAAGACAAGAAGATTTTATATGATGGTGCATTTCAAGAGAGTTGAATAATTCTAGCCATTCCAGATTAAGTTTGCAAATTTTATGTTACTTCTTTAAACAATTTAAACAGTGACTCAGTGTTTAATAAAACAGTGGTATTGCTTGCCCTGGTCTATATGTAATAAAAAATGAAACTGATAATGAAAAAAATTCTCTATTGCTATCTATAACGTAATGAAAAGTTAACTCCAGAAGACAAACCTTTAGTCTGAAAGCATTTATGGGCCCCATGGATCTATCTCCTTCCTAGAAATAACACCATTATACTGAAACAGCAGCTGTTCCTTACCTGAAAAGAGTTCATGCGCTGAAGTGAAGGGGGTAGAGAAGCAGTGCTTAAACTCAGCATCAGAAGTAATTCCAGACATGTTTCTGATGGAAACTTTAAAGGATGAACTCCAAAATCATTTTCCCAGGCATCAGCAAGGCTAAAAAGTTAAAAATAAAGTAAAATGAAATAATTTATATATCTAAAAAAAAAATTAAACACATACTAGAATATGCCACAGAGTTGTGATGAAAGATTCTCCTCACTTGTCACTCCTATCCTTATAGTTGAAGATAACTTTTAATAGAAATATGGGGTGCATTTAAAGCACTTTATGCCTACCATCAATTTTACAAAGAGATGCATAATGTGAAGGGAAAACTTAACATACATTAGAAGAATGCACATTTCTTAATCCAAGTTTGAATATTCCTTAACTCCCAACTACCACTTCCAAGCATATGTTTTTACAGATAAAGCATTCCAAATAGAGCATAATGCCTCCATTTTCTGTTTCTATTAAAATAAATAAGTCCTTTCACTTCTGAAACTATCAGAGACCAGACAATTGCTAAAACTGATGTTTTGATGCTCTCACTGGAATTCTACCAACAGTCGACAACTGTCGTGGGTTGATGCTTACTAACCATGACAGACAAATGTACTGTGTCTTTCTCAACCCAAAGCTAGAGCAAGCAGGTCACTTTGACACAGGAATTCTAAACCACACAGGGAAGGAGAAGGGTGCCTGGGCTAGGTACCCTCTGGCAGTTTGGATGGCACGGCATCACTCAAGGTCTTCACAAATGGCTAAGTCCAAAAAAGAACAGAGGCCAAAACCTTCTGCACAGCAACAGTCCTCATAAATTACTTCAGACACTTTCACTGTGCCAGAAGTGTCTGCAAAAGCCTGTTTCAAGCTACTACAAATGCTGTTTGCTAGGGCAGGAAAGCAAACAGTTCAGAAGACACCCTGGAGTCTTTAAAGATGTGAGCAGCTAAGTCCCCAGATACACTGTCCATATAAAAAGGATTCTGTAAAAATAATGAGTGAACGGCCAAGCCTAAAAGAGGCAACCCTGACTGGTCCAGAGATTGTCAATGTTACAGGGGACAACATCTAGCTCTACATCATGGGCACTGGGCTGCTAGAACCCAAGGATTGAGTTTCATTATCTTTTGTAACTTTTTTTCCAAATATAATTAGAAATTTACCTTGGTAATCCCTACTGTGTCTTTGTCCTACATTTTTGACGAGCTTGTCTGGTGATAAAGGCAAACTGAGGTAAATCTAGCAAAACAGGCTTTCAGCTTTTCACAAATCAGCAAGTCTAAACAAAGCAGCGTACAGGCACCTTCAAACACAGTTAAGAGTGTTTGGAGATTGGAGGTGACATTATGATAAGGTACTAGGACTCAGAGAGGTGTTTCCACAGATCAATGTCCTCTCTGCAAAGAAAATTCTCAGAACTCCAGGCCATACTGAAAACATTACAACCTAATTCACTACCCTGATTCTATTTTTATTTTTTGACTTGAGAATTTTTTTGGAGCTGACTCCTCATACTGAAGCTCGACTCGTACAGCATTGATACTGCATTAGGGCATTTTGAGTCTGTTGACTTATCTGAGGGAAGGACTGTTGCTATAAAGACATCTAGCCCAATTAGACTGTAATTTTTGTTTATTAATAGCTCAATTATGAGCGTTTCCTGAAATGATTCCAATGTGTTCCCTTATTACAAACAAACCACGTGTCCCAGCACTTAGTGCTCCAGCAACACTCATGTTATGAAATAGTCTTTATGACTTGTCCTTTAGCAGCATCTAACACAAGAGTTTGTGGTAAGTTTGTGCTTTGCTAGGCCATGTCTCTTTGTTCTTCTTTACCCCTATGATTCATGGGACTACTTTTCTACGGTCTTCACTGCAGAGGATGGAGAAAAATGTCTACTTAAAACAAAACCAAAATAAACCCTATTTTTCAATCTTAGCTGCTAATCTTAGAGGGAATCCTTCTGTACAAAGAGAATTGTCTCTCTTCCACTGCAGGAGAAACCATTTGCTTTCTATTTACTGAATGAGCCACATTGGTTAACTCTTGCTTCTCAGAAGAGTGAGCACCCATGGAGGACAGCTCTTACCAGATCAACCCCAAATGCCAACAATTTGAGTTCACTGAAAGTTCCTTAGCCATGGATCCAAAATTGTGTTTTGCTCTCCTACTTTTAGAAACAGAGTAATAGATTTTGACATTAAGATAGGGCAAATTGTCAGAGAGAGTTTTGGGGAGGGCTAAGGACAAAGATGAAGACAATGCCAGAAGGATTCAAATGGGTTCATGGTAACTTTGGATACAGGTGGGACTGAGTACATGCATGCTTTCTTCCCTTCCTTCCTCCTGCCTTTATTCAGCTGTGAATTCTTGATCTTAAGCTTCTCATGAGAGAAAGCAGGCTGGGCCAAACACATATCTTTGGGGAGAATCTTTCTTCCACAGCACATTAAATCCACCTCTATAAATTACCATCATTCATTTTTGCCTGCCAGTAATCTCACAAAAATCCCTGTCCCTGCTCATTGCAGGGGTGCTGGACTACACAATTTTTAAAGGTCCCTTATAACTCAAATGATTTTATGAAGGGTTGGTGATAATGACATTGCCCCATAAGGGCAAAAATCAGAGCTCTTCCTGGTATTACTTCAAACTTGAGATGCTGCCCTTACAGATTAAAGTAACATCTCAAACTCACTCTGTTTCAACTACAAGACATGCATTAATCTAGATCATGAAAAGGCAATGAACAAGCATAACATTAGAGCATGTAACTAAGATCTTCATGTAACTTTCATTTTGAGAAAGACATCATCAGTCAAAGCAATACAGTCAGGAAAATAAAACTCCTATAGCAGGATGAGCAAGACATTTAAAAAAAACAAGTGTCAGTATTTCAAAGCTGTTTAGGTGATGTGAAATTTGCCTCTCTTCAAAAAAAACCAGAAAGCAAATCTTTTCTGAAACTCAAACAACTAATTCTGAAAGCAGAGACAAGCAAAACTAGAAAATGTGTGTTGAGATAGGACTACAGACAAGACTAAAGATAAACCCATTACTTCACCAACAGAAATAATTGATCACAATGTTTTCAGATGCCTAAATTTGATTCATCAGGTATTTCTCCAATGGTCATTACAGAATTGCCCCATGCCAACATAAGACAGAATAAGATAAGAAAATGATGTCCTTAGAAGCAACGTTTATGACACCAAAATAATAACATTTCTTTTACAATTCCTCGACTCTAAGTTCTAGCAAACAGAGCCAGTTACCATTCAGGACATGACATACCAGCAAAACAAGGAAAATCTTGACATGTATTTAAAAGTCATTAGAAAAATGACTGGAATTGAAGTTGTCTTTTTTCTTTTTGAAAATCTGGACAAGATGCCTCACTAGATTGCATTTTTTCAGAAGTTGAGCTCCTTCTTCTTTCATTAATGCCAAGGTTACTTATCAAAAGTAATCATCTTCTACTGTGCGTGACATTCACTTCAAAATGCAACCATCTTAGCAAAATACAGAAGTTTGCTTTTGAAGAGGAACAGGTAAGTCCTTTTTTCACTTTCCAGAGCAACCCTATCCCCATCTCTTATTTAGCAAGCTACTTCTGTTAACAGATTAACTTTGGGTAGTCTAGAGAGATCAAAAATGGAAGATGAAAAAGCTCTTACTCAGAACTACTCAATGCTACTGCCAAGGCACTGGGTTAATTTCACCTGATTATTTGTAATCTTAAATATGCTATGCAGTTAGGGCTCCAAATACTGTGAAACATCTGAAGGAGATGACTACAAGGTAGCTATGGCTTCAGTGTTTTGTTAAATAAAAGCCATGCTGAAGAATGTAATATAGAAGCTGACAGAGGCTCAGTCCTGACTCTCAGGGTTCATTGAATGTTGTTAAATGTTGCCTTTTCCAAAATCTGCAACTCTGATATAAATGACAGATGACTTTATTGAACCCAAGGACAAACTTGCTAAATTAAATAACTATTTGTAAAAATGATTTAAGCTAAAAACAATTCTAAATTACGGTTGATGATATGTCTATATACTTAATATACCAGGAGGTTAAGTTATTTATACTTCTAATTATCCTTGCAATGATCTAAAAATGACAAAAATCAATGCATGCTCATTAGCTTTCAAGCTCTTGCCAAAATTTAAATACAGAACAGTAAGAAGTGCAGTACTTCTGTCAAACTGCCTACAATACATTTAATGCCTACAAACTGTCAAAGCCTACAATACATTCCTTTGGAAAAAAAAAAGCTTTACAGAAACAAGACAGTTTCCTCTTAAAACAACATCTGCAGCATTCTTCAAACATGGTTTAGTTTTCTCCTTCAACAGCTGAGAGCATCAGGTGATTTTTTGAGCAGACTTTCCCTAGGATCTTCCCTAGTTGTTGTATGGTATCCCAAATTAACAGATATTAAATCTCTTGAAAGTGACAAGGCAACAATAAAAACGTAACTCAGTGGTATCCTTACACGGGGAGGAGAAAGAGCAATGAAACATATCAAGGGGAATAAAAGGGCATATAGCAATCATGTGGGAACCCACATGAGTTTTTTTTATATTTAAGGCAATGGACAACAGCGGTCGATAAGAAAAGCATTCTAACTCCATCTCTAAGCTGTGAACTTTTTTTTTTTTCCAGTGCATCCCTATATAGAAAGGACAGTTTAACACTGAACTTCTGTAGTTCCAAACAGTCTTAAATACTCTCCTGTAAAGCAGTCTTACCATAAATTTTCTGACATTTACATCACAGGTATTTATACATAAATTGTTTGTATATTATTATGATTATGTAATTTTATATAAGTGAATATAGAGTAACATAAAGGATGCACATAACGTGAATACACAAACAACCATTAGTAAGATTCTTCTGGCTTTATCCTATTAAACTGCACAACCATGTATTTCTGGAAGTGGGTAAAAAGTTAGCTAGAAAGCCACAATAAAAAAGAGGTTTAAAACATCCTATCCTACAAAACATAAGCCTGCCTCACACATTCAATGTGTTACCATTTGAAGGAGACATGTTATTTCAAACTAATAAGAAAGGCTTGTAATGCAAATTCAAATTTAATCTCATCAGAGTACCACCTGCTCATTGCCATCTCTCTCAAAATGGCTAGCATAAGAAATATCAAATGTTCCTGTACTATTTCAAATGGCATTAAGTAAAATTATCCTTTTTGATCCCATAAATGTTAAACCTGTAATTTTCTCATTTGTAACCACAATACGTAGCACAGATTAAGTACCTCATGCTAAAAAGTACAATGAAAGACAGGTGTTGAATGGCTTTCTTTGCATGAGACAACTGCATAAGAATTTTAACTACATCTTTCTATTTACGTATTTTAAATTAATACTTCTCAATGTGCTTTGATTATCTTAAATTATTTAAAGAAAGTCAGAGAGAGAAGTAAAAGCTGCCTACCATAACCTGTACTGCACAACAAAGAATATGACATGTACATCAACACACATCTTTATTAGACTCAATTGTCCATTATTTACTTACATGTAACTACGATGGCTTTAATGCTGTTTAACAAAAACATTATTAGCACAAATGAGGATTGTGTTTAGCTCGCAGAATTCAATTCTTATTTTCTCAAAATGGAAAAGGAAAAAAAAAAACAGAAAACCAAACTGCATTAGCACACTGTACCAACACAGATATGGTTATTTACAGGTAGATTATTCCTCTGAAGGCTATCTTTCCGCATGGAAATAAATCTTTAGATTTTAATTCTGTCCAGGAGTAACATGGAGCATGTCCTTTCAAAGCAAAGCTTAGCACACTCCTCCAGACTAAGGGTTTTTGGGTGTCAGCTGCTGTTTTTTTTTTCCTTTTACATTGTCTTCTCTCTTCCAGCTGGCAGCTAGGCAATTTACAAAGCATTAATTTTCAGTTGCAAACCCTATCACCCATAAAATATTTTCATTTCACTGTAAAGCAGCACTAATTGTACAGTATCTGCAAAACACAAACAGAACTTCAGCTGTAAGAATCTCTGAAATTATGCTTAAATATCACAGTGAAGAACTAGCAGGTGTTCACCTATCTTGTCACCTTTATGCTCCAGATTCATAATACTTAAAAGAAATATTTGAAAAGCTAGAGCAAGCATCAACTATAAGGCAGACCTATGCTCCATAGGACAAGTAGATGTGTGGGACAGCAAACACTTGCAAACACACTAAACTTAAAATTCATGACAGTTCTCATACTACACACAGGTGGTCAGTGAGTACATCTATGACACTGTCATCTTCATTGAGCTTCAGCATCAGGTAAGCAAAAATAAGCTGATCAGAGAATAAAGAGAAAAAGGAATTTTAATTGAGAGAACTAATCTCGGTTATAAAAGAACTCAAGCCTTCTGGCTACTTCCTATGACATGTCCTACCAGCAAAACCAGAGTGCATAAAGATACAGCAACAGCACCTACATCTACAGAGTCAATCCATAACAGTAATTGATTGTGAGGAAATTGTTCATTATCCCACAAAATCAAGGGTTTGTGGTAAAAGCTGAAGCTGTAAAAGCCCAAGCTACAAAAATATTCATCAGTTCTACCTTTCAACAGCGCATCTGACTGTAAATAATACAAGCTCATGGAGAAAACAAAGCTCCTGCAGGACTTCTGATGCTCAAATGTATAGAGGCTGGACTAGAATACTCTGAGCTTGGAAGAAACCCACAAGGACTGAGTTTAACTCCCAGCTCCACACACCACCCAACATTCAAACTTCATGACTGAGAGCGGTGTGTCCAATCGCTCCTTGAACTCTGGCAGCTCAGGGCTGTGCCCACTGCCCTAGGCAGCCTGTTTCATGCCCACCATGCTCTGGTGCAGAACCTGTCCCTAACCCCAAACCTGACCCTCCCCTGACAGCTCCCTGCCATTCCCTTGGGTGCTGTTGCTGTCACAGAGAGCAGAGCTCAGCGCTGCCCTCCGCTCCCTGTGAGGAGCTGCAGCTGCCATGAGGCCTCCCCTCAGCTCTTCTGCTCTGGGCTGAGCACACCCAGGGACCTCAACCACTCCTCACAGACATTGCCCTCAGACCCTTCATGTATTTGTAGCTCTCCTTTCCACACAGATAAGTTTTATATCCTATAAACAGGACAAGAAAACATGGAAAATAATTCAATGTATTCACAATGAATCCCTTCGAACTGCTTTTTAAAATTACCTACATCCTTTTTCTTAACTGAGTGCAAGAGCAGAACTCACTGTTCTTCAAAACAGAAGTTTAACACAGAATTTCTCATTAAAAAAAAACAAGCAAAACACAGAATAAGAAAGCGCAGGAGCTTAATTCTGTCTGAGTCTTGGCTGAAGTCTGTTGTGACTGCTCTTGAACACCCACATTATGCAGAATTGCTGGCACTGCTCCAAAATACAATGTAATCGCAGACTTCTCAGCAGCAAGGCAATGTGGTCCCTCTAAAAGAAGCAACAAATTGCTCCCGTAAAAATTACATGGCCAAAGCTTTAGAGTGTGCTGCTTCAGTTTAATGGCAGTGTTAAGGCTTTAAGCTGCAGTTTTAGAATGCCTTACTGTAACACAGGTGGTGAGAACAAGTAATTTTGCTGAAAACAATAAAAAAAATACAGATTGCTATAGCCACGTCACTGTTAATGAACAATTTATCATAGTGGAGGATGGCAATACCAGTGGTTATCACCCCCTAGGTTAGCAACAGTTCTACTATGACTGCAGACTGAAGTTTTCTTGGTTGTAGTCACAGATATGCCTACAGCTCAGAATGAGGGGATAACTTTGTATGTCCCTTAATATACTTTTCTTCATCTTTAGCGCCTCTTGATTCCTTCCTGGGATACACCTTAATCTAAATTACAACAGATTGTGCTTTATTTCCCTAATGTATGTCAGTAACTGTAGCCTACTGTGCTTGGGATGGATTCAGAGGATACAGAGCAGCATGCTATTGGCCTACTGCTAAAAGCCAGACTGGTACCACATCACTTCATAAGGAGTATCAAATGCACGGACCAGAACAAGTGACATAAAAAGACAGCCTGTGATCAACAGAACACTCAAATCCCCCCCCCCCTTTTTTTTTTTTCCTTTTAAACCTCCCAGCATTTCAGCCATTGCACTAAGCTGGTCAAACAGGAGTGACCTTCCTCAGGTAAGTCATGTATTGAAGGGTTTATCTATAAAACTGTCTAACTGGTTGAAAAGTCAAGGGTGGCAGAAGGAGGGTGTGGGGAACCGGCAAAGCAGGTATAAAGTACTGACACACACTTCATTCCCTCAGAGAATGAAACAGTATTATCTCTGTGCATTTTCTCCTTATACCAACCCCAAGACCTTACAGAAATCTTACTGAATGACAGCTCTGCTGGTTACCTCCATTTGCCTTTAAACTTTAATGATGCTTCTGTAAAAGCAAACAGGCCTACCTGTGTGGACGTGGAGCAGCATTTCTCCATGTAGCCTTCCTCCCTCCAAAAAGGCTGAGACAACAGACTGTCTCTCAGCCTCTCTAGGCATCATGATGCTAGGCAGAAGCCCCAAAGAAAACACACAATTTCCCTGCTCTCTCTTGGGCTACATTTTTTTTTTTTTTTTTTAAACAAACTCTCATACAGAAATGGTTTTACAGACTTTTCCCTTCCTCAGGTTGGGAGCTCCAAACAAAATACAGCAGTAAGACTCAGCAGGAAGATGTATTTATCGACACTGGCACACGCTGAGTTTTGAATACTGGGATGCTAGCAATAACAGTATTCCCCATAGGTGCTTTTACAGTTCTTCATGAAAATACAACTTTAATGTAAAAATGATCCAAATGAGGTAGTGTACTGTAGAAATACAACACATGGTGTCAACTATCATATCACAAATACAAGGGTCCCTGTGTATAAATATTACATTCAGTATGTGAGAATTATTTTGCACTATGTAAAAATGTGGAAAATTAAACAGGCAATACAAGACCTATCATGCAAAGGTGGATAGAATACTAATATATATATTTAACTAATTCAGTATGAAAAGACCTAAAAACCTAATAAAACTGTCTGGACTCTTCAGTCTATTTAATTCTCCTTCTGTAGCTTCCTAGGTGGAAGTAGCAGGGGGATGCAAAATTGAGGTCCCAACAAAGGTACACATTAATAAAAATTGTTTCACATACAAAAAGTAGAGTTCCAGTGCTGAAAAAATGAGGTTAGGAAATCATATTAATTGTACAGGAGAATGAATCCTTCTCCTAGAGAACGAGGCAGATCATTCGCATCTACTGGTTTCTTCTTCAGTACGGCAAGTAGTTCCCTTTTAACAGTGACAGAAGTTCTCCACTGCTGGTTCATAGCATAGTGAAACGGCCTTAAAATTCAAGAGGTGCTGTAAACACATTTTTCTTTTTAAACCAATGCTTAATAGTAACTTCAGCCTTAGGGCAAAGGGACATATAGGAATACTTCCTTCATACTTCCTTCTCTCCATGTTTTCAGTTCTACTTTTACCAAATCCTTGTCATTTTTAAAGTGCACTGTACCATCTGAAAAACAGCTTTGCTTTGCTTCACTAAACATAGAAAAGTTTTTGTCTTTAGTAAGGACTTAGATAAATAAACCCAAGTCTCAATGGACCTTGTTAAAGCAAGATCATAAATTTTTTATACTTCCTTATGAGTTTGGGAAAAAAAAGTCTACATATCAGCCTGAGCTCATGCTGACTAATGTGGTCTCAGGGAAGGGACTATTGAAATTCATGTGTACAGTCATTAGAAATAGATTTATAGATGCAATTATGATAAATCAGCACAGGTTTAAGTAATGATTAATTGTTTAAAAAATTACTGTTAAAGCAGAAAACAGAAAGCATGCAGAACCAAAGTTTAAATGCTATAAAGCTGGAACTTGTTGGTTCTGTGCATTGCATATACTAGGAGATATTTAAATCACCCAGTTGTAGGCAACCAGTGACCCGACAGAGAAGGGATGGGATAGCTGATGGAGACGGTCCCCAGTTGGTGACCCTGCTTGGATATCTATCATCACTCATTTCCTAAATTGACGCAGTTCACAGCAGTGTCTTTAAGCAACAGAAAACTGGCAGAAATTTACTTTCAACCATATGCTATGAGCTGCAGCAGTTAAGAACTTGACTATCAGGTGTCTCTGACATCCACGCTGCAAAGGCAGGACCAACAGCTGGTACAGTGACCTCAGCAGCCAATCCAAGTTAAACTGTGAATGAAAAGCATGGTTGGCTGAAGTGAGACTGTCCATATTTGTCATCTAGTCAGTGGAGGAGAATTAAATGGACTGAAGAGTCCAGACAGACTGCTTATATGGTTTTTAGAGGAAGCAGCAAGACGGTTTGTCTCATGGGCAGACTGCAAACCCAGTAAGTAATGTGGTACCATAGAATCATAGAATTGCTAAGGTTGGAAAAGACCCACAGGATCATCCAGTCCAACCGTTCGCTCTTCACCAATGGTTCCCGCTAAGCCATGTCCCTCAACACAACATCCAAACGCTCTTTAAACACCACCAGGGTCGGTGACTCCACCACCTCTCTGGGCATCCCCTTCTGGTAACACATCACTGGTAATCACCAGTAAAGACCAGGGAAGCATGGCATTAGGGACTATGGTCCATATGCCATAGAGCTCTTACCCGATCACTTAGAAAAACAAAGTTGCCACTGTTCAGTCTTCCAGTCAAATAGTGTGAACTGTACTCACGTTAGATGCAAGTATTTTCCTACCGGGCCTCTCCAAATTGCCTGCCTCTCTTCCTGAACTGTTTCTCCTCCTCACCATCAGATCAACCAGCAACCTTAACACCAGCATCTAGGAGCACACAGCCAGGGTCTTCAATATCCTATCCTAACAGCACTGATTTCAGGTATTCATTCAGGGCTCTCGACTACTAACAAGGAATAACGATTATTTTCTCAGAATAATCAACCAGGCAAGTGGAAAAGTTATTAAAAAAAGATCAAATCAAGGCTGAATGAACAACGCTGTGTATAATCAGTGACAGTACAGAGTTGTTCTTGCACTGTACCTAACTAAACCCCTGGGTTCCACAGCCACAGCATAAAAGCACTTTCCTTGATGTTCTCATGCCGGTTATTCATACTAACTGTGCCACATGAACATTTGCATATGCTCCATAAACCTTAATTCCCTTTTTAAGACCTATTATACCAAGCAGGAGGCCATTTCTGAAGTTGAAATGGATTTTCAGAACACTATAAAGATTAAAATGTTTTCTGGCCTCTGATTTTTAAACCTTCGGGTAAAACTAAATCATTTCCACAGTGCTGCTTATATTCCATATAGAAGTATACACAAATAACAGACACTCCAGAATATTATGTCTGAATCCAAAGGGAGAAGTTATCCCGCTGCAGAAATAAATGCTGTAATCACTGTTCACAAAACGCTCTCAGCTTGCTGCTCTAAAGTTATTCTATTTTTTTTTCCCCATTGTACTGACTTCAGGAGAGAAGCAAATTCAGTATTTCACAATGTAATTACAAGAACCTGCAGCAAAGTAAGGAACACCACAAATCACAGAATCAGTCGATCCTGAGAACTTCAGAATAGCAAAACTTATTATTTCCACTCATTCAGTCCACACCTCTGCCAATATGAAGTCTAATTACTGAAGTTAAAATTTCCCATATGCCATACTTCTGCCTTCCTGCTGAAACTATTATTTCCCTGGAACAGTTTACTTGTATCATCTTTTTCTTTACTCACTGATGTGACTATGGCAAAATCTGTGCAGATGTCTCCTCTATGCAGGGTAGAAAACAATACTGGCATTAAAGTATTACATGCAGCTACGAGTCAAGTTTAAAAAGATATTAAATACTAAATAGATAAAATCAGCAGCCAAGCACACAACTTCCCTTCCTAAAAACAATGCTCAAAACCAACTACAAATCTAGGAAGAACAACATTCCACAAGCCCCTTTTCCCTGTCCTCAGCCAGGTCAGCTTTCTTCTGTGCATGGAAGTACTGATCCATAAAAAAAATCCAATCCCTCATAAAACTGTCCCTCTTTTTTTTTTTTTTTACCTGTCTTTCCTCAGAACTAGTTCCCAAGTTTTATCCTTCAGCTACTCAGAAGCTTGTACCATTTGTTACTGTAGAGATTTAACAGTCCACAGCCACGTGGCTGCAGCCCTCCACAGCATTTATATAGCTGTCCAGAATCCTGTTGCAGACAGGAGGTAGAGCTTAAGGTATCACAAACTATCAGCTGCCCTTCTGAAGTAGCACTGGGTAGGCTATGCTGGGCATTCACGTGTATCTTGACACAGTCAGGTAATTTAATACAGATAATTTGGGCTCTTTAATTTTTATGAGCTTTCTTTAAAAAATTATGGATCTAGAACAAAGTCTAGTCTCAGCTTAGAAGCATGAGGAACAGGAAAGGAAGCACGGCAGCTGAGATCTGGACATGAACAAGAGCGGCACTGGAAGTAAAAAACAGGAGAGGGTATTTAAATGGAAGACTGTAAGTAGGTTTAGCCAGTTTAAGTCTGTGCTGAAATGGAACTTGATGTTAAAGGCAGAGCAAAATACAGATTTGATGAAAAGAAGTAAAGAAGGCACAGAAGGACTAATTCACATCCACCAGTACAGTGAAAATAGAACCTTCTGAGTAGATTAGTTCATTCAAGGAGGTGATGCAACAGCAGAAGGCAGCTGCAGATAACGTACTGAAAACCCTTTGCAAATGAAGTTAATCAGGTAAAGAAATAATCCAATGATACTGCTGAACATGAGCTCAGTCAAGACTGTGGTAACTTGTCACTCTAAAGAGTAAACAACGTGAAGGAGAGCTGGGAAGTATTTTGGTAGGTCTGTGACAGAGCTGGAGCACTGAACTAGAAGGTATCTCCAAGTCAGAAAGCTTATTTCTCTGCATGAAAAGAAACTGTGTCAAAGTATTCATTTATGCAATTTTAACACACAATTATTGTTTGGGTTAGAAGTGACCTTAAAGATCATCTAATTCCAACCCACCTGCTGGGGGGAGGGACACAAGCCACCAGCTCAGGCCACCCAGGGTCCATCCAGCCTGGCTTTGAATGCCTCCAGAGATTGGGTACCCACAGCTCTACTGGGCAGCTGTGCCAGCACCTCATTACCTCTGAGGAAAGAGCTTCTGCCTAACATCTAACCTGTATCTCCCTGCTTTTTAGTTTACAACTGTTATTCCTTGCGCTATCCTTGCACTCCCTAGTAAAGAATCTCTCCTCATCTTCTTTTCAAGCTGCATCTTAAGCAGTTATGTTTCTTACAAATTATTCCTACTGAAAGGCTTTACAGGAACCTCACTGCTCTGATATTAGGAATCTTCCAATCTTTGGATCAACTTATTCATAATCAACTCTATCAGTGTGTTCTCTCCAGTTTCTTCTGAAGACAATCGATGCATATTTACAACTATCTGTACCCATTGCTACTTCATTTTCAGCAATTTGCTGAGTAAAGCTTGGATCATACGTAATTGGTGATAAAAGAAACCCAGTTGGATAACTGTGAATGAAATTCAATGGTCTTACCCATACAAGAGAGCTGCAGAGGTGCTAAAAGTATCTGCAGAATTGCTACACTGGGAAAAACAGGTTTCTCATCAACTCCTTTTCTTTTACAGAAGCCATTGAGTTTCAGCAGTTTCAGAAGGAAGAAAATTCCATCTTCAATAAAACGAATGCAAACTCTGAGTTGAGAGATTCTTAGTCATCATGACATGCTTCAAAACTTACAGGCCTTAATATTATTAATGACATGCAGTCACTGCTGTTTGAAATACAACAGTGGAATATAATTTCACAGCGATAATATGCAAACAGATGGAAACAGGATGTAACAAACAAACAAATTTTTAGGTGAGACTACAACAAGTAAAGCTCACACCATAATGATATTAGACTTAAAATGCACTGAATCATTAAATCTCTGAAGGCTCATCTTCCACTAACGTTTAAGCCTCTTTTTCAGAAGATGAATCTTTACAGTACAGCATTAATTCCAACTGGTCAAAATCACTGTGGATTCTCTTCTTTTCTTTCCCAATTAAAAAAAACTTTTGAAGGAAGTCCAGCATCGAGAATAAAAAGTGTACAAATGTATAGAAATATTTCAACAGCTTCTTTTTTTCCTGAAGGTCATACAGTTGTTTCCATCACAAAATATCAACTTTCGACAAAGAAAAGAAAATACAACGCATTGTTCAGTCTTACTGCTTTCTGAGGAACACAGGACCACTGGGAAGCTAGCCAAAAAGGAAAAAAATTGTAAATAACAAAGTGCAGCTGCAACGCCTGATGCACCTCAGCAACATTGCCATACTGAAATAAAATCGTTTTGGAAGGTTTAGAAAAATCAGTTTCTACCAAGGAAAGAAAAATTGTGCTTAGTTTAAAAATCAACTTCTAAACAGCTCTGCTACTGACTTCACACTGCAGCCTTGATCAGTATCAACAGAACTGATCGGTATGAGCTTAAAGGCCCAAGTTAGTGCACTGGAGACAGAGGTGTTCAGTTCAAACAAATGGCTGCAGTCATCTTCCTGAAGAGCAGTCTTCAATGAGACACCATACAGTTTTGCCTTCCCAAGGTAAGCCAGCAAAATTGCAACCCACAGAAGCACTCAGTGATGCCTGTGTTGCTGCCTCCAGGTGCACAGATGAGTCTGTAAAAATCAGTATCTATTCCTATCACTGTGAAGTAAGGGAAAAATTTGAAGGCCTAAGATGTATGCAGGTAGAGCATAGAGGCTGGGAAGAACATAGACCAAATGTAATACTCTTAACCACACACAGAGAGAAAATAGATACAGACAATCAGACTTGAGTAGATCTACCAGTTCTGCCTTCAGCAACTATGTGACTGTAATTCAGCAATATATTTGACTGAAAATGTAAAAGTCTTCAGCAATTTTATTGCCTGAAACAGTACCTTCCACGTAGATATCCTCCCTCACACATTCATATCCACAGCACTATCAATTATTATGCCAATTAGTTGTACACAATCTCATTTACAGCTTAAATCCAGTATTTAGAGGATAAGCACAAGAATTGCTCATTCTGTTTATCCTTGATGCTACAGCATTCAAAATAAGAAGCCAGCAGCAATATTGCTACCATAAGTATTCAACAAACAAGCAGCAATATCTGGAGCAACTTCACAAATTAACTTTCTATGGTCTTGAGTCATACGCTCCCAATTTGCTTTTGCCTTACTGATACACAAAGTATTTCAAGTAAAATTACCAGCCTAAATCATTTCATTAATCTAAGTATTGTTAGTTTACACAGCCTGTCAAGGAGAAATATAATAGAAACAACAAATACTAATTAGTTTAAAACAGACTTTAGAATTCACTAAATCAGGTTTTGAGGTTTGTCTCCAATCTGCCCAAGGTGCTTTTGTAAGTTCTTTTTTCATTCTTGTCTCAGTATAGGACTCCTTCCTGCCCAAATGGATCCTGTCATTTAAAAGATATTATAGGCATTGAGTATTTACAGTTTCTAAGCAAACCCAATAGTCTTCGTAAGTCAAGCAGTTAGAATTTGCTTCTGATAAAGTGAAATGCTGCTGTTGTTTGACCTATAATTAAAAAAGTATTTTCAATGTAACATCACTATGACATTAAGGCTATCTCACTTTCAAAAAAGGTTACAAGAACACCAAAGCTAATGTACTAGAGGTACACATCTTACAGTAGGACTTACGCAGATGTGACATTGCAGTCTCTCCAGCAAACGGGACAGTAAATCTAAATATAACCAAGAACCCTGCATGACGTAGTACCAGTATAAAGTTTAGGATCCCCATGCCTATTTTGCCAGTATAAATGCTGAATTTTGTTCACCAAATCCCCTTAGATCTAAAGGCAATTCACTGAAACTAGCAGAACAGTTTAAAACAAGTAAAAAGAGTACTCTACAGCAGTAGTGAAAACCTGGAACTTGCTGTTTTAAGAGACTGTGGAGGCAGACAGCACCATTAAGGTCAAAAAGTGTCTGTACAAAAGATGGTCCTAAGATGCATGAACAGATACTAAAGCAAACAGACAGGGCTGTATCTCCTTAACATCCTTAATAAAACAACAATATAAGCTGAGTAGTACAAGAATGTCCTGAGGCTCACATACTCCTCTAAATAACACCTCCTGATCTCAGAGAGAGGATAGAGGGAACACTGATTTGGCCCAGCATGGAATTTCTTATACCCTTATGTTCTCATAAAAGTGGAATTAACTACTTGACAATGCAGCTGTTTCAAACTATACATTTTAAATCAGTTTCATATTGTCTTGCCTCTTTTAATCACAATTTTTTTCCAAACCAACTCATCAGTTCTTTCATCACAAATTCTGGTATGATCAAAAGAGCTGAGCAACTGTGGTATGAATGAGAGAGATATGAGAACTACCAAACCTGTGTCTTATTGAATAGCAGGGGGGTTGAAACTTGATCACTGTGGTCCTTTTCAACCCAGGCCATTCTGTGTTTTTCCCCTATTGCATTACAGAATCACAAATCCTGATTCAAAAAGTGCATTAAATATGATAGAAAATCTTGATTCTTTTTTCCTAAAAAATTAGAACCTAAGAAGTAACTCAGCAATTGTAATTACATTCAATTTCTTCTTCGTACATTACCAATTACTGTGTATACAGCATTTATCACTTCTAATGCACAGTTCAACAGCAGTACCTTGCGAGATGAGTAGTGAAACATAAGCATTTTTTATGCTACGCAACAAGAAAGGGAAGCTATTCATCAAATTTTCACAAACAGTTGAATCAGGATTGAAAATCCATCTTTATAAAATGAAACAATAACTAGTCAGAATCCTACCTTCTCTGACTTCAGGGCTAAATTTCAAAAACTGAGCCAAAAGGCACCCTAAGCAACAAGCCAAACTGGAACAACATGAGCAAAATCTGAGCAGAAGACCCAAGAGACCTCATTTGGTAGACAAAGGTTTTATTCCAATGTCTTTTTCCGATTTTCTTATTTTTCCCGTAACTCAGTTAACACTTCTAAGACTATTAAAAGTCGGAAAGATTAGACATCAAAAACATGACAGCTCCAACAAGTTGGGAAGATACACCTGTTTAAAAATCAAGAAGTTTTTCAGTTACAGCCATAAAAGGATGTTGCACATGGTAGGTCTAGTTTTAATAAACAAGGGTCAGTATGTTTCTCCTGAGAGTTATACTTAAACACTTACATGGATCTTTCCCTAGAGGTAGGAAAAGGATGTTACCAGTACAGAACAGATCTTTCCTCTCAAGAACAATTCCTAGCTATGAAAAAAAAGCACCATCATCCCTTCCTACATGGTTCAGGAGGTTTATGGCTTCCATATTTGTCTTCTTTGAACTCTAAAGAGTATTTTTCTTTCCCGTCCCAAAATCCTTGACTGTCATCAGATCACATCTTTGAAAAAGCTCTGCTCAGTCAGCTCTTTTAAGGCAAAGCACCCCATCCTCAGTGTCAGTTCTCTTGATACCATGAAAGAATTGAACGGAACAGAGAAGAAAAAAAATATACATCCAAAATAAAACATTCTTCATAATCTGTTTGCAAACACAGGCACTTACTTAATCATTCCAGAGATAGCACAATAAGCAGCTTCTACTACAGAAGTCATTGTAAAGAAACCACACAACAGTGAAAAATTGGTCATTTCTCCGTCAGTCAGCTCTGGGTCTGTGTGCACCCTGCATATTTTCTACCAGAGTTACTGAAACATTAGGAAAAGGCTTTCCATCTCAGACAGGTAAGAATCAGTGATATACTGTGGAATTTAAGAAACTTCAGACTGAATTAGGACATTTTGGTACATTTATGGGAGGCAAATTACTATACAGTCACATACAGAATGTAAACCACTTTGAGGGCAAATAAACAATTTGATATTCTGCAATTCATCAGTAACAGAGCATTGTAAACATCTCATTATATACAGATTCTGATGTAATTAAAAACTGTAACAAAAGCATTAAAACTAAAAAAAAAAACAAGTTTTGAGCCATGGACTTTTTTTTAAGCTTATTCTATTGCTGTACAACTAATAAAAAAACAAGCAAACAAATCCTGTAAATTGCTTTTCAACTCTGAAACGCTAAGCAGTGAATTCTTACCTAAGAGGAGGCTTCTGTAAAAGCTATAAACCATTCAGAGAGACTCTGGATGCATACAAGAAATAAAAAAGCTATTGCTAACTTTTTGAAAACTAAAGCTTTACCTAGCACAGTACTATAAAAGGAGAAGTGTAATTTCCTCCAACAGTACTTCCACAAATACTTTCTCAGACCAACTATAGTCAAATTGCTGTGTAACCTTATTTTCCATTTTCTTCACACATTTTCACAACACACTCACTCCAGCAGTATTTAACGTTATCACTCCCAGCAGTCAAGATTGGTTGTATAATGTCTTATTTGCCAAGAACCCGTTACTTGAAAGGAAGACCTCTCCTGTCTGCAGAGCAGATTTGTAGGTGGAGAAAAGGAGCCTTGCTGTGAGAAGAGCGGCAGGCACCAATAAACATCTCAGTAAGAACCGAGCAGAAAATACATGAGGCGTCCTTCACTAAGAAATGACAAAGTACTGTTCCTGTGCATATACTTTCAACTAATTTGTCACAGAAAGACTGCTTATACAACTCCCACAAGGGCAGGAACCTCACTGTTGGCAAATCTACTCAGGTCTCATGCTATCGCACATAGGAGACGTGTTTCTAGCCCTATTTAATAGCAGAAGAAGTAAGATGCAAAGGTTACGTCAATACAACACTTAAAAGGCAATCTTCAGAAAGATCAGTGGAATAGGGCTCTGCAAGGAAAAATGCCAAGGGCTACACTATAAATAGAATGTCTGGATATAACTACCCATGTCTTAACTTCACTCTGCCTTATTAGCTGCTGAATGTCCTCCTAATATACAGAGCTTGTTGGAAAAAAAAATACCCAGAACACAGCTGTTAATAATTCATTGCCAAGGCTCTACATGATATGTCAGCTCAGAACAATATTCTAATCCCTTACAACAGACCATGGGCTCCAAAACCTCTGCAGTATTTCAGTGGTAGATGTGTATGCAGAAACGATCAATTTAAGTGTTGTAATTACTATTGGAACGTGGTACCTGAAACACTATTTGAGAAACTAGACATTTTGTTCAGAATTCTTAAAATAAAAGAGAACTAAACGCAAACATTGCATTAAACAAGTTGCACTATTTCTAATGCTTTCTCCTCTGTTGTGTTTACATTACTGTTCAATGCACAAAGACTTCATTCTTACTGTGCATCGAGGCACTACTTCAAGCCAACTGATAAATGTGGAAACAGATTGAAGCATTATGTTATTTTTACTGTGCTTTACTAGAACAGCTAAGCCAACAATAACTTTGGTTTCTGCACCTCTGAAGGAAAAAATACAGAGTCACACATCAACCAATTCCAAAACAGAACCAGCTCTCCTGTCCCCACAACACACATGCATTTTTCTAGCTAAGTACTACAGACTAAAGATACACATCATTGCATCAGTTTGAATATTTTTGTTCTTCCATCTCAGCAAGGGCAGAACTGGGAGCTATGATCACTTCACAGAAAAAGAAGCTCAGCAGAAGTTGCCTGTCAAAAACACAACCCTCTCTACCTTTCCACAGTGAGCAGGCAAATTTACTTACTGGCTATCCAAGTTATTTTAAAATTAGTTGGTCCATCTAAGCCAGTAATACATTTGAGTCACATTAAGAAAATTCACCTCTAACATCAGCTTTACACATTTACACCTCAAGGTTCAAGTACCACAACAGCAACATCAGACAAAAAACCCAAACCTTTAATCAAATCAGTAGACACCAAAATCAATACTGTGCAAAAGAAAACATATTGCTGCTAGTGCCTATGAATCAGTGCAATTTCAACTGTACACCCACATCTGATGTGACACTTAAATATATTCTTTTGAGTTAACATTACAGGAAATAAAATAGTACTTTTAATCACACTAATTTCTTTGTTGTTGTTCAGATTCAAAAGTCCCTCTCAGTAATTCTTAACCATTAGCAGTTATTTTAAAGGTAGAGTTCAAATCCTCTAAGCAGTCAGTGCAAGCAGGGAACACCACCTTCAGAAGTAGTAGTTTTCCACACAGGAAACTTCAGGTAGTTTGGGGTGTAGCTACCCAGTCATCCTTGCTATGCAGCTGACCATAGGCACCCACGCTTGAGCAGAGCAGAGGGCCAGGTGGCCTCCACAGGTCCCTTTCCAACCTCAACCATTCTGGGATTCAGTGATCTTATGTTTACAGGCAATACTGATGTAGACTGAATCAAACAAAAATAAACCATTCTTTTAAACCAACACACACTTGTTCCATCACCAAAAACAAGCCAGATGATTCTGTTCCATAACGCACACTGGGCTACCACACATGCAAAACGTGCCACAGCACTAGGGATCTTGCTCCAGCACATTATCATTGGAATAAGAATGAATTAGCACAGTTAATAACAACTTGTACACAAACCTGTAGGGACACCTGCAGTTTTCTTCTGCATTTTAAAATCCCTAACTAGAAGAAATGACAACAATGTACTTAAATATCAAACAGTTTGGGAAACAAGCATGCAAGAAGATACAAATGGTCAGAGATGTTTGAGCTTAACAGCATTAAATGGACTGTTTTAATTTCTTATACCACACTTACACCAAAACATAGAAAAGCTGCCAACATGCTTGAGAGAATGAAATTGCAGTAAACATCTATGGTCCTTTCTCTTCTGTTTCTACATTATAAGCCAAGGAGAGGACAGTTACTGCTAGAGAATTAAAACCTGAGTTGTGCCTTAGGTTCACCACCAAATTCCAAAGGTAAATACACGGTAATCACAAAAAACAAGTGAACTGTAACCAGTCTCCCTGGGAAAACAGAGGAACCAAATACAATCACATAGTAAAATTTTGCTGCTATTCAAGAAAAGCATTTTTGAATGCTAGGGAAGTGACTAAATAGACGTGACTTTTATCTCAATTTATGCAAAAGTAAGTATGTCTTAAGGTAACTAAATCTCACAAAACTGTGAATTACAACTCCATGACTTAAAAGCAGTAAACTGAGCATCTTTAAGAGCAAGCAGTGGTTCTTCCCCCATTCTAACAATAAGCAATTTAAAAGTAAATCCTTCAAGATATGTTTTTGCTCACTAAACATTTTAGATCACAGATTTCCAATGCCAGTTTCTGAAGCTACTCCATTAATAAAGGTAATATTTTATCTTATATGAGTAACAGTAATAGTTTGTCCGGTAGTATCATCTTTTTATTTAAACAGTACCACTTTAAATTTATTCTGTTAGTTTATTTTACCTACTCAATATTGAAATCTGTTTGAAAATTAAGACAGATAAACTTGGCAACATTCACTATAATGCATCACATTTTTGCAAGGTGTACATTTCTCCCATGAAAACATTTGAACGTGTATGATGTATGCATATTTCCTTGTCTGTGCAAGACATTTTGTTGTACTTTTATGAGCTCTTGGGCTATAAATCAGTCATGTACTCACTGAATCTTGAGGAAACACCTTCTGTATTTTAAATACATACGTAGCTCTTTAAAACTTTCATCTAATTTCCAAAAGTTTGACAAAAAAAATAAGAACACCAAACCACTATTTATGGGTGACCTACACATAAACATTGCTGTCTGTTCTATCGCTGCAGAACTAAAAGCAAGAAATTGCATTAGAAATTTTCTATCACCTGCAAATGCTGGAGTCACTGCTTAATCAATATTCTCATATCTTTGCTTTCTAACAGTTAAAGGCTTTAATACACTAGGTAGGACATTTGTCATAATGTCTTTTCAAAGTTTGCTCAAACAAAACTTTTCCTTTCTAAGGGCTCTAGGAGACTTGGAAACAGATGTTGGTATGGCATTCAACTCAACCACCTCCCTTCTCTCTTCTCTTTCCCCTTCCCTTTAGGCCTCATTTGTGCTTGAGATACTGCCACCGCTGACTTGAATGCAAGTTACAGTTGCTCACACTCAGGCTAGTCTGTTATCTCAATGAATTTCTGAATTGTCTAAGAAGGCCTTATCCTTCACAAATAAGTAATGTAAAAAGTAGAGGTCCGATTTACTGTACAGCATTATTCATACTCTTCTAGGTTACAAGAAGCATATTTTAACAGTGGCACTACTAAAACAAAGATGCCCACATTCTTTACTGGGGGATCACAGAGAGCATCAGCCCCCTAAGTATCTTGACAGATGAGATTGGATTTTCATGTAAAATACAGAAATTGAAGTCCAAGACGAAGATCTGGCTAAACTCAAACATCATTGAAGCAGCAGCCCATGATCATCTTCCTTCAATTTTCCCTCCTCCCTCAATTACGCTGCCCAGAGCTACAGCCACAGAGCACCATGTCTGCGACAGTATGGCTACACCTCACTCCTCCTCCTTGGAATTAATGACACCACAATCTTTCCAGCACCTGTCGATAGAGCTGGAGAAAAGACCAAGCTCTAAAAGTACACAGCGAGTTCAGAAAGAAAAGAATGAATAAATGAAAAAATAAATCACTCTCCCACGGAAGGAAGATAACTTTATTTGTATCATCTATATGTGTGCCTCTAAGAACAGCATTATTCTCTTCTCTACATATTAATATTATGCAAAAATTTGCATAATAAATAAAATTTGCTGCAAAAATTTAACCACTAAAAAACGTAATTCTGAAAAGGTACATACACCTCTAAGATTACTGGACTGTCCAAAGGACCTCAAAGAAATATTTCTGACCTGAAAAGTAAAATGAATCAAAAATCTTAATCTGAGGTCAGAAAAGGCCATACTTACTCCTTATTCCTGTTCTTAATGCACGGCTGGTAGAGAACTTTGACAGCATTCCACATCCCCGATGGTCCACAGCTATGCATGAAATTATCTCCGAATAACGTAAAGACACTGTGGGAGGAGGAACTTCCTGAGGACTCCACCAGCAATGTGTCAGAATTTAAAAGCCATATCTATAAATAAATAAATAATTTTACTGAGGATGACATCAATTTCAATTTCTTCTTCTACTCTGATCCTAAATCTGATGTACCACAAACAGCTGATACTAGCACAACATGACAGTTTCTAAGGAAGTGTTAAAAAATAGCAAACTGACATTTTATTTTCAGTATTACATATCACAGTCCCTAGAGAAGAAAACCAGGAGTTAATACAGTCATTCACTATTAAGATCTCTTTCTAGTAGAAAGCACATCGTTTTGAATGACTGCATGCTACAAACAGGGAACTGAAAGACAGCCCACTAGAACTGCAAACAAGTAGGGAATTTCACAAAACACATAGTTATTACTGGATAGAGCTAAGAAATACAATGAGAAAAAGAGCAATTAACGTAGTCTAAGATAAAGCTGGTAGCAGGTATATGACATGCCCAGTGAGAGAGAAAGCCACTGGTAACAGGACACACAGTGTATGTCATAATTGAATGCGACAATCACAGTTTACCAAAGATCAAAGCTCAGAATATCAGTGAAAGTTTCACAAATAAGGATAGAGATGAATGGATAAAGAAGTTTTAAGAGAGGACACTCAGTTTAGCTTACACACATCAAGGATGGCAAGCAACTGTACTTCACACTTAGCAAGTGGCCGTCTATCAGTTTTGTTCTGGTAACTCAAAGTACACATTCAAACTGAACTGCAAAACATACCTCACTAGCCATGGCTGTTACACACAGTGCTTTAAGTTGCATGCTGAAGATGCCGGAGAAAATGGGGACAGAAGAGAAGCATCCTAAACACAAGGGCCATCAACACTACAATTAGCTTTAAATAAACAGCACTTCTTAATTTTAAACTAAGACTTCCTTTTGAAGAAGCCTCCCCTTTGGATGCTTTTTAGAAGGTAACTATCCTTACAATTAGTCTATGAACAGTTGTATCTGTCAGAATTTTCCTGTATCTTTCTTTAGAGAAAGCAATTAATCCATTTAATTTGCAACGTGAACCATCTGAAAAGTACTTCCATCAAAAGTGCTGATGTGTGATTTCTGACAGCAGCTTCCTACCACTTGTTCAAAGTATGTCCTTTTCTCAATAGGGACGCCACAGATCTGTATTAGTAATTTAGCCCACAGTGCAAAACAATCAACTGAATCTTTAGAAGGAAGGAATAAACACTCTGCTATGAGGAAAAAAAAAAGTATATATTCTACAACTATCAACTATGAATGAATTATTTTCAAATCCTGCTTTTGGTGTGAATGAACAACCACTTACCAAGCTGAGCACAGTGACTCAAAGCAGCTTATACATGTTATTTGTGGCTAGCACAGCCTTTAAATTTTCACCTGTGCTTTCAGCCATTCTATTGACAATGCACAATCTTTCTTTCTACCATTTTGTATAAAGACAGTGCCTGCTGAACCAAATTCCTTTGACGTTAACTCCATAAAGAAAAGAACTTTCAAACAAAGATAGATAAAGTTCAGAATTTATTCATAATGCAGATTGATCACCTCTTCTCATATGGCAGCTTCAGGAGAAAGTATTTTTGTGTGGCTTTTTGTTTTTTAAATCATCCTGCCAGTAAGTTTCAAAGATGTTGTCAGGAAAAGAGCTGCAACAAATCTCAGCTATACCTGGTGAGACTTGTTCCAAATAAGTAAAATACAGCTATCTACATTCTATGAGTTTCCTAAAATCTCAACCTGCGTCTCCAGCATCCCTTTGAGAACAATTAGGTGTAAACTCTGATTTCACATGGCTAAAAACAGCCCTTGCTCCTCCTCACCACCGGCTATTGCAGACATTACCACTACTTTTGTCATCACACAGGTCAGTAATGTACATACACTCCATTCCAACTTCTCTGCCCTCACATTTAAACTAAATGGATTAAACGTGGTCTTCTTCATACCTCAGAAAAAATAACTGTCTAAAAGAATTGGTTAGCTAAGTCTCAACAAGGTAGTCACCACATCTCAATTGCTGCAACATCCCTTTCTCTAGCCTTGACAAATGCAAACTTCTGCTTATGCCCTCAAAAACACGATCCAGGAGTCAGTATCTGACTGACAAGTCTCTCCCATTTGTCTCATTTCTTTTCTTGGGTTATCTTCCCACTCCCTTCCCACTCACTGCTAAAAAAAATGAGCTAACTTACCTAATCCTACTCCAAAGAACAACTTCATTAAGACTGGAGTTAGTATTCAACTACTCAGGACTCTATCATAAAATTTTTCATTTTCACAGGTGTACCTTTTGGGGTTTTATTGGGTGAATCCCATCCAGGAGATGATACAGACAAGTTAAGATCTGCCTGAGCCACATTTTAGTCTTCTGTCACAGTTTTATTTATTCTCAGTCTTTAAAAAAATCCTTAAGTACACAGCTTTCAAAAACTTGGTTATCACCAGTTTGAACAGAAACTCAAGTTATGATCTCCACAGATAACATAACTGTATAATGTTAAGTGACATACACAGAGAAAATAAGAACAATGAGTACATATAAAACTTGTGCTTTAAAAAAACATTTTAAAGACTAATGAAGGACCTCAACCTTAATTATTACATACACAGCCTAGGCTGTCTACATTCAGGTATATAAGCACAAACATTACAAATGGAAATATTTGACAGGTTCATTTTCAATACAAACAAATGGAGCAGCTGGCCCACTATACATCAATGATGAGACCACTTGGCTGTGTACTTACAGCTCTAAGCAGTTACTTATTTTTAATTTGCAAACATTAGTATAAACACTGCTTACATTACACTTGTGTCCACAAGGCCTCTGAGTCCCAAGTCTTAAGCTGTAACTCTGGAACACCTGTTGGTGTGTGTACCATTCCCAGAATATCACCATGGAAATGAATAAGGCCTTTTAGATGTTAAACACACACACACAAAAAAATCCCTAAGAAAAAGGAAGGGATTCCAATTAGAAGCTAGCCCCTGTGCTAACTCAACCTCATACTGATTATTAATGAGCATTAAAATGCTAAGCTGGCCCCTATTATTAAACTCCGGACTCAAATCCCTATCCACCTTAAAAGTTTGAAGAATTCAGCTGTTACTATCTAAACAGGCAAGCTTAACAGCATTAAATCATCAAGTATAATTGGCAATTTTATTATTGTTTGCATTTCACTTTCCAATGCAATATATTGACTACATGAGTAATTTCTCCTGATCTAAGAAAGCGTTTGTGAAAGATGTTATACAACTTGATGAACTTGTAGTGATTCAAGATAGGAAACACTGGAACAAAAAGATGAGGTATATATTACAAAGCCAAGATCTAAGCTTTCCATATTTTCTGAGTAGAAATTCTTATTATTTCTGTGTTCTGGTTTTCACTGGGACGGGGTTAATTTTCTCCACAGTAGCTGGTACAATGCTATGTTCTGGATTTAGGGTGAAAGCAGAGGCAGTATCACACTGATGTTTTCATTGTTGCTGAGCAATGCCTACACAGAACCAAGGACATATCTTCTTCCCACGTTGCCCTAGCAGCAAGGAGGCTGGGATGCACAAAGTACTGTGAGGGGACACAGCCAGGACAGCTGATCTGAGCTGGCCAAAGGGTGCCGTGCATAGGAACAAAAGCCAGGAGAAAAGAGGCAGGGAAGTGCCTTTGGGAGTGACGGTGTTTATACTCCCAAAAAACTCCTAGATATGAGGAGCACTGCTTTCCTAGAACTGGCTGCACACCAGCCTGCTGATTCAAAGTACTGAATAGGTTCCCTATGTTGCCTTGCTTGCACACACAGCTTTTGCTTTACCTAGCGAACTTTTTTCAACATAAAAAACTTACCAGAATATAGATCCTTCCATCGTCACCTTTTATGGTGAATCTAAACGTGCTTTTAGCAGAGGACAATTCCGCAAGACACTGAGCAACCACGCTCTGTATGAATTGAGACCTGTTAAAGAATTGAACATATCGTACATTTTAATTACAACTACACAGGTAAGGTCATTTATACCAATGCAGTGCAAGTATGAGCAACTTTATACTGTCAATTCCACCACAATCCTACTACCCATTTTTACAAAGAAATTGAGCTGCTTTATCTTTGCCTCCACCAAAACCACTTTCTATCTCCTGCAACAGGAACTACTTAAGACATCAGCAGTCTAAATTGCCCCATGCCCCTTACTTTGAACACCACGAAACATCAAATGATGAGTAAACGCTTTTCCTTATACTTTACACATAAAAACACAAAGTTTAGAAAAATGCACATATTGCAAATATAATTCACAAATAGAAAGACCGATGACTAATACAAAGTATATAATACAAGATAATTGGATCAAGTCCTGTGCCATCTTAGCTACAAATTGAGTTACTTGAGAATCTAAAAGCCCCACTTCCAGTGAAACATTACAAGCTTACTTAACTCTACATAACAAACTTCAATTTCAATAATTAGTCACCAAATGCCACGCAACTTAAATAATTCAAGTAAGTATTATTTTTGTTTATTGGCTGAACAGTGAAACACTGCAACAAATTGTAATCTCATTACATGCACAAACAAAATTGTGCACGATTGAATACAGACTACATTACCTTTAAAATGCAGCACTTCTTTGTTATACTTAAATACTGAAAAAAAATCAAAATTTTACTAGGCTGCTAACATCCTTTCCAGAATATAAAAAACTGAGCAACTTATCTAATTTTTACCTTGGTAGTGTGCTGAAACTTTCCTCAGATGGCCAAATAATCACCTCAGTGACATAGTATTTAACAGTATCTAAAATGAAAAACACCTTTACAGAATGAAGACTTTTTTTTTTTTTTTTTTACAAATAGACTGTAAGTCACTGCATCATTATATTTAATTACACTATAATTAGTTTCTTGTTCTGCAGTCAATTAAGATGTGCAGCATGTGATCAAATTCCTCCTTGGGTTTGTGGGAGAAGTATCTAATAAAAGAAAACATTGCTAGAAGACTGCTCTGAAATAATTACACGACCAGCAGGTTATCATTCACACTGATCCTTGTTTAACACTAGGAACAATCATCTTGAAACAAAGTATGCAAGAACCCAAACACCTGAACTGAAATGCCTTACAGATTGATGTTTGCTGGTGTCAATTAACTCCTGTCCGTTATGCACTGCTATCAAGACAAACCTGAAAGACATACTGAAAAAACTTTCCTGAAGTACTGAGATCAGCATAGCTTACATAGTATTTTATAACCCTGTTCTGCTCAGCATTGCTGCAGTGACCCACAAGCGTTTTAGTAACATTACACACGGGAATAATTTTCTTCTTTGCTCAAAGAGGCAGAGTAGAACCTCTTTCCAAAAATTGCCCTAACAATGTTAATATATGAAACACACGTTCCAAGTTTCATTGTGTTTCCAAAAAACTCCAGTAAGACATTCTTCTAACACCAAATGGAAGTGCTTTGAGTTCAGTATTTAGTCTTCATCAAGAACGTGAAAAACTATCACACTGAAACTCCAAGTCTAGGCTACACACGCAGTCTAACCAAATAGCAAGCAGAAAAGGTTACATATACAAAGTAATAAATTAATTCCACTAAGCCTTAACATATGAGCAATAGTAAAGATTCATCAGTTCTATAAATTTCAAGAGTAGAATGGATTGCCTCATTTGACAACTGTCCAGACGCCATAAAAACTGGATGAAAATAAGCTTCTCTGCTCACAGCAGGGGAGTTGGAACCAGGCACCCCTTAAGGTCCCTTCCAACCCAATCCATTCTATGATTCTCAGTAAAACACTTAATCCTGTTTTAACGATGCTGCTGGCTTGGCAACGCCACCCCTTGTCTAGATAAGTATTATAGTTTATTTAATTATCCTCACTGTTAAGAAATTATGTGTTACCTCTAAGCTAATTCTAGTCTTGTCTAAGAAGGCTTACCCTGAACAAGGAATTGGTTCCACTGCTGCAAGGGCATTGGGAATTGAGAAGATGTTTGCCCTCAGAAATAGAGGGTGGGAATTTCCCCTCCTCCCCTCCCCCAAAAGCCTAAGCGTATATGGGAATAAAGGTGGAGAAAAGAACAAATTTGTGTCTGTCCTTTGAATTCTCCATAAAGTTCCTACATTACTGATGAAATATGCTGAAAACAATCAAAAAACTTTCTAACTTCACCAAAATACACAGTCCAGAACAATTCCCTTCACATCTACACTGCGTTTCCTGTCTCCTCTACCAACGATCACATCAACTATGGGTTGCTAGTTATCTGAAGGCTTAGATGAGGGCATTAATTCATGATGATCTGTAAAGATCCCTTCTAGCCCCTGATTTTGCAAAGTCTTACAACTTGCTTTGTAGGATTCCAAACGTCTTACCTTAAAAGTACTTTTCTTAGTGCTTGTATTTTTTAGATCTCTGTACAGAATAATCATTCAAACTTCTCTGTCTTCTTTCTCCTCATCACTTAATTTCTGAAACAGGCTTCGCATTTTCTGCTACATTTTTATGTTCTCTGAACTGAGATGGACTCACACTTTTGCAGTAGAGCAGAGGGAGAATGAAAGAAAAAAGTCCTGCTTGAAATGGTCTCATCACACTTATCTCCCTGTTAAAAACTGCATTTTGAAGAACATCTACTGAATAGTTCAGGTAAGCCTCAAATACTCAGTGTGACAACAGCTTTTAGAAAACCAACAATCTCACAATTTCATCCTCAAACGATGAGAAACTTCCTTTCCATGAAACCAGACTTGCTGATAGCAATAATAGTTAACAAAGCACTAGAACAAATTAACCTTTCCATTTTTCTGTATGACTAATAATAAAAGAACCTATCTGCAACTTTTCAGGTCTCCTGTTTGACTGGGATTCGTACTAAACTGGAACCATGCTTTCCGTCCTTCAAAGCTTTAGAATTAAGCAGATATGCCACAAAAGCCAAGATGAGGAACATCCCTGCAGTAAGTCACTAGGCTCAAGGTCCCACAGAGAGAGCAATTCCAGAAGGGAATGACACAAATATACTGGCACCAGCACATTTTTTTCTGATAAACAACATTCCTCTGGAGTTTTTAACCTCTGATGCTCATCAGCTGACGCACTCAAGTACAGTTAAAGATCGCACACACAATACCTGATGATACTGTTTCTCCCAGCGTTGACTTGCAGCGCTCACAAATTACTCTGGTATTTTCCTTTGATTTCTGTAGGACAAAGAAACTTTGTTTAAATGTTGCTCAGTTATTCTGAAAAGGAAATGTATAATTTTAACATACTCCCAGGAATGTATAGTGAACTTTATATGTTAGTCTGTTCCCTTTACGTTCACATATTCAGACACGTGCATTGACTATTTCAGTCTTCTACACTTCGACATGCTTTCAAGTTTCATACCAATTTTTAAATCTCACAGTATTACCAATCACACAGGACAACCTGCATCAGATAACAGGAGAATCTCATAGTATTCAGTGACTGTATGATAAAGTAATGAGGTAAATTCAAATTCAATTTTGATACGGGCAAAATAACACACACAAGAATTATTCCTAATTTTATATACACACACACATATATATATATATATATATATATAAACATTACATTATAACATGACTACCTGTTACAGTCAGAAGGATTTGCACAGTGGAAAGGCAATATAGGATTGGAACGGCAAAAGGGACAAATGGGAAAGGAATGCTCACCCATCTCCGAGGATCCAGGCTCACAGGGAAAACCTCCACACGGGAGGGATCTCCAACCAGAGATCCTTCCACAGTGGCAGTCAGCCCTTAAATGGGATCTAACAGAGGTGCAGCCGGGCTCCACCCCTTTCGGTCACACACACATGAATTGCCTTCACCTGTGCTCCCAGGGCTGACCAGGTCCTTTCCCCAGGTGATCAATCAGTGGTTCAGACCGTGACTTAACAGTTACCATACACTACCATCACTCAGTAGAAACTTTTAGCTACTGTGGAGAGCATTGCAGGAATACCAGTTTAATGTTCAGCAGAGAAGAAAAGGTACTAGGAAAGAACTAAAGAACACAATGTATTATTCTATTTCAAAAAGGCGATGTGGATTCAGCTCTATTCTATTAATTCCAGTGTTCATATTTAAACTCATTATCAGTAGAAGGATACAAGCAAGCACAACTCCTACTTTAACACAAAATATAAACTCCAGAATTGGTTCTATGTCAGATTATTAACCTAGCTGTAGCACGGTACAACTCTGGTCTGAAAGTAACGTATAAGCAAACACAATGATGTTCCTGAGTTAAAAAGCCTTTCTGGGACTAAAAATTCTGGAATCTAATGAGAAGACCTCTAAATTGTCTTTGTATAAATACTTTCATAATTGTTAACTCAATACACAGTGCATAAAAATACATATGTGTAGTTGAACAACTACTGTCTTACAGGCTTGGTAAAGTCCAAACAAGTCACAATCAACTTAAGAAACCATACTGCAGGATACGCCTAAATAAGACTCTAAATTTAGAGCAAATTAAATTAGGTTATTTCCACTCTGCATTTATCTTTTTCCTGCAGCCTTACTAAGAGATGCCTACAGTTCCCATACATTCCAACTGGAGGGAATACACACAGGCCTCTTGGGAAGTATGGTTTATATTCATCACCACCACTATAGTTCCTCAAATTTTAAAACGTCATGCAAGACAGCTTTCGTGGACCACTGTCCAGAACACAATCTGGTGTTGTGTGGCCTATCACATTACAGAATTCTAAAAACGAGTTGTATAAAATATATCCTATAGTCTTAGTTACACTTTTCATCTTCTGAGGGAAAACGTTGAGGTACGTCCATTACAGATTGTCTTCAGAATCTGGATGATGGGCTTCCAGATTACGTAGATATCCAAGCCTAAATTATCTTGTCACCATTAAATAATACATCATTATTTGATCCATTCTGATTCAGGGACCATGGAAGAGGTGATGACGGAGACCACAGATAAGTAAAATACATACATTGGCCTAATTTTCTCAGTAGGTACCTCTTGCTATAATGACAGGGTTAAAGTTACCTATGGGAGACAGATGAATTATAAGCACCAGTCCAGACCATTAATTTATGCTTAGTCCAACAGCACATGCTCAAACAGCAAATGACAGCAAAAATTTAAAGAATTTAAATGATAGTAGCTAACTAAACATGAATTACTAATGAGATGCTACAGAAGAAAGAGGAAAAAATGATTTCTGAACGTATAAGCAATTGAATTGTTCATGTGGATTGTTACGTTATAGTGCAGTGGAAAGCACAGCAACAATGGCAGGGCAGCAAAGACCGAGGCTGCAGCAAATGAGGTCAATCCAAGTACAGCAGCCATAGACACAGAAACGAAGGAAGAAAAACTGCTTATCTTTAGAAGACCTCAGGGAGGCAGGGATCTCCAGTGAGATACCCACACCCTTAAACAAGGTCTGGGAAGGGGTGGATCCTGGCTCCACCCCTTCTGGTCACTCCACTGCATGCACCTGAGCTCCCCTGGGTTGGCCCTGCCTTCTTACCAGGTGCTCAATCACTGTTATAGGACATGACTTAGCATTTCCACTACAAGGATAATAAAAGAATATAATTCTCCAGAATTAGTAACGTGATGATTGCTAAAATGCATTTATAAAGAGTGTTAAAATAATTGGAAAACTTACAAAAATATTTTCCAGAAAATAAATAAACAGGAAAAGAAATACAGAGCTACAATTCTTAGCATGTTTAATTTAATAAGTAGGCAGCAAAGATTCAGGTTGATTAATCACAGAAATAGTTTACCAAAGAATGTGGTAAGTCATGCTATAGCCCAAACAGAAATGAAGGATTTGATGCTGGGAATGTCTAGCAAGAGTTCTCTGATCTCTACTACGCAAATACTAAAATGAACAGAAAGGACCTCTCTAGCTCCCCAAAAACAAGGAAGCGGCCCACAGAATCTGAACTCATGATGAAAAAGTCCTGATCCTTGGCACTCTCTATCAAGCTCTGAACAGACTGTGATAGCAAATCTCCCCTTCTCATAAACCAGGAGCCCAAATAAAGCTCAAGGGAGAGCCCTACAGCCTGTGAAGGCTTCAGAGAGCTAAGTCAGAAGAGTAGCCCCCTTGTTACAAAGATCACAAAAAACATCTGGTTCATATTTACAGAGTTATTCCCTTTCCTAATTCCTGCTCTTAAACATATACAGAAAATTTGCTTAACGTGAAGAGCAAAGCTAAGGAAACAGTCTTTTGCGAGAAAGAGTATTTAGAGGATGGTACAAATACAGCACATTAAACTGTATATTTGCAGCTCTTCTTTGAAAGCTACAACTCGGATGTTTTCTTCCTGACTACGGTTACAGGTGCTAGCTGAGAACTGTGCAGTACTGTACCTATAAACCACCACTAACTCACCGTATCACGCTACAGCAGAAAAAGCAATAGCTTTAGCTAGGCTAATTAAATCAATATATCTACCTGATAACTTGCAGCTGCTGGCAACCTGCAGATGGAGGTGGATCACCAGCCCAGTATTTTCTGCTTCTGTTCCTAAAGATCCCTGATACGGCATCAGGGAAAAATATTTTCCCCAAGAGATACTATTAGGATGCTGCAGAACCATGTGACATTTAAAAACTATGTTACGCTGAAAACTAATAGATGTGAGAAATATGTTTGCGATGGAAGGATGCTGCCTTGGTCCCACAGGAGGCTGGAAAAGATTGTTTAAGCATATCTAGTATATTCCTGCTACTATTTTGGTCATACGCAAACACTTTCCAAAGAACTGCAATGCAATTAAAAAAGAACTTTCATACTGAGACAGACCGCAATGGTATTCTCTAAAATGAGAACATTTATGCCAATAGCAATCTATCTTGCTTCTATTACTCTCATATTATGGAAGAATTTTCTGTTTCAGTATGAGGGCTTTTTTCCCTTATTAATCCAGCTTCTGCTTGATCTTACAGTTTTCTGTTCATTTGCTTGGCAACTGAGCGATGCTAGAAATAAGAAAACATGGAAATTGGAATTCAGTGTAAGTCTGGAAGATGTGGAAAGAGGGATTTGACACAAACAAGGAAAGAATTCTTGACTTCAAAACAAGAAAGCTAATCCGAAGATTCATTGCACTACATTAGTATTGTACGTTTCTGACAGAAAATAGCCTCCTCCCTCATTCAAAGTTCTGCTATTATTCTGGTTTGACCCATATCTCAGTAAAATTTTTGTCCCGTATCTTTTTTATTATGTTTCCGCCTCAAAGGCAACATTTCCCTGTCAAATATTTCTTTGATTGATGTTAAAAGTATGTTGGGCAGACTGCTCCTCTTTCTCTGGGCTGCAGTATGAATTCCACAGACACTGCCTCTTCCCAGCTTCGTTCCCACTGTTTCACAATCTCTTTTGAGACTACTGAAATGTGAGATAATTAATTTTGGGGGACCTCTGACAGAAGTCATTGTCCTCTTGGAAATTCAAAATCGTCTACTTATCCGCCTTCTTAAGAATACTCAGAAGACATAACTTCAATTGTCAAATAGCTCCAAGAGCTAATCCAGATTAATCTGCTTCTCTCACGCTGAAATCCTTTCAGGATATTAGTTTTTATATTCCCTTCCCCATATTCTGCTTTTCAAAGGACAACAGAACAAGAAACCAGAGAGACCACAGCTTCAGGACCTGCAGATGCAGACAAGAGGACAGAACTGTTCTCAAAACAGATGGCTCACCCGGATGCATCACACCATTGGCAACTGATCTGCTGGAATCCTGGCGATTTAAAAAGGAGATAATACAAATCCCTTATGATGGTAAACGGCAGCACTGTATAAGAATCAGGGTCTCTGATGCTACTTTTAACAGATCAAGAGTTTGGTGCAGGGAATCTGCACCAAATATCACCAAATATATGCACCAAGTATCACCAATATCAGCTGTTACAGACACACAAAGCAGTAACAGTTTCCAAAACTGCTGAAGAACTTCCACAATCAGGTTTAATACATAGTATGGGAAAAAAAAGAAAAAGATATCTGCAGGATCAGTCTTAGCACAAATACAGACAAGCAGTACATCAACAGACAAGATTTTATGCAAATGCAAGCTAAACTCCTTGAGGCTCTTTTGGTGGAAGAAGTAATTATTGCTCAAACTTTTATATGAGTGCTGGATTTCCAAGGCGAGTAAAGCAATCTGTTTTATTTCCTCATCTCACTTTTGAAAGATCAGTATGCCTACAAACACTTTTTTCCTGAGCAACAACAAATTTTGATGTTTCTAAGCCAAATGGTAGCCCTATTCCTTCAGGCTCAGCTGATGGATATCTCCTCCTGGAACACTTTACAGAAGTCACCTTCAGCAGTTACAGGCTGGAGTGGCAGATCCTTTTCACCAGACAAAGAGCACTCAAATAAGCTCCACATTCTTCTTTCGTTCTGTCAACATAAGGGAGCTATATCTGAAACACATTCTGATTTTTTAAAATCTTACTAAAGTAAAAAAAAAAAACACAAAACCCACACTTTCCTTTGATCATATTTACAGTTACACATCCAGTCATATTTGAAGGAAAAAAAAGCACTGCTACTCTATTTTTCTCCTTTTGCTTTGTTTCACTGCCCCTTGACAAACACCCAACCAATTACAGTTACAATCTGAATAAATGTTGATGTTCTCCACTGAGGATATTTTTTTTTTGGAGGGGGGGGGGGGAAGGTGGAATACTTGGTTCCAGAACTATATCATTAAATGGTTCATACCCAGGTCAGTATCATGATATGGTGCATGTTTCAAAAAACAGCTTAGAGTATTGTCAGGCTTCTATGCAGCTGAATGCCAACAACTCTCTCTGACCTTCAAAACACCCTTATAATACTTCTAAGTTAAACAAGCCAGTGATAGAAATGTGTTTCACAAGGGAAAAAAACCAAGTACATTCCCTTAAGAATTATTAAAACAAACTACTTTACCAAGGTAGAGTCATTCTGAGAAGCGTGATGTTCAGTCTCTGAGCTGCACTTGGGAGATTCAGGCACATATGATTGATTTCTTGAATTCAACAGGAGAAAAGTGTCTCCAAGAAAACAGTCACCATGCTGAGGGAGTAAAGTGCTTCTTGCAAAGGGATTAGGGTGACAACACCACTCTTCTACTAAAGCACTCCAGTTTTCACTTGGTAGAGGAAGAACTCTGAGAAATTTCCTAACAGGGAAAAAAATATATATATTTTCATATATTATTTCCTAAGACATTAACAAAGACCCTGGACTCCTTACAAGAAGGAAAGAAAAAACTATGGCACTTTCTCTGACAGGAAGTGCTTGACTCTCCATTCAGTCAAAGGCACTTTCTTTCTTAGGATGAATTCTGAGAAAGCAATGGCCAAGTGTTTCCTGCCAAGTTTGTGATGAAGCTTTTCCCACGGGTGAATCTCCAACGATCATATAGCACAATTTGGCATAACTTCCTTGTAACTAATCACATGGTAAAAATAAAACACATCTACTCAGTCAAGAAAAATTTAACAATGGATATTATACAGTTATTTTAATTACTGCAAAGTTTCCTTGCACCAAGCTTTAATATACACAAGGAAACAGAAGGAAAACAACAAAAAAGCTGCCATAGCAAGGGAGAGAATGTCTTTTGAAGCCTCTCAAAGTCAGATATTAGACTTCGAAACAAAGCTAAATCCTGACAAAAATACCACAGTGTGTATCCATTAAAAAGAAAAAAAAGGATGAAACAATGCAGTCATAATTTAGATTCAGATTCAAGTTTCAAAACACAGAGACAAAGAAAAAAAAACAAACACCAACCAACCCACTAAATCAAATCCTCTTCTCCTGGGCTGCTATACAGACCAAGGTATCTGCCACACGCAATACTACACCGTGCATTCTTTATCCATTTTGGTTACTTAAAAGCTCAACTTTTAAAGCACTGTTTTAAGTTGTAAAACACACTCTGATAGCTGGAATAAATGCATGTGACTATATAAATACTACCTTAGTCATTATGCTCAGTAGTCAATGCTTTCTGCTTAGAGTTCCTATAACCATTCTGTGGTCTCACCACACATGATTTTATTAAGAATTCAAAAGCATTAATGAATACTGTCCACATATTTACATTTGTTTTAATCTGTGTTTTCTAGGAAACTACTGCACTGGGAAAAAAATCTGCCTCTTTACCAAAATAACAGACACTAGCTTTAACTGCTCGTTCTCCAACAACTTTCTAGATGCAGTTTGTCACAATGTTCTGTTATCTGTCCAGTTTCTTTGAGTGTTTTACTTTTGCTCTCATATTTTGTCTGTCCTTGCCCAAACTCCTCACACATCATTTCTTGATTCCACTCCTAGTTGAAAGCTTGCAAAACATCAGAGAGCCAATGAGGCAGCAATTAGACACCCTCCTTTTCTTGCATCTGAGAGACTGCTCTTTTCTGAAGATGCCTGTTTTCCCATTGCAGTTCATTGTGCTTTCTGTATTGTTGAGTGAGTCAAAGTAAAACTTTGTATACAACCTTCCTTCTTTCTCCATCCACAATACATTTCAAACTGTGCTTGCCCCACCTGCAGATGGAACTTGGAATAACTGGTATTCCTGCCCAGCTTTAGTACTTTAAGTAACGTCACCTTCTGGCATTATGCATCTCTGACTTCACTCCTTATAGTCTTACATATTGTCAGAGATATTATCATGGTTCAGATGGAGGTCTAAAGACTGATTATTCTTCCCAGTCTTATACAGTTAGTGCTAATGCCTGGTCTCACACTGAAAAAGGTTTTCATTCCCTTGTACCATTCATCATATTACAGCAACAAAAAGCTGGTATTGCTCAGCAATAATTTTTAAGGTGTTGAAGAAAAAAAATTACCTTAGGCTGCAGATCAAACCTGTCCAGTTTCTTTACATTACTCTTTCTCTGCCCTCACAGCTTGGAGTATACCCCTTTGTGAATTGCATCAAGATCTTGAATTCTTGCCAAACAAAAAGCAGTTACTCTGATCAGTGAGAAGCTCCTAAAACAGGTTCCTCCCACCTAAGCTAAACAGAAAATATAACTTTTCCACTTTATTTTAGGCTTTCACCATTCAGAGTTGAGAAGCCTTATATTAGATCCTGTCTCTAGAACTGGAAAAATGTTAACACTTAGTTGAAATTAGCTTTCCAGGAAACAACAACAATAAAAAACAGAAGCCTGAAGTCTACCACGGGCTGACTGTCTTAAAGCTGCTAAATACAATAATGAAACCTAGCCTATAAATAAAACCTATAGCCTTGATAACTAACAGCTAAGTTTCTACTTGAAGGTAGTTATCTAGCCAGAGAGAAACTAAGAGACACAGCCTCCTTCTGAAAGCATCTAAGACAGTGAGGCTAAACCTCTCTTCAGAGATAGCTCTGTCCCCAGACAGGAAGTCTAGGTACTTAAGTTTTAAAAAGCTAAAAGTTAAGCACTAGTCTGAGACAGTTGCAGTAATGGGCTTCCTTGTAAAATGAAGATTTGGTCATAGAGATTCTTGTAAAACTACATTAGTATAAACATTCCCTATCACCGTTATTAATCCATATTTAAGCAGCCAATAACATCATCCTATTTATTGAAAATGCCTCAAACTAAAAATAAATGGACAGTAAAAATAAGTATTTAACTCTTCAGTTCTAGAGAGGAAGAAAAGATAGAAGATCCAACTGCATTCCTTTAGGAGCAGCCATCTTTTTGGAACGACCAGCTTGACAGCTGTCAAGCTTAAAGCTACTCTTGAATGAAAAGTCTGATTAGAAGACGTCCCCTGCAATCAGTTTTTTCAATAGAATACTTAATTAGTAAAGTTGCTTAGAGATGGGACTAATTTAAACAGTAATTTCTTAATAGTCAATTTATAAAAATTATTTTTTGCAACATTCAGTCTTTAGTACATTACAAAGTCTTAGTGAATTATTTTATCTATGAGCTACACTCACACTGTATGTACGTATAACTGTAAGGAGAGAAAGAAGAAAATACTCCAAATTCTTTGTAACTCTTAAATTATGGAAAAAAAAAAAATCTAACCACTTCCTCTAACGTGAGGTTAATGTGGAAGAAGCAGAGGGTATAACGGTATAACCTTTACATCTGAAGAGCCATCAAGACTCCCAGAGGGAGACAGACTAATCCAGCAGATCTCTGAAAACGTAGAGGGAATAACAGAAAACTGCTCTGAAAACTCTCATCTACTCCATTTTCCTGTCTCAAGGAAGGATTCACAGCATTTAAACCATTCCAGACATACTTCTCTAATCTACTCTTTAAAATGATAGAAATTGCACAGACTTCCTATCTCTAGTGGTAAAAAAAACAAGCTTTAGAGTATGTCTTTTCATTTTAACCTAAAATCCTCTTGCTTCAGCTAAAGACCATTACTACCACCGTTGCAGCAACTATGCACATACCAGACTCTTATGTCTCCTAGGAGACATCTAAACTAAATTCCATTTCTTTCAATTTCTTTGTAAAGATATCCTTTTCCGGATATCAGGTTGATCTTATTACAGACGCTTTTCAAGCAATATGCACTTTATTAAGTTCTCTCGTACGCAGTTATGCAACTTCCCTTCAATCCCATCACCTGTGCTGTCATTAGCAAGGTCTCTAGACTATGCAGTGAACAACAAATTTCATTTCTGAAAGTACTGTCTTTTTTTGGAAATGCAGGAGTGCTAAAACAGAAACTGCTGGACACACCGACAGCTCCAACCTTCTATCCTTTCCTCAGTCAATATATTTTAGAGGTAACATTCAAGGGGGTCAGAGGTCTTGTGCAAGGAGAAATGCAGTACATGTGATGTATTATGCCTTTTTTTTTCCTTTCTAAAAATTCAAATTACGCTACACTGTAGGATGTGGAACCAAAATATCTAAATTCCATGCATAAGAATTTGGTGCGCTGAAATTCAGGGAAGCAGCCACTCCAAGATGAAAATATAAAAAGGTGCAAGATCTTTCGAAAGCAAATGCTTCTGACTAGAAATTATAAGTTTCATTACCCTATAAATGTATCAAAGACTTACTGCTAGACTTTCTGATGAGACATTTCATCAGAGAAAGCCCCAAACCCTCCCTCCTTTATGTTTAAGCGAACCATAAATCTTTATGAATGACAAGAAAGAAAAAAGTTTACTGATTTACATTTGTATTACCAATTTGAGTATTAGGAGTGACACGGATCATAAAAGGCTCCAAGTGTGTCTCTAACACTTTATACATACCCAGTTGAAGCTGTCAGAATTCTTCATTACAAGATCCAGAAAATGCAGCAGTTTTTTTATTAAAATTCTCATTCACTCTGCAGACTACCTGCTCTTCTGCAAGGCTTCTGGTCCCACACAACATTCTTAACTCCAAATTGGAGAGAGATGAGTTCAAACGGTGGACTATTTGGTGCATAAGAAATTGGCTGGAAAGTCACAGCCAGAAGGTTGTGGTCAATGGCTCTACGCCCAGGTGGAGGCCGGTCACAAGTCATGTCCCCCAGTGGGTCCATCTTGAGATCAGTAATCTTTAACATCTTTATCAATGACATAAATTATGAGGCTGAGTACATCCTCAGTAAGTTTGTGGATTGCACCTAGCTCAGAGATGCAGTTGTTAGAACAGATGGAACAAATGCCATCCAAAGGGACCTGAAGAAATTTGAAAGGTGGGCCCATGTGAACCTAGCGAGGTTCAATAAGGCCAAGCGCAAGATGTTGTACTTGGGTTGGGGCAATCCTAAATATCCATAAAGCATGAAAGAACCCATTGAGAGGAGCCCTGGACTCAGGAAAAAAAAAGCCAGGACTTTTGGGTCCTAGTAGATGAAAAACTTAACATGAGGCAGTACAGTGTGCTTGCAGCCTGGAAGGCCAACAGTGTCCTGAGATGCATCAAAAGAGGGGTGGCCAGCAGAGTGAGGGAAGTGATTGTCTCTCTCTACTCTGCCCAGGCCTGGGGCCCCAGTACAGGAAGAGTGTGAAGCTGATCCAGAGGAGGACCAGAAGGATGATAAAAGCGCTGGATCACCATCCTATGAAGAAAGCCGGAGGGATCTGCACTTGTTCAGCTTGGAGGAGAGAAGGCTCCAGGGAGACCTCATTGAGGCCTTCCAGTACTTGAATGGAGCTTACGAGGAGGAGGGAAATCAACTTTTTACATGAATGGATAGTAACAAGACAAGAAGGGACAGTTTTCAACTATAAGAGGGAAGATTTAGATTAGATGTCCAAGGGAAGTTTTTCACTGAGCAGATGGTGAGGCACCAGCAGAGGCTGCCCAAAGAGTTGTGAATGCCTCACTGTGATGCTATAATGTGATGAAAAGTACAGCAACAATAGCAGGGCAGCGAAGTCCTATGCTGCAGCAAACAAGGATAAGCCCAAATGCAGCAGCCACAGAAACAAAGGAAAAAAAAAAAATACGCTTACCTTTAGAAGGACTCAGGTAGGCAGGGATCTCCAGTGAGATACCTTCACCTCCACTGCTAACCCTTAAATGAGGTCTAGGAAGGGGTGAATACTGGCTCCATCCCTTCTGATCACTCAGGTACACTGCATGCACCCAAGCTCCCCTGGGTTGGCCCTGCCTTCCCACTAGGTGCTCAATCACCGTTCCAAGCTATGACTTAGCATTTCCACTACACTCATCCCTGGAGATGTTTGATGCCAGATTGGATGGAGACCTGGGCAGCCCGATCTACCATCTGATTTAGCGGCTAACAGCCCTGCCTATGGCAGGGGAGTTTGAACTAGATGATCTTTGAGATCCTTTCCAACCCAAGCCATTCTATGATTCACTCATTCTATGATTCACTTTGTAAGGAGCAGAGAAGGTCAAGTCATATAGCTAAGAAACAGCTCCTGTACTTCCCAAATTCAGCATTTCCAAGGAAATGTGGAAGCCAGCTTTCCTTAAAAGATACAAGAAGGGAGCTGTTGACAACACCTCCATCCTGGCCAGCTACTCTGTAACTACAGCACAGTGACTGAAGAAAACCCATAACAGAGCGGACAGAACTGAAAAGGAACCCTCAATGTACACAGGAAGAAAGAAATCTAGGTTACAGTTTTCACAGAATCATTTTGAATTGGCCTAGATGACCTTCAATGGTCCATTCCAACTCCCCTGCAATGAACAGGGTGCCTTAGATAGAGCAGAGCTGTCAGCTAAACGTAAACTATGAGTATTTTCAAATCAATGAAAATTAAGAATGTGTTGAACTTTTTACTTGCAATATTTGCAATTCAAAATAATTCAGCTTTTTATTTTTATGCACAGCAAAGTGCATCATTTGAGGCACCGCAGACAACCAAGAAAAGAATTCAGATTTCCCACCTTGCAGGACAATGTACCACGTGCTCTTAGTTTGCTATTTTTTACCATCTAAGCCAAAATGAATAAATAAATGATGAAAAGTTGTTTCAGGTAATTTTGATTTTAGTCATCTGTACAAGTGTTTCGAGGTATTCTCAACTAACAGGTTCAAAACAAGCATCTTTTAACTAAGTAGAAAAAATGATATAAACACTAATCAGTATGGCATTCACTAACATAAGTGCAAGACACTGCAGTGCTTACCGTTCTTTTACTACGACGTTACCACAGGACTGGCAGTAAAAGACGTAATTCTTCTGTGGTTTTAGGCTTTCCCTCACATTGTAAACCAATTCTACAAACAAGAAAAGACAGTAATCTTCAAGGTTGTGTAAAGCTTTCACTCATACATAAAAATCTTTCCAGAACTTCACTCTTAAGTAAAATAAGAATCTAAAAAACAAAGCAAAACAGTGACATTCTATACACAATTGTTATTTAATTACCTATAGAAGCAGGTAATGAGATTCTGGATAAACTTGCCACCTCTACCTCATATTACAGGATAGGAATTTAGTTTGTGAATAGTTATTCTAATTGTGTGTACTCTCTCAGTAGGAGGAGCTGAGTATCATTACGAAGGTTGTACAAACTAAAATTCAATGCTTCTCTTGTGTAATGATAGCGCTACCAGTGAGTTCCTCTGCTGTATGATGGTACTTCCCAATACACAGCAAAAAAAATATCTGGGTGCTTAAAAAAAAAGGCAGCAGTCTTCGATTCTCGGCCAGGTAAGATAAAAAAAAGGCAGCAGTCTTCGATTCTGGGCCAGGTAAGATACACAGTCGTGGTACTACCACTCAAAGAACAGTCGGCAATACCCTCTACAGGCCAGTAAAGGGAACTCAGTCTCAGGGCACAGCTCAGATAGCTTAAAATGCAAGTTTCTAAATTAAAAAAAAATAATAACTACAAAAGCATCCAGAGAACAACAAATAGCATCAGGCAGAAGAAAAAGTGTAAGCCTAACTCTGTGCATAAACAGGCCTTGAGTTCTCCACTTTCTGAAGTCAAAGTACATTCTCAGCAAATGTAGGTAGAATTAGGTCGCAATCACGAAGGAAAGACACTTAAAGACATCCCAGATACATAAGAGACAAGTTTCACAATCTTATATAAAACATAAAACTTATATAAAACACGCTTATATAAACGGCCATTGACAACTTTTGCATTACAGCCAGAATGAGTCATATTACTGCATTTTTAGCTACCAAATGTGAAATAGGAGAGGGAAAACATGGGGAGGGAGTTGAATACAGCTCTTAAACTCCCACACAGAAGTTACTCAGCAAGCTTCCCTCTCTGCGTCACCTCACGCACTTTTGCTTTTTAGAACAGACCGCCGCGATGCCCTCAGAAGCCGTGACTATCGGCACCGCCCGCCGGCGCGCAGCCTTACCCGGGGCGCTGGGCGCGTCGCGCAGCTGCAGCCGCAGGTGCAGGCCGTCTCCGGGCAGGCGCCGCAGCCCGCGGCAGGAGGACGGAGCCAGGCTGACCCCTGGCGGCAGCGCAGCCGCCTCGCAGGCAGCGCCGCTCCTCACCTCCAGCCGGCCCGGGGCCACCGAGATGTCGGCCGGCAGGTTCCGCAGGCTCGCCTCGCTGCAAAGGCAAAGCATGTTTCGTATTATTTTTTTTACCCCCGCATAAGGAACTGCTACTCTGCGCCGCGCAGCGTGCCGGCCCCGCTCAAGAGGTGGGAAGGATAGAAGGAGGGTGGCGGGGTCCCCGAGCTACCGGATAACGAGCAAGGCGCTCTGCGTCCCCCGCCGGATCTCCAGCAGGAACCCGCACGCCATGCCGGCACAGCGGCTCCAACAGCCCGCGCGGGAAGCGGCTGCTTCTTCCGCCGGACGAGCGGTGCACCCGCGGCCTCCCGCCGCAGCGCCGCCTGCAGCTGGGCGCCGGCGCTGTCCGGCCCTGGCGGCCGTCTCGCAGCGCTGCTCCTTTCTGCCCCCGCTGGTGGGCAGTGCCGGTCCGCCCCGAGGGCAGCAGCCATAAGCAGGCGCCATGATAACGGAGAACTCCCTGCATCAACCCCTTCCTACCTCGCGTATCGTGTTCAGGTTTGGGCCCCTCACGACAAGGAAGGCACTGAAGTGCTAGGGTGTGTCCGGAGGTGCCTTTCATCTGCTACCACAGCACAGAGCCTGTGCTCCAGTTGCAGATCTGCAGGTAGAGAAGACAGCATTCTTCCATTGCCTGAAATCACCAGTCACGGGCAGGGCTGCCCCAAACCAGCTGAGCTGCCCGGGGTCCATCCAACCTGGCCTCGAGTGCCTCCAGGGATGGGGCACCCACAGCTCTCTGGGCAGCTGTGCCAGCGCCTCACCGCCCTCTGAGTAAAGAACTTCCTCCTAACACCTAACTAAATCTACTCTCTCTCAGTTTAAAACCAGTCCTATTGCTCTCTGCCTAAAGAAGTTGCTCTCTGTATTAAGTGGCCCTATATACACTGCTGACCTCTGGGTAGGAATTAAATCTCAGGTGCATCTGTACTGTTCTGTAACAAAAAGTGAGGGCCAACACGCCGCTTTAATTGGAAATACAGTGTCTGTGGCTGTACTCAGTGCCTGCCTATATCCCGGGGAACTGGGGGCCTTCCAGAGCTCAATCTGAATTTGTGCAGTACTGAGTCCTGAAATAGTTCCATGAGGAAGGGATTCCCATCTCCTCCGCATTACCCCACCCCAGGAGAACAAAGCCGGGCTCCTTCAGCCGCTGGTTGTTAACATAAGCCACGAGCTGGCAGACTTATGACCGTGAGGCGAGTCCCCTCGGGCTCCGTGCGAGCAGCGCCCCCACCCGCTGCTGACGCGGCGCTCCGCCAGGCGGCGCGGTGTGTCGGCGCGCGGGGCACGCCGGGAGCTGTCAGGGTGGCGCGGGGCGGCCGGTGGCGGCGCGGCTCTTCCGGCGGGGTCGCTGAGGTAAGGCGGCTCCCCGCCGTTCTCCTCTTCCTTCCCTTTCCCCCTTCGGCGAGCAGCGGGAGCCGAACCCTCCCTTCTCTCCCCGCAGACGGGCCCGCGTGCCGCTGCCTTCCCTACCGGCTCGCCGAGGAGGGCCGGGCCGGCGGCGCGTCCGCCCGAGGGCGAACGGCAGGTTGCGGGGGAGAGCGGCCAGCCCGCTGGGCGCTGTGCGGCAGCACACCTGTGGCGGCCGGCCCTTCCCGCCGCGCCCCGCGGGCTGCCCGGCGGCGCTGAGCGGGCCCCGCGGTGCGGAGCGCCGGCGCCCGGCCGTGCTCTGCCTGAGGGGCGGGCCGACACCGTGCCCGGGGGCAGCCATCCCGCCCGGGGGGACGTCTTCCTCCCCGGGCCCTAGCGCGGGGCTGTCCCGCTTTGACCTTGAGCACGTCAGGGCTGCGGGCCGCCGTTGGGTCCCGCTGGCCGCAGCGTGTGATGTTCGGAAGGGTGTGCGGGCAATGCCGTATGTCAGCCGTTTGTGCAGCACGGGGTTAAACTCCATCTGTTGATGCTGGAGTGGCCTTAAATCTTGTGGTGGTTAAATTTCATCTGGTAATGCCTTGTATCTCGTGATGCCCACTTGATAAACCTACAACGCCTTCCGTGCTGAACATTTTTACTAATACCTGTTATAATAATCAGAGAGGCCTAAGCAGTTTGGCTCTATATATCCTAAAATCTGCTGGAGATGAGCAGTGCTTCTGGTGAGCTTGCTTTGGGAGAGTCCTTGCATTCTCATTGCTGAGTAATTAGCATTCCTGTGCCTTCTTCCCATATGCAGTAGTGTTATGAGACCCATAGGTCTCAGATAACTGCACAGTGTCTTACCTGAGTTCTGCCTACAGGACTGGCAACGGATGGAAGACCGTTAAGCCATAACGTCCTAAATGTGTGTAGGTAACCAGGGCTCTGTGTAAGATTGAGCACTGTAATTTGTCATTTTGTTGCCAGGCCTCCGTCTGTATCTGTTCTAAATGCCTATGTATCTAAATGTTTACATGGGCTAACTGTCAAACGTGCTTTTCTTTTAAATATGGATAAATTTCCATAAAACAGGCTGAAATACAGTAATATCCTTCCTCATGTCTAATGATAGTGTGATGTCTGAACACTGTGGTTATCCAAAACGTACAGTCACCTTTAATATAACGTGGATGAATGTGATAAGGGTGAATGCCAGTTTAGAAAAAGGCAAAATGTCAGCAGTGTAATGCCTGGTTTTCTTCTAACTGAAATGAGAATAGGCACTTCTGGAATCCAAGTAGCCTGTAAATAAGAAATGGGTGAAGAGAGCTGCATTTCTTACTGACTTAGTGAATGTCATATTTTCCCAACCTATTGTTGACACTTGTGACAGCAGGTATTTAAACAGCATCTTGCACAAACAAGTTAGCATACATCTTCCAGTAGGGCTGTGGCTGTGCATTTTAGTGCATGGTTATGTTCATAGGGGAGGTTATATTTTTTTTGGCAGTGCTTTTCTTGTGCACAAATACCAGCATAGTACACTGATCACTGGAAACACTCATCACATACACTGCAAGCTAAACTGGTAAGAATGCAGTCTGTCTGGTGTAGGTGGACTTCAATTGTATTCATCTGCCATTATTACTCACTTAAATAAGGGGAGGGGGAATGATTCTCTTAGTTCATCACTGGCTTAGTTGTCTTGACCAGTTTTACTGCTTCCCACCTTTTTTTTTAGAGTTTTCTCACTTATCTGGGGAGGATTGCTTGGGTGAGACTGACTGAAAATATGTATCGCTGTTCTACCTTTGTTGTTGCTTTTAAAAAATAAAATATTTTGAAAACAGTTGAGAAAAAATAGGAAGTAGAACAGAGACAGAACTTAAAGACAATAAGAGTTAGCACCTGCTTAAGTATAGAATGGAAAATGCAGAACTTTGTACAGTAGAATTTATTTGTATGCATTTAGATTGTCTTTCAGATTAATAATCATGTTGTCTTGACTCGTAGCTGAGAATATCTTAAGCTATAAATAATAAAAATAGAAACAGGTTTCTTCTCCTTTTCCCCAAGTCTTAGAGAGAAACAGTGCAGGGCCAACCATTTGTCCCCAGTATCTGAAAAAAAGAATACAACACTAAAGCTACTCAGGAGATGATTTTGCTAGTCAATGCAACACTGTTTTTATCATTTCATTTTAATTTGCTGTATTCTATGGTATGTGCTCCCTCACTAGAGAGAGCTCAGAGTATCTGTGTAGTTGAGCATGCATAACTGGGGACATTGATGGATTTTTCCATTAGTAACATTTTCTGTAATCAGGAGGAGCATTAGAAACTTGTACTTGAACATAACCATTTAAAAAAAAAAGGTAAACCTAAGGAATGGTGTTTTATCTAATTTGATTTGTAGTATCTTTATAAATCAGAGAGAATTTAATCATTTATGTCCTTTCTGCTTTACTTCTGACAACAAGAAGGTGAACAAGTTCTGGTCCAACAGAGTTGTTTCCAGAGCAGTCATAAGATGACTGTACTTTACAAAGCTCTGTGTAATCCAGCTCCAAAACACGTTTGATCAGACACACGGCGAAATACAGCCACGATCTAGGTTATGTGTGGGTATACATATGGCTTGTACTGTTACTTCAGAATTTAAATGAGCATCAAAAGATAGAAATTGGTTGGAATAAGAAATAAGTGAATTATCGTAAGATTTCAAAGTATATAAAAAAAATGGAAGTTGGACAGAGTATTACCCAAACATGACACTGGTAAGACTCAGGATGGAGAGCTACCAAGAAACATGTGAACACTGAAAAGAAATATCAGGGTTGTTTGGAGACAGAATGCCAAATTCACCTGAAGCTGTGTATTAGTACAGCAGGTATGGATGAATAAGATGTTTGTTTAATTCTTCAATTTTAAAGGTATTGTGAGCAAAGAATAAAGAAGAATAAATGAATAAATTATCAGGCTTTTTTTTTTTTAAGTTGGTAGATTTTGCTTTAAATTCAGTACTGGAATACTGAAGGTGTCACAGTGTGAACTTAGTGTTACACTGAAAGCAAGGCTCCTCTTTGAGAAGGAGAATACCATCTTCTCACTGTAAGACACTGAGACAATGCCTTGTCATTGACAGTGAAACTCATGTGGTCCTTCCTTGTTTTCCAGGCTGAAATGCATCTATGAATTGGCAAACTCTTCTTTAAAGCAAATGCAGAACAAATTTGGGTTTAAATGGGTTTGACTTGTTACTGCTGCTGTGGTGTTTTTTGTTTATATTGTTTTTAAACTTCCTTACTGCATTAATAGGATTTACTAGTTAGCTGACAGTAAAACATAAGCAAGAGAAAGAGTACCTCAAGCGAAGTCTTCAGTCAGTAAATGGTTGGCAGAGGTCAGAAAAGCTAGCTAGCTAAAAAGTCTTTCCAATTAAGGGTATAATGGTTACTCGAAGCAATGAAGCTAAAACATAAAAGCGAAAATTAATTGCAATTCATTTTAGAAACCCTTTCTTGTTCCTGTGTTCAGATACCTGGAGAGAAGGTGACTCTTTCAAATGATGTACCTACCATTTGCTGCACAGTAGGGTGGGCAGGAGCCAAGTGAGTGCATGGGAGCTGGGCAATGGCACCATGTAGCAGGGAGAGCATGGAGCTCGCTGTGGGCAGAGGCAGCGATGGTGCACAGCAGGGGTGTAAGTGCATGCACAGGCAGCACAAGCACTCACTTCCCTGCTGTTTTCTCCAGCCTTCTGAATTTGTGTGGTTACCATGGATCTAGCGATGTCAGATAAATACTTTCCATATTCTGTTCAAAGTAACACAGACAACCTACTTTCCATTATGCAGACTTGTAATCTGTTTATGAAGGCTGGGAAATTGCTAACTGTGACGTCAATTTGATTGTGGACAACTAAAAAAGGCTGCACTAATACAGAGTGGTAAGCCAAACTGTGTCAACCTGGTAGCAACTGGTTCTTCTGCAGGGGATAAGTGATAGGCTACATCCGTTACACTTCTGAGGTAGTATTTAATGTTTCCCCCTTGTCTTGACATTGTCACAGTGACTGGTTTGCTCTGGGTGGTTACTTTTCATGTTTAAATCAATCAGTAAAATCTTAAATGTTATATCTTGCCCTTAGAATTACTGAAATGTCAGCAGAGGGATTTAAATGAAGACAATCTCTACTATAGAAGACAATCAAAAATGCCTTTACTTATATTGCTTACTCTTTTTAAACAGATGTTTGGCTTTTAGAATTTGAATTCATTGTAAAGATGACAGCTCTGTAAGCTGAGGTGAAATGAAATTTAAGGAGGAAAACTGCAAAAACAGTAGAGGTCAAATTCTGAGTACTTTTGTCTTCTTTCCTGCAAATGCGTATCTGAATAAGAGAGAAATGCTGACCAGTTCTAGATCTAAAGTTGAGATCTTAATTTGTGTTCTTAAATATGGAATGGAGAAGCTGATTACTGAGAAGGCTTGCTGGATGTTCCTTAAGAATTCTTGAGCTTGTTACTCATTACTCTTGATGAACTCATAGCTGGTATATGTCAGACTCTAGAATAGCATAGAAGAGCAAAGCAGGAAGAACATCTTGCATATCTTATCTATTCCCATCAGAATTCTCATTTGTAAACTGAGAATCTTTTGTTCTTTCTTCTGTGACTTCCCATATATCCAAAAGAAGAAAAAGGGTACTTAATGTGTTTCTATAGGCAGGTGTTTGTTTTTTTTTTTTTTTTTAATGTAATGATAAGCTTGTTTCATAGATTCTGAAGCCAGCAGGGAGCACATCCATTTAGTTGTTTAATCTAGTCTTTGTATTACAGGCTGTGTTGATTCTCATTCAAACAAGAATTAAATGAGAAAGTCTCTCAGAAAAACATTTTATGTTGATTTAGAAGTTGTCAATATGGGTAATGACATTAAAAGGAATATGAACACCTGAGTTGGCATCATTTTTTTTTCCTGTGGAAAGTGAGCTCCTACCTGTGAGTTTTTATTTGATAGTGTACTGAGAAGTTACTTATCACAATAAGTTTCACAGAGTTCTCTGCATTTCTGCAGGATAACAGTGAGGTTTGGGCTACTTCAATGTACAGCGAACATATAGTTGATAGTCATACCTCATCTTTTACATCTTTCATTACTGGATTTAATAGCAACTGGCTGAAATAAGCTCAAGCTGCTCTTCAGAAGGCATTAAAATGTGTTTTTGACACATTTTGAATGTAAGAGGATTCTAATTTTAGAAACAGATTAATTAGTTATAATTGGAAAGTCTTTATGTTTATTGGTAGAAGAAAATATATATTTCCCATGCATGATTCTTGTATTCAGACACTAGCTTGGAATTTACAGTAGTTTGCTGTTGATGCTTTTAAACACTTCTGAGGAAAAGAGAAGTGTAATGAATTGCCAAATGACAGGGTTTCTGTTCTGTGTATTCAAATCTGTTCGTATTAAGGGTTAAAATTGTTTCTGCAGTTATCAGCTTGGTATGTGGGCACTGTACACAGCTTCAAATCAAACAGCAGTACTGTGAAATAATGGAATTTCTTATCTGCTTTTTGATTATCTACTAGGTTTTTTCTTTTGCTGTACGTCCCATAGCTTGAATTACCAAATAACTTCAGAAATAGACCTTGAATAGACACTGAACTGCTAGAACTCTGAATTCAAAGTAAGCAGGATTGTTAGCTAAGGTCTGTGCTGTACTAGGGACAAATCTTGGGGAAAGAGAAATAACATAAGCATGTTTGCACTCCACAGTGATCAGCCCTAGGCCTGCACTAGCAAGTTACCTGTTCTGTACTGCAGGTGGGTGGAAAGCAGATAAACCTACGAGTTCTGTGAAGCTTGGAAAAAAATAAAGTGAGAATGGAACAGCAGCAAATCAAACCTGGAGAGGAGCTTTGGGGTTGCTGGAGCGTTTATGAGCTGCTGGAGTGATTATGAGTAGTTGGAAAGTATTGCAATCTTGTGATAAAGTTAAGACCTACTTATACTGAATGTGTTAAAGAAACTATACATCTGAATTTAGTTTCTTTAGCTTCAGCCAAAGCCATTTAGAGCCTCATAAATGCTCCAATAGTTTGCCTTGACGCAACGCAGAAGGCTCTCAAGCATGTAAGTTTGGGGAGGACAATCATTTGCTGTGAAAAATACAATTGTAGAAGTAGCATCCTAACATGACACAAAGGAAAGACAGTACTGCCTCAGTGATGAAGGGAACTGCAGGCTTACATAACCCTCAGCAAAAGGAGATCCACAGGCCAGGTAACTGCTTGCTTTGACAAAGACATTCTGTAAGAGTACAGGTATCTAAATGTATCCAGAGTTGTGTGGTGTCCTTGTCATTTTGTTGTCTTTTGATTCCCTTGAAGTTTAAGTAGAAGGTAGTAAGCATCAAGACCTGCTTCTGTGATTTGAACATGGTATTATCAAATAGCTTGAAAGTAGATAGCATTTCTTAGATAGCGTAAACATTCATCATGAGTAATAAGTGTTATTCTCATACACTTCTGTTTCCTTCACCTCATCTGTAAAGAGGAGGCATAGTCATCTAACTAGTCTGTGGTTGTCCATGTCCTGACAGACTCTTCAAGAGATCAGGTGAGCCTTCAATCTGAGAAGATTCTCTCTCACTTTGTGAGGTGCATGCCAGAAGGGGGGATGGGGGGAAAACAGCAAAGCAGTGAATGATGCTCTTCATCCCTTCATTTTAAAGATAAGTATATCATAAAAGTAAGAATTCAAGGGAGCCTGATCATGGGGTAGTAAATACATTTTTCCTCTCTATGCAGGTCTTCAAAATGGTTAAGTTGATTGATATTGTATGAATAAATGAAAATATAAACTACAAGACCAGGATAATTTCATTAGTATCAGCTGGTAGGTAACAAACTGTTGTCTAAATATACAGCTTATTTATTTAGTTGTTTGTGTTTCTTTCCTAATAGGAACAGAATATTTTGACCAGTTTATTAAGACAAAAAACACTGTTCTTTTTAACTTAGTGTTCCTGCTGTTTTTGTCTAACCTTTGATCATCTTGAATCTGTCCAAATTGTTGGCTTTCAGATTTTTCAAGCACTTCAGGAGGACAGAGACCTGTTTTCCACACAGCCATAAGTGCTTGCATTTATGTATTGGCTGAATGGAAGATGATAACGATGCTTTCTTGACTCAAAAAAGCATTATTCACTGTGTTGAGTTCTTCCTCCATCCTTTGTGCCTGGGAAAAGGAGAATCATATTGCTTTTGTATGTTTGTCCTTTCTTCTTTTTAGTGTTAACATTTTTCTTTACATTTGGAGATCAAATGCTGGCAGACTTGCTACAGTCTCTTTGAGAAATCTGTTATTCTATAGCTATTTCAAAGCAAAACTGTTCTCTTTCTGCTCTTAAGAGAAAGAATATGATTGTTATAAAAAGAAACCACATGGAATAAACTTGTAAGTAAAAAAAAAATGAGGTCTAATTTCTTTGTGCCATTGGGGTATTAGGAAATCTATTGGTTTGGCACTCAGAATATATTTTGAAATAATACTCTACATTTCTATTTTGCCTTGGAGACAATTTGTCATTAGCCTGACATCAGAACCAGAAGTGCAAGAAGTTAGTAGGTATAGACCTTTCTATTCACTCCTGCTACGCTGGGTTTTTACTCCTTTTGTTTGTGATTATATACTTATTTTCTTCTTTTTGCTGCTTTCCTTGTGATGCTGAGATGTGAGCAGGGCATGAACAATGTGAGAAGTAAAGTAATAGCAAAGTAAAAAAAGAAATAATGTGGAATCTTGGTTGTTCTTAAAGAGATAAGGTCAATGAGATGAGGGAAGGAGAGAGAGAACGTCTGGTACTTTATATATACTGTGACATGAACTTTGGAGGTTAGTGGCTTCTCAGAGTTCCCTCTGCACCACCTAGTGTGGTGCTGTGTTGCCTGTGACTAAAGTAATACTTCTTTTATAAAATCTTCTGAAAAAATGAAGCTCAGGAGGGCTGAAGATGGATTCGTGGGGATTGATCTGCAGAAGCAACTACTAAGTAAAGGAACAAAGAAAAGGGAGCAAAAATCTGCTAGAGTACTTATCTGATAAGCTTGACACAGTCATGACATTTCAAGTCTGATTTATAGCTGTCTCTAATTTGGAGGTGTTGGAACATGGCTTTCTTCACATTTACCTTATGGAGTGCTGAAGAGAGAAAACATACTGTAATGCTATAATGTGATGAAAAGTACAGCGATAGTAGTGGGCTGGCACAATCCTAGACTGCAGCAAATAAGAACAACCGAAATACAGCAACCATAGATACAGAAACAAAGGAAGAAAAAACTGCTTACCTTTGGAAGGCCTCAGGTAGGTAGGGATCTCCAGCAAGATAGTCTCACCTCCACTGCCAACCCATAAATAAGGTCGGGGGGGAGGGTTGATACTGGCTCCACCCCTTCTAGTCACTCAGGTTTGTTGCATGCAGCTGAGCTCCCCTGTGTTGGCCCTGCCTTCCCAACAGGTGCTCAATCACTGTTTCAGGCCATGACTTAGCATTTCCATTACAAGTACCACTGCAGTTTGTAATGTTGGGGGCTTTTGTAAGAACTTAGTTAAGAGTTGGCTTTCAGGTAGCTACAGATAGCGAGTGGCTCATCCCAAGCTTTCAATGTTTAGATGGTGATGAGCTCTTAGGAGAGCTATTGGTGTTATTTCACAGATGCTTTTAATTTCAAACATTGCCACTATTTTGCTGTACTGCTGCTTGCAGAATTGGTGCCAATGAGGTTGGCTCTTCAGTCACGCTGAAAGATCGCACTGAAGCTGTTGTTTTCAGCATGATTTCTATTTATTGTACCTGGTAGGCAGTCTTGTGAATGCAATTTCTTTACTGTTATTGCTATTTCATGGTTGTTTTTTATCTGCGGTGCTTCACTCTGTGATCACACACACAATTTTCTTTGTGCTTTCCTTTAATCAAGACAGAGGAGAGCAGCATTTGTTGAGTGTGAAGTCTTTTCAGAACTTGAATATCAGAGAGTTCCTAAATGGCTTCCATTAAAAGGGACTCAAAAGTCTCCTTTCCCATTATGGATCGTAAGTGCTTGAGGCTGAAGCAGCATTAAAACTACGTGCGTGTGTGTGTGTGTGTGTGTGTGTGTGGAGAGAGAGAGAGAGAGTGAGTGGGTGGAAAAAAATAAAAATAGTGATTGAATTTCTTGAAATACTTTCATGGGGCATAAATTATTTATGAGGCGCTGTTTCACAAAATAGAACATCTTAATTACCTCGTGTAAATAATGCGGGATTAAAATATACGGGGAAAATCTCAAAAGCCTTTGATTACAGGGCACTGTTTAGACTTATACCTTTGGTGTGTGTGAATGATAACAAGACTAAGTAGGGTGGTATTTCTGAATTGGAATATGAGTGTTGTAGAAGAGTTGAGGCATGAAAGCACCTCAGAATAATGTGTGACCTAATGTGTGTAATTCTAAAAAAAATCAAATGGTGATCTCTGTTTTCAGAAGGGCTGATTTGTGGCAAAGTGGTGGTGGTCTTTTGTAGTTGTTTTTGTTTTATTTGCTTTTCTTTCTGCTGATGGACTCAGAGGTGGGGAAAAATAAAATAAGAATCCTCCTGTTGTATTGTTTAGAATAAACAGCTTTTGGGGGGAGGGGCAAGGCAGTAATTTTCCAAATGTTTCTTATTTTTTTAAGATTTGGTTATAAATGCACTCTCTTGGATATGTTTTAAATCTCTGTGGGCAGTATCTATGCTTTTTTGTAGGACTTGCTGTAAATCGCCTAACTTCAGTTTGATATTTCCATCATACCTTTCATGAGGAAAATGTCTTGCTCTCTGAATGAAATTGTTTTAGTCTGTGTTCTTATTCACTTATGTGTTTTGAACAGGTAATGATTGTACATGAATTACAAGCTGGTCTCTAGTGGGGACACTGTGGGAGGATGAACACAGAGGAGCTGGAGCTACTGACAGATTCCAAGTACAGAAACTATGTAGCAGCAGTTGACAAGGCACTGAAGAACTTTGAATATTCCAGTGAATGGGCGGATTTAATATCAGCACTTGGAAAGCTGAACAAGGTATGTCCGTCAGGTGCCCTCAGGGAAAAAAATCAGGAATTTACAAGGAGTATATATAATAATTAGTGTGAAAAGGTAAGGTTTCAGCAGGGTTCCAATGTGTCTGGAAATATTATACAATTTGAACTGTATGTTGAGTATGGGCAGGGAGCAATAAAATTAAACAAATGCCTTTCTGAATCTTACAGTAAAATGCTCTCTTATCGTAAGTAAGAGGGAATGCTGTCTATGTTTCTGGTGGATCTAAATGCAACATTTTTTTTTGCAAACATGTTCTTTTGATTTCATTTAATTTTACTTAAAATAGTGTGAAAGATAGAAGCCTGTTTAAATATAAATATTGTAAGTTGATGTATGAGTTAACAGAATTTGTAAACCATTTGTTGACCAGAGAATGCTATTCTGATTCATGCTAATAGTATGTTCAATGTGTACTATTGGTGTGATCCTTAATAGCTATTTACAGATGCGTACAGATTCTGTGAGATCTTGTTCTGATCAGTCTGTTGAGGAGTTTCTAGGCATCTTCAGTCAGGGTCATAACATTCCCTTTGCATGTGCACTTTCTACCAATGTGAAGCTCTACAGAATTTGGAGCAGAAAAATACAGGTCTGAAGCAATTACATTCTGTGCTTTTAACCCTATGGAAAATCAAGATCAACAGTATTGTTGGCAACGTCAGTGGGATAGTTCCTTTGTGTAAACTCTGCCTTTTGTAGAGAAAGCTATGATATTGGAAAGAAAAATATAAAGACAAATATAAATCTGTGTCTTGAAGTGTTCATGCAGTTTCAGACAGTGGTGAGCTCTTGTATGTTGCCTTACTTTATGGCAGTTTTGAACCTTTCGATTGTGAGGTTTTGGGGGGATAATTTTAGTAGTTTTCTTTGAGCTACTGGAAATGTCTTTTGATGAATGTAGACTGTCATTTTCGTCCTGAACTGCCATAGCATGATTATGGCAGAAAAGCCCTAATAAAATTAAGTGAATAAGCTGTAAGTGTGGAGCCCATTGCAAGTGAAGTTTTAAATGCCTTGGCATTTCCTGTTGTAGCAGATATACTGTACACGTGAAAGACATTGCAAAGAAAAAACTCCAAAGTGCATCTTGAAAGGCTGGTTTGATGTGTATTGTGACTTACTGGCCACGTTTGGGAACTAATTTGGAACATATGCATATGATGTGTAACTTACCTGTTTTGTTCTGTTTTTCATAACGTACTGATTTGTTTATCAGGTACTACAGAACAATGCAAAGTACCAGGTAGTTCCTAAAAAGCTGACTATAGGAAAGCGCTTAGCACAATGCCTTCATCCAGCTTTGCCAGGTGGAGTTCATCGGAAGGCTCTTGAAACGTATGAAATCATCTTCAAAATCATTGGGCCCAAACGTTTGGCCAAAGATCTTTTCCTCTACAGGTACTACAGTTTAAGCAACTCTATTCCAAATGTGTCATTGAAATGCTCCTGGTTTTCTGTATTTTACATTAGCAGTATTGCTTTGTTATGCGGCAAGAATCAAACAATTTCTTTTGCTCAAGTTACTGATGCTTGCATAATACTGTTCTTCTGAATCCTGTATATCAGAAGACATACAGGTTGCCTAAATTTTCCTGGGAACAAGTCTCTTTTGCTAAGAAACCTGGAATTCATGATTTCTTCACTGAAATAAACAAAACCTTCTGCAAATATATACAGTGATTGAAGTGTAAAAATTTATTTCAATGTATTTCCTTTTTTCCATTACTTGAGTATAGCTTATTACAAGAAACTTACTCTTCTGAGCAATCAAAGCGACAGTACAGAAAGCCTGTTTCTTTAGTTAGAATGCTGGGCAAGTACAAAACATCTTGCTGTCAGTCTCTGGGACTGAAGATAAAGAAGGTGAAAGAACCTTGAAAAGAAAGTGTTGTGAAAATATTCTGATTCTCAAACCTCCAGCAGGTTCTGTGAGATGGAAAACAGGATGTTAGCTATTTATATGCAAGAAATTGATATATGTGTGCTTATGTGTGCACACGGTCTCACACGTGGATTTTAATCTTTAGCTATTCCTACAGATTGAAATGTCATCAATTTGAGAACCTGTAGAATTAAAACAATTCCGATGAGGTAGCGGAAGTGTATATTAATGCTTGGAAACAAATGTTATACCTTTAATTCAGCTATTCTGCCTCGCATGGGCAATATTCTCACAAATAGTTGCTTTTTTTTGGAATGAGGAATCTCAGTTCTGTGTTGGTTGGTTGTTGTTTTTTAAATTTTTTTTTGAACTTGTAGCTCAATTTTTTTGTTTTGGTTGTGCTTCGATGCAGTAGCTGCAGTATCTCAGTAACAGTAAGTTCTAGGGCAGAGAAAAATGCTACCTTGTGTAATGTAACTAAGAGCCATTGTTGCTGATGCCTGGGGGGGAGACTAAGACATTTACATTATTGCATTATCAAAGATTCCAGTATTTCTCATGTAAGCAGAATGATTGTCTAAGCATCTTGAAGGATGAGTAGCAGCCTTACAAAGAAAGACTGTGGAATAGTGTTTTAGTTATTGAACAAAAAGGCCTTTTCTGCAGAAAAACAAACCAATTGAGAATGGTAAGACAACGTTTGCTATAGATAAAGGCAAAAATAGATTATACAATTTTGCAGTTTGCAAAGACTTTCATTTTTCTGTAACACATATAAAAATTGTATCCAAAATGATTTTTAATAGTAGATCTGCAGGTATATATTTTATGACACAGAGAGATGAAGGTGAATGAACAGTTTGAAGAGGGAGAAAAAAGAACAGGCTTGGGACATGGGTCTTCAGTCTCTTAACTTCAGTCGTCAATGATTTTGAAGATTGCATTTATATGCACACATCTTTGATTACTGATGTTATTTGTAATCGTTTGTTATATTTAGTACCGATAGCAAAAATGTTTTCAGTATGTAGAAAGCTCTCCTTTATTTAGCTGATTATATTTATACCTTTCATGAACCTTAATTTTTCAAGTTAAACTCAAAAACATATTTCTTGTTTCCTTTAAGTATTTTGTTGTAAACATAAACTGTCTCACTTAAGCAATTTCCAAAAATACATATATATTTATATATATATATTTTTTTTCCCCACAGTTCTGGGCTGTTTCCACTCCTTGCCAATGCCGCTATGTCTGTCAAACCAACGTTACTGAGCCTGTATGAGATTTACTACCTCCCTTTGGGGAAAACATTGAAACCAGGACTGCAAGGACTGTTAACGGGTATTCTGCCTGGTTTAGAGGAGGGGTCCGAATATTATGAAAGGTAAGAATGGATGTGCTAATAAAGCAATATGACTGATTATTTTTTTCTTGCAACTTTTCATTAAATATTTGTAGAATTTTTTTAAAGATATATGATATTTAATTTTGTTCAGTCGTATTAATTGCAACTGAGCATTATGATGTAAGATACCTAATATTACTTATGATAAATTAACTGTTAATTGTTCCTGATGTTGGAAGACAATTGACATTAAGTAGACTTAGCGTTATAATTCAGTTCTGGAGATGTATAGCATGTTAGGAACTAGAGAAACTAGAAACCACTTGAGTCTAGAAGCATTTCTTTACTGTGCAGATGGTGGAACATTGGCTCAGAGTGCCCAGAGGCTGTGGAGTCTCCTTGTTGAAAAACTTGTTTGATGCTAAGGAGTAGTTGGACCTTCTGTAAGCAAGCAGAAGCATTTCATAAGCCAGGCTGGCTTGCTAAGTTAGATCACTGAGTCCAGGTTGCATTCGGTGGTTGAGAACATGATCAGCCACCCAAAATACAATATTAGTCTTTCGGTAAGGCTTGATTATTTATTTATTAGAATTGGGGATAGTGGCAAGGACTATGATGCATGACCTAATTCAGCTGATGACTTTGTTCTGCAGAACAAACACGCTATTGGAGAAGGTTGCCTCAGCAGTGGATCAGTCGGCATTCTATAGTGCTCTCTGGGGTAGTCTTCTCACAAGCCCTGCAGTTCGCTTGCCTGGAATCACTTATGTTCTCTCCCATTTGAATAGGAAGCTTTCCATGGAAGATCAACTCTACATAATTGGCAGTGATATTGAATTAATGGTAATGTTTTATTGGCACCAATAACATTGGTGTTAGACTTGGTTATGTAATAACATACTTCCAGGGTGGCTTAGATGTCATTTGTATCTTTGAATATAGCCTTTAAAATAAAAACATGCACGTTTATTTGTTCTACCTCCAATTAAGCTGATGTTTTGGGTATGATAAATGTTGCAAAGCTGAATTAATGTTTCAGAACTGGTTAGGTTTTGTGTAAAACTGTCCATTCATTACTTATCAGTTAAAAATTGTTGTTTTTTGTAGTTTTGAAAAATATATAGTATTGTTTTGTTCTTTAATATACTGATATTATAGAGCAAAAGTTTAGTATTTATATAGCACATGCAATCTGTTGATTGTGTTTCCTCAGTGGTAAAATAGCCATTCCTGGTTTTTATCTTGTTTAATTATTCAAAATTATTTTAAAATAGCTATAATATACATATCACTGTATTTATAAACAGTTATTTTTATTTTGTGAATGTTCAGTTATATCTACTTACAACAATTCTGTTACTTCAGGTGGAAGCAGTAAGCACATCGGTGCAAGATACCAGTGTTTTAGTACAGCGGAGCACACTGGACCTTATCCTTTTTTGTTTTCCTTTCCATATGAGCCAGGTAGGCTATTAATATAAGCCATATGAGCCAGGTAGGCTACTAATATAAGAGATACTAATTAGCAGACTCCTAAGTGTACTCTACTGCTTAATTATTAGCAGTACTTAGAAATATTTATTAATGATTTATTCTATGATTGAATAGAATCATGTGTAAGAGTTGCTCTGATAGGTTTGGTTATTCTCATGTCATGATCTTGGTCCTCGTTCTTTCTAACTTCATGCATTACCTTTTAACTTTTGTGTCCACAAACCCAGTGTAGTGTTATGTCTAATCAGGAGCTTTTAATTTGCCCTAATTTGATCTGCAAACAAGTTACCTGTTCATGTTCTGTTTCCAGCTTTAAGTGTTGAAAAGCAGTTAAAGTTGATCCTCTTAGAATAAGTGCTTCAGAACATGAAGAAATTAAAGATGATTTGTTTATTGATATAAGGTCTCTTTAATATTTTTTTCAATTATTTTTTAATATACATACATAAGGTTGATCCATACTTTCTCAGAAATTATGGAAATTCTTCACTTTCCTGTAAACAAAACTGTATTCTTTCTTTATGGAAGTGTTGTTCACGTTTATCAGTTGCTCCATGAGTATGTTGAGTGTCTCTGTTTAGGTGCTAGGATGCTTATTAATTTCTGATTTTAATATTAAGACTTATACAAACCTTCAAAACAATAATGGACAGAGGAAAGAATTTTAAATAACTTTTTATTTTTTTAACTGGATGTTAGTGTAATTTGTTTCATAGGATTTTTTTACAAGGTATTTTCATTAATTAGAAAAAAATGAGTTGTTAATGAAGTCAAGTATTTTTGCTGTTTGTAAAGGGTGCATACTATTACTAAGAGTCTACTCAAATAATAAATGTATTCTGGAAGATGAAATTAACAGTTTTTGTGCATGCTAAGCTGCTAGATTAGAGAAAGTGTTACTTTTCATAATGAAGTTGAGTCATGTTTCTAACTTCTTCAGGCAACGCGTCCCGACATGATCAGAATTTTGTCAGCAGCCCTTCACGTAGTACTGCGCAGGGATATGTCACTCAACCGAAGGCTTTATGCATGGCTTCTGGGTAGGTTTGTTTTATTAGGTAATTTGTTTTGTTTTTGACTGAAAGTTGATGAAAAATTATGTGTCCATTGGCTACGTTTTGTGTTATGGAGAAAACGATTATTGGAAAAGGGAAATACCTTTTGTATTGTTAGGAAGAAAAGCACTGTCCTTCTCTGTTGGCATAACCAATGAAGAATGTCATTCTGGAACTACTTCCTGTTACATAAATTATTTGTGCATTTTCCTGTAGCAGTGGTTGTGGGCCACCTTCAGGAAGAAAGCCCAGTGTAATAGGCCTGCATAAATGGACATGGAAAGGCAAGTTTTGTCTCCCTAAAATCTTACAGTGGAAGAAGAAACAACAGGCATTACAGCATTGGACAGTTGGAGCATAGTAGGAATGAAGGGATGAAAGTAAAACAATGTCAAAATGTATTGATACTATATTGATGGAGGATTGAATATACAAACCTTGACTTTAAGGTTCATTAAATATTTGCATGGTTGAATTAACAAATCACCAATTGCTTTAATTGGCCTTCATGGTGCCAATACAGAACTTCAACCCATTTTTGAGAGTGAAAATGGATTGATTACATGACAGACGCTTCTATCAAATGATAGATTACTAATGTAATACATGTTTATGCTTTTATATGAAAGCAGTTGATAGTCACAAAAGAGTGATAGAGAAGAAGAGGTATTTAGAAGACTTTAGTAACTACTTTGGGAATATTTAGAAAATGAGAAAACTTTAAAAAAAAATATTACTTTTATTTAGTCTTCTTGTTTTGGTTGCAGTCTTGTTTGGTTGCATGCAGATGGCCTGTTATTCTTTATGATCACTGTCAGAGCACTTTAATACGGAAGTTTAATATGGTTGTTTTAAGTTGCTGCTAAATAGAATTCTAGAATCTTCTTAGACTTTCCTTCCCTGTTTTGTTTTGGTTTTTTTCATCAATTCTGAACAAAATCTGAGGAATGGAGCGACATTCACTAAGCCTTTCTAAAAGAAATAAAATTTAAAAAAAAGTGGTTAAAAGAAAAGTTAGAAACCTTTCAAAGCGAAAGTTTATCTTCTTTTAAATTTATAATAATAAAGTTGATTTTTTGGAATATGAATGATTAGTAGATGACTAATATTCTCTCTGTATACATATTTCAGTCATATCAGTGTTTTTAGTGATTATCTGTTTATCTTTAAAATACCAAATTTTGTATCTCTTATTATTAGTACTGACATATTCTTATGAGACATAGTCCTAGAGTGTCTTCTTAGAACTATGCAGGCTTTGAACACTTATTTATTTTGTGTGATAAGTAATTTGATTGGTGGTGTTGTGTGAAGTTAAATTCTGTAACTTGTGTGCAAACTGCTTGTACGAAAGTATCAATTAGTTCCTATATTAAACTCTTTTAAATCATCTCTCTCTTGCCAACATTACTTGGACATCATCTTGGTAAGTTATCAGTGCTAGTGTGTTGATTTGTAGTTTAAAGAAATTGACAAAATATTCTGTTAAGAGACAAGTATTTATTTGCCTTGTGTTCTGTTTGCTTGAAGGTTTTGATAACAATGGTGCCCTTGTAGGACCCAGAAGTACAAGGCACAGCAATCCCGAGGAGCATGCTACTTACTATTTCAACACCTTCTCCAAGGAAATGTTAGTCCAGGTAGGCATACAATATTTTATCGTGGCACATTTAAGTAGATACTGATCAAAGTTACTATCTTTGTCTTTTGACTTGACATTTCAATTTCTGTCTTACTGTGGTATTTTTTCTCCTCTTCTGAAACCATCTCAGTGAAGAACATAGTAAATATGAGGTAATGTCATCCTTTAAAATGACAGTATGATCAGGACAAATATTAGCTTCTTGCCTGTCCTATTCTTCAATACAGCGTACATGAAAGGTGTTTGATTATAAGACCAACACACTGAAGCTTGTTCTATAACAAGTCAGAACTGGGGAGTTATTTTTACTAACATAGGTTCAGAAAATTCCTCTGCCTTGATTAGATAAACGTTACTCAGAAGCTCTGGGCATAAACGATCTTCTTTCCCTCTAGACAAGGAGGTCTTTTTTGGCTGTCCATTGATAGTTAGGAATAGTTGAGCAAGTTGACTGCCATGCTGTTTGACCCTTACAGACTTGCTACATGTGCTGAGTTTACCTAGTCTCAAGGACTGGTGTTTCTTCTCTCACAATAATTGGAGGATACAGATGTCTTTCAGGATGCTGTGTTTGATCTTGAAATCAGGTAGATGTTTTCTTATTAAGGCAATTTGATAAGGTTGGGATTTTTGTGATAGTAAGAGTTGCAGTACTATGTATAGGAATTATAGAGAGGATTTCAATATGATTTGCTGACAAAAGCATATTTAGCTCTCAATGACTTAAAGGTGAGATCCAGTGGAGAGTTAGCACTTAGTTTAAAATGAAGTTAATGAGATCTGCTGTTTTAGTGATGAGAAAGTGACCTGAATTCTAATGAAGCAAGGACATTGCTGGCCCTCTCTCATCCTTCTCTTGTCATCCTTTTGCCTCCCATGGCAGATAATTCAGAAATTATTCACAATTTTCTTTCTATACAAAATCTGGTAGGCTTTTAGCATCCTTTAGGCGCTTGTTAGAAAGTTCTGATTGTCCTTTTAAATCTGTCTATCTGTGTGTCGTAGTGTCATAAAAGCTTTTCTGTCTGAAAAGACTATAAGCAGTGTAGAGTTGATGTAGATCTTTAAGCAGGCCCAACTGCTACACTAGAGTGGGAAGTGACAATTTTTGACAATGAAGATCATTGTCTTATTTTTTTTGCTTTAAAATGTTCTCATGACATCAAAAATTTGGTCTATGTAATATGAATTAGATATGCCTTGTTAAAAAACATTTGCTGTCTTTCAGAAGACTTCAAAAATATTATTCTTTTTTGCTGCCTTCTCTATCAGTCTTCATATTCTTTTATTCCTCCCATCTTATTCACTGAGATAATGTAATGGGGATTCTGACCTTCCAAAGGCACATTGCAGTACAGAAGACTTCTCTTTCAAAGTACTGGCTGATACCACCTGATTTATAGTGCATATAAAAGCTGAATCTGTTTTCCTGCCTCATTTCCTCTCTCCTTTCTTTCTCTTCTTCAGAAGCTGAAAAAAAAAAAAAAAAAAAGAATTAATTTCAACTCAGAGCAATGTCGGCAGCAGAGAAAACTGAACTGAATCTGTAGCAGTTTAGTTGGGCTATTTTTAATTCTACAGCTTGTACCCTAAACTGCTCCAATGTAGAAACTCAGTTTTTTTGTTTATTTTGAAGTTGTCATTGCTGTCTCTTCAACTTAGTCAAGAAAGTAATTTACAACATAGACGTGTGTGCTAGATGGACAGATTATTGTTTATTTGTTCCTTAAATTCTACATCTGCCTGCCTTACATTCTCAACCAGTGTCTTCGTTACTTCTCTTGTTGTCTTTTTTTTTCAAGAAACTGTGAGACATTACCTATTTAGAATATGTTACTGGGCATTCTCTATTTTCTTTTGACCCTTAGTATATACTTGTTAATATTTCTGTAGATGAGAATTTTATCTCATAGGCAAAGCTGAGAGAATATTAAAGCTTGGAGACAATGAGCTGCAGTGAGATAATGGTTTCCAGTACTGAGAATTTTCCATTTTTATGCAGCTCTGCTGATTTCTTCAAAAACTGTTTTCTGTTTGGTCTTTCTTTTTGCTGTTTTGCTATTGTCCTTTGTAGGCCATGACTGGAATATTACAAGTGAATGGACACGGAGAAGAAAGCACGTTAATGCAAGACTTAAAGCCTTTTCGAATTCTTATCAGTTTGCTGGATAAGCCTGAACTAGGTAATTTTCATTTTACTACTTCTCGTCTTTATTTTGTTTTACGTGACTTTGCATAAGTGTTTTTTTTCTTCTGTTAGTCAAATTAAAACAAAGCTGTATTCCTAATGACAGCGTTAGTATCAGCCAGTTAGCTGGATTTCTAGATCTTCCAAGCTAATAATTGCATGTGGTTGTTAGATTTATCTTCATTCGAATGCACGTTCTTTTACATTCACCACAGGGAACAGGAAGCTGAAGTCAGGCAGAAATAAATGTACATTGAAAGGAATGCAAATAGGTTCTTTCTCATTTCTTTATTCAAATAGAGACTTTACAGTTTTGAATCTCTGGTGTTGCTTTTGGGAATAATATGGTCATTCTGCTAATGTACACATAGAGATCAGAGATATTAGCACCAAAACGCTTTATTACAAAATTATTATCTGTAAGGAAGCAAATATTACTTTATTTTTATTTTTATTTTTTCCACTGTTTTAAATGTTAAAATGTGATTTTCAGCAGGTAAGTGTAAAGGACTGAGAATGAAAGTAGATGAGATGAAAGAACTGACAACAATTAAGCCTTTTTCTTTATTACAACAGTTTTAGGGGTGACTAAAAATTAGCAGAATTTTCCACGTCTGCCATAAGATTTGAGAGCAGAGTAATAAAGGCTTAAAAATGCATCAGTTGTAAGGGTGCAACTTGAGAAGGAAGTGGTTCAGACAGACTACAAAGAACAAAGTATCTGACAAGAATTTGTTGTCTTTCTGATAATTTGTGATTTCTGGGGTCAGTTTATATTTTCAGAGGCAATGTGCACACGAAGGTAAGTGAAGCTCTGAGAATTCTTTCAGCAAAGTGACACAGAAGAAGCTTGTAAGATTTCAGCTTGACTCAGTGATCGTACTGTCACTGAAGGCAGTTAAATGAGGCTAAACAACATGACCAGAAAGCAAATATTTCAAGCAGGATCACTTTTTGAACTAATCAACTAATTGTTTGCAATTGGAGTCTGCAGTTGTTTGTTTGTTTGTTAATTATTTTTATTCCCTTAAAATCTGGAATTTAGCTCAGATTTAAAGGTGACAGTATTTAAAAGAAAAAAAAATTAAAAATCCCATCTTTCTACCTGGAATTAAACAAAATCATGCCTTGATTTAAAGGGACGATGTTCAAAATATTTTATCTGGCATTATTTGCTTTTAAATGTTTGAGTATGTTTTTCTGTACATTAACAGCATGAGCTAGCCTCTGTGCAGGTATTCCGAAACAGTTGTTTAAAAGCTACCTCTGATTAGGAATCTATAAAGTCGTGTTTACATGAAGCTAATAATACCTCAGAGTCTGCTTGAACATGTGCTATGCTAATGTGTTTTGCTTTTGAACTTGATGTGTTTGTACCCGAGCAATCATTGTATACGTATGGGAAAAAAAATCCTCTTGTGATTTATTATAATTCTGGTTATTGTAATTGCCTGTTTATTTCTAGAAAGAAAAAAAAAGAAGCCCAAACAGTTTTCTGAAATTTACATAGTTTATGAAATTGAATGAAAAGAATTTTGTGGCTTCGGTAACCACTGGTACTTAATGATTTGTTAAGTTTCACATGTGCATTGCTGTGGTGTTATAACTTACCAGACTGTCATTGCTGGTATTTCTCTTTAGGCCCTGCCATCCTAGAGGATGTGTTGATTGAAGTATTTCGTACATTGTATACACAGTGCAAAACAGAGCTGGAGCTGCAGGCAGAGCCTTCTTTCAACAAAGATCACACGCAGCTAAGCAGGTGAATGATACGTGGAACGTATTCTGTATTTAAAAAAAAAAAGCCTTTTTGTGTCTGAAAGCATGCTGTATCTAGGCCATGATTGCAAAGCGTGCGAGACTGTGACCTTGTTTTCTTCCTGATATGGGTTCCATTGATAGCAATTGCAACTTCTGTGATCTGTGCTAAGGTCTGCAGGGATATTGCTTTTTTTTCTCAGTATGTTTTTTTTTTCAGTATGTTGCTGGGCTTTATTATAGAATAAAATTGAAGACAGAAGTATAAAAAGGATTTTAAGATTTCAGATGAGTGTCTTAAAATGCACGAGAGGGAAGCTCCAAGTGGGGGAGGAACAACTATGGGAGTGATCATGAGAAAACAGACAGGAAGGTTGGCAACCATGCAGAGACATGGGTGTACAGAGCCCACTGGTATACCGAACCCTAAGGCAGGGTTGGAGTTGGGGGAGATGGTGATTCATCAGTATCAATTGTTGGTGGATAAACTTGATGTGTGGTTAACTGACTCAGAAATTAAGCATAAAAATGTAAAATGTTCCTTTTATTTTCTTTTAGCAAACTGAGGGAAAACAAGAAAACAGCAGAATTGATCAAGACTGCCAATCTTCTATTCAATTCCTTTGAGCCTTATTATATGTGGGATTACATTGCTCGTTGGTTTGAAGAGTGTTGTAGGTAGGACATAATACTTTCTCCCTGTGGATGTAAAATTGAAGTTATCTTTTGTTTTGTAGCATTTTTTTTTCCTTCTTGTTTTCTTCATAGAACTTAACCTAATGTAAATGTGATCATCTAGGCTGTAAGTGTGACTAACCTGATTATCTTCTATGACAAGATGACCCACTTAATAGATGAGAGAAGCTGTGAATGTTGTTTATCTGAATTTTAGTAAAGCGTTCAACACAGTTTTTCACAGTATTTTTGAGAAGCTGCTGCTCATTTCTTGGGAGGGTGTACAGTGTGGGTAAAGAACTGCCTCATTGATCAGGCTCAAAGAGTACTGGTGAACGAAGTTAGATTCAGTTGCAAATGACCTGTGGCATTCCCCAGGGCTCAGTGCTGAAGACAGTTCTGTTTAACATTTTTATCAGATCTGGATGAGGGGATGGGCTGTTGATCTTGAGGGTAGGAATTCACTGCAGAGGAATCTGGGTAGGATGGATCAATGAGCTGAGTCCAATCACAGAACATTAACCAAGGTTCAGTGCTAGGTCCTACACTTGGGTCACAGCAACCGTATGCAATGCTGTGGGCTTGGGGAAGAGAGGATGGAAAGATGCCTGACAGAAAAGGACCTAGGCTTACTGATTGACAGCTGGTGAATGTGAGCCAGAAGTGTGCCCATGTGGCCAAGAAAGCCAATGGTATCCAGGCCTGCACTGGGAGTTGTGCAGCCAGCAGGGTTAGGGAAGTGATTGTCCCTTTGCTCTGCACTGGCAAGACTGCACCTGGAAGCACTGCAGCTTCCTTTTGTTTAGCAAACAAAACTAAACAAAACTTTGGCTGAATTTATGTCCCACCAGCCTCATGAATGAATTGGAGAAACAGATTCCTTTGTTCATATCCTTTATAATACCTTCAGACAGCAACGTGCTTTCAGAGGAGGTTTTTTTTCCTGTCTAAATTATAAAACCCATCTTGTTGATTGTAAAGCAATGCAGGCATTTGACAGTGAAGTGAATGTTCAGATGAGCTTGTTTTGTTTTATTCTTGTGCAGCTTTAAAGCTTCGTGGGCCTTTTATTTTCTCTTGGTTATTTTTATTTTAAATTTTTAATGCCTTGGCTTTAGATCTCTTCAGAATAACTATTTTTAGTGTCCCTGTTCCTTTATTTCTGTTATTGGTGACCATGTTTGTGGCATAAAATGTTGCTGTAAGTGGTGATGTACAAAAACAATTTTCTTCAGCTTGCATTTAATTATTTTATGAATAAAGGTCCTTCTACAGTGAAAGGATGCTTGCATGCTTCCAGCAGAAGCCACAAGTGGGTCAAGTGAGATACTTACAAACGAGGAGTCTCCTTTTTCTGTTAAGGATTGTCTTTCATGTGAACGGCTTTGTATTAACTTACAGTAATGTGGTTAATAGAAGAGAAGAAAGAATGACGTCTAAACTTTGTTTGAATTTTGCAGGAGGACATTACATGCCAGACTTCAAACTGGGCCTGCAGGTGGTAATGAACAATCTGAGTTACCCCTGACAAATTTCTGCTTGTTAGTGGATTTTTTGTTGGATATAGTTTCTTTGGTAAGAACTGCTTTATTTGTTGCTAATACTGCAATACTGTATGTTTAAAGTTTATGGAAATAGCCTATCTGCTTTGTTAAATTTATTTAATTGTTGGGCATCTATAAAGGAAGTTATGATTCTTATACCTGAAACTTTTTTTGTTGTTTGTCCTCTGTTTCCTTCCTCAAAATGGCACTGTATTAATTACAAGCATAGTCTTCTGTAGCTTTATTTGTCAGCTTAGATACGCAACTTTCTTTAAAGACTCTTAAATGTCATGATAATGTATTATCTGTTGGCATTGCTTAATGTAGCAATGACTGTTGAAACTGTTTTGCTTTCTATACTGTCTTTCTTCAATTCTTTGCTTTCTCATTTCAAAGCCTACTAGAAGCATGAGAGTGCTGTGTCAGGTATGGCAATCAGCCTGTTTTCCATTTATTTATACTTATTACACTTTTGTTTATCTTTTTTTTTTTTTTTGCTGTTGTTATTAAATTTGTATGTTAAGATTATTAAAATAATAGTGTTATTCTTTAGTTTTATTAAAATACATTGTAAAGTGTGTGTAGTGAGCATGCTGTACAGTTCTGAAAAAAATAAGTGTATTTGTTGGTTACTCACTTGTAAAGTTAATTTTCTAAATTTTTGTAAGTATGTAGTTCTTATTCTCAGATGTTAAGATTTTCATTTTCTTTCTTTTTTTTTTTTTTTTTTTCCAATGTATTTAGAACACAGTTAATCAGCTGGCAAGTAACATTGTTATAGCAAATAATTTTAAGGTGGAGTTTGTGTTACAATGCCTGAGATGTACTATTTCTTTTTCAGGAGACTTACATTGAAATACAGACAGAACACTTGCCTCAGCTGTTGCTCAGAATGATTTCTGCATTGACGAGCCATCTTCACACTTTGCACTTGTCTGAGCTTACTGATTCTCTCAGACTCTGCTCAAAGATCCTTAGTAAGGTTCAACCTCCACTGCTCTCTGCAGGTGTGGATGGTACACTGCAGCTTCCTAGTGGACACAGCAGCTCCATCAAAGAATGGGAAAATAAAAAGGGAAGTGATTATGTTGTGCAGTGTCTGGGGAAAAGAATGGTACTTTTTTTGTGTTTGTCTGTTTTCCTTTAGTGAAAAGTGGGTTTTCTCTGTCAGTGTTGGACTACCTAGTTTTCATTAGATTTAGCTTAATACTCAGGAATATATATAAAACTTGGATCATCAAAAGAAATTACATCATTGTTGTAAAGTGTTAATTCTTAAGATTTTTTACATAGATTTAATATTACATATATATAGTATTATAATTTGGAAGTGTTTCAGAGTAAGTAACTAAAACAGCTATTTGAAGTTGTAATGCACTTCAGTAGTCTGATGTTGTACAATAACTGGACTTGAAAGAAGTCTACACTTTGCTTATCTATCTGGCACATGCTAGTTCTCCTCTCACTCAATTTATGTGCATCAGATTAATGCTTATCAGTTGTTTTACTGTCAAGTTCTTAGAATAAATAAATAAATATTTAATAAAGAAATAGAAGATACGAACCAATTAGCAATTATTTCTATTCCAACATTTTTGTTTAACATGTTCCGTGCAACCAGAGCACTTTAAGGTATGTTAAGTGGCATGCCCTGAAATCCTTCCTCTCTGACAGATGCAGCTGAAGAACGTAGAGGAACATCAGGCAGTGACTGAGATGGCAAGTGATAGGTGGAGGTCACTGCTTAAAGCAGTGATTTCAAAGTTAGATTCTGCTTTAAATCTAGGTCAGGTTGCTTGGGATCATATCTAGCTTGGTTTGGAATATCTCCAAAAATGAAGATTCCATGACTTCTCTGTACAGTTGGTTTGCACTGTTAGATTATTCTAATGAGGGTTGGGATTTCCATATGAATCATAGAATCATAGAACCACAGAGGTTGGAAAAGACCCCCAGGATCATCCAGTCCAACCATTCACCCATCACCAATGGTTCTCGCTAAACCATGTCCCTCAACACAACGTCCAAACGTTCCTTGAACCCCTCCAGGCTCGGTGACTCCACCACCTCTCTGGGCAGCCCATTCCAGTGCCTGACCACCCTTTCAGAGAAGTAGTATTTCCTAACGTCCAGCCTGAAGCTTCCCTGGCGCAGCTTGAAGCCATTCCTTCTAGTCCTATCACTAGTCACCCAAGAGAAGAGGCTGACCCCCAGCTCACCACGCCTTCCCTTCAGGCAGTTATAGAGAGCAATAAGGTCTCCCCTGAGCCTCCTCTTCTCTAGACTGAACAATCCCAGCTCCTTCAGCCGCTCCTTGTAAGGCCTGTGCTCCAGACCCCTCACCAGCTTGTTGCCCTTCTCTGGACACGCTCCAAACTTGAGCACAGTATTCTAGATGTGGCCTTAAAACTGCTGTACAGAAGGGAATAATCTCTTCCCTTGACATGCTGGCTGCACTTCTGCTAATACAGTCCAGTACGTGAACTTCACCAAAAGGATATTCTGCTGACTCAAGTTCAGCTTGTCCAGTAGGAATCCTTTATCCATCCTTTATTCAGGATCCTATCCTTATCCTTTCTAGCCAACTTAGTGGCCTTTCTAGCCAGCTTGCAGTGAGTTTCTTTTTAATAAAAGTCTGTTTTGATTGGGTTGTCCCTTGAACCTTCACAGGCTTTTTTCTTTCAATTATAACCTTCTGATGTGCAATTGTGGCTTTTGCTGAAAGAGACAATGGAATTAATTTCCATATTTCTAGTCTCTTGTATTTATTATTATATATTCAAAAGATAGTGTCACCTATTAAGTCTTTCCAAGCATTTTAGTATGTGTTGACATGGGAGGCATTGAAAGTCATCTCAGACAAATTTTCTTGATGATTCTTACTTAATTTCTGGTAAAGCAAGATGTAATGCACTACATGTAATGATGTCTATGTTGTTTTTACTTGTTTGGAATTTTAGGTTATCCCAAACTCTGTATTTAAGATTTGTACTTGATAAGGTATCAGACAGCAAGACAGGACTTCTGGGCCTGTTAGATATCAGCCAGCATCTGTTGTCTTTGGTAAAAGAGCTCAATGAGAAGCCTGTAGGCATGATCTTTACCTGCATTTAGTCCTTTTAATGAATTCATTTCTGTTTGAACTGTGTCTCTATTCACCTCGTGCTCACCAGCAAATAGAGACTGTGCTAACAGTTCCCAACAAGGCCACAGGAGGCTAAAGTAGCACAAAAAGCCACTGTGGGATCTTTTTGAGTTTATTCATTAGTTATGCACATGTTCTGAACTGATACAGAATTGAGAAATGTAGTATTTCCTGAAGAACTGTTGTATCTGGAGCAGCCCATCTTGTTTCTTGGAGATTGTTAAGCATTTCCAATTAGAAAGAAAAAAATAGCTCTGAAATGAAAGGTGCTTGGTTTTTTTGTTTTGCTTTTTGTCCCCACCCCCCCCCCCCCCCCCCCCTCCCCCCCCCCCATAATTATAACCTTTTATTTGAGAGATATACCTAGATTCCAGACCACAGTATAGGTACAGAAAAGGAAAGAAGCTGAAGTTAATTCTTAAATGCATGCACAGTTTAAGATTCCATCCAAATTTAATAGACAATTTGTAATGCAAAGTGAATGTACTGGTATAACTGTGGAAGCATGAAGAGTGTTTTTTAGATTATGAAAGCTCTTATTCTTCATTCTTACACCTGCATAGCTCATCTCTTTTTTTTATTTTGACAATATATCATTGTGATGTTGCATGATATTGATTGATCCTGCATTCCCAATGATAAGAAATTTAGTAGTTGTTGTTCTTGAATCGCTAGTGTATATGTAAACTATTAGATTTCAATGATGAAATGTCTAATCATTTGCTTGTACAATGGGATCTTCAAAAGCATTATCAAAGAAGTGTATACATTTCTACTCTTAAGTCTTCCCATTCTTCTTTCTTGATATCTTTCTTACCTCCTTTGCATGCAGTCATTCTTTACTCTGATCAGAAAACTGCTGTAGTCCTAAGATATCTCAGCTTTTTATAGATGAACATGCTAAAATCTAAAGTATAACAAGAATCTTACCAGCTCAAATGACCACAGACAGCATCATTCGGTCTTCTGCTTGCTGCTAGAATTGAGGGTGTTTCTTTTATGTATGAATATTTTGGTTTATGACACATTATAAATAAATAGTACCTGTGCATGTGCATTTCAGAGTTCTTTGAATATTATTTCTGTTAAAGTTTTCTTCTTTTCATAATCACTTCTATTCTTAAAGTATTTTGCTTGATAAGCAGTGCTTTTCAAACTGTTTCTTATCATTTGATCTGCCAAGCTTACTGAAAGAGCCCATAAAAGTTCTTAACAATGTACGTTACTTTGCAGAAAACGTGTTTATATGAATAGATTTAAAACTGGGGAATACATTTGTGACAAATATTTTCTTACTAATAAATAACCCATTTTAAACAGTCATTTAACTTCTATCTTAATTAGGTGCCATCAGTTTCTCTTGAGAATCCTAATGATGTGTTTGAAGATGGTGAAAATCCTCCAAGCAGCCGATCATCAGAAAGTGGATTCACAGAGTTTGTACAATACCAGGCAGATACTACTGATGACATTGACAGAGCACTAAATGAAGGTCACGGTGCATCTGGCATTGCTATTATAGGTAGCACATCCTCAGAGACTGAGACAGCATCAACTGTGGGATCTGAGGAAACGGTTGTCCAGCCTCCTTCCATAGTAACACAGGGAACAGCAACTCGAAGTGGGAAAACGATACAGAAGACCGCAATGCAGTGTTGTCTGGAGTATGTCCAACAGTTTCTAACCAGATTTATCAACCTGTATATCATCCAGAGCAATTCCTTTTCTCAGCCCTTAGGGACAGAGCTTCCGGTAGACCCTGCTAGAGAGCAAGGACAGACCACAAAATGGGATAGAGAACCACAAGGAGATGCTAAGGTGAAAAAAATGAACAAGAAAAATTCACCAAAAGAATACCTTCCTGCCTTTATTGCTGCTTGCCAGCTTTATCTTGAATGTTCAAGCTTTCCCGTTTACATTGCTGAAGGAAACCGGACTTCAGAATTACATCCTGGCAAGCCTGAAGTTGGTAAGCTGGACTCTGTTCTGCATTTCTAAAGTTCTTGCTTTCAAAACATTTTTAAAATAATAGTGTTAATTCTTTGTGTGTGCTGCTGTTTACCATTCCCCTCAGAAATGCAAGTTTCCTTCTTTGTCAGTTTGTTTGCTTTTTGAAAGCTAAACTCTTTCTTCATAGATTTCTTCAGGAACAGTGCTAGCATGGGATTTGAAACCAATTAGAATTGGGATAACAAATATGAATTATACAAACTGAAGCCTGAGAGTAGGACGTAGACTTTCAAGTGTTTCCTTTTTACTGCATGAATCCAGGAATGTTTTGTAATAATCTTTTATAACATGACCCTGAAATATGTAATTAATGGTGGCTTTTTTTTTTCTTTTCAAATACTGCTAGGCTAGAATTGAGAGTTGTGGCAGATGAATGAGAAAACTTTGAAATATCAGCTACCTGTTTATTACATTTCTGTACATTTTCTGATCATTATTGTCTTGTGAGTTCCAAAAGAGAAAGCCCATAAAACTTGAGTAATAACTTGTATCTCAAGAACATGAAGGCAGTACTTCTAGGAATCCCATTCACTTTACTAAGTGTCTTAAATTTGTATTGCTCATTTGCCATCTGAGCTTTCTCATTTGTAGTGTTGCATTTGGTGTCTGTTATACAGTTCAGCTTTAAGGAGTACGCATAAATTGCAGGTGGTTGAGGTTAAATTAAAGGGTTGGGTTTTGCTTCAGATGTGAACATAAATTGTGCAGAATGGCAGACAGGGAATGGGACTGTAAAGCTTTCCTGGGAGCCCTGCTTCCTATAGCAGCTGCTGGCAGGATGGAAAACAGGAGAAGGTAGTTCCTGTAATTCACACACCAGCCTTTTCTTTATCTATTGCTAAGTTTCTTTACTGCAGTGGAAGCTGTTATTATTGAAGGGTTCCTAAGTTTAGAAAATGCTTTTCAGTTATATTGATGATGACTCAATTGCCTTTAATCAATAGCGAGAGTCCTCAGTCTGTTTATGTGAAAGAGCCAAATTAATCCTGTATTGAGAGAATGTAACTGTACTTAAAATTTGCTGCATTCTGATTTTCTCAAATAATTGTGCTATTATTAATTGACTCAATTCCATTCTTAACATCTTCAATCTCAAAGTAATGTTTGTATCTGTAAACAGTAGAATGTTATGTGGGATTGTTAGGTATATTTTTGCTCTAAACTATTTGGCAGAATTATTATACAAATTAGAAATCGCCTTAATTCTAAGTAGATGCTGAATTTGTGCCTTGTAGGTAACATGACTTCATGTGTGTCTAATTGTAGAACTGTTTAACTATTTTAAGAAGTCTTTCTGGTGTTGTCAGAAAAATTAGTTTGGCATCCCTAAGGTAAAAGGGTGCATTATTCACTTGAGTTGACTGTGAACTGTGTATAAAGAAGCTGACTTCAGAGAAAAAATCTTAGATTATTAGGATAGTGTGTGGTATTAAGTGAGGGAACAATTAGAAGGAGAAAGCAACAGCCAACATAGAAAGCAAAGTCTGATCTAATAGGATCAATCTTCTGACACTGAAAGCATCAGTTTTTGCAGATTTATTTTGCAGAATTATTACAGACTATAAGTTGCACTATTGAAACGTGATTTTCTGATTAAGAATGCCCTGAAGGTGGGCAGTGAATGAAGAGAGATGCAATCTACTAAAAGTACAGTTTTGCCTAAAGTATGAAATTGTGTGGATGCAGTTCTACACAATGTATTTTTCTCTTCCTTCTTCAAATTTTCTGGTTTTTAGTTACTAAATATTTGAAGTGTTACAAGATTACGTTCTTGATTAGCTAATTTTTGGACAGATACATCAAGAAGTATCTCTCCTGTGTTCACTTTACTGAACACATTTGGTGACAAGGTTGAAAAATGAAAGATAAAGTACAAATGTGCTGATGGCTACAAAATATAGAAGAAAAAATTCATAGCAGAATTGCTGTTAAATGAAAATATATATCTGATTTTTATTTCAGACTGTGAACAAGTGCAGCCCCCACTGTGGCTTCAGACTTTAATGAATGCTTGCAAGCAAGCAAGTGATTTCAGCGTTCAAGGCGTAACTATTTCCCTTGTGATGGACTTGGTTGGATTGACTCAATCTGTTGCGCTCGTCACTGGAGAAAATTTGAACAACGTGGAAACAGCTCAGCCTCTTAGTCCTAACCAGGGAAGAGTGGCTGTGGTCATCAGACCTCCTCTTACACAAGGCAATCTGAGATACATGGCTGAAAAGACAGATTTCTTTAAGGTACAGCACAGCACCTCACTGATGCTTTCTTTATACTTTTTTCTTGACTGATGAGGACTGACAGTTGTTGCCAGTTAGCCATTCTTGATTTGATAAACAAGATTTCCTTGCTGAGTGCTCTGATAACAGTTGTAATCCGTGTTGACTTCTAAATGAATATATGTAGTAATTTTTTGCACTATGATTGTTTTACTGGCTACTTGGGTGAAAACACTTGTTTGAATCTATATCTTGAAATTGTAAATGAGAGCTGATTGAACATAATCATTAACTAGGAAAGGTATGAAGTGGAGATAGATATACATGATTTAAGACTCTGGTAAACCATGCTTTGCATTTTTGATTACCTTTTGTAAATTACAAATGTAAATCAGGAGCAGGGTATGTTATGTAGTTAATTATTTTCAAGTGGAGATTTATTTCTGGAGATACCTGTGAGTTGTGACTCGTAACAGGATTTCTTTGTGTGGTTAGCTATTGCAGTGTTTCAAATAGCTACATATGTTCACATAATTAAAACAGAACAGTTTTATAGATTGCCTCTTTGTCATATGCCATCATCAGATACATTTCCCATAACTGCATAGAACTCAGCATAGTTCAGAACAAAACAAGGCATGATACTCATTCACTTGTCTCTCTTGCAACTTCTGTTTTCATGTGCAAAGCATATAGCTTTAACTCTCTGGGACCAGTTGGGTGATGGAACTCCTCAGCATCATCAGAAGAGTGTGGAGCTCTTCTACCAGCTGCACAACCTTGTTCCATCTTCTAGCATTTGTGAAGATGTTATTAGTCAGCAGCTGACTCATAGAGACAAGGTAAGTTGTTCATGTGCTTACTGAAAGATGGCTTAAGTTTGTTTAATACTAGTGAAATATATTTGGAAATAGGACTTGTTACCTCAGTGGAGGATGTAAATAAACTTCAGTATTTAAAAAATGTTGTATTGTATTGGCAAGTTTGTTTCAAATGTTAAAAATATTCTTATCTTACATGCAGTATATTGGATTCTTCCACCCTGACACCATGACCTTCTTTCCTATACTCTCACTTACAAGAAACTTTCACCTAATCTCTGTATCTGATCTCTGTTTTCATGATGTCTTGGTGTTTCAGAAACGTCTAAAAAGTGTTCTTAATGGTAGTTCTCTTCGCAACTCCTCTTTCCCTGAACAGCTTCTTTACTTTTAAGCACACTTCATTTTGCTGTATCCTTACCACCCTTTTTTCTGATCACTGGTGTATTCTTTCCTATTTCACCTGACTCTTGCATCTTGCTCTAATAATTTGTCTAAAGCAGTGTCTGTGCTTTTCTCTTTCTTTACCTCCACAATACGTGGAGAAAGAGAGAGGGAAAATATAAAGTTTTTTTTGTAACTGCTTTGCCTCTGTCACTTTTCTCATAGGGGGGACTTTGATTTCTTCTCTCTTAAGACAGCACTGTGTGGATCCCTGTCTCTGGGTCAAGGTGTCCTCCTTAACTGTCTTTCTGTTTGTCACTGTCTTCCATGTAAAGCATGAGATTTGCTTTCAGTTCTTACCCTTTCAGCGAGAAACTCAGTGAGTCTGCTGCATCTGATGGTATTATTTTGTTTTTGCCTTATATCCATTTGCTTTTTTGACAGCAAGAAGTTTCTTTTCTTGTCTTTCTGACCATTCATGTGTTATCTGATTGTGGTTCTTTCTGTAAGAATAAATGTAAATATCAGAGAATAGAGTAGCTTTTGAGTGTATTTTATGTGCAGATCCCAAGAGCTGTGCTGTGTGTTTGAGTTTCATCTTCTGATATTTCTCTTCATCAATTATTTGCATTCCTTTGAGATTCTTTTCCCCTTTCAGGAAGCAAGGAGGTTACAGTAACTAGGTATCCTCATTGAAGAGTCTTCTTTACAGTTATGTGGCCCCTCTCTTTTGTAGTTATATCATTGAAAGAATTGAATGCTGGGTGTTCACATTTACCTGTTCTACAGGCTATCTACTAAACTGCTGTAATAGTAATTGCTAGGGTTGGTTTGTTTTGCATCTGTCCATGGGAAATATGGTGCTTGCCTAATCCTCTCTAAGTGACATGGCACCTGAGATCTGAGTGCTCTGTGCACCTTTCTTCAGTATGCTGCTAAAGCTTCTCTTTCCTTGAAGGTCTTTATTTTCCATCACTGCCTCCTGTAAACAACCATGGAGTACAATTTGAACAGAACCTCTTAGTGAAAAGAATTCTGCTTCTTTGCATTAGTGCCTTAAACTCTTACATAAGTGACCTGTGTTCACAACCCCAGCAGAATGAATTATAGGTCACTCCTTGCTTACAAGCATTGAAATTTTCAGGCTGTGTTCTGGGTCAGGCTGCCCATCTGCCTTTCTACCAGGGTAACCATGTCAACAAAAGCAACTGTGAGCCAGTTTGTTAATCACTGCAATTCACAATTTGGCATTTTGATAAAACTGATAGTGAGTTATAGTTTAAAGTATTTTACTGGTCTGCAAACTGCTGTGCGACATTCAGTCATTTTTGCTAAATATAAAGTGAAGAGAGTAACTTACATCTTACTGGCATGGATTGCAAGGGCTTGCATGGAGTCCTCATGGAAGTGGAATTTTCTCTTTATTCAGCAAATTTTAGCAAACAGTTTTGTGCAACTGTAGATACTGCAGCAGCAATATCTAATATATTTTTTTCCCCTAGAAATCACATTTTTTCTAAATAAATGCTTTTCTTTCCAATGTCCTGTTTCATTTTTAAGTGAGCATCTGATGCAATGCACCGTGTGCATTTTATAGTTCTTATTTTTTGTAGCTTTTACTTAAAATTTGTGTTGAAGTGGCAGCAGGTGTTAGTTGTTGCAAAGCTTAAACCGCATGTTATAAAATAGGTCTGGAAGTATGATTGTCACTGTTATCGCAGTTATCACAGCTTGTGATTTAGTCTCATTTTTGTAAGTTTTAAAAAGAAACAAGTGAAAATCTCAACCAGCATCTTGTCTGTCTTTTGGTAACTTAGTTTAAGCTCTGATTGTATTTGACTTTTTTTTTTCAGTATAACCATCCTGATTTTCATACTTTGCTTGTTCACTGCTGCAAGTGGTTAGTAGCTTGTCTCTTTAATAAAGCTATTTTTAACAGATTTACCCATATGTTCTTATCATGGTGTGGCATTCACTATTGTGTTTACAGTTTTGCTCAATAACTCGTTCCTTGATCAGCTGCAGTGAAGAGAGAAAAACATAAAACTTGTTAGTTTAATACCATTTTCACCATTAAATATTCTCCGAGTTATTAGCAGTCATCAGAAGTCATCTGCTGCAGTAATCATGTTTTCTTTGTCAAAAACAAAACTATTGAGTTCCCGAGGGAAAATTGGTATCTTCTGGATAAATTATCATATGTAGCAAGGGAATTCTTCTGTCTCCCTTGCCAACATACTTTCATTCCCTTGGTTACCGTGTTTAATCTCATGATTCCAGACACTACCAGCTGGTTAACTATCTATAAGTACTTTTTTCTGTCTGCCACTCTGCTTCTGTATCCTTGAGTTTTCCTGTTTAAGAGCTTGTATGTTTCTTCCTGCTCTCTCTTTATCTCCGCTAGAGCTATGGTATAGATAAACTAACTGAAAACAGAGGCATGTAACTCATGAGAAGATGAGTATTGTCCAAGTTAATATATTAAATATGGCTTGAAAATGTTCTAAATACCTGGAAACTAAAGCAGACAAGCTCAAGATGAAGAGAGGGGGAAATCTTTAACGTTGCTAAAGTTGTTCACAAAGATATGTTCTCTATTAATGATTTTACTATTAGAAGACAGGATTTGAATATATAAAGTTGTTAAAAATACCTACCTGATATATTTTAGACTGCTCTATACCCCTTTTCTTGAGTTGTTGTCAGAGGTTGCTATATTGTGATAGATCTAACTTATAACTTGATTCACAGAAAGTAAGAATGGAAGCTCACGCAAAGTTTGCAGTGCTATGGCATCTCACTCGTGACCTACATATTAACAAGTCATCTTCCTTTGGCCGTACCTTTGACAGGTTAGTGATGGCAAGTGTGATCCAGTTAAAAGTTTGGAGGCAAAATTGCTTTGACTAAGTCATACTGGCAGCATATAATGTTTAGCATTTAGGAAATACAATGCAACTGACAGCCAAAAAGGAAGCAAATAAAATCATTAAGCAAACTACTTTTCACGGTGTGATTATGTAAGCTGTTAAGCTTTTCTGTTAGCTATGGAGTAGGACAGGGAATGGTTGTGTAATGCCTTGATTCCCAGTGTGGTTTACTACATATTGAATGTAATATCCAAGTTCTTACTGTGGTTTAGTTAAAAAAAAAAGAAAAAAAAAAAGAAAAAAGAAAAGGCAAGAGAAGTCTACACAAAAATGAATAATATGAAAACAGAAAGAAGAAAACTAAAGAACAATTGCAACTTAGCACTAAAATACAAAAGTTATTTTGTTTCATCTGTGATTTGTGTAAACAAACAGCAAGGGATCTCCTTTTTGCATTCTACCTATGTCAGGCTACATTAGAAAGAACTGAATGCTCTGGACTTTGAACTGAACCCATCTTCCTCAGATAACATAAATGTTGTGGGAAAATTCTTACTCGATTTTTCTCATGTATACTTAGCTTACTTAGCTGTAGGAAGCAGATTAAAAGAGTTCTCTCTTTGCCCTGATTCTGTGATTCACTGCAGAAGTGGTGATAAATTCTGTACTTAGTTCTAAGTGCTTTTGAACTTGTATCACTGGAGGATGTGGAACAGTTGGTAAAATTCAGAGTCCCATATATATAAATACATATTATTTTTCCCCAATTAAGAAAAAGGTACTAAAAGCTAAAACTATAAAAAGAAGAAAATAATGATAGTAGGAAGAACTGTGATGCTAAATACACTTCTATCAGTTCTTGAAGAGAAGTTCCTGTAATAAATTGTCTTATTTTCCATGCAATTGTGTGAATTAGCATTTTATCGTTTTGTGCAATGGTAGCATTTATAGGCAACCAAACCTTGCTGCGCTCAGAGCTGAACAAATACTTTGACTATACACACTGTTACTACAACAGCTATGTTGACTGACTTTATTATGAGCTTTTCCTGGCAATTTCTTAAATAGACTAGACTAAAATGCATAACATAGGATTATGGAGTTTGAGTTCCAAAGACAATAGTGTTTTGTATTGAAAGTATACTGGAATATGTTCTAATGCATAGAGATTTGTCATGTATCGAATTTGAACAAGATTATACTGGGTAGTGCAGAATTTGTGAGGTTCATTCTTCTTCCTGTTCTAGATCTCTGTTTATCATGCTGGACAGCCTTAACAGCTTAGATGGTTCTACTTGGTCAGTGGGTCAGGCTTGGTTAAATCAAGTACTTCAAAGACATGATATTGCAAGGGTCCTTGAGCCTTTGCTCCTACTGCTTCTTCATCCAAAAACTCAACGAGTTTCTGTTCAACGAGTACAGGCTGAGTGTTACTGGACTAAGTCTCCCTATCACCCCGAAGAAGAAAATGTAAAACACTTTATGCAGAAGTTTAGCTGTGCTGACGGTATGTACGAAAGAAATCTCGGCAAAGTTCATTAGTTAATTTTTTATTTTGCTATTTACATAAAATATTTAAAATACAGATTTTGTTTAGCATAATTAGCAAAATAAAGTGTGACTGCTGCTTACATGTGCATTTGTACATGTTTTTTAATTCAAATCTAGGTGTCGCAAGTACTCCTGAAGTTTAATTGCCATGATATATTAAGGCAATATATTCATATTCTCACACAAAGTATGTTTTATGTCTTACGGACTTCAGTAGAAGCTTGGCAAAGAAGTGAAGTGCTTTTGTGAATTAGAACAAATAATGTGGAGCTGACTGAAAACATACTGATTCAGTTTATTGTATAAATATACTATATATATATAGTACGTTTTAGCAACGTACTAATTTTTTTTTTTTAATTAAATTACAAGTAGGTATGGCTGTTATTTTTCCTGAGGGAATTATGTTGTTTTACTAAGGTCTAGTACTAAAGTAATCTTGCTTTGTTTTTGTGAACATATTGCTTTTTTATTAATATTTTTCTGCTTTCACCTGGAAAAAGATCTATTCACCATGCTTTTATATTATTAGAAGTCTTAATAATAGCTAAAATTCTAAATTTTAATTTTAAGTTTTATTCTGAATAACAAAATATTGTGCGTATAATTTATTTCTTGTTTCTCTTCAAGCATTTACTCATGTGCCTGTAAGCCAAGGACAACTTATCATACCTAAAGAAGGCAATGAAAAACAACTTGCTATGGATGAAATGGAGAACTTCAGCCTGACTGTCAACCCTCTAAGTGACAGACTTTCCTTGTTAAGTACCAGCAGTGAGACCATTCCAATGGTTGTGTCTGATTTTGACCTTCCTGACAATCAGGTTGAAATACTGCAGAGTTCTGACTCAGGCTGCTCTCAGTCATCTACTGGAGACAATATCAGTTACGAGGTGGAAACAGAAAGCCTGAGTGCTCAAGATAGCTCTCAGACTCTCAGAGAAGATTCACCCGATGAAATTGTGCAGCAAGTGGTTACTGATCTTATATGCAAAGTTGTAAGCAGTCTTGGAGAGGAGAATGAACCAGTTAAATACAGTCTGCACTCTGAGGATACTTCATGTAAATTCAGTCCTTTGGATAATCCTGAAGAGGTGACTAAAAGTGATGAACAAAATATTCAAAGTAGCCAAAGTAGTTTGCTTAGTAATGACAGCTCCCAATTATTATCGGCATCAACTGAGACTGGACTTGAGAGCTTAAGAGATGAAATTTCAAGAAATAACTCTTCACCCTGTATTACAGCAAGCCAGCAATCCCTGTCTGATCTTGCTCTTACTTCCACAGAATCCAAGTCCAGAAAGCGAAGCCACAGTAGTATTCAGTTCAGCTTCAAAGGAAAACTACCAGAAAAAATGTCAGAGAAGGAAACAATTGTTAAAGAGGCTGGTAAGCAACCAGGTGCAAAACCGAAGGTAAAAATAGCCAAAAAGAAAGATGAGGAGAAGAAGAAAGCACAAACGGAAAAGCTTAAACAAACAAATGTGTTCTTCAGCGATGGTCTTGACTTAGAAAACTGGTACAGTTGTGGGGAAGGGGAAATTTCAGAAATTGAAAGTGATGTGGGTTCCCCAGGAATGCGAAAATCTCCCAGCTTTAATATCCATCCGCTGTATCAACACGTGCTGCTTTATCTTCAGCTGTATGACTCTTCAAGAACTTTGTATGCTTTTTCTGCAATTAAAGCAATTCTGAAAACAAATCCTTCAGCCTTTGTAAGTGCTATCTCCACTACCAGTGTCAACAATGCATACACTCCTCAACTGTCACTGCTCCAGAATCTTCTAGCCAGGCATCGCATATCTGTTATGGGCAAGGATTTCTACAGTCACATCCCGGTTGATTCTAACCATAACTTCCGGAGTTCTATGTACATAGAAATTCTTATCTCCTTGTGTTTATATTATATGCGGAGCCACTACCCTACTCATGTTAAAGTGACCTCACAAGATCTAATAGGAAACCGTAATATGCAGATGATGAGTATAGAAATTTTGACGCTTCTCTTTGCTGAATTGGCAAAAGTTATAGAAAGCTCTGCAAAGGGCTTTCCTAGTTTCATTTCGGACATGTTATCCAAGTGCAAGGTTCAGAAAGTGATCCTGCATTGTCTGCTCTCCTCTATCTTTAGCGCGCAGAAATGGCACAGTGAAAAGATGGCTGGAAAAAACATAGTGGCTGTAGAAGAAGGTTTTTCTGAAGACAGCCTTATAAACTTTTCTGAAGACGAATTTGACAATGGCAGTACTCTACAGTCACAGCTTCTAAAAGTACTTCAGCGGCTGATTGTGCTGGAACATAAAGTAATGACTGTGCCTGAGGAAAATGAAACAGGCTTTGACTTTGTCATAACAGACTTGGAGCACATTGGTCCCCAGCAGCCAATGACTTCTCTTCAGTATTTACATTCCCAGCCAATAACCTGCCAAGGCATGTTTCTCTGTGCAGTGATAAGAGCTTTACATCAACACTGTGCCTGTAAAATGCATCCTCAGTGGATTGGCCTTATCACTTCCACTTTGCCTTACATGGGAAAAGTTCTTCAGAGGGTGGTTGTTTCTGTGACTCTTCAGCTCTGCAGGAACTTGGATAATTTAATTCAACAGTATAAATATGAAACGGGATTATCTGATAATAGGTATGTGTATGTAGAGGCGTATGATCTTGTAAAATGTATTTGATTGTGTTGAATTACTTTGCCTACTGATTAACCATTAAAAAAAAAATTATCTCTTTTAGACCTATTTGGATGGCATCAGTCACTCCTCCAGATATGGTTCTTACCTTACTGGAAGGGATTACAACGATAATTCATTACTGCCTCCTAGATCCATCGACACAGTATCATCAGGTAAACTTACTTGGTCATCTGAGAGGTTCCTATGCAGTGTATTTCCATGCTGATATCTGTCCACCAGTTTCTGACTAGATTGTATTCATCATGCAGTGTATCAAAATATTGTCTTTTTTCTTGTTTATATTCAGTTTTTCTCTTAGTCAAGCAATATTTTTGATCTCATAGTATGAGCATAGTCTCTTAGGAACTTAACCAATGTTCTCCAAGAAAACTTTTGTCTTCCTGCTTCTGCTATCTTGTTCTTCCCTTTTTGTTTTTTGATCTTCTTTGCCTTCTGTTCATTTAGAAACAACTCAAAAGTGTTTGTATGTACAAACCTCAAATTCTGAAATAAATGTTTTGCAAAGATTTTGACATAATACAAAATTGATTGCTGCAGTCATGAGGTACTTCTTGTTCAGAATGCATTCCATACTGAATGACTGAGAATCAAAAGATTCTTTAATCGATTATTTGATAGACTCAAGCTGTATATACTGTGCAAACTATTGGAACAGTGTTTTGAAAAAACATCAAGGTATAGAGCTTTCTTGTACATTGTCTCCATTTATGCTATTTTGCTAATGTTGTTTATGTAGATATTTAATACTCTTCCTTCTCTTTCCCCTCAAAATCCACTAGCTTTTGGTTAATGTAGATCAGAAGCACTTGATTGAAGCACGCAATGGGATTCTGTCTATCCTGCATATGATCATGTCTTCTGTGACGTTGCTGTGGAACATTCTTCACCTAGCAGACTCCTCAGAGAAAACTGCTGCTGCTGCTGCTGCATCCGTTACCACTATTAATCTTGGGTCCACAAAGGTCAGAATATCAGGGATAACATCATTTAAATTGTTCCTGAATGCTTTTTGTCAAAGTAAATTCACTTGCATCTCTTAAATATAAACTGGCTATTTAACACATTTGTCCTAATCTACCCATCCTCCCAAAAAACAAGGCTTTCATAAACGGGTATTGAGTTTACTTTTAAACTTACATGTTACCAGCTGACATCAGTGCATCTCCCCATTTTTCTACAAAAAAAATCCATCCTGAATAATACTTGAACCATACAAACCACCCTTCTATGCCTCAAGGGATGTAAAATATTCATCTAAAATCTTAATGAGAGAACTCTCCTCTTAAAACACCTTGAACTTGGACATTTTTGAACTAGTTCCTTGGTCTATTCAGTGCCCATACAATGATGTCATTATGCATGGGGAAGCATCCTAGCAAGCAGTAAGCCAGCAATTGTCATGAAGACAATCTGAGACGGGAATCAAGTAGGACCATACTGAGAATGCTGCCTAGGCTTCTTATGGGAAGCACTTCAGACTTCTAACACTGCACATTCTTAAATATGAAATTGTCATTTAAATCTGAAATATTTAAAAATGTTTTCCACATAGTTAATCCAAATACACCAAGTACTGTTTTTGATGATTCTATTTTACATCCTTTTCAACCTCTGTCATTCAGGCTGAAGGTGTCATAACTACTTGTCTTAAGACTGCATGTCTTTCCACAGACATTATCCATGGTACTATTTGAGCTTCCAGTAGGGTTTCCTACTCAATGGAAGGAGAAGAATCTGTACTTTTGGATGGCATATGGTATACACTGCTTCCATGAAAATAAGAAAAGTTTTTATGCTCCAGTTCAACATGAACTTTTCTGTAAATCTCAGATTCTCTTTATTTTGCCCAAATCCATAGTATTCAAAAAAACACCCAACATGTGCAATGCATGAAGAAATCCTTTTTAAGCCCGGCAACCATGCTTGTGGCAAGTGTATAGACAAACTCCAGGATCCTGTGTAACAGTTTCTTGCAGGCTTATACAATTTCTGCTTGAATATATCTGACCAGACTAGAAATGACTTTCAGAAAACAGATGAAGTGCATTTTTCTCTGAAACCTTCCTGTCAAAAAGAACTGGATGAAGGACAGGATGAGAAGGTAGCTTAAGAAAAAAAATGCTCTTTTTGCTGACCCAAACTTGCCTAAAGAAGGATGGCACACGCATGTTGTTAAGGGTTTAAACAGTGAATATTTCAGTCTCGTAGAGTAACGTTCTTTTTTATATAGTTCTTTTCCTACTACTTAATTTTTATCTCACTTGCAATAGTCTATCCTTATTTGTAGATGCAAATGCTTGCTTTCTTCTTCATAATTCTCATACACAGTTGATAACTATGTCTCCACTTATGTTCATCTCCTGACTATACATACCCATTTCTTCCTCTTGTAGGTCACTTTCTGTATCACTAATATTTCTTGTTTTTTATAGTTTGAGTTCTCTCAGCTTGTGTACATTTCTTGAAGTAAGGTGTCCAAAACTGGACATGGTACATGGTATCTTCTTTCAGGGTAAATATTTCGTGTCTGTCATGAAGTGCTGCTGTTTATGAATGCTCTTTTTTCCCCTTTCCTTGCAAAGTTGTCACAGTGACTTTGTGATCCGCTATAATCCAAAGATTTTATTTTTATGCAGCACTGCTATCTAAATACTTTTTCATCCTCAATAATTAGTTATTTTTCCCCTACCTTTGCATGCAAAGCTCAAGTTTATTACTGTAGTCTACCTTTTTCAGGACATTTTTCCAGTTTGTCAGATCGCTTTGATTTCTGTATTTTCCATTCAGTCTTCCCTCTTCATTATCATTTGCAAATTTACAAAGTGTATTTTCTCTTCCCTCATCTTAGTCATTAGTAAAATGATTGAAGAGTATCACATGTAAAGCAGAACTTCATGAACCCTCTGAGTGCATTCTTCCATTTTCACAAAAAAAATAGCGATAGTTGCTGGCCAAGTCTGGCTTTACAACTAGTTGTTCTCCACATAGTGCAGGAGTGCTTATCTAAATGTTCATGTTATTTCGTGTTTCAGAATTTGAGGCAACAGATTCTTGAGCTCTTGGGTCCAATTTCAATGAATCATGGTGTTCACTTCATGGCTGCCATTGCATTTGTATGGAATGAACGGAGACAAAATAAAAACGCTTCCAGAACAAAGGTATGTTTATATTAACTCAGTCCCTTTAAATAGCAGTGACAGCTTTAAGTGATTTAGAAATGAAAGGGCTAAGACTCGAGCATTCCAGTGAAATGGAAAATATTTTTAACTAGTATCTGTACCTTCAGGGGATTACCAGTTTGAAACTTTACTTTTTTTTCCCATACCTTTCTAGACTCCAAAATTATGTGTGCCAGCAAAGCTGCAGTGTAGCAAAACAAGAAAGTGACAGTCTGTGCACAGACTCAGTGATGTGGATGCGCGCTAAGTACCTTCAGGAATAGTTGAGATTTTTTGTTCATATATCCACATATTTCCACAGCCTGTCAAAAGCATGATTTTGTTGAATAATTCCTAGTTCACTGTATTCACAGTCAGATGTCAGAGTTTAATCGCTATCCTTTTGTCTAGATTTGCTCAATTGGAATACTTGCTGCCTTTTTGCTTTTGAAGCCGCAATTATGATGCCTCTGCATGTGTTGTATTTCAGGCTTTATTTATGTAATTATCTCAGACGCTGCAACAGAACTTATGTTCTTTGCCTCAACGCCCTTCTCAGCCTCTGTAGTGCATCTTTTTAAGATAATACTCTCAGTTTGGTGATGACTTTGTAGGAGCTTTTGACTTGAATCATGCCCTGGCTAGAAACAACTTCTGTAAAGTTGTCTCTAATATACCAAGTACAGCTATTTTTACTCCGACTCTTAAATTGTCAGTATATTGTTCTTCACTTCCTAGAAATTTACTCCTTCAATACTTTCTTAAAAGCATCATGAACAGTAAAGACAGCTTCCTGAGAGGCTTCGTAGTATGTAAAAACACTCTGCTCTGCAAGGCATTACTGATCTGGATCCTGTTCCTCCTCTATCAAAGTTGGTCTCATTCCGTTTACTTCAGAAGCAAGCCCATGAGGCAAATTGTCTTAATTTTAGTATAGGCTTTGTGATGATAATGCAACATATCTGTTTCTTCCAGGTTATACCTACAGCAGGTGAAGAGCAGCTTCTGCTGGTTGAGCTAGTTCGATCTATCAGTGTTATGAGAACTGAGACTGTTATACAAACAGTGAAAGAAGTTTTGAAGCAGCCTCCTGCCATAGCAAAAGACAAGGTATGAAAACTGAGAAAGTGCTATTTGTATATTTAATGTCTCCTTACCAGAACTTAGGATACTGATAATATAGATACTTCGTGAACAAAACTGAGCAAGTGATTATTCTCACAGTAAGTACAGGATCTTTGAATATCTTCTAGATGGATGAACTTTTGAAAGGAAGTCATAATCTGCTTAAGCCAATACCATTTTTTAAACAACTCTAGAGTCCTGTTTCTTGCTTCTCTAAGTGTTTTGTAGGAATAGGGTACTTACATGAAGGTTACTTTGTTTCTTGAACTGCCTTCATATCTTTCCAGGTCTTCTGAATAGTGTTATCTGAATTTCTAGAGAAGGCTTCTCCAAAGCACTTGGTTTATCAGACTCTTGGTAATGTTAGCCCAGAAATTAAATCAAGAGTTACTGTTGCCTGACCGTGTAGAGCAGTATCTTGTCAACAGTTGTCTAAGGTGGCATTCTGACTCTTCAGTAATTAAAATGCTGCTGCTTAATTAGTCTCTGCTTTCCCTCAGAAGTCATTAGAAAGAGTGAGGTACAGAAACTTAAACCTTTAATTGCTAAAGACAAACATGGATATTAAAATGTCTTTTGGTCAGTTTAAACTTATAGCTCAGGCTGACCAAAGCAAGATACGTTGAAATAGACTCATCATACCCTCACTTATTTATCTTGCTGTTCCTTGGGTTCAGACTCACTGGATAAAACCCAAATGTATTTTACCCACATTTCTAGTACTCAGCAACTCTACCTCTAAAATTTCTGCAAACAGCCAGAAGAAGAAATTGGGATCAAAACATTTACTGTCATCCTCATCTCCTCTATTACCAAGGCTTATTTTATTGGCCCTTCCATCTCTTCCACCAGAGAAGTGGTGAGAAGAAGTTGGTTTGCGTGTGGAACAACTAATTTACCTTCTTGTGAGCTGCAAATGCCTCTTCCTCTGCCAGAAACTCAGGAAGCGAAGGAGATCTTTTGAAGTCACGCTGCATTTTTGTGAACCCATACACATTAAGTTGACGAATAAAGCTTGTCATGCTTTCTGTCCCAAAGACTCTCAAAGATCCTTTCTTTCCCAGTACTTTGATCTGAAACATTTCTTTGTCAATTACAGCACAGCTTTCATTATGATCCCACCAAATGCTCTTGAATTGGTGACTTTCAACCAGTACCCAGAGTTTCTCTGGAAAAATGAGGGCTGCAGAGATAATGGTGTCTTTATGTGTGCTCTCCTTGTAAGAAGCATGAGGTACACATTTGATTTCGTCCTCATCAGGATGAGTTAGTACATCTTTTTCATCCATTTTTCATGCCCAAGCTGTTCCTTTTTCCTTACCTGAAAGATCAGGAGAGCGAGGGGATGCAGCCAGACCCTCTGGATCAGAAACAGAAGTTCCTACTGCAGACAGCTCACTTTCAGTATCTGCTATCTCAATCTGACTGTGGTTTGTGCTCACACCTGGTTCTACAGAAAGCTGCACTTTACCCTGCCACTTGGCAAGTGAAATCCCACAGAACTGTCAAGAGGTTCCAGTGGGAGAGGCTCAAACGTCACCATGGTACCCATGTGTCATCACAGTGACATCACTATGTGATGCTTGGATCAAGATGCCATGACTTAAATACGTATCCAAGCTGGCATACTTCATTTTTATGGTAGAATTTATTTCTGAAGTTATATATGATTCTATAATTTAAGGAGAATGGTAGATGTGTTATGTAAAAGACATTGTTTGGAAACATCTAAGTAACTTTTAAAGATCTGGAGGTTATGTAGTATGCATATATAAAATCAGTGCTTTACAATTTTGGTTGTTTTGTGCATGTGGTTGGAGGCCCATACTGTTCACTTCCTTCATATTAGATATGAAATGCAAACGTTGAATAGACTTTGGAAATAGTTCTTTTATTGAGCATGTGTGCCAGCATATTTGAGAATTATACCTAGTGCCATTCTCACTGACCACAAGTCAGTGGTATTTGTAGTGCCTATAAAGGTGCAAGTAAAAAGAGTGGAAGAAAAGAGTTTTTCTAGATGTTAATACATTTAAGACTTAAGAGTACTGTGAAAACAAAGCAAGTTTCATTCAGTGCAGTCACCTTCTTATTCTGAGATTGCCTGAGGGAAAAATATGCCCTTTTCTAATGAAACCATTAGAGCTTTCTTTTTCCCCTCCATTTCTCTTTATTCATATGATCAACAGATCTATAAAAGTGACTGTATTAGAGAAAACATGTTAGCATCATCCATTTGCAACAGTGACCTCATTTACTCTATTTTTATGTATCTAATACCAATATTTTAATAATTTCATTCTTAAAAGCTGTGCTAAAATACTTTTAATGACTTGATTCATTTGTATGTTGTATGGATACAATTTGTATCCAAATAAAAATTTAAGAAGGATGTTAAACTATTATAGAGGGTCCAAAGGAAGGTTAAGAAGTCCATCTTCTTGTTTCACCTCAGCATTTCGCTTCTTTTCCTCTCAAATCCTCCCTTGCCAAACATTTGGTCACCCAGGCTGTGTTGATCTAGTGGTGAACAAGATGAGATAAATGGTCTGCTCTAAAACTAATTCCCAGAAAGCCTGGTCAGCTAATAGCTTCAGTGTGAGGATATGCAAAATCCTGGCTTGGCACAAAGAGAGATGAAGTGAAGGAAGGAACTGAGGCTGTTTAGTCTGGGGAAAAGGAGGCTGAGGGGAGACCTTATTGCTCTCTTCCAGTATCTGAAAGGCGCTTACAGCAAGAGCGGGGTTTGTCCCTTCTCACTGGTGACAGGTGACAGGACGAGGGGAAATGGCCTCAAGTTGCACCAGGGTAAATTTAGGTTGGATATTAGGAAACACTTCTTTACAGATGAGGTTGCTAAGCACTGGAATAGGCTCCCCAGGGAGGTGGTTGAGTCACCATCCCTGGATGTGTTTAAAAGCTGTTTGGATGTGGTGCTCAGGGACATGATTTAGTGGAGGGTTGTTAGAGTTAGGGTAGTACGGTTAGGTTGGACTCGATGATCTTTAAGGTCTTTTCCAACCTGAGCAGTTCTAAGGAAATGGATGCATACCCTAGTGTCAGGTTGAGTGAAGTGAGAAAAAGAGGAAGAAACAACAGAAGACAAATTTTCTAAAGAGATGCCTCAATAGATGTTCATAAAACCTGCTAATGAATTAAGTTGCATCTTCAGATACTGCGATAACATAGTGTTTTCATTTCTGCTGTAGCAAGTGAGGAATAAGTCAGTTTGTTCTTCTCACAATTTTCATATCTTTTTTCCCAGAAACATCTTTCACTGGAAGTCTGCATGTTGCAGTTTTTCTATGCTTATACTCAGAGGTAAGACAAAAAGTTAAATGTGTCTTAATGACAGAAATAAGTGGACAGTCTGGATGCTTTATAACCTCTAGGAAGATAAATTAACAGTGTAATATAAATCAGTTTGAATTGAAGTTATAAAAAAAATAAAAAGGGATTTTGTGAGTTTCCTATTCTGTATCACCTTTCTTCCCATGTCTAAAAATCCTTCAGGAAATCTCCTTGCAGCATAAGGAAAACTGATGTTAATTGTGCTATAACTCGTTGGTTCCACTCCAGTCTTGACTAAATTGTTCTTCTGCCTTGCTCCTTTTCCTAATGTACCTCCCTAATATAAAGTGGGGGGAAAAAAAAAACAATCCCACAGAAGCCTGTGTAAGCGTTGATTAACACTTAGGAGAATTGTGAGGTAAAAAGAAACTGGGGAATACCTGAGCAAGATGTTGCTATTTTTATTGCTGTCATTGTTCTGTATTTTAGGATTCCAGTGACAAGCTTAGTGGATAGCTGGGCAGCACTGCTACTTCTGTTAAAGGATTCCATCCAGGTTGGTCTTCCAGCTCCAGGGCAGTTCCTCATACTTGGGTAAGCGCACTTGATGTTTGCAGTTTCTAAAGAATCACAGAATCATGAAATAGCCTAGGTCAGAAGGGTCCTTAAATCCCATTCAGTTCTAACCCTCCTGCTGTGGGCCAGGCTGCCACCCATCAGATCAAGCTGCCCAGAACCTCATCCAAGCTGGCCTTGAGTACCTCCAGGGACCCTAATGTCTAACCTAAACCTCCCCTCTTTTTTTGTTTAAAGCCATTCCCCCTTGTCCAATCACTATCTGCCCAATTAAAAACGACTGTCTTCTACCTGTTTCTAAGCTCTACATACTGGAAGACAGCAGTGAGGTCTCCCCAGAGCCTTCTCCATGAAGAGAAGCTTCTAAAGAAGCTCAGTATAAGTGTGTGAAATCATACTGATTCAGATTTGCCCTGGGTTTCAAAATTACTGAATAACACATAAAATCCATGTCTACTTCAATTTATTTTCAGTGTTCTTAATGAGTTTATTATGAAAAATCCAAGCCTGGAGAATAAGAAAGACCAAAGAGATCTTCAGGTAAGAAATTTTTACATGTTTGACTCTTTGAAAATGTTGAACAATAAATAAGTTTTCTATCTGTCTGACGACTGATGCTCAATTTTGGGTTAAGATGTCCTGAAAAATATTGTTGCTTCTGAAAATTGACTGTTCTGTAGAATTGGTTAGTGCACCTATTTAGGGAGAGACAGCAGCCAAGTGCTGCCAGTTCTCCAGTGAAACAGTTTGGGAAGCAAGAGGGAGTTGCAGGGGAAGGTCACTGGGGGATGTGGGAAAGGTAGAGGGTGGAAGCTGTTAGAGACGTGCTCACTAGCCAAAAGGTTGTGAGGCTGGAACGCAGACTGAGGGAGAGACAAACATCAAACATGTTTTGTAATAGAACAGCCTTTATTAAACTTGCTAGCCTTGAAGCAATGTGCTCTTTGCTGTTTTATTTAATGTTTATTTCCCTCAATTAAGCGTTTGTGTATTATTCTCTTTGTGTGTGTTCTTATTTTACATTTTTTAGTCTGCAGTGCCTTTAGTTACAGCGGGGTCTTGCCTGTTCTTTTAATTTTGTCATTATTTTTTGTTCCTAAAATATTCTTCTTACTGAGTTTCCTGAACTCTTTTCTCCTTAGAACAGTAGCTTGAAAAATTCTAATGGGGAGAGGGGTAGAAAGAATAATTTTCTCTCTGTCATGATAGGGGTTCTGTTATTATTAAAATACTGAAATTTGTTTTGATATGTACGTAGCAGCATGCATTTATAAGCTCATGTTCAAATTATGCTTGTTCCCAAGTACTTAATTACTAATAAACATTATTCTTGGTTAACAAGGAAAAGTGTTTGGTTAGATAGGGCTGTGGTGCAGTTGCAAGATGATGTACATGCAGAGCCCATCCTGAGTTAAACAACTATTCGTAGACAGAATACAGCTTCCTACTGTTGTCCGAATACTAAAAGTGACAGTAGATCAAAGCTTACATTTCTCTTTCAGTATCTTTCTTAACTTATTATGAGAACACTGCTGCCACAGCCGGGTGCGTGTTCAGAGCTGTAGTCAGTGCATGTGATTGGAAGGGATTTTATGAAAACACTGTACTTCACCTTTCTCACAGGAGGATGTATTCAGGACGGATTTTTTCTCTATTGACTTCCTTGAATGTACTAGAATTATCTCATATATCAGTTTTGTACTTTTAAGTGAATCTCTAGTATCTTCTGCTTAGTACTGTTCATAAACTGTTGAAGAGTCTCATTTTCTGTGATGTTCTTCATCACAGAATGAACAGAATAATATTAAACAGCAGTGATTTTTAAGAAGTTCTTTACTTAATTAGTTAAGAGATTTTCTACAGAAACATCTGTCAGGACCATAAAGTAGTACATCTGCTCAAAGTTCCTAAAGGCTTAATTATTGGTTTTTTGTTTGTTTTTCTGTCAGGATGTAACACACAAGATAGTGGATGCTATTGGGGCCATTGCTGGTTCTTCATTGGAACAGACTACTTGGCTAAGACGAAACTTAGAGGTCAAGGCTTCCCCCAAGATTATGGTTGATGGAAACAACTTAGAGTCAGATGTTGAAGGTAGTTTTGTTTTCATCATTTCTATCCTAAATAAAGCTTTTTAATAAATATTAATTATCACATCAAAATGAACTAAGAGGACAGCTCTACCATACTTGAATACATTAAAAATGCTTCAGTATTGTTGAAGCTTTATTGCCTTACACAGCGCATCTGGTAAAATCTATATACCTTCAAAACATCTGTTAGAACATGTTTGCAAGGTGAATAATGGCTTAAGAAAAATAACTGTGGACTTCATATTACTGTTATCTTTGTTTAGATATGTTGTCTCCAGCAATGGAAACTTCAAGCATAACTCCATCAGTTTATAGTGTCCATGCATTGACCCTACTTTCTGAGGTAAGTGTCTCCTCAAGTGTAATAAATACTGACCTATAATAATCTTTTTTACTGTGAAAGGCTTGGGGAATGAGCTTTGGTGAGAAACACTGATGTAAATGGATTCTCGTTCCTGTCAGGTAACAATAAACGAAACTCTGTAATGAAGTCAATTATAAATATTCAGTGAGATTAATGTGAAGTAGAGCGCGCCTTTTCAGATGTATAGTACAAGTTTCTGTTGTGGTGGCAGACTTCGTGTGTTAATAGAGTTTTTTTTCTGTGTGTTATTTACTCATGATAATCATGAGTAACTCATGAAATTTTTCTTTCACAGGTTGTTCTGTAGAATGGTTTGTCCAGGAGCTGATGCCTCTGTGTTTTAACGTTTGTTAAATAAATAAATAAATAAATAAGGGACATTTATAATTTGGATTTTGTGTAGTACCTGAAATTTGATCAGCTCTATCATAAACTTGAATGTTCAGTGAGGGACATTTTAGTATAACTTGTTGAGTAGTAAATAAAAAGTAGCTTCGGAATGCACGAAAACATAACTTTCTCACCTGTTGCAGGTTTTGGCTCATCTCTTGGATATGGTTTTCTACAGTGATGAAAAGGAGAGGGTTATTCCTTTGCTTGTAAATATCATGCACTATGTTGTTCCCTACCTCCGTAATCACAGGTATCTTTACAATGTATTCAATATACATAGATCTCAACAACCAGTAGAAATTTGATGAGTGTTTGTCAACAACTTACAATTCTTTCATGTTGACTTATTTTGTTTAGTGCTCACAATGCATCCAGCTATCGAGCCTGTGTTCAGTTATTAAGCAGTCTTAGTGGGTATCAGTATACAAGGAGAGCATGGAAAAAGGAAGCATTTGATCTCTTCATGGATTCCAGTTTCTTCCAGATGGATGCTTCATGTGTTAACCAGTAAGACTTTTTTTTTCTGCCTATATCAAGGATTGCCACAAGTTCTATATATGCAGACCAAAAATTTTCAACAGCCTTGTGTTGAGAGAAAATATGGAGGAATGTACTGTTGTAGATTACCACTTAAATTATGAAACTCATTTACTTAATGTGTATTCCTTATTCTTTTTTCAATTTTAAGATTTTTTTAAAGTATTTTTTGCAAGAAAAAGGGATAAGCATTTATAGTTTCAGATCAAACTGCACAATGTAAGTGGTACTATAGAGATCTTGGAGCTGGTATTAGTTAAAAGGACAAGAGCTTCCTGTAAATATGTCTCACTTTTCTGACTTGTGTGCAATCTTTCTGTTTTAGCTGGAGAGCTATTATGGATAATTTGATGACACACGACAAAACCACATTCAGAGATTTGATGAGTAAGCATTCATTGATGTAGCAGTGACTTTTCTTCAAGGAAAACCTGTAGAGGAAGAAAAAAAGGGGGGATGGGGATGGGGAGGAGGAATAAGTATTTTGAAGAAAACTCTTGTTCAGTGTTTATTCCACTTTGTTTGAATTATTCAATATGTTTCTTTATTTTTTCAACTACTTGTTTCTAGTGATCCATACTTAAGATCTTTTGAAGTGAGCAGCCAAGCCCAGCTGCACTGTGTATACCTCTGAGTTTTCTTTCAAACATATATTTGAAATCACTGTTGTTAAGAATGCAAATTGCAAAATATGCATCTTCTTAATGGCTACTTTTGAGCTGCATTAATGCAGTGAATGTAAGAGTTATTTACTTCTTTAAGTGAAACGAAAGGGAAATTTAATGTTAACCTGTGTTACTCATTTTCTCTTTCAGCACGAGTGGCTGTGGCTCAGAGCAGTTCTCTCAATCTGTTTGCTAATAGAGAAGCAGAGCTGGAACAGCGTGCCATGCTCCTGAAGAGATTGGCTTTTGCAATCTTTAGTAGTGAGATAGACCAATACCAGAAATACCTTCCAGATATACAAGGTCAGTAAAAATGTAGCAGTTCATGGAGTCCTTCTGGATATTTGTATAACAGGACAACAGCAGGTAAATTTGTTCCCTGGTATGAATATCTGTGTATACTGAGTATGGAATTACTATGGATTTTCCTCAGAACACTTTTAGTCTTACATGATTACAGAGCACGTGGACTTTCAATTACCAGTTCTCTAACAGATTATTTACTCATTTGTCATTTTATACCTTGATCAATATCCTTGGACACCCAAAAAGTGCTCTTTGACATGGTAGGTGCTTATACCTCGAATGTTCAGCTAGGGCTAAATACAAAAGCTGAGCCTGAAGAGTTTTTGAATTCTTGACTTTTATGGTTCTTTTTTTTGCTGCTCTGTATATATATCCCATTTATCATTGAAGAATATTTCTTTAACTTACCTTTTTACATGATTGGGAATGAAATATGGTTGTTTTTCTTCTAAGATAATGCAAATAATTATGGAGTCTTCGTCTTGATTTGTTGTCTGCTAGTGCTACCAGAGCAGGCACCTTGACCTCTTCCTCCATACAGATAGTCAGTTACATCAACTTTCTGATTACATTTGTTCCAGGATTTATTCTTTGGAGTTGTGTTGTGATTTGTTTTTGCCAGTCTGTCAGTAGCTGCTTTATTACATTCAAGATACAAATGGTTTTGCTGCTTTGAACTGCAAAGTGCATGTATTGGCTTGACTGAAAAATTTCTTTAAGTAGTGCCTCCCTATTGAATGCGCAATGGTGCTTATGGTTAAACAGTGTATTATCCCTGCATAATTCTTCATATACTGTGATGATGCAGCTTTTTCAGTAATATATATTTTAGTTGTTTGAGCTGTTGTTACTTTTTTTGGAATCTCTTAACTCCTCTTTTTGGAACGAGTGAAACTCTGAGTAAAATGAGCAGATGAAATATTGCATTTGTATGGAGAAGTTTAATAAAAATACCCTGCTGCTCTGAGGTTTCTTGTCTGGTGAAAGTGGCTCTTTGCTACAGCTTTCTTCTGTCAATATAAAGAAGTAATGAGAAATATTTAAAACAAAACAAAAAAACAACAACAAAAAACAACGCAAGTGAGAGTAAATGCAAGAATAAGAAAATACTAGTTGGAGTTACTCTATTATTCTGAACTGAGGGAGCTCTCTTGGCTTTTTGTTTCAGAAAGGCTGGTAGAAAGTCTTCGTTTGCCACAGGTGCCCACCCTTCATTCCCAAGTGTTCCTGTTTTTCAGAGTATTGCTTTTAAGAATGTCTCCTCAGCACCTTACTTCTCTTTGGCCTACAATGATCACTGAACTGGTGAGTTGCAGTTAGCACACGTTATTTGGAAGACTGGTGCAAGCTGGAGATGAAACCCGTATCCATAATGATTAAAAAAAATCTTTAGACATTATGCATGCAACTGTACAAATTAGACACAAACAAAAAACTTATTTTTGTAGTCTATTTTCTCCAACCTAACAGAACACCCGTTGGCTTATGTTACTGAAGCTGTTCAGGTGTCTCCTGACTTAAATTTGTAATTATCTTTGTGGTTCCTGCTTCAATTTCTACTTAAGTAAATGTGCCTTTTCCGCCTTTCCTAGTCCTTGTAGATACTTCCACGGTCATTCCGCCCTTTTCCTCCAACAATAAAGCTGAGAAAACCCTCAAAGGAAGAGTCACAATCCATTCTGCGTTGGCAGTTAATGGTCATTCAGAACTCTTCCTGTTCCCAAAGCCAAAACCCAAATGTGTGTGTCCAATATCCAACATTGGTGCATCCTGCAGTCCATGAACCTGTAGGTGAAGTAGTTTCTAAGGCATTAACACAGATTGGCAACCAGAATCACTTCTGGGATTTTTCTGACATCTGTTGGTACCTAACCTAGTCCTTAGTTAACCACAGATCTAAGCAATAGATCAGAAAAGCTCTACGGAGTATTTTAAAAATCAAGAGCTTTTATTTATTTATTTTGAAGAGGTACATGCATTTAATTTTAAGCTTGTCAGTAGTGTAAGTAGTAGAAATATCATTCTACTCTGCTAGAACTGTTAAGAGCTGAGAGCAGTGTGGCTCTCTTGTTTCTGTGCTGTACCCTGGTATTTATGCAAGCTGCCTCAGTCAAGGAATTGCTTCCATTGGACAGAACTGTGTCATCTCCAGGCATTCAAACCTGAGCTTGACTGCTTTTTTATATGATTCTTTATTCTCACTTCCTTTAGGTCTTGCTCTCTGCTGGGCTCCCTTTCTAAGAAAGCCTGATTGTAAAAGAGTCAGGTCTCTATGCTACTTGGGCTACCTACGAGTTTCAATTTCCACATACCTATCAGTGCCAATTTCCACTGGTAGTACAGGGATTTATTTTGTCATCCAAGAATGGAAATAGAGAGACTGTTGTTCAGAGCTTTAAGGCTTATTACTCACCCCTCCCTACAGCATTTTTCTTGGCAACAGTCTATAAAAAAAATTGTATTAAAATACAGCATTTGATCTTCAGGTGCAAGTGTTTCTACTGATGGAACAGGAGCTCACTGCAGACGAAGACATTTCCAGGTAAACTACTAAACTTCCATTTTTCTAGCTTGTTAAGTGTCCTGGCATGTTGATGGGCTGTCATTTGTTAGAATAGTTGTCTTACAATTGCCAAGCCCAAAAGAAAAGTACATGTGAAGAGTACTCCAGTCTGACTGCAGTACCAGGAACACAGTCAGAGTAAAATGAACAAAGCTACCGTTCCCAACTTGCTCATAAACATCTAGGATAAGCTATACAATACAAGTGTGCTTGTTCTCAGTGTCTTCCATGCTAAAATGACACTGCTTTTTCAATTAAAATAGGCATGGCATGATTTTAGTTTTCTGTTTCATACATATATTTAGAATAAGATTGCAAAGTTGTTATTTTTCTTTAATAAAAAGGTAACATCTTCTAGTGTTAGACACGAAGATGAACTAGATGTTTCTATCTTGTTTTATTGTTAATTTCTATTGCATCTGCCTTCTGCATAGTATGATGCATTTTCAGTCAATGTTAGCAATAGAAATTGATTTCTTAAAAGAAAAAAGAGGGATATTTGCCCAAGTCTTGTTCTTTATTTTTTTCCTAGCTTCTCTTTATTCTTTTGAATAATATTCTGTAAAATAAAATAACATCACTTGGCTAGCAAGTTAAAGCTCCCTCTTAATTTTGATGACTGACAGGAATCAGATACAGCATAATATACTTTTGTATTTTTATATACATATTTATATAATTTTTATTTACATACACACACTCTTACAAAACTCCAGCCATAGCACAACCATGCAATATTCTATTTTGATTTATGGATTTGGGATTATTTGGGGAAGTAAAGAGTTTTTATTGTTTATAATGGCAAGTACAGAAGGATTGTCCCATAGAGCGGGAGGCAACATCAGCTCACCTGTCTGTGGTACTTTATTTTAGGACTTCTGGCCCATCTGTTGCTGGTCTGGAGACAACATACACAGGGGGCAATGGTTTCTCTACGTCCTACAATAGCCAGAGATGGCTGAATCTATACTTGTCTGCTTGCAAATTTCTGGATTTAGCTCTAGCTTTACCATCTGAAAATCTTCCTCAATTTCAGATGTGAGTAGATGATGCAATCATCTGAGTTTCTGGATGTTTTACTGTGCCTCTTGGTAAAATTCTGCTGTTTAAAACCTTCATTTTCTTATTTCCTTTCCATTTCTGGCCTTTGTCCAAAGTAGCCTGCAGTCCATCCCTTCCCGGTGTCAGAGTGGTCCCCAGAGCAAATAGTGCTATGCAGCAGATGATTTCAGGCTGGTTTGATTTAGCCTCTGGCTGGAGATTCTTCACGCCTCTGATGAGCTACTCAGTAATAGCAATTTATTCAAATACTTTGCTCTTCCAGTATTTAGTTGTGGTAATGTCCAAGAAGCTAAGATACACCCAATGTGTCTCAGTGAGTGAGTCATCAGATCAGATGACTGATGGTATGATCTCAGTATGACTTCTCTGAAATCACTCCCGTTAAGGGGATCCCATGGGTTGCTTCTGGGCAGCTGTGTTCATTGTGCAAACTGCTTTCTCAGTGCCTCTGCAGTCCTATCTGCTGGAAGAACTGAATGCAAAACAGTGCTGGGGATTGTAGAAGAGGAAGCCCAGGACAAAACAAAGCATCTCATCTCTTCCTATACATGGCACAGTGGTGACTATCCCTGGCACAGCTCTGCAGATACTTGGATGGCTCAAGTTGTCCTGTTGTTGAAAAAAATTCTCGTGTGTGCTAGATGGTGTAAGGACTTGTGCACACACTGTCTGGTTATTCCGCACAGTATTTCTAAATCTAAAGCTAATCTTAAGAGTTTCTTATATTATTTACTGGGGTTTTGGTTCATAATTCTTTCCAAGCTTTCTATGCAATCCTAATCTCCACCATTAGGCAAAACTGTGTTATTAAGGTCATTGCTGCACATTTCTGGAGGGACACTAGTCATGCCAGATAGCTGTCTTTTATAACGTTTTCACAGACTGGGACTGAAGCCTTCAGGGCAGAAACTTCGATTTCCTTTACAGATTCAAGCTGCCAGTTTTTACAGTGCAGTAAGCAAAAGAGGAGGGAATAGTCCCTTTAATCCTTTTGGCCTATGAATAGATAACAGAAATGAATTCCTGTTATCGACACAGTATATTGAGCACATTTGATGTATTATGGTATCACAAATGTGCTGAGAACGTTTGATGTGTTATAGTAAGTATCACAAATGTGTTTTATGTAACGTACGTATTCTGTAATTCACAATTCCTTTTGGTTCCCTTAGACACAACAAAGACGTGAATATAAGTACTTTTAGCTTCACTGCCTCAGTTTTGGCATCATTAAATACTTAAAGAAACCCTAATAGAATAAGATAACTCCACCTTTCCTGGCCACATTTCTACTTTTCAGAATGTGATTTTGCTGTTCTCTCTTGTCAAATACTGAGTTTTGGCTTTTGTTCCTCTTTCTTTGATATTTCACTAGATTTTCTCAGCATCTCATGTTCTTAGATGTAGCTGAAGAGCCTGTGTGTTCGGTAAGGATAACCTCTGCTTGTGTTATCTCATGGCAGGTATCGCTGGGCTTTTATTCCAGAGGCATCAGATGATTCAGGCCTGGAGGTACGAAGACAGGGAACGCATCAGAGGGAATTCAAACCTTATGTGGTGCGCCTAGCAAAACTGCTGCGAAAAAAAGCAAAGGTATGCCACTGCCATCCGGTTCTGCCTTGATTGAAAACTTGCAAGTACAGAAACTTGCAGCACTGTTTTGTGATGATGCTGAATAGAAAGGAGTATACACAGCATGGGAGATTCTCATTAGAGTAGTCTCAGGCCAGCATCAGGCAAAAGCGGTAAATAGGTATTTAAAAAGAGTCACTATGGTGAGTGGCTTTGAAACACATTTTACTTTCTACTCAAGTTATAGCCCAGAGTTTCCCAATTAAAAGTCTAATATAAACATCAGTCATTTTTAGATAGCCACTCATATATTTAAGTAGAAGGATAATTACCTTTTAAAACAGTAAAGCTTTTTTGTTTATAATAATCATGTTTAAGTACCTAGGAAACCTTTGCATTTCTAAAAGTGACAGAACAGTATTGAAGCAGTGCAGAATTAGGGCTGAATGAGTTTTTCCTCAGAGTAGTTACCATGAATGGAAGAAGGCATAGAGCAATGGAAGTGGTTCTGGAGGGAATCTTAGCTGCGTAACTTCTGGAGTGAGAGCAGAATTGCAGCTGTCATTATTGGCACATGAGGTACTTCAAAACCCAAGTTTGGCTGTGGCAGAGGCCTGGTCAGCCGTTGGAAACTGACCATACTCTGTCCAGGGAAGCTCCTGTCTGCGGCCACAGGGACAGAGCTTTGCTGTCAGATACCTTGCTGCTCCTGCTGTGAGGACACAACCCCCCAGAAAGGCTCTCAAGTGGGATGGGTTCATGTGTGGGCCTGGGAAGTGAGGATGAAGCTCAAAGACACCTGGGAGGAAGCTTTGAAGTTTCATTCTTAGGGATCCCTGCATTGGGATGGCATGGTGAGGGCTGTAGCAAGGGTAGCTTACTGTGTTTACAGTCTGTTAAATGTTTTCTCTGAGCAAATAAACAATTACTGATAACGCAAGTGGCTAAATAGAGAGTTTAGGGATAACTTAGTTGCAAGCAGGTCCAAACTTAGCTAGCAAAGCTCATGTCGTAGGGGTAAAGAAACTACTTGAAGCACGTCCACATTCTCATTTTATTGTCTTTGGACAATAAAACTCTCTTCCTCTCACCTGTAAAAATGAATAATGAGCTCTAACTCATTTAATCAAGTTCCTCTAACTCTCATGTTCAATCTACCATGCTGTACCTGTTAGAAGGCTCTCACATTCCAAATAATCTCTCTGCACAAATTAGGAAATACGTGTGATATGTGACATATACATACTGGTAAGTACTGTATGTTGAGATAAACGCTTGAAGTCAGGACTTCTGCGGCATGCATACAGAATGCAGAAGACTTCCTGAGATTGCCACAGCCTGCCAGTTGTGGTGGTAGTTGCTCAGTGTGAGCCATAACTGGGGTTGTGAAGATGAGATGAAGGTGAGGTGATGAATACTGATTTCCAGACCACTTCTTCATTGCATGGAGGAGAACTCTGTTGCATATAGCTGTGCATTTTTCTTAGAAAATCTAGTTTCTGAGCAAAATGTTTCAATTGACTTCAGCTTTTTCTTGGAGCTCTCTGACTAATGCTCCTGTTCACTTTGTGTAGTATTCTCAGGCTCTGTCTGCAACAAATGTGCTTAAACCCTTCCTTTGGCACTGCTGCAGTGCACAGAAGAACAAACTCACACTCACTATCACTGTCTAGTAGTGTCCCAGAGCCCCAGAGTCTTTGGTTTCCAGATGATGGGCTCTTTGGGGCAGGTGAATTTTACTTTTTTTTTTCCTGCTGAAACACAGCACCCAACCAAGCAACTGCACGGCCTTCATGGCAAAGTCTTAGTATGATATGTGAAATGCAGTCTGAAAGTTCTCCTCTTTCCTTCCACAGGACAAACAGGAGGACTTTAAAACGATGGTTTTGGAGGGATTGGAGATGGCCAAGCATCAGGTGAGGGTGGCCTTTGATGCTTGAGTTGTGAAATAAGCTCGCCATAATACTACCATCACCTCAAGGCCCAGGGTAGCACTTAACTTCCAGTAAGAACTGAAAGAGATGAGTCCCTTCAGGGTTGAGGGGTTTTTGAAGGGAAGTAACTCGAAGGGCCCTCATTTTTATGGACACCACATAAATTTATTTTTGTTTTCCTACATGAATTTAACAGTTTTCGTTCTAAAATGAGTCATCTTCACAAATCATTATAAAATGAAATCATTATTTCTGCCAACGGGCAAGTGTGGAGCACAATCCCTAATCCAATCTCTGTCAAATTAACCGTTGCTCTGAGTATCTGAGGAATCAGTGGTGTTTGCAAAGGTACTGCTGTGAGGCATGGGCAAAGTGTATTTTACTGCTCGGAGGGAGCAGCAGTATTTGCACGTGCACCCATTTGGTTGGCTGCTGTGTAGCACTACCGCTCGCTGCATGCTGGGGGTGGGCTGCGGCCATCACTGGGTTGTGCCGAGTGCTGCAGAGACCGGTGCTGAAATGTCTCCCTTCTGTGAATCCACTGTGAAAGGTCTGAAGGAGAAATCTTAAAGCTAAAATCTCTTGTGAAAATAGGAGGCTTCCTTTTGCTCTGGTCTATTTTGTCTCCTTTCTTTTCTTGAACTATTGTAGAGAATAAATAGCATAGGTGGAGTAGTCATCTCCGGAGGCAGGGAGCCACACAACCAGATCGAAATACTACCTGTGTTCATGTTTCATCTGTAAAACAGATGTCATAGGCTCCTGAATTGGAGCAGGCCCTTGCTTTCATGTAAAGGATAAAAATGGCATTTGTGAAATGCTGTTTCTTGAAGAAATGTTTTGCTCAATGGCTGTGCGATCGGTAGTCCTTTCCTTGCACTCTGCTCTCCTGTCATTCAGTTACTGAGTCAGCTCAGGAGAAGCAGGGCTTGCCCATGTGGCCGTGCAGCTGGTGGTGCCCTGAGTCCCCACTTCGAGGCACTGCCTGTGTGGGCAGCAAGGAGCTGCTCAGAGGCTGACTGGGATGGGCCCTCACTGATGTGTGCCCTCTGCTGCTTTTCTCCTGCCTCAGGGAATGAAAAAGACTGCCTTGTGGAAGGCTGCTTTCATGGCAGTTGGTCTTTTGTACTGGTTTGTCCATAGTTGTCCAAACAAGTTGTTTCTTGAGTTGATATTACCTTGTTGCACAGGTTTTAATGTGTTGAGGTTTTTGTGAGTTAAAAAAAGAAATGAGTGAAGATGGCCACATAAGCAGCTGCATGTCAGTGCTGAGGTGTTTCAGTGTGCAGATATTTAAGGCAACCCTAAAGGGCCACTGCTGGTGCCTGTGAGCAGTGGGCGTGTGACTGCTGCCTGCTCTGCTGGAGTTCATGTCCTCACCCTTGAGATCCTCCCCGTGAGGAGGAAGCTGTGTAAACAAAGTCTCCTGAGATCACATAGCAAGCAGTGATCTGGTTCCCTGTGTGAAGTGGTGGTGTCTGCTCCGAGCCTCTGGACCTGTTATTGCTGGTATTTAAAACAGCGTTGCTTACGCTCTTCTGAAAACCCAGAATTCTGCCTTCAAATTGAAAATCCTTTGGTTTTATCTTACCTTCCTCAGGACTTTGTTGTCCCTAATGCTAGCAGTAGGGCACAGTGTGAGGGCTGCCACCAGAAGGCAGCCTGCTTTAGAGAGCAGCTAGTGCACAACTTCTCCCAGCAGCTACAACTCCCACAGCTTTGCAGGAGCTCAAGCTGTGTTCAGGGCACCCACTGGGCTGTGGCCTCACACAGCAGGACGGGGGCACGCAGCTCTGGGGTGCCCTGGGCTGAGCATCCAGCACTGCTTTCACATGGGTGTCAGCTGTTCCTTTGCAGCTAGCACTGCTGCTACACATGATGGCAGGGAGGAACAGATCTGCTTCAAAAGCTGCACCCTGGTGTGTTTTGTGCCTTGGGCAATTTACTTTTTTTTCTTTTTAATATGGAAAAATAACGTATTGACACATCTTCTATGTTTAGCTATACTACTTCTGTTTCGTCCTGCATTATTTCCTATTTCTCTGTACTTACAGAAAAACCCAGAAGAGGACAGCTCAGGGAAAACACTAAGTTGGGAACCAGGTCACCTGCTTCTAACCATCTACACCGTTCGCAGCATTGAGCAGCTTTTGCCTTTCTTTAACGTACTCAGCCAAGTTTTTAACAGCAAAGTCACAAGCAGATGCGCTGGACACTCAGGGAGCCCTGTCCTTTACCCCAACTGCTTTCCAAGTAAGGACATAAAAATGGAGAACCTCAAGACATTCTCCAGCAAAGCGAGGCAAAAGATAGAAGAAATGGTTGAGAAGGATTTTCTGGAAGGTGTCATAAAAACGTGAACCAAACCGGTACTGTTCCGCTTATGTGTAATGTACGTATTCAAATGAAATACTGTATCTTTCCCAGGTGTATATTATTCTTTTCTTACTTTGTATGTAATGAAATAATTAATGTTGTATTTAAGTTACATATTTGTAAATAAGAGTTCTGGATGTGGCCTGAATCAAGTGTAATTATTGGCGGCTCATATTGATTATGGTGCCTACTACTTACAGTACACTTTCTGTTGTCTTGAGTTCTGTCTTCAAAAAAGAAAAAAAAAACACCCCAAAAAATACAAAGTGCACATTTTTTTCAATTTGCTTCCAGTTTATTTGTCTTAGGGTTTGGGGAATCCATTGGCACTTGTGCTTATTTCACAATACAAAAATGCCACGCCAGGAGTTTATACCCTTTATAGAGGTAGTTCCCTGAACCGCAATACGTGGATGAGTGATATGTGTGCATATCAAGTGTTACTCCCCCTCAGCTCAGCCCCTTCACCCCAATGGGGGGAGTGGAAGGGGTCACAGAAGTCCACCTTAAAAACGATCGAGTGTTAATATCTGTTCATCTCTTAGTTTCATAGAAAATCTAATTAAGATATTTCTGCAATAATATGTTGTATTATTTGCAAGTGCTCTCTTGTCATGTCAGTGTCCCTGCCTTGAGCTGAACCAACTCTCAGGCCCAGGGCCTGCTGCTCCCCAACACTGCCTGCTTGAGAGAGGTTCAGTTGCTGTGGGTGTGCAGGAGAGAGATGTGCATGCAGCAGGGCTGTGCCCCAGCTGTGGCTGCACTGATGGGGGAGTAACGTGACTATAAGCTGGGAGGTGGGGGGTAGAAAGGTATTTGATCACAGTAACGGTAAAATATGAAATTAACAGTTACCCAGCTAGAGTCCTCGTAATCAATGAAAGCTGGAGGCATCCCTTTTAATTAACAGCTGCTGAAAGCTGTAGTTTTCTTACACATTTGTAATCAGCTCACATTAGAGTACAGAAATATCTGCTTGGCATGACTGGCTGAAGGAGATGGGCTGCTGTCTCTGTTAAAGGTTTTTGGCTGCCTGGTAGCAGCAAGGCGCTACAGTTGAAGGGAGCCTCTGCTCTGGGAAGGCTCTCTGGAGTCTTCACTCTGCCCCAGGCTGTGGAGCTCATCTTCCCTGCATGCTGTCTGGGAAAAGCTGGTAACCAGACTGCTGCCAGTACAAAAGATGGCTCCTTAGCCTTAGAAGACTGGAGATGTAGCTCTCCTTTGGCCCCAAACAGGCCAGTGGCTGCTAAGAAATGGCATCCAAGGCACCTGCCACCTTTAAATCCATTCAGCTTCAGTAGTTAGTCAGACTTGGAGAGGAGGAGAGCACACTGCAGCAAGAACATCTCATTAAGAGGTAAGCTGCCAACCAAGGTAAGAAATAAGTGAAGTAGTATTCTGCTAAGCTCTGATTAATCCTTGCTACAATCAAGAAGGTTTCGGTACATCCACACTAGTACAGAGTAAAGAAAGTAGCATTAAAAAAATAAGTCCAGCTGTGAACTTCAGTTGTTAAATAGGTTGGGGCGGTGCTCCTTTTCCACCAGCAAGGTGGTAAACAGCCAGGCTTACTTCATGTGCAAGGGCATCAGCGTTCTCCTGTGGGATAGTGTAGAAGTTAGTTAGTTATCTCTTTGTCAGTATTAGAAGTTTAGAGTAAATGTGCATCACTACAACCAAAGTTTTCACGCAAATACTGTTTTCCTCCCCCAAATTTAGTACCTATTGCATTTGACTAAATGTCTAGCACCCACTGCCGAGCAAAACACTGCAGAACACACAGTCTAAACTCTGACCTGCGTGTCTGCTTCAGCATAGACCCTCACAATATCTTCTGTTCCTGATGGACGGACGAACGCTCGCGACAGCTTGTACTTCTTTACCAGAGCATCGATTTTCTCTTGTAGTCCTGGGGGTGTAACAGCACGTCTTTCGGCATCTGTTGTGTCAATAACTTGTCTGTCTGCAACCTTCAACATCAGAAACAGACAATTTATTTCCATGCCGTAGCACTACGGTGGGAGCAGAACGAAACAGGTCACTGTTAAGACGGAACTTTAGGTTTTGGTTTGCTTCAATATCAGAATAAGAGCTCACTTTGAGAGCTGCCTACTGACTCAAAGGCTTTGGGATCATTAGGAACCCCTGTTCAGCTGCTGCTCAGTATGTGGTAACCAAGTCCTGATAGGACTCAGCTTCTGGTTTGGAAAAAAGGGTTAGTTCTGAACATGCCTCCTTGTTTAGCTTCTCAGCTAATGCTGGAGCTTTTCTCAGTAGATCAGAACGTGTAACCTCTTCTCTTTGGTTAATGTTAAAGTCCAAAGCTCTCTTACTATGTTCTTAAGTGTAAGACAGTGTTATCAGCTGGGAGTTTTGCTCAAGCTCTTCAGATACTGGAAAAGGAAGGAGAAAGAACTTGAATATTTTAAATCAGAGTTAAAATCTGACTTACAGCAGAGCAAGACTTAAGCCTGTCTCTCTCACACTAATGTTCCAATTTCCAACCAGAGGCAAAAGTGAAATGCAAGTATAAATTTTACAAAGAAAGACACTGCTGTGACATGAGCCAGCGTGAAGTGCAACTAACCTGAACTTTGAGCAGCCGACTTGGAAAGTCATTGTAGAGGGCATCCCACTGCTGCAGAGTCAGACCTTTCAGAGCCAGGATTGCTTCGATAACCAACATGTCTGAGATGGCATCACCAACTGTCTGTTAACAGAGCGGAGAAAGGGAAGTCTTAGAGAACTCACCAGCAAAGAAATGAAGGCATGCTTTGATCAGTAAGCTCCCACCTGAAGAAAATCACCACGCGGCCAACTGACTTGCCTTGGTCTGGATAGTTGTTGTTTTTTAGGGTTTTTTTTAGTTTTGACTTGCCCAGGGCAAGTGCTAGCCCTCACCTTTCCTAATGAGGACTGGCACCTCACCATTGTTCAGGGGTCAGAATGCTTGAAGCTGGCCTGTGAAATGTGACTTGGCCCTGCTCCTGGACAAATGATCTGTATGCTAAGACAGGGATTGCCAGGGGCACTGGAACATCCCCATCCTCTCATACTGCAAACATCAGTGAAAAACATCAGATGAAAAATTGTTATTGAGTCAGGAACAAGTCACATGCTCTCACTCCATTCCCTATCATTCTGTTTCCTCTTGATTCTGAATGCAGAAGCAAAAGTATCCTACGTCCATTCCTGAGAAGCTGTCACATCTCCGATGACTACTACTGCCCTTCCATCATGGCACACCACTTCCTGCTTCAGCAGTCCCTGGCAGGAGCCTGAACAGTCCTAAAAACAGGCTTAGCTCCATGCCCGTCAGCACAGTGATTTGTTTCTCTTGGCTTTTACCTGGTTAATCAGGTCAATCATGTTCTCAAGCACCTTCGCTGCTTCTCTTTTTGCAACATCTTTCTCCTCTTTTGCCAGTTGTCTGATTGTGTTTTCAGCAGCCTTACTGAAGAGTACCTAGAATAAAAGAGATGAGAACTTTTGTCAAGATCAGTCCACATCAAGAACTGGGATATAAGGGAAAAAAGCTTTTCACCCCTTAAGCCTAGATAATAATCATTAAGGTTTGCCTCCATTAATTCCCATTCCCCACACAAAACAGAAGAGATGGTGGCAGTGCTATCATAAAGGAAGAAACAAGCCTGTTCTCAATATATGAGAGAAGAAAAGTCTTGTTTACAGATGTAAGCAGACAATGAAAAGATTTCCCTCAAAGGCTAATTTTAACTTAGATTTTATGTGTTGGCTGCAGATATTACATATGACATGCTCATACTTACTGTGCCGTGTCCATTTGCCTCAAAATAGATTCCAACATCAAACTCCTGGGCCTTGTGATGCAAGTGTTTCACTCCCGTTTTGACACAGTGAACGGGAACCTACAACCCAAGGGCACACAGAGAACGTGAACTGTGTTACCGTCTCCTGATGGCATTTGGGGGGGAAATGGCTTTAAACTGGAAGAGGGTAGATTTAGACTAGATATCAGGAAGAAATTATTTACTATGAAGGTGGTGAGACAGTGGAACAGGTTGCCCAGGAGGCTGTGGATACCCCCTCCCTGGAAGTATTCAAGGCCAGGCTGGATGGGGCTGTGAGCAACCTGGTCTAGAGGGAGGTGTCCCTGCCTATAGCAGGGGGTTGGAACTACATGATCTTAAAGGTCCCTTCCAACGCAAACCATTCTAGAATCCTATGATTGATTTCAAAATATCTGTGCATCCTAATTCATGTTATTATTTCAGGGAACATAACAGATTTCTATCCAAACTTTAAATGACCTAACTCAGTTTTTGCCAACATAAGCCCCATATTCCTATTGAACAACAGTGAGGCAGTTGCTAGATAAAAATGAAAGAATCAGTGTCTAAGTATCAAGGAGCCCTTTCCTGCTCACTTGGTTGCAAAGCCATAAATTCCTCATGTTATTCCAGGAGTAACAAAGGATTTTGCTTAACTTTTGCCAAACTTGATTTCAACTAGTAAAAGTTGAATTTCCCAGATATTCTCTCTTCAATCTCCTTTGCCACCAATAGTTTAGTAACTGCTGTAGGTTTTGAAACAGTCGTCAGCTGTTGATTTTAGCACAGTTTAAGCCTTCCTAGGAATCATATAGTAGTACTTAGTAAAAACAGTAAACAACATTTGCAGAATACTACCGGATATAAAGTCAAGAATACCTTCACCGTCTCCTCCAGGTAGCGCGTTGAACTCCCATTGGCGTACGCTGTTTGTACCACTGCCATCTTTAAAGTCTGTCCCATCTAAGCAAACCAAGAAGCAAAGCACTTTACTGTGCAATGGGCACGTACAGAAGGCTGGACAGCTGGATAACCAGAAAAATTGTACAGGACTAAATCTATGCTCTCCTGCAGACACTTAAAATTCCTGAGCATCAGAGATCAGAGAATATGGACACATGTAAGACAGCATGAATTTCACTGAGCCTTTGCGTACCACGGGTGTTGTGGCTGGCTTGAAGCAGCTGTTCTTAGGCTTTCAAACCACTGTTCACATTCAGCCAGCTCAGCACACTGGCCAGACACATGGAATTACATGGGGCCATGACCACGAGCAATAAATTGAAAGCTTCTGGTGCAAAGCAAGCGAAGGCTGGAAGGTGGCAAGCACAAGTTCTCCTTGCTGGCTGGCATGTCTGCCACAATGCAAGAAATGAGCTGGTGTCAAAGAGAAGAAAACCAGGGTAACTCATCTAGGCTAACTATCATCAGCACCAGGTCCAATGGAACGTTTGAAAAAGAAAAGCTTTATCTCTCTCTTCCCTGTAGGGGGAGAATGCTTTGCTGCAGGTACTGGTTTGGGAATGACAACAAGCAAACCCTGCAACTGTCACACGTTCTCGTGCTCAACTTCATAAGGTTTCAGAGAAACAGTGGGGGAAGGATTGAACCCCCCCAGAATTCAAGAAAGATAAAAAAATGAAGGAACGGAATATCAGTACACTGAGCACATAGACAGGAAAATTCTCTCTCACTAAGAACTGTAAGTTTAAAATTCATTCATTTGACACATCAAAGTTACCTTGGCAAGAAGTTCTTTAAGGAAGATACTAATTAAAGTTGCTATTTTATCTCCATCGATTAGGTGAAAATGGCCAGCTGTGTCCTTGTAGTAATAAACAATTCTATCTGCATCACCATCAAATGAGCAGCAGCTCTCGTTAGGCTTCATGTCTAGCCCTAATGCACACAGAGTTAGAAATGCGAGTTAGAGATAGGAATAAAGAAACAAAATTAGCTCTGTGCAGACACACGAAACGTGCTCCAAACCAACACTGCATTTGCTAAGTGTATACAGCGTATAAAACAAATAAGGAGTTCCTGCCTCGAAACGTTTCTAGGCTTAATGCCAAGATCGAATTAGCTGGGAAGCAATCATCACCTGACAGAGCAATGCCTCAGAAAAAAAACTGCCCTTTTATCAGTGCAAATCTTTCTTCTGTTCAAGATGCTGACCTTGCCGTTAACCTTGGAGTTTGTATGTCAGAAACAGCAGCTGGCCATTCCTACGCTCATTTGGAGATCTTTGGGAACTTGGCAGAGCCCCAAAGGACACCGCATCCTCTATCCCCCTCCTGGAGGGACACAGTTTAGCACACAGGTGGACAAGGAAACCAGCTCATGCTGCTGATGCCTTCTATCCTTCAGAGCATAGGACACTATACCCCAAAACTTGTCCCTGCAAGCAGCACGACAAAGAGGAAATGCCACCATACCTTGACGTTCAGGTTTGGCTGACAGTCTCAGTCAGAAGGCAGTTGTTTTACAGACAGCTCAGTTTAGCCTCAAATAATCTAATATTCAACCCAGTCTGTTCTCCCAGTTTGGAGTTTTGTTTTTTTTAAGCACCCTGCAGGGATTTGGCTGAAATAATTACCTCTGTGGTGTATGTCAAGCTGTCAGTTTGCTGGCACCAAAGTGTTAATTACATTCTTCCTCGGGAACACGGAAAAGGATTTGTAACGCTAGGCCACAAAGTAAATACCTCTTGTGAATGTAAAGGGAGGTAAAACAAAGCTGATCCTTGGGCTCCACCAGCTTAACATTCATGTTAGATTGTCAAACGTGCCTCCGATGTGCTGAAACATGCTGTAGTCCACCAAACAATTTAGAATAATAACTTAAGATTGCACCAATACCTGTCCTAGGATTCTCTTTCCATCACACAAGCACAACCAGTCTTGCAATCACTTACTTAGTAAGAAACAAGGAAACTCAGCTCATCTGAGGCTGATACACCACTGCTACACCCTGCACATTTAGATCTAGAGAGGATGCAAAAGGACATAAAATGACTGATCACATACCTTTAGGTGGCTTCTGATGAACCTTTACAAAATCTGCACCACATAAGTAATTGAGCTTCTCCTTCGTTCCATCATTATATACCTGAACTTGCACCTCCTTTGGAAAGTAGGTCTCCATCTCTGCCAGTTTCAGAGCTCCTATGCCATTGGCACAATCAATCTTCAGTTGCCTCTGAGCCTCGCCAGAGCTGAGAGACTTTGCACACAGAAAGAAAGGGCAAAGTGAACTCACACCTGAGTGAAACCACAGGCTCTGCCACCCCACCTATAGACGTGCTGAATTCGAAACTTCAGACCCAAACAAAATAACAGCAAAAGACACCCACTTTGTACATTTGCAGGAAGAAGACAATTACCAATATTCACCTTTTTTATCAGCTCCGTAAAAGCTTTGGATAACTTTTGGTAATAACCTTCCAGCGTTGGTTTCCCATACTGCCCCTGGGTGTTTTGGCAGCACACCATGTAATGCAGCTGTGGTGTGGTCACCAGACCATAATCTAACATAAAACAAAGGCTTCAATAGTAAGAAACAGAACACTAAATAGACTTCTCCTTCAAAGTATACTATAGAAAGTATATCTGCTATTCTACAGAACACAGACAAAGGCGGCACAGGAAACACATAAAGAAAATTAAGCTCTGTTAAGAAGATATGAACCCCTTTACCACAAAGCAACCCAACTCTTCCAAAAGAAGAGTGTTGCGGACAAATGGAAATTGAACCCGGGCTACTGCTTTAGGGCTGTGTAGCACAGTCACATTTACAAAAACAACTTGATACCAAACTAGAATAGCAAAAGCTCGACGTACCGTGGTACTGACCGCCCAGAACGGAGATACCATCTATTACTGCCTGTGAAAGTTCCTTGCTGCTTGGTCTGGAAAATAAAAAGCACAGCCTTTACAGAAAACCTTCATACGTGGGTGTGGAAAGGAAGAGCATGGGGAAGATGACTATGAAAAGCATGTTTCCTGCCAGCAGGCTTTGATTCAACATGAAGAAATCCACGCCTTTCCCAACTGAAGGGGTCAACAATAAAGAAGCCTGAAAGCCACTACCCTGAAGAGCTGTGAAGATGAGTGAACATCTGATGAACTTCTGTGTCATACCTGGATGGGACACGGTGCTCACAAAAAAGAACAATAGGACATCCAGATCAGAAGCACTAGGAAGCTCTCATAATCGTCACAGAAGCTCATAGTGGAACAACATTAGAAAACAGCTGTGGACTGCTACAGTCTTAAGTGACTTTACCAAGTAGCAGACTAGGCATAGGTAGCAAATCTGGCTGTAGAGAGCTAAGCATTCAGCAGCACTCGTGAGCAAACTGCTGCCACCTGTGTAAAAGCAGCACACATCTAACAGTGTTTTCTAATTACCTGGTGTCTCTACCAATAAAAACTGAAGCATCTTTTCGCTGGTTCACTGCTGCCTTTTGGCAGATCTCAGTTACTATTTCCTGTAACTCTTGGTCCTCTGCATTTGCTAGCTGTGTGGCATATTCTTCCCAGGATGGGTGCAGCATTTCACCGAGAGGATCAATCAACTTCACACCATTATCTTCCTTAGAAGGAAAGAGAACAAAACACACTCAGCTTAACAGTGGGAAACTTAAAATTGAAGGCAGTCGAGGTAAGGTTTAACCACACTACTTCTGTAAACATGGGATGTTTTTAGGAAGCCATAGATTAGCTATTTATTTCAGCCTCCAGCAAGCCCAAATAACTAAAGTAAGCAGTGTATTAAGTCATTTATTTCCCCACCGCCACCCCGCCCCATTATAACCTTGGCATGGAGTTCATGTGACATTAAAATGACCTAAGGGGAAACGCGAAGACCAGAGAATGCTCCACAGCAGAAGAAGTCTAAAGTGTTTGATTTGTAAACTGCTTCGTTTTTTTTACTAGCAGATTTCAAAGGCTCATCTCTTCTCACGGGCACTCCTAGCCTTGCCCATCTTACAAACATCCTACATTACAGCACTGACCTTTCCACATGAGAGAAAACAACCACGCTATGTACGTGAAAGGTAACTCTCAACGTGCCAGAGTTCACATTATAATGGAACACTATAAACACAACTCTTAAGTAGATGGAGGTGCCTGCAGGGTGCAGCCCATGGAAACTTCTTGTTCCCGTTATTACGATGAGCTTTGATTCCACCAGGCCGCATCTATTTTTGCTTCAAACAAAAGGCTGCTCTTACTTCAGGATTGTGAGAGGCTGTAACCATGACACCAATAGTAGCTCCCATGGCCCTGGACCTGAGCGCTGCCAGCAGGCCCATGCGGAACATGACGTGCTCAAGCTGCTGAGCCTTGCTGCGAAACCCAGCGGTGCCATACTGAAGGGTAAGTCCAGCGGGTTTGGGATGCAAAGCCGAGTATCTTTTAAGCTCTTCAAAATCCATTTCTGGAGAAAGAAGCAACACAAACGCTCGTAAGAGAAGCCGAGTCATTAACATTTGTTTCAGGTCTTACACTTCATTTCAGCTTGAATCCTATAGATATCTCCAAGTGGGGCCAACACAGTGCTGGAGACCTCACTGTGGCCTTATAGTACTTGAAGGGAGCTTATAACCAGGCGGGGTCTGACTTCTTAAACAGTCTAATAGTGATAGGACAAGGGAGAACGGCTTCAAACTAAGAGTGGAGATGTAGGCTATATGTTAGGAGGAAGTTCTTTACTCAGAGGGCAGTGAGGCGCTGGCACAGCTGCCCAGAGAGCTGAGGGTGCCCCATCCCTAGAGGCATTCAAGGCCAGGTTGGATGGACCCTGAGCAGCTGAGCTGGTTTGGGGCAGCCCTGCCCATGGCTGGGGGTGCAGCTCAATGATCTCTGGGGTCCCTTCCAATCTAAGCCATTCTCTGCTTCTATAGCTCTGCTTGTACCCCATGCACCCCTGTGTGGGGCTGTAGAGAAGACCACAACCGGCACCTCTACGTTCCCAGCACAACATCAGCTCAACACAGCTCGACTAAATCACAAACAGACGAAGCGATCTGGGTGAGCAGATCTCGGGTTATCACTCGAGTCCCCTCCGGGGCTTCCAACGACGCTCCCGTAAAGAACTAATGCTAGTCACACGCTTCACACAGCCACACAACTCCATTCATTCACCGTTCAGACCACAACCAGCCTGCCGCCCGCCGCAAACCGGTCTCCGACCGCCTCCTGCGCACCGCCACACTCCCGCCGCGCTACGAGAGAACGCAGCCCTACCTGCAGCCCGCCCCGCCCGGCTGCCCACCCGCCACCTCCGCGCTCTCCTTCCGGGTCCGGCGAGGCCACGCCCCTTCCCAGGAACCATCCAATGGCAGCGCGGCGGGCGGGGCAAGCAGCCGCCACGCGGCAGTCGGATCAGCCCGCAGTGTGGGGCCGTAAGGCAGAGGGCGGGGCCGGCGGCGGCGGCGGTGCGAGAACGTCCGTCACGTTGGTAGGGTGCTACGCGGCTGCTGAGCTCTGCCCTCCCCCGTTCCGATGGAAAAACCCAATGCTCCAGCACCGAGGGTGGATGGGATCAGCCCCTTCAAGCGGAAATGCCGTGTTAATACCTGTACGGTATCTCCTCGTTGAGCTGATGGTGCCCGTTTAGGCCGTACAAATGAAGGCGTGACGCGTGTCAGGCAGCACGCTGATGCGCGCGGACACGAAATGGAAACGTACAGCATCAAACCGAAGCAGCGCTGTCGTTTCAGACAGCTGCTCAGCGGTTCCCTGTGTCTGACCGGGTTTCCATAACGCCCCACCAGGCTGCAGAAAGCAGAGGGAAACCCGGAGCTGCTGGCCGCCTTCTGGAACAAGGCAGATTTCCCTTTAACAGCAGCGACGCCGCTGAGGTCCGGCACGGCCTCGCAGGCGTCACGCAGACTTCAGGTTCCCACCCCCGGCCATCACGTGTGAGCGCGGTGCCATGGCTGCCGCGGTGCGGGAGTGCCTGGAGCTCCAGCTGCTGGAGGTGGAAATGCTCCTTTCCATGTTCCCCAAGAAAGGGGAGATCAGCCTGGACGGCGCTGCCGTTCCCGCCTTGCAGCGCTACCTGAGGGACGGCGGCGGATCCCTGCCCCCGCGGCTCGAGTATTCGGTCGCCGTCGGTGTCGGGGAGCCGGAGGTGAGAGCTGCCCCTGGGCGGGTCCGTACGCCTGTCTTACTCGTGGTGTGGGTGCTAAACGTCCCCCCTAAAGGGGGGAGTGGAGGTTGGGGGAGGGGGGGTATAAATTTGCTTTGTCAAAAGCTGAGCGATAAAACTGCGCCCTGCGTGGAGAAGTTGTGGAGTCTTCTCTGTAGGTAATCAGAGCCCGCCTGGATGCTCTCCTGTGCAACCTCCTGTAAGCAGGGAGTTGGACTAGGCCATCTTCAGAGGTCCCTTCCAACCTTTATGAGCCTGTGATCTTGTTTTTAGTCATTTCATAGGATCACAGAATGGCTTGGATTGGAAGGGACCTCGAGGATCAGCAAGCTCCGACCTCTGCCACAGGCATGGCCGCCAACCTCCACATTTAATCCTAGACCAGGCTGCCCAGGGCCCCATCCAGCCTCCTCTTGAACACCTCCAGGGACGGAGCATCAGGCACTGAGGGCGTGTGAATCCCTTCCTGCTCTCTGACTATAGGCACAATTTGGTTTCCAGAGTATACCTTCTTTGTGCCTTCTTTGAAGCCATAGCACCATTTCTGTAGAGGGCAGAAGAGAGCAGCTGTGGTAACATTTGGTATGTTGGGAGAGTCCCAGTGAGATACAACAGAAGGGCCAGGTGAAAGAATAGGTTGTGGGGACAAAAGGAAGACGTAAGTAGTAATTCCAGGTTTTAGGGCACCACAATCTTAATTACATCTCCTCATAATCTGCCTCTGGCAGGGAAAGGAATCCAGCGTGTCTCTCTTAGCTGTGGAATTCATTCTCTTTTTGTGTCTGTGTGCTCTGTTTTTAAGGTAAAAGTGGAATTGCAGGTGCAGTTGCCTCATATGTATCCCCACGTGGCTCCTCAGCTTTTTGCAAGATCAAATGCACTGCACAGGCAGCAGCAGTTGCAGCTCAACACTCGTCTCACTTCTCACATCAGCTCTTTGGATTCAGGTGAACTGTGCATATGTGAGGCTGTGCAGTGGCTGAAGGAGAACAGCCTGCCCTATTTGGAAAACAGTAAGGTCTCTGCTGAAGGCGTTTCAAAGGAAACAGCAACTAAAGAAACAATTCAACGTATGTGGATCTACAGCCATCACATATACAGGCAGGAGTTGAGGAAGAAGATCTTTGAGTGTGCGAAGAAATTAAACCTGACTGGCTTCTGCCTGACAGGAAAACCTGGGGTGATCTGTGTGGAGGGCATCAGAGAAAACTGTGAGGAGTTCTGGCGTGTTATCAGGTATCCCAACTGGAAGCATATCTCATGCAAACATGTGGAGACTGTAGAAGCAGAGGGAAGCAGTGATCATCTGCGCCTCTTTCGAGCTTTTGAAGACTTGCAGTTTCAGGCCCATGGCGATTATGGCCTGAGGAACGACTATCACATGGATCTGGGCCAGTTCCTTGAATTCCTGAAACAGCATCAAAGTGGACATATTTTTCAGATTTTATTTGGTGTTGAAGGCAAACTTGCAGACAAATAAGAGGGAAAAAAAAAAGCATGTAAATGAATGCTAACCTTGGACAGCAAGAGATGAAGCTGACATTGACATTTGTCCCTAAGCTATGGCTGCTGTGAAAAGGGGAAATTCAGTGTTGAACACAGAACAGTTCAAGTAGATGTTCCTGGCTCTGAATTCTGAATTGCAGTGTATTTTTTGAAAGAGGTGCTTGTTTACTTATTTTCGGAGATCTTAAAAGCAGCATTTTTCACTGAGCAAAGCAGCATTTCTCACTTCTCTCAAAGAAGTGCTGGCAAGGTGATAAAAATCCTAGGTGGTGCTATCCCGAATTACACTGTTCTGTAATCATCCCTCCTGTGCTTTGTTACTAAGCTGAAGTGCAGAGCTTTAGTTAACTTCTTCATTTAGTTGTGGGTCACCAAGGTGGCTGCAGTCAGATTAATACGGTTTCCAATATGAAAGTGCACCCCACTGAAGGGAGTCAAGATTTGCTGCATTTGTTGCCTTTTACTGCTGTATGAAACATCTGGTCTCACTAATTCAGCTGATCCAAGAAAAGCAAAGACCCTTGTGCCCAAAACCGCTAAGTTTTGCATTTAAACATATGAGTGGGGGGAGGGGAGGGGGAGAAAGCCCTCATCACCCCATCATTTGGAAGCTCTGGGTTGTAAGTCTTTACAGTGACTGCGTTATTGCCCACATTTCCAATACCTTCTTCTTCCTATCTCACTGGGGTCTGTTAATTTTGAATGGTAGCAGCTGCTCAACTCATGCTTTTTTATATTTGTATTGCTAGGCCTAGCACATTGGAAAGTAAGATACTATATAAGGAAATACATATGTCGTGTGTGCGTCTATATAGATAAAAAAGGATCGTCATATTTAGATGTTATCAGTAGATGAAGACTTGTGTCTGAGAAGTCCGAAATAGCTGTGCCTTAAAGAACCAGCAAGACATTGCCTTCTGCTTTCTCCCTAAGCGCCATAATAGGAGAATTGGCGGACAGCAATAAAACCACCTTTACTGTTAAGGTTTGGATGCCCAAATCTAAAAAATCAAGCTGTTTGGTTAGCAGCTACTTAAAAGCTGTGTTTCAGTACACCCCCCCGATGACTACGATATTAATAATGGGGATGCTTTGGCTGCCAATTTATAATACTCTGATATTCTCTCTTTGTGAAGGACATTGACTGCCTTTATGCCGAACAATTGCAGTGCAGTTATCTTGCTGGGGAAATGAGATCTTTGATAATTCACAGGACTGTATCTTTGTTAGAATATTTTAATGCTACTGAATAACAAAGGTTCTGCAGGTTCGGTTGTCATTAGCAAATACTCATTGCTGCTCACAGGAGCGACGAGTAAGGCTTTTCTGTGGAGGAAAATATTTCTAAGCTTACTGTTCTTCTTCAGTAACAGCTTGACAATTTACACAGATTACATTGCGACTTGTAATGGATTAAACAATCATCGTATGTATTTCTCAATCTTCCACTGTACCATTTGTCTGCTGAAGTTCTCATTGACATGCGTGACAAATCTGAACTCAAGGTACAGCCACTCACTGTGATATCAACAAACGCGTACAGCCATAGTGTAGGACATACCAAGTGCAATAACAACCAGCAACCAACACAAATACAGTTCTCAGATTAATTTTTATTTTTTCGTGTATCATTAATTATGACTTCTTAATCTGAGCTTCTAATCAAATATTACCATTTAGAAAACTTGTTCTGAGTCTTACAAAATTATCTACTCTTCGGCTCCCTAGGCGGAAACGTTCTGAATATCGAAGTGCTTTTCCACTGCTGCTGATTTGCTTATTCTTCATGGAGTATTTACAGTTTCACTTTCATGGCATCTTCAGGCCAGGTGTATGAGTCAGCCACAAAGCTGTTGTAATCAGTGCTGTACATCTGCGAACGGATGAAGGCTTCGAGGTCCTCGGGCTGAGGGTAGGTGGTGGCAGTGTTATTCCTGTAGGCTTCTTCTGCAATCTAGAAAGTTGCATTAAAATCCCAATTAGTGCTTTATTTGAATACATTTAACAGTATTCTAAAGTAGGAATGAGGTCAAAATCGAGATGACATCTTCTTTGGTGCTGACAGTCATATCAAGTTACACTGCATCTGGGCTAACATGCAGCGAAAAAGATTAAGAATATGATGATGTATGCATTTATTTGTCTGATTCATGCTGCTTTTGAACTCTTACAGGATAGCATTCTGAGCAGGTTACCCTGGTTTGCCATCTTCTATAAAGCACATACGATAAATGTGATTTGTTCCGAGCCTCCATGCCCCTTGAGTTTGAGGGAAGTTTATTATTTGCCACAGCCTGATAAAATATTTCTCAAAGGTAAACACAAAATATCCTGGATAGGTTTAATTCCATGTATGACTGGGGAAAGTCTGTGTACTTTTTCACTGAGAAATCAACAAGATCAGAATCAATTGCATCCTACGTATAGCTGTGGCAAAAAAAATGGAGTTTGGATGGGACTGGAGCTCACTCAATGCACCACAGCATACTGTCACATCTGAAGAGCACCATCTTGAGATATATACGTCTTTTGACTGGATGTTCCTTTGTGAAACAAAAGAAGGGTTACACACTTGTTCAAAGCAGCAGCGATCTTTGCTAAGATCTGCTTCAGCTGGAACTGGCAAACAAACAAAAGCTCTTACTTTAAATGAAGGGAAGACAAAGTCTCTTCCTGCACTCCGTAGCCATCACTTTAAAACATGGATGTTTTAGCTTGGTGAGAAGCCAGTACTCCAAGGGGAAGAGCTACAGTATGTTGGCTTCCCTTTTAGGATTCACCTGGAGCCCCAACCAGAGCTGGCTGAGATGTGCGTATTCACGTAAGAGTTTCCCTTCAGGTCTGCATGCATGATAATCACAGCTGAATGAGGTCTGAATTTATACCCTGCATTTGCTATTCTGAAAATTTTCAGAGTATTTCTCCCCTGGAAAGGACAAATGCCATCACTTAGCCTTTAGTGCCGTACAAGCCAGAGTAGGTACTTGTAGGAATAACATTTCAGCAGAGATCAGGCAGGAAGACTTGTTCAGTAACATTTTCCTTTCTCAACACGCATTCGAGTTATCAGAGACAACAGAGCAGTTTCCATCACTCTGTTTCTGCCACATAGGCAGTTTGATGCAGCCTGAGAAATCTTGGTACCATTTTGACATTTACAGGACAGAGTTATCATTTGCCTAAGAAGACATGAGTGGCAAGAAGGATTGAATTATTATTTTAAAGGCAGAGTAAGTGAAGCTAGGGGAAATGTTTGATGCATGAAGCCTCCTTGTTATTGTTTCAAAAGGATATTCAGTAACTGGAATGGATTTGTTTACATCAGTAAACAAACATTCTGGAGTTTCAACTCTTTCCGTCTTGTACTGGGGTTAAATTTGGGGTAATATTTATGAATTGAAATTAAATAAATGTATTTTTACTGCTAGACCAAGATTGCTGTGAATCGGCTTGTGTGAAGATGTGTCAGCTGATCAAATCTAATGCTCAGTTACATAACATGAGAAGAAGAGAAGCCAGGGAAGACTGAAATGACTTACCCTCACTGCAATCTTCAGTGACACCTGCTGGATTGTGACTAAAGGAGGGTACAGGCGACCTTCCTGTAAATTCTCCTCTGAAACTTGCTGAGCTATTACCTGGAAATAAGGCAGACATGTTTAACTGTGAATGCAGACACAACCGTGGCTTCATTAGACACTGATCTCGTCTTACACAAATAAATGGTCCTGCTTTGGCAAGTCACACAGGTACTGTGTAGTCTACCTAGAACCTGCCTGATCATTCGGTGTAGCTGCATAAGAGCTAGAAATTTAAGGAGTTATGCCCTTTTCTCACTCTAATTGTACTGAGCCCTGAATCACTTCTATGTTTGTCGATGGAGTACAAAGGAGATAAATATTAATATCAAATCTGATACTGATTTGTTAATTTTTCTTAGAACAGGATCTTGAGTGAGACTGTGGCATGTAAACTAGCAAATTGTTCACTATGACACATGAATTTCAGCCGCTGATTTTAGTTGGGTCACAGACTTCTAAAATTACAGAAGCACCTGTTATTCTGATGGCTGTTAAGTCATCCTGTGCAGAAAATAGTGCTGAAACCTTAAGTGTAAAATGCTTTGAATAAAATTACTAGCAGCTAAGCAGGTTTCTTATACATCCAGCTCACCAGTCTAGTCTGTATGAGATTAGAAAAGGAAATACAGTCAGCCACAGAGTGAAGTAAAGTCAAAGTAAGATTATCCAGGCTCTCTGGAAGTAACTGCAGGCAGATTGATAAACAGAAGGTCTAAATTCTGGCTTGCTGGGACAACAAACCCACTGCTGCTAGAGGGGCTGTCCACTCCACTTGAATGCTGCAGCAGATCTGTCACCTCAGCCACAGCAGATTAATCGAGAAGTTACTTTGACTCTCTGATTTACTTATTATTTCCACCAGACTGATTAGGGGAGAAGTTCTCATTCACATCCAAGCATCTCTTCTGCAGCCTGGATCTTCTTACTTGGTCCTTCCACCAAGACTGGAATTGTTTTGCAGTCATCTCCAGCAATGAACAGATCAGGAAAGCATGGCAAGCTGAAGAAAACTTGACCATTTCCTCATTGGCCCCATGAAAAACCTATTACCATGCAGTGTGAGGGCGTTCTCAGCAGAGTGAAGAGACACTGCACACATTGTCTTTTTTTATCAACTTCCTCTATTACTTCCACAGATGACTTTTAAGAAGCAAAGGATCTTGAAGATGCCTTTGGGTCTAATGATATTCTTGTTATCACTAGCTAAAATTTGTTAGTCACTTGGGGATCTGAAATAAATAGAGAACAGCATTTCATGATTATCCAGCCTTGGGTTTGCTGAGCCTGAGAGTCAGCTGGGGTCAGTTCATTAGCCTGGCTTCTATTCTGGAATCTCTTTGGTGGGCTTGGTGGTTTCAGTTCTTTAGCTGTCCACCTTTGTATCTTCTAGGGAGCTGATAGTCAGAAACAAATCTAAATAACTTCTAAGCAAACTAAGCACAAAACTCATATATTAGGCATGGTCTGGCTTCAGGTAGTTTTTAAGCTGTCTTCTCTAGCATGCACTACCACAGTTCTCAAAACAGAATATTTTTCAAATGTTATGAAAATGTTAAATTATTTTAAGAAAGCAGATAAATACATGAGTCTGTCTTACTTCGGGACAGGAAGACTTTACCCCAGTGTGGGCATTGCTTGCCCTTTGAACAGCTGGGAGCACAAAACAGTAACAAGAAAAGGAGTCTTTTCATCCAGCACAAGCTCATGCTTTTTAAGTCTGTTACATTTCATAAGCAGCTTCAATTGTAGTTTGGTACGTCAGGCTTGCCCTTGGAATCTACCCTTCTGATAACATGGTCCAAACAGAAAGCAAGAAGTGTCCCTCTGAGAGAAGGAGCTAGCAGCATGCTTGCAACAGAGCAACAAGTAGTTCCTGCAGCTTGTGGTGTATGTGGGAAACAGGGCCTGCTGTGCACCACTTACATACGATGAGGACTGCGCCAGAAAAGATACCTGGCTATCATCAGTTCATCCTGCTGACAGCAGCAGATAAAATGTTTGAATTAAAGGACTAACGCGACAGTAACTGCAGGTTCAAAGAGATCCTGTTCTTTTTTTGTAATCTACCTGACACCCTGCTAGGTGCAGCAGTGTTTTCCATATGGAGGGGAAACTGTAACAAGTACAGCAAGAGATTACCTACTCCAGCTCAGTATAACAGATGAAAGAAGATTATTTGTTTACCTTTTCATCTGATATTGAAAAATACAGCAGACATAACACCCCTCTAGGGGGAGCTATGATAACATAAGATCTACTCATTGCTTTCCATAACAGCGACTAGGTTATCTAAAATTGGTGCGCAGCCCTTTGGTAAAACAAGATATACATCTACATGTGTAAGGAGGAGCTTATAAAAAGAGAGTTTTGCTGTTCACAGTTCAATGAGATTCTGCAGAAAAGATGAAATCTGAAATGATCAACAGCAAGTTGCTGTCAGTCAAATAGGTCAATGGCAATGGAAAGAAAGGATGAATCAACAATTGGAATTATTAAGAAAATGAGAGGCAACAAAGAAAATGTAATCATCATCAATGTATAAATCTGGGGTGCAAGATCACTTTGTGCATGTTTCTTTACCTACTTCAAGCAAGAGTAGAGTAGAATCATGAATGGTGTAAAGAATAACAAGGGCAATCAGAAGGTTAGGTTTTGTACAAGGAAATCAGGCAGACTCCTGAAAGAAGGGAAGACTGCAAGAGAATACAAAAAATATATAAAAGAAGGTGATTATTTCTCACCGTGCTATAGGAAACCCAAATCATCAGACAGCAGGAAATCATGAAAGGAGTTTCTTTTTCCATGGAACTCATAATTACATTGGTCACAACAACCCCAGGCAACCCTACAGGCTTGGGGAGGAGTGGCTGGAAAGCTGCCTGATGGAAAGGGACCTTGGTGCACTGATGGACAGTCAGCTGAATATGAGTCAGCAGTGTGCCCGGGTGGCCAAGAAGCCAATGGCATCCTGGCTTGTATCAGGAATGGTGTGGTGAGCAGGACTAGAGAAGTAGTCCTGCCCCTGTACTCAGCACTGATGAGGCCTCACCTCGAGTACTGTGTTCAGTTTTGGGCACCTCAGTACAGAAAGGACATGGAGGTGCTGGAGCAGGTCCAAAGAAGGGCAACAAGGCTTGTGAAGGGCTTGGAGAATATGCCCTATGAGGAGAGGCTGAAGGAACTGGGGCTGTTTAGTCTGGGAAAAAGGAGGCTGAGGGGAGACCTTGTTGCTCTCTTCCAATACCTGAAAGGTGCTTACAGCAAGAGCAGGGTTGGTCTCTTCTCACTGGTGACAGGACGAGGGGAAATGGCCTCAAATTGCACCAGGGTAAATTTAGGTTGGATATTAGGAAACACTCCTTTACAGAAAGGGTTGTTAAGCACTGGGATAGGCTCCCCAGGGAGGTGGTTGAGTCACCATCCCTGCATGTGTTTAAAAGCTGTTTGGATGTGGTGCTCAGGGACATGATTTAGCGGAGGGTTGTTAGGGTGGTATCGACAGGTTGGACCCAATGATATCTAAGGTCTTTTCCAACCTGAGTGATTCTATAATTAAATTGTGATACTAATTGCTAAAAGATGTTGGAATATTCAAATGTTTAAAAAGTCATTGGTCTCATCTGTGAGAGAAAGCCGTGCAGGGATAAAACTTCCAACTCACAAAGTCTGTACAGCACAGATTGCTGAGAAGACATTTTCAGCAGAAGGATCACTCTGTCCTTTCCCCTTATTTATCCTCCCTTCCTCAGCTTCTGCACTCATTCCTTTTACAGAAAAGTACAGGGCTCTTTGGGTCTCAGGTCCAACCCAGTATGGCAGCTTTTCATTGTTCAAAGGTTAGTTAATTACAGTTTTTAACAGAAAAAGTGAAAGGCAGCCAAGATTGAACAAATGGTATAAAACAAATAGGAGCGCCCAGACTTTTATAGGATGAAAATTCTATAGCAAAAAGGACTAACTTATACATCATACATGCCAGGAATATTCAGTTGGTTCATAATTCTCTTTCCTTTCTGTCGTGTTAGGTAAGACATAGAATGGGTCATGCCCTTTGTCATCCAGAGAAATTGCCCACAATTAAGAAAGATTACAGCTTTACAGCACCTTTGTTTTGTACTGCAATTTTAGCTAAGGGCCTCTGCAGCCCTCCTGTCCTCAACACCTCTGATAACTCTTTGGGCAAAGATCCTCTGATCTGCCAGGTCTGTCCTTGCTCAGTAAACTGCCTTGAGCTCACTGAATCCCCAGTAATTAAGTGCCTCTCACATAGTGAGGAAGACCAAATGTGAATTCTCTCAATTCCAGGTGTGTTGCAAATAGCTACTCATTGAACCTGGTGCCAATATAGATTCTCTATTCAGGAAAAAGTAGTTTCACGTGTCAAGTGTTACTAGGGACTTTATTAGGGGGGAAGGTTCTCATGTAGGAAGATCTTTAGCAGAGAGGAAGAGTCAGGAAAGAACATCTATTTCAAGATAGCATTTCAGAACTTCCTCAATATTTCTGATACCATTTTATTTCCAGTTAAGTTTCTTGATTCAAAATGAGTTTTTGGTGACTTAGCAGACTGCAACTTAAAACGCTGTTTGATTTACACGTGTCACCTTTCATTTGTCAACATTCTATACACAGGAGTCATTTCACCCAAACCAAAAACAACATCTAGAATGAAATAAAACAACTGTTTAACACAGCAGTTTAGACCAGCAAGTGAAGATCACCGTGTCCAACTGAAATTACAAGGGAGGATTTAAAGGGAGGATATAATTATCCAAAGACTTATGAGATGGATCATTGCCCTCCTAGGATGGTTAAAGCTAGTGGAGACAGTCTGGGCCTTCTACTAATTTTAAAGATGGAAATTGTGAATGTCTTTTTCATAGAGGGCAAGCTGCTGGCAAACCTTTTAAAAAATGCTATCGTATGCACCTTCAAACAAAATATCAGAAACCCAGCAATGGCAGCATGCAAGCGTCTGCCCTTGAAGAAGGCTTCATACCACATACCATCAGTCATAGAATCACGTTGCCTACAAATTGCCTCAGGGTGATAGTAAAGGGCCACTTTCTTCCCTTTAATCCTTGAAAAGGACACAAGAAGCAAGGATGCTGGAATGCAATATCATTTAGAGTTGCATCAGGCATTCTCTTTTTTGCTGTCTGGTGCAACTTTTTCTTTTTTGATTGTTCCATAATTTCTAACTTCATTGCTTTTAGGCTTCATCTGTGTAAGCCACTACTGATGTGTTCTCCAGCTTCTCAAACAGCTTCTTTAAGGATCAGGACACTGCAATTTCATGAGCTTGTGTGGATGGCAAATGGGTACAAACTGCAGTGGGTAAAAATCACCATTGCATGGAATCAAGATTAATTATAGTTACCTTGGTAAACTGGGGCAAGCCATGCTTTTTTCCATACCATTAAAAAAGGGGGAAAAAAGCATCAGGCTTTGAATGAATGTGCATGAACAGAGCTGAACTTTGTGAGGCTCATTACACTGGTTCAGGTGCAGAGGAGGCAGGAACATGAGGACAGTGCAAGAATGCAGGGACAAGGGCAAGGTCAGAGCAGAGTGGTAAGGATGCTATCTGCCTATAGCAGATGAGCAAAGATGCTGGATCCAGAAAAGCATAGAAAGTTACAATCTCCTTAAGCAAAAAAGCAGCTACAGAAAGGCTGACTTATGGCGTTGGGGGAGTTTTTGTTAAAAATAAAAATAATTCAAATAAATACACCCCCAAAAAACACCTTTGTAAGAGCATTTGATTTCAACAACTCCTGGTCATTTGTTTTGTTTGATGAAGGGCCTCGAAACAATAAAGACCAGGTTCTTCTCTGATGTGTGCCGAAGAGACAATCCTCTGCATTTGTAATGTCACACTGTAAGACTGTAGGTGTCAGATTTTGAACAATTTTTGGAAGTAAGAGGCCAATGACTTCCCAAAATGAAATGTGTTTGCTCTGTTAGTTCTCACCCACCAAATGGAGATAAAGGAGGACAGACCAAAAGCTGGATAATAACGATGAACAAAGATGATAATATATTGTCTGAGGAAAGGGAAGAACCAATGCAGAGAGGATATGAAACAAAATGGGAAGAATAGCATCAGCTCAAGCCGAGGTGCAAATAACCAGAAAGCAATGGAGCACGTTCACCAGCTGTTGACAGGAGAGGTCCAGAAAATGATACCAGCAACTCTACTCAATATTAACAAAAAGTGAAACAAGCAAACAAACAAAAACTATACATAGGCACCCATGACAACGAATTCAGTATATTAAGAAATTCAAAGCCTTTTTAATACAGTACCTCAGCAGTTGTGAGGAACACGTCCTCACCAATGTGTTTCAATCCACATGAAATAACACCAAGAGCAACTCCAGGGAACACGTAGGAATTGTTACCCTGTCCAGGATATAGAGTTTTTCCGTTTGGAAGAGTGACAGGATCAAAAGGACTTCCACTGGCAAAAATGCCACGTCCCTACGTTGTAAAGAGAAAACCAAAGAAATAACATTATTTGAGAATGCATTGCTCACATATTTCACATACCCTTTTAAATATTGACCCCTGTGGAAGCTGGGTTTAATCTAATTGATCTTTCTTCTGGGAGAGTGTTAATTTGGCTGAGAAATTTTCAACAGCATAGAAATTACTTGTGATTGCCTGTGGCTACCTGATGTCACAGAGTACATTCTGCCATGTTCAGGAATGATAGCTACCTGTACAGTTTAGAGTAGGAGGAGGTGAAGGCCAGCACCAATTACTCATTTTGTGTGTCCATACCAGAGGAATGGCACATGGGAAGAAAGTAGATACCTACAGCTGCAAGAGAGGAAGGGACAATACTGTCACAGTAACAATGGTTGATGCTACTGGACTTTTTTTCCCAAAACAACAGTGAAGTTGCCACAAAAATGGCACCGATGCCAGCAAGTGTTGCATGTTTGGATGAAAGACAGGGCAATTTCTGAGGAGCTGTGGACAGGCAGAGCTGCTAATCTCACCTCTAGGCCTCTCTAATGAACCCACAGCTCAATGGAGGACAGAGTTGCCAGTTCTGTCCCAGAAATGCCATTCCACAGTGCACCTACAGTGCACCAGTTTGGTGATGGGCCCTCCTCTGTTGGAACTGTGTGGCTTCACTTACTGTAACACACTTAGTAGGGCTTGGACACCAGCTCGGGAGCTAGTATGTGAACATACTGATAGACCTATGCCTGTTTTCTAGCAGACTTTTGGGTAGTGCCAAGTGATCCAGATGGTGCTGCTGTACCACACAGATCCCAGGCACCAAACACTGGTTGGTACCAGCAGGCAACATGGAAGAGCCAGCCTGTTTGGGGGTATCAGAGCACTTAGCTGTGCGGATGATACAAATTATGCCATATCACTTGTCCTGAGGATGAAAAGAGCAGCTAACTCATTTTACACTGCAGAGCACATGGGACCGAACCCTGAGCGTGGCGTTCTCCAGGCACCCTCCTTGCTGACCAGGAGGGAGGCTGCATGGGGCCTGCTCTGGCACTGCCATCAGATAGGGGCAGAACCACGTGGAGTGGCCAGACATAGAGACAAGGCTGATGTTGCTAATAGCCTAGCACTAGACAACCAGAGTACTAGGCTTGGTATCAATCAGTTTCAGAGCACTGAGGGAAGAAGTGATGTCTCAGAGACTCTGCACCAAAGGTTCTGAGCTCCTTCCTAGCTGAGGAAGAAACACCCTAGTATTTAAGCAGTAAATTAAGGTGGGGAAGAGAAGCTGGCCTTTATTTATGCTAGCACTACTGAGGTGATAAATGTCAGTTAAAAACTTCAGAGGCACTTTGTATCAGAAATATCCATGCCTATTTTAGAGAATTGAAAGTGTGCATTTTAAAATATGCCATATTTGCTATTCAGCTCTTCAGAAGATAATTCTGTTTAGTTTGGTGTCATGCAGTATTTTCCTGGCCTGCCTATTATATGTTTTGGTGAGAGATCAAATGCTTCAGTGTATCCCTTTCTCTGCCTGCCAGATGCTGTTACCCATTATAGCCAGCCCTCCATGCAGTCTGCTTCCCTGATTCTTGCACTGCACTGTAATTGTGTACATTTCAGTGGGCAATGGCCATGCTAAATTTGTCTTTTAAACACTGAAGCTGTCGTTCAAACTGCCCTGTATTCAAAAAGAAATCCAAACGTAAGCCACTATAAAATACATACAGCCAGCTACTTATACATGGCAAATTCCAGACTGAATTACAGGATAATGTGTGCATTAGCACTTGCATAATACAATAAGGAATTATTTTCACCTATATTTCCATAACAGAAATCCTTGTAAGAGGAGTCAATTACTCCAAATGGAGCAGTTATTAATAAAAAAATATTTGAATGATTTTCTTCCCTTACTGACGTACTTTCTTACTGTAAAGCGTGTTTGTAATGTCTCAAATGAAATGCATACTGCTGTTAACACAGAAGTAAGCAAATGGTACTGTACAAAAACAGGCATAAGACTTCAATAACTGACAGTCACTGGTCCTTCAGTTACACCAAATAAAAGCTTGCATTGATTTCAATGAAATTGTCTTGATAAAATCTGAAAAAAAAAGGTCACTTAATCCAATTAAATCTTAGCTACAGATGGAAACATTATCAGTACCCATTGTTTCACCCTCTACCTTTTCCCCATTTTAAATTTGAGGTTTGCTTTTAAACTACATAGACCAGGCAGATATTAATGTTTGGTTACCTCTGTGTATTTGTAGCACTGCTCAGCAGTACACTCTGCTTTGCTGGTAGGATTGCTGAGAGCAAAAATAATAGGATTTTTGTTGAAAGCAGCCATATCCTGAATTATTTGTTTAGTAAAAGCACCACCAATTGCAGCGACTCCTAAGGAAGAAAAACACACATACAAGAAGCAGAAAAGGTAATTAGTTCCAGGTAAGTAACACGTGCCACACTTGGAAGAACAGTGTTTCTTTTACTGCATACCTTCATTTCTAAAGCTCAACCCTTTTCTTAACACGTGGTTAAAAAAAACCCAAAGCTTTGTATACATGATTTTGCAATAGTGAAACTTAAGTGTTATCTCCAACGTAAGAGAGGGTCTACACATCTTTGGGCGGTTTGGTGAACTTCTCACTTCACTGAGTAGATAGGTGTGTATCTCTGCCTGTTAAGTCTCACGACTACTCAAAGTGTATCAGTGTTCAATTTTTTGTGTGACAAGATGATGATAAATGACAGCCTCTGTTTCCTTCATCTGGTCATGCTGTCATCTCCAGCCTCAACTGTCAGATAATTCCAGTTACAAGTCAAAGGCTTCCCTGACAGCAACCATCTTTTAGAATACACCACTTTCCATCCTACCAGAGATTAAAAGCAATGGTTTTCTTTCCCCAGTCCTGTCCACTCTTATAAATGCTTTCCAGAAGGACTAGGTGCCAGTCTTGTGGGATGAAAGCATCTAATTTAAGTTGGATTCTGCTGCAGTGTAGACGTGTAGCTGCTGTATAGTATCTCGGACCTCAGATGCTTCACCAACCAAAAATGAGGAGGGGAGAAGGAAATCATGTTTTTGGGATGTCAAGTAAACCTGTATTTCTGCCTAACCTATGAGAGCTGGGAATCCAAGGGTCAGGTTTCTTATTGCCATGCTTTCTGCGGGAAACAGATAAACAGTCCTTGGAGTAACTTTTATTTGTTCATATTCTCATGAAAACCTCTCACACAGGCCGTAGAGAAGGTGGCCTCTTCCTTGCTCAGAGCCCTGACACCTGGCTCTGCTTTCCACACAGCACTCTGGGTTTCCACAGCAGGGAAAAATGCTCAGGTGGGGGAGTAGGAAAGGATCCAAATGCAGGCCAGGAGATGGAAGTCTGCAGCTTGAGTCTCTCCTGGATCAGCACTGTAACCTCTCATCACTCATGCCTAAAGGTGCATCCCAACACTGCCCCTTCTAAAGGTCAGTTTGGTGCCAGCACAAGGAGAACATGCAAACCCAAGCCAAATTTCTTTACCTCATTTATGATCATTGTCAAAAAGCAGATTCTACTGCATAAGGGCCATGTGTTCTAGGCATAGTCAAAACATAGCTTAATTTTCAGTGTGGCATACCAGATTTTCTAGCATCTCATAAATGATTTTACTAGGCAGATGATTGTTCAAGTTTTACACATTAAGTAACAATTTAAGAGTATTTGCTGTTCCTTCCCAAAACTGTCACTGAAATACAACAACCAAACTGCAGATAGTTGAACAATTCTCCTCTGAGATCAAAACCCCACAACTTTTACAGAAGCAAAAGCCTTTGTAAAACCCATGTTTTGGTCTCCACAAAGGACTGATGGTTAAGGACCTAAATGTGAAGGAAAAGAGTAAAGAATATTCAGATGCAACTGACTCGTAATTACACAGCTCTGCATTTGTTTAACTCTGTTTTCTCAGTCTAAGTTTGAGGTCGTTTGTATTACATTGTCCTCATTAGATCAGAAGTAATTTAGGGAGTTGATAAGCTTCTCTATTAGATGCTTAAAACAGCTTGGATTATTTTTCCTGTAGAGCTGATGGTTTGGAGTGAGAGCAGCGTTACATGGTTGGATAACTGATATTTGTTCCGTTGCTTAATAGAGCCCATTGTGTTCCTGGTGTTCTTTAAAAAACCACAAAGGTAAACTGTGTTCGGAGGAACTCGATCTTGTCTTCAGACAAAGCCGCATCTCTGGTGGTTTTTTTTTTTACCCCCAAACAAAGAATAAGGTCATTGCTTTAAAGTAAAAGAAATTACCTATTAGCACAGATGGTTTTATATCTTTAACAATATCTTCTAGATTTCTCATTTCAGCATGTTCATGTGCAAAACGGCTCTTCTCTTCTGTTAACGAGGCACGCCCCTGAGCAAGGGAAAAAGAAAAAGATATTTATTATAAGCTTTCTGGAACCTCATATCCTGGGATTATCAGTTTACAAAGTATCTGGTTCAACGCGTCCTGTTTTCACTTCTGCTTTTGCATCTGTCAACAAATACCATACGAGAATAAGTTACACTGTCTACAGCTAGCGCACTTAGGATAGCTCAGGACAATTCTATTTTTCTAAGAAGCAGAGGAATGAAATTCAATAATTTTACTTTATATTCTTAAAAGCTTTAGAAACCAACCGTATTAACAATTAAACACATCACAGATTTTTTCTTTGAGGCATTTTCAAAGTTGTCGTGCTTGTTAATATTTGCTCAAACTCTTTGTTATACAACATACAACACAGAAGTGCCAGGGCAGGAAGCTTTTTTCAGCTTTATTCAGGTTTGTTCTTGCCTAAAAATACAGAGACTATACAGGAGAAAGTGCAAGGGAGACTATTTTACTTCATACTCTTTTGTATTTAAGTCTCTCATTCTTAAGGATAAAAATATTCTAACCACCTGCTCAGTGCACTGTTGTTTAGTTAACAAAATTGAATTAGCTGTGAAACAAACTTCAACGTGATCTACACTGGCAATTTCCTTTGATGCCCAACAGGGTTTCCATGACACATGAAGGAAAAAGGGCAATACAGGACAGCACATTGACAGGCTCAGAGCTCAGTGTAAGTGACACAGAATGGGGTCATGAAGTGTACCACATTTGTAAACATTACATTCATTGCCTAAATGCATGGACCTTTGTCTATACACACACAGCAGAACAGCTGAAACTGTTTAAAGCATGTATGCCTCCTCCAGTCCCACTGCTGTGTGGGCAACGTTCAAACTAAAATCTCAGAGGCAGTGCCAGACGCTCAAACATCTTACTCTTTAAGCTGGTAGAAGAGGATACAGATATGTAGGGCAGCGCAGGAGGAAAATAGGATGTGAAATATAATTTATCTGGATACAGATGCATATCCTTGCCTTCATAGCCACACCTTATCCTGCCAATAATACAAAAAGTTTCCTTAATCCCAGAAAGATCACTAAAACCATGCTGAAGTATTGGAACAGAATTCATTCTGTGATTCCACTGAAGTCCCTGAAGCTATTTTAACTCAGCTTATTACTGCACATATGATTGGGTTCAAGTCGTATTTTAAATGACATTTTTTGCTTAATTTTGACAAGAATGAACAATCTGTGAGTACACATTAGACAGTGCAGTGTGGCAATGCTGGAGTTCCTCTGCTGCTCCTTGAACAGCAACCACAGGAACTGGTACACCAAATGGAAAGCAAATTTTTATGTTCAACTGTAAGAAAAGTTTCCAGATGGTACCACAGGAAGCGGGGTACGTCTGTTATGTGGTCAGCTGTTCTGCCCTAGGATGCCAGCTCCTCTTGACTCATCCCTGATGACAATTTCCAGAGATTTATACTCCTCAGGTCCTTTTTTTTTTTTTTAAGTAACCAAAACACAGATTTCTAATTAAGAGGCTTATATCTGCGTGTGTGTATACAGGTCCTAAGGGTTCTCTTGGAAGTATTACCAGAGAAATCCTGCTATACAGGCGTGTAGTTTCATTTTGGGTAAAATGTAAACTTCTCAGCCTTGAGAGACTGCCGCCGTGTAGACAATTTTTGGCATATTTGTGCTTCAGTCACTTCCCCATCAACACACATTTTGAGTCTGCCATTTTCCAGTAGTCCAGCAGATGTCACCACAGTCTATGCACACTCATCTTAGGTGCCTCCATTTCAAAACAGTAATCTCCCCTCATACTTGCAGGGGGAAAGTATGACTTTCTTAAGCCATTAAAGAACAACTGTACATACAACCTCCCTGCCAAAAGCTCGTTGCTAGGAATAATTTAGAATGCCATTGTAAAATACATTGGGATGGGCAGATTGCTTGAAATTGAGGTGCTGCAAAGAGCCCAACATCAAAGAAGGGTTTTTTTTGTGGGAGCTGGGAATGGGTGCTGTGGAAAACTCTCATCCCCTTCTGCTCCTTCAACCTGTTTCTTCATGGCTTATCAGGCAGCTATTGGGGAAGCCAATTTTCAATCTAGTCTTTGAATTCAGTCCCCAAGAGGCTGCCCAATATAATACAAATCTCCTCTAAGAATTATGACATGGCCTGGTCCACTCCTCAGCCTGTCCTGGGCCCTCAGGGCCTTACAGGTCTGCAGCTCTGATCACGGGAGCATGCAGATTGATGGGGAAATTAAACACTCTGTTTTTTCACCATAATTAACAGCTAAGAGGCCAGAGGCTGACTTACTTATGTAGAAATACATTGGCACTATTTTCTTTGTACAGTCTTATGTTTGGTCAGCTATTGAGGAGGAACTCCAACATTTTAAAACCAAGATAATGGAAGAACAGCCTACATACCTATTTGACATAACACCAAGGATTCCAGACCCCATTTCCTACTGACACTAACGATCATCTCATTAACTTAGCTATAAGGGGGGACTCAAACATTAAGCTGGATGTGATCAACTGCATCCCTTCACAAGCTGTTGGCTATCACTTCTACCCTATCTCAATTTCACATATTTAATTGCTACCATTCAAAAAAAAAAAAAAGAAAAATGAAAAGTTAAACTTCTTTATTTGGCTTTGACCTCAATTAGTTTGATCCCATTAGTCAGAATGAATCACATCTCCAAGTAAATATTTTTCTAGTATATTAACTGAGAATGAAATACTCAGTTCTGCAGCTTAGCAAAAATAACAACAGCTATGTACATAGAGATTTTGTCTTGGAAAATGCCTGTAAGAGAAACCTAGGGTTAGAGTTTTGTATATATATATTATATATATATACACACACACACACAGAGATATACTTATGTATATGTATGTATGTATGTATTATAATAGATTTGAAGAAATATTTTTAGTTGTTAATTCAGTGATCCTAAAGGAGCTACACAATGCCTCCCTAAAAACGTTCCCCGAAATTTGGTTACAAAACTCTGATGATGTAGAGAACAGTGTTTTAGATAAGAATTCAGCAATCTGGGGATTATAAATTCTAAGTTTGGGAAAGCACTGCAAGCATCCTTTAGTGCTCTGCCAACAGGGAAGCCTTGCACGAAGGAAGAAACATGCAGAAAGGAAGAAGCAATTAATTTCTGAGTGCTCGACCTCAGACTAGGGACATGCAAGTCTACTTAGTAGAGGCCTACAAATGTACCACACCCAAACACCTACAGAAAAAAAAAAGGGGGAATTCACTGAGATTTTGTCGGACAGTAGATGGAAAAGGATGGAGCCAAAACTCAGAGATGCCCATTCTGGCTTCCTGCCATTTTCTGTACTCTCACTCCTGACTCAGGATACATGCACGCAAACAGACCTATCAGCATGACAATCAAAGGTTATCCAGAAGCCTCAAGCCTGTCTCCTGGCATAATCCTAACATTAACATGGCATGCAGCTCACTGGTACTTCTTCTAATAGGTGAAATATTATAACACTAAGAAAGAGTTCCAATGAGCTCTGGGCCTCTGTATGAAGCCCAGATACTTTTAAGTAGAAAAAACACCTTCGGTAATATATGTATTTGCTTTCTGAGTCCACTGTCCTGATCGTTTAGCATTAAAAATTCACTCGCTCAGTGAAGAGTGCTCAGAAAATCAGTGACTAAAGAAGCATCCCCTTCAGCACACCAAGTCTGATTACATTTTCATTGTTTTACTGCAGGACTTAAGGATTGCCAAACAGGGAAGGAATTTTAGCAGGGATTCCTATCAAAGGATGTTATTGCGCCACTGTTCAAACAGAGCTTTGAAGACTCATCTGCAACGGACAGTAATAATCTTAAATTATCTTGTTTTCTATGATTTATATCAAGCACCTTTCCTGCATCAGATAACACTCCCCAAATACAAGCAGAAAGTCTTTCACACTTAAGTCCTCAGCTAAACCAATAGACCCTTCATGATAGCTGTACAGTTTTTCAAATGGGAAGACACAAACTCTTTCGACAGAAGGAAGAAGGGAAAGTTAGAAAAGAGGTTGTATATTTTCCTTGCTTTAGCTTCTTAAATGTATTCAGCATCCCAGGAAGTTAAATAAAAATAAATACATAGAAGAAAAGGAAAGAAAGACAAGTTTTCATTATGCAAGTCTTTCTGAATGGCAGATATTCTCGTAGTATTTCATTAACTTTTGTAGAATAGGTAATTTTCCTTGTGCATCATACAACATTTGCTTGAATAAAAAGCCCCAAACTAAATACTGAACTACTAGGAAGACAACCACAATATCTTTAATGCATTCTCAGCCTACCTGGATAAATAGGACAATGCACTTTCTCCAGACTGCTGAAGGTGAAGAGAATTATTCTCAAAAGATTAATGAAACCTCAGTCCAAAGGAATCAATGAAAATATCAGAAATGACTTCAGAGGAGAAAAGTATTTCTTCTATTACAGTATCATTTAGTACCAGGAAACCAATGGGATATTTTGGATTTGAACAAAAGAGCACAAAGGCACCTCAAAACAGACAGGTTGCTATATTAGAAGCCACTATAGTATCTCAGATGGAAAGTAATATGAGCTAAATTCTTTATTAGCAAATGAGTTACAGTGTGGACTGTGTTAACTCAGCAGACAAAGTACAGAGATAAAGAAACAATAGCAGCATTCTCTGATGGTGACATTATGAACGAAAGATCTTGGCAAACCTAAAACATCTATACTTCCTAATGGATAAGAAAGAGTCGTTCTATTACATATTATCATTAAAAATAGTAGAACATGATGATTTGTACGCCGGGATTTTGAATCCAAGGAGCACAGTGGAGTAGCATAACTCAACAGTTAACAGTTTTATGGAAAACTTGCTTGCATTTTGGATTTGAACTGGAAGCATTTTTCAGTTTTAGGGGATTTCTTGTTGTTTTTGTTTTGTTTTTTTTTTTAATTTTAGATGTTAGTTACAATGGTTGATAAACATCACAACAAGGAAAGGATATCCCGGGATCGGGCTTCATGCAAACGTACATTAGTTTCCAGAGAAAATGGTTCATATCATCATACCATGGAATCGCATGGAGGGTGAGATAACAAACAAAACCGATCCATCAAAAACCCTGAGAAAACTCATAGAAAACAGCTGTAAAAACAGGAGCCCAGGCTGCACAGTAGAAATATATATGGGACACTGAAAAAATGAAGAGGCAAATCTCATGAATGCTACCAGTTAGAAATCTAATGCCATAGCCTGTTTGAGCTGGTCCCGCAGGGGTTGCCCTGCGTACCAACACTGAAGAGCAGAGCAGCTTTACGTAAGGCAGGCAAGTGGCATGGCTGGAAACTCTCCAAGACTCACTATTTCCGTCATCTCAGAGGCAAATGAGAGCAAGCCAGAGCACTCTGATGACTGCTCTGTCCCACATTAGATGCTGCACTGGCACTGGTCCCATCTCTCAACCAGGGAGGCACAAATCTATTTATATAAATACTTGCCTCCATTTGGCTGTGTCAACTGCAGCTTATTTAAACAAGAGAACAGAGATCAGTACTCAGATAAATTAATAAATTCATCTAAGGTTTCTGAATGCTGAAGACATGAGAACCACAAAAGAACATGAGAACTGCAGACAAAAAAAAAGCAAAATGGAAAATGGAAAAGCACAGCATTTCCAACTGGAAAAATGTGCTATTGTTTTTTTCTTTCTTAAATGAATTCTTTATTGCAGAGTTCTAAGCAAAACAATAACTAAAGCATCAAGGGAGAAGGGGGAAAAATGCAGTTAAGAGTCATGGGAGAAAGGGTGAAACATCCCTCTGTTGGGAGATAATCTGTACATGACTTGAACTCCATGGCTGTAGGCAGCAACGATGGGATGCCCTATGTAGACAGAACTCAAGGTTAATATCAATGACCAAACATAGCAAATAAAAAAAAATTAAAAAAAAGAAAAAGGTGTGGATACAAGCATATCACTGAAGATCAAGGACTTGCAGGTGACAGGTACTCCCATGTTACCCCATTTAGAAAAAAACCTGAACACACAATTACCATAACTTGATACCAATTCTTTTGATAGGGAAAACAAAAGCAACCAACCAATCAAACAAAAAAATAAGAGCAACCCACCACATTTTGACCAGATAATGTCATAAGTGTTGGCAGTAAAATATAAGATTTAGGTAAGAACTATAATTCTGGTGTCGACTTAAAAACACACTGTCAGAAGATGTAAATCCTTCCAAGCATACAAAATACACTTTCCATAGATAAGCATACAAGAATAACAGGCAGGACAAAGCTTACTAAGAGAATTATTTCAAGAAGATCTGAGAAGTAGAGCAAGTTGGGAGCCTACAGAAAAACAGAAATAAAATTGAGCCAAACAATCCTACACTGCCATATCAGAGCATAAGAAATCATAAACCATCCAGATTAGGTAATCATGTCATCTGAACATTCAATGCACACGGTGTCAAAGAGGGAACAGCTGCATGGCAACAAACTTAACATCCAAATATTTGGTGGTGTCAATTTTTAAGAAAATAATGTGGGTATTAATTGACTACACCCCACCAATTAGCCTTTTGCCTTCTCTTTAACTGTTTTCATAGATTACTTTTCAAGTATGAGTCACATGTATGATGATTCATAAGGACTCAAAGACAAATTAATGCATTTTCCTTCTGCAAAATTTATACTTCATATAAAACAAGATAAATTCAAGATGAAACTGCACAATTTCCCCAGTCATGAGAATAACAGAAAAAGCAAACACAGTACTTCACTGGGGCAGTACATGAGTAAAATAAGGCAGAAACTGCTTTAAGTGACTGTGATGCTTGGAGATACCCCAGACATTGCATCTTTGCTAAGATGCAAGAGCCTTTTGGCTCAGAAACTCAGAAGCAGTTGCAGTCAGACATAAGTGATCTGATAAAGGACATAAGTAGAGAGCCAGAACAATTGCCTGTTGATAAAAAGGAAGGCAGAGATTGCTAAGAAGTTCACAGAAGAAGCAGATACAACATTAAGCAACATATAAAATATTAAACCCATTATCAAATGGAATGAAATTCAAAGGTTGTTTTTTTTTGTTTTTTTGTTTCTTTTTTTTAAAACAGTTATTTATAAAATTGATTGGAAGCATATTAAAAAAAATCAGTAATAATCAGACAGTCAGAGCTGGATTCAGGTATTTGATTCTGAGCACTAAATCACTCACGCGTTACGAGTTGCCCGGTTTGTTAGGAGAGCAACCGCACCTAGATGGCACTGTAATTCTGTCAGTCTCAAATGCTGTACGCTCCTTTCTTTTCCACCATTCTCTAGGCCAAGATTGAACCATGTATGGATCAAATCTTGTTTAAGCCATGAATTTTAAAGACGACTGTTCCCACTGTCAGTCAACTGGTTATGAGTAACATTTCCAAATAAGATTGCCAGAGATATTCAAAAGTGAGTAGGAAAAGGGGAATTATGAAAGTTTATGCTCCTCTGGAGATGTTTTAGAGGATTATCCACAGGATTACTTCGGTATCTCCAATCTAAATAATTAAGACCACAGAAAATTGTAACATTCTGGTGTCTGGTGCTATGCTACTCTTACAGAGTTCAGTATTTTGGGGCACTGAGCTTGCCATGCAGTTTGGACTTAATCCAGATTGCCTAGAAGTCTTACAGGGGATGAAATCACATATCTGATAGACATCTGAAATACAAAGTACTCAATTAGACAAAAGTGTTGCTGTGCTGAAGTAGAAAATATGGAGTAAAAAACTGCCAAGACTCATCAACCGTGTTGATATACCCTTCAAAATGAAGGATATTTATCCCCATATTATGGAATTTCATTTTTGCACTGGAAATTACATGGCATACAAAAAATCTTGCAAATTGCAGGTAAACTTCACAAAAGAATTAAATTATATTTTGCAGCATATGTACACTCCCTTTAAATATTATAACTTCTTTATCGTTTGCACAATCGCTCTAGGCAGCTCAAGAACTACCCCACAGGAAGGTTTTGCAGGACATAACTAAAATACACAGAAAGGTGAGCGTCATCTGTCTTTTTGTTGGGACCAACCCCCTCAAATGAACATCATAAAACTCTTCTTCAGTTTTTGCCTCTTCTCAGCAACTTGACACAAATGAATGCACTGTCTTTGAAGTATATGGTTGAAGGTTTGGTCACTAATGCAGCTAAGCATAACATTATGGCAGCTTTAAAGAAGATAAAATGCATTCAGAACATATCACATTTATGTGTAGTGTCGTTAACAGAAGAAAAACGAGGATAGCAAATAGAAAAGAAAAGGAATATGGGAGACAATACATATTGATGTGTTATTACAGTTCAGCGTACATATACCAGTCAGTCCTTCTGACAAAATTCAGATTTAAAGATGAATCCCAAGTACTTGTCATAACCTCCAAGTACACAAGAGTGCAAAAGCAACAACATAAGCAGGTTAATAAATAAATAGCATAAACAAAACATGCCCTCTAGAATATGAGCACTATAAGGTATTCAGAATGAATCAGAGAGCAAAACTGTAGACAGTATAATAAACGTAACCTTCACCACAACATAGCAGAAAAGCTGGTCATCAAACTCAGTTTAATGAAGAAAAATTGCTCCCAAGGGAAAAAGAGAAGCATAAAACACAAGAAAATGAAAACACAGCTGTACTTGAACAATTAAAAACCCACAAAGGAAAAATCAGCTGCAAAAGCCTAATAAGTGACTTCGTGGCAGCTTTTGGGGCTGGTGGAGGGAGAAAAGATGGAAGATGTTCATATTCAGATCAACAAAAGTCCCAAGGTTATTTTTCTTTGGCTTACACTTGTTGAAATGCTATTCAAAGCAGATGAAAGGAGAAACAATCATTAAATCTATAACCATGCACTGCAAAATCAGTGATCAAAGGACAGAACAGAAAAAGAAAATAGATGTAAAAAACAATTTACTTGGATAAAATAATCGCTGAGTCTTTAGAGATTCTGTTATTCTTCATACTGTTAAAGCAAGAGATCAGAGTATTTCTGGGACAGAAAGGGTCTCCCGGTTTCCAGGACATTACTTTTGATAGGTAGTTTTCGATAAGACAAATCTTAAGGGACTCTCACTGTACAGGTTTCCTTGATAGACTTTTGATAGCAGTAAGAAATAAGAGTCAGTTCAGGTTAAACAAAAGTTGTTTAATGGGTGAGCTATTCTGTGGTTCGATAAGTCTTCTGTTAGCAATAAAGAAAAGGTTTCTGGGAATGGGATCTTTCCTATTGTTCAGCTTTCTCAAAAATGTTCCTGTTCTCTTATCTCATTTCTATGAGTTTGGAAAGTCTCTTGACTCTTGCAACACTTTTCCTCAATAAGCTAAAGCCAGAGTAACTTCCGAAGCATGTGTAAAGCATGGCATTCCTTCTCAGACCAGAAAAATGGTACCAGGAAGAACTTAATTATTTACTTACTGTAAATATGACTTCCTGGCAGTTAAATCACCAGCTTCAAGAGGCTTAATATTTTTATTTTTTTATTTATTTTAATTTTTGTTTAGGATATCTAGCTACAGAAGAAAGTCTAGGCAGGATTTGCAGAGCTCTTGACCAAGGACAAGTTTCCTCACACTCGGCTCAGACTTGGCACTGTACTGTCACTAACTTCTAGCTCCAGTTGGCTCTGCCACAAAATATATCACAGCTGGAAGTGGCCACCCCTTCTCAAGACCTTCCAGCTCTGCCAAGCTTGTTGGCCATTGCCCACAGGTATTCCAAGACAATGAGAATGGACTTGAAATGTGCACTGTTGACTCCTGCTGCTTGCATCAACATTTGGTCCCAAATTCCCTGGCAAGCCAAGCAGTGGTCAGCCCTAATCTATCTCAGACAACTGTTATGTCTGGCTATCATGAACAGTTCACAAATATACTTCAGGCAGGACATGAAATTCAGTGGACTGCTCTTTGGACAAAACCCAAGTAAAGCCCTACCAGAAAGAATAGGCAGAAGAAAGGAACTTACAAAATGTGTAAGAAAGTGATTGATTTTGGCCCTGCTTGAGAGCACTGAAGCTAGAAGGTGTTGAGGAAAGTATACGGTCACTGAAGCACTAAAAAATTAGAAACTGTGAAAGGAATGAGTCTTGAGTACCAAGAGCAACAAGCTGGCTTCTCAGCTGACTAGCAAATTAGCAGCAGAAGCGAGAGGTGTAAGAGGAGCAGGAGGGAAGAAAGGCTGCTTAACAACCTCAGCAGCATAGCCATCCTACAAGGCCAGGTTCACTGCTTTGAGGCCATGAACCTCTTATATTTCTACCCATGACAGTTAACTTCCATATCTCCATCAGTTGTACTATTTTTGTAATCATATTCCCAGTCACTACAGTGGAGGAAATTGAGCAATGCATTATTTGTCTTAGGTAACTCTAAGTTTCATCAGCTACAGCAGATGCACATCCCTTCACTTATCTGTGTCTGGACCCGTAACACGTTACGCATATTAGATGAAAACCAAAAACATTGAAAACTTTTGTTTAAAAAACATGAAACGATCATCTGTATCTTAAACTGTAGCAAGTTACAGCTTTCTGCTGTACCTATCAGACAGATTATATGCTGTCTAGCAAAAAAAGTCGAATATGACTTCTACAGTGTTTTCACATCTCAGTGTCTATGATCCTACTATTTTTTTCCTGTAGTGAGACAAATGAAAAGTGTTGTGATACTGTTTAATAAACTAACTCGATACACAGTGCTGAATTCATGCTCCTTTTGCAAATGCATGTGAATTACAAAATACCCTAATTATTAGACAACTAAAGAACACAACAAAGGAATACAGTGCCAACAAAGATGACCACAAACAATGCTAACCAAAAAGTAAGGTTAAAATGCAGAGCCAATGAGCCTTTCATACATTTCTTTTAAGTAGCTCACAAACCATTAAATACATAACCACCTTTTAAAACATACCCAGTTTCTTTATTCTGGCACACAAAATGCATATGTTTCCTTATTTTGGCACACAGAAGGAATGAAGTAAGGGTGACTGATGCAGTCTCTCAGCAATTTCAAATCCTGACCAGTGTTGATAGCACTGCAGACCACAACACCTGCAATACGAGCTCTATCGCTGTGCATAGAAGTTATTCAAAGCAATATATCTCCATTTTCAGAGAAGGGTGACATGTTTGCAACACCAGGAAAACATTCTCTTTGAAAATATTTTCTTTATTTTAAAACAAATCTTTGAATGCTTTCCTAGTAGTACATATACAAATATCTTCATACAAGACTGCACTAATAAATAATAGCAGTGTTAACATGGGAAATATTAAACCCATAAGTTGAACGCTTATTTCCTTACACTGTTTTTTTAATGAACTGCTGAGAAATTCTCTTCGCATCCCTGACAGAAATGGTGCAGGATCTCAAGGCATAATCAACCTTCCCTTGAAGTAAAATGGGAGCCTGTTACTTATTTAGTACACTTTAGAAAAGAAAAAATGTTTGCTATGTCAAGAGAGAAGAACTGCTGTAGTTTCTGTTATTAAAAATATGCTTTTGCCTTTATCTACAGACTGTTATTAACTATCACAACATTTAAAGGAATAAGAAAATCGTATTACCTTCACTATCAATCCCTTTGAGTCAACCATCCATATCCTTTTGACAGCTTCATCTTTAGACATCCCTTCTTTTTTCATAGCCATAACAATTAGGTTTGCTATTCCCAGTGCAGCCTGTAGGAAAAATAAAAGAACTATATGAAACCAGAAATGAAAGAAATCCCCTACTGACTTGTTTCCTCTAGCCATTGTTTTGAATAAGTTACCTCATTTTATTTAACAATAAAACAGTAATGAATGATCACTAATACTCAGTAATTAGGAACCTTATTGAAAAGTACAGATACATCTTAGGGTGGCAATTGAAGTGTGGATAGCATAATAAACAAACTCTAATGTAAATGTTACAACTAACACTTATTCCATATAATCATATAAAAATATATTAAATATTCTTTGTAGGAGTTTTTTCTGTTGTTGTTCATAAAGGTTTGTTTTTCTCTGTAATTTAAACCAAAGGAAACCAGATTCTACCAGAAAGTAAAGTGCAGTCCTAAAAGAATTTTTGTTCCTTATCTTTCTTTAAAACATCCATCAAGAAGGTAATCTCCTTTTACCTACTGTTCATGTGTTTTGTAACTCTAGACTTGGCTGCTCTCCCAGTGAATGCAGTGGCAAGAAAAAAATCACTTATCAATATTTTTGCTGAAACGTATCATTCTTAATGGATTTTATATTTCAGCCAAGAGATCAAATATAGGGAAAGACTGAAAAGCAGGGAACAAAATGAGCCAACAGACCACATGGTATTTTTGATTGCTAACTCATATATATTAATGGTGTTGATTCTGATTCCTGTCCTTTATTTTTCAGTTTCACTGAGAATCGACTGAATGAGATTCCCTTTTCCTACCTAACAGTTAAGAAATATGTACTTTTATTAGGAATGAGCTCACATAGCTGGGAGGATGTCTACCATAACCTCTTTGCAGCACAGAAACACTGACAATAGCAATAAGATAGCCCCAAAATGTTTGACTGTGAATTCATCTGTCTGCTGAACATGGAGCAAAGTCAGGAGAAAGAGCATTAGAGACTGACAGTCTTGATGGAAAAAGGCACTGACATACACCAGGCATTCTGAAAGCCACAGACCTGATCTGTTTCAGTAGAACCAAATATTGAATCACATTAAAAACATCTGGACTACACAAAGGTGAGTTAATCTATTGCACCTACAGAGGGAATTTGTGACCATGAATAATATTTTTCACAAGTTTTCATGGTACTACAGTCTTACTTCATATACCAGTTGACAGCCACACTATGGGTAATTACAACCTTGACTTGTGAGTCAGTAGCTTGGGAACGTGTGTGGAACAAATAGTACCAAAAAATAAGTGTTCATAAAAATCTTCAGAAACTGATGACCTTCACATGAAGAATACTAGAGAACTATAATCAATGACAGGAAAAATGTAAAGGGGCACTGTTTCTTACTAAATAACACATACAAGTAGATGTATTTTATTTATATCTCCTTGACTGTCTGATATATTTCCTCACCTTTCCAGTTTTTTGGGGTTTTTTTTGGTTTCTATTGAGAGCAGTTCAGCAATTTACAGCTGAAGAGCTAAAACCTCACATTTAAAAAGAGAATAGATCTCAAACTTTCTGGTGAAAAATATGAGGCCTGACTGCATGATCAGAGAAGATTTTTCGTAAGTTTACGTTTGAATTAAGCAGTGACTTTTATCAGGTTTCAGGGATAATTCTACCTATTTTATCTTCTTGCAAATTGGACGCATTTAACTTAAATAAACATTAAGAAACATTTTCAAAGTAGAACTCCTGCTGTCTAATAACACATACCTCTCCAGCTCCCTGGAACAACACTGTGTGATCTGATAACCTGTTCTTAGTGATACGGAGAGCTGCAAGAAGACCTGCAACCGCCACAGATGCTGTTCCTGAAGAAATAAAAGGTTGTCTTTTATTAGTCCACAAAGAACTACAAGGCTTTAGGCATACATTTCATATAATTTCACAGTCTCTTTCAGCTAAGATACAGATACTTGGCCTGGTGAGGAAATAGTCAGTGGAACTGCAGTTCTCTGTACTTTGTTTTTATGAATTTTATGAAAATAAGACATAGGTGAGAATACCTTCATTCTAACACTAAAAAAAATATGATCGATTGATTGATTCTACTGAATGGGCATCATGACTGGTACAATCAAAATACTACAAAATATTCTAGTCACAATCTTTTTCACGAAGAAAAAACTGGGTAGACCAGAAAAAAGCATTCTGAAAGGTTCCAGATACTGAAAATTAAGAATGGACTCACTGTTGAAACAGGCATCTGCACCAAACCTACTGGAGATAACAGTTCTTTGGAGCTGTTGAGAACTGATAATGCTATAATGGCCATAGTACTACAGAATAATAAACCCTTACTTCTCGTGTAGATGTTGTCAGAGTAAAAAAGCAAATTGCAAGCATTTACAGAGAAACCAAGGGAGCTGAAAGGATAAGATCAGCTTATTTGAGGCACCAACCCTCCCACTGCCTCTGAAAACTTCTGTAATAATTCTTTTGAGGGTATGGTTCACACCACTACTGATTTGGCCAAAACAGGTGTGTACCTGTGTAAGTGTCAAACACAGGTAGCGAAGAAATTAAAAGAATAGCAGTAGTAGAAAACCTGGGAGTACGTAAACCCGTCCTTAAAAGATATCACCTGGTGTTGAAAGCTTGGTTTGAATCAGTGGTTTTTACATAGGAACATCTAGTTTTCATAAATAAATAACTAAAAGAAATTAAAAATCAAGCAAATATTTTAAAGCTAGGAGGTCCATCTGAACAGTGAAGAAGTGTGCCTATAGCACTAAAGAAAACATTATTCATTGCATGCTTTTGATTATGATGTTTCCCTTCTATCATCAGGAATACAGGACATCTTGTTCTCAGCCCACTTAATGTTTAGACCATACAGTTTTGTCATTTTTAGTCATTTTTATTACTTGCTCAGAGCTGAGATCATTTACTCTCTTCCCCTGCATTTTTAAAAAATAAAAATAAAAAATGGTTCCTCTGAGGCACAGCTTCAGGAACACCAAGTGTCAGGCTGAGACACTTCCACCCAGCAGCATCCAAGAGTTAGCTTGTTTCTTTCCCAGACAAATTTAAGCCTTCCTCTGGAAAGCGCCAAGTTGGCAAAGACCAATAATGGCAAACCAGAGAAGTCAGACCTCCTTCTCAGTTTCCCTTGGTACTCTACCAAACAATCCTCATAACCTTCAATAAAACCCCATCCTCTCTTTGGATGCCAAGAGCTTTCTTCTATTTTATGTTACACAGCTGTGCTTGCAGGAGAGGAGAAGGAAGCTGACATAACATAGCTGACTCCTAAAGCCATCGATCTGCCCTCCTGAAAAAGAAAGCTCCCTTCCCAGCTCCTGCAGTCCCTTCTGTCAGGCAGGAGATGGCCAGAAATCACAGCACAACAGCTCCCTGACAGCAGTGGAGCTCTTGGAGAGCCAGGAAATCTCTCCAGGCTGCTTGCTAGTGATGGAGACAAAATAAAACAGCATTGATTTATCATGAATGGGAATGCTGGAATCCTGCTTATCTTCCTGGCTGATGTATTGCTAAGTTTTTTAGCTGGAAAAAAGAACTGTGATTATATCTGATCAGTTGGAATATTTTTTACAGAGTCGACTACATTACCATCTTGTGTTTTAAGGAAAAAGACAAAATACAGAAAATGAATCATAGAATCATTTGAGTTGAAAGAGACTCTGTCCTGTGTTGAAAGTCAATAAAATTTTGCATGTTACGTGAGCTTTTGCTACCTGCATGCCTGTTATGAGGATGATTCAGAAAGTTTAGGGTAGCATCATATAAACATTCTGCACTTCTCATGAATCACAATTTTTACAGAAGAACTGCCCTGAAAATGGTAATTTAGATGTACTCTGCATTGTTTTTTTTCAGCCATTTGACTCTAGAAAGCATAATGACCCTATTTATTAGAGCACTGAGCTCTCTATCACTGTTAGCTGCTGGCAGCAGCTGTCATCACAGCTTCCCTCATTCGTTCCCCATGGAAGGAGGGCTGCTGGCTGTGTGAAAGGCAGATCTGTCTGACCGGAACTGCTCCCATCTTCCATTTCACCGTGAACACCAAGTCAGGTTTTTGAAAAGGATCAAAATGTAATTCACATCAAACTGCCAGAGCCCAACTGGTTCTGGAGGATGTTACAGTGCAGAAACCGAATCTCACTGCTTTTTCTGCTCTCATCACAAGTGAAAGAGAGAAGTGGCTTTCCTTCCCTCTCTCACAGAGCATAGGTTAAATCCGCTGTGCGTGGATTGAAAAGGACACCGGTATTGTTTAGAAAATGGATTCTTTTGTCTCAAATTTTCTACACAGTAGACATAGCAAGATTCATAATGAAAGGTATTTTTCTAAGGAAATGTACATTTAGATGTGAAATTTGGAAGGGCACTCTTCTTTAACAAGTTTTTGTATTCTATCCAAGATGCTCTAGTCTTGCTTGGTACTGTAAAAAATATAATCGAGCATGAATACGTCACAGGAAATCCTAGAGACCGCGGACGTCAGGGCTGGGACATTGAAAATGCTTTACAGTGCAGTCTTCTTTCAGTAGATGTAACAATTAAAACAAAACAAATAAAAAGAGGCGAAAGGCCTCAAAACAAAAGGATGGGTAAATTATTTTTTAGTGGATGCAGTTTAATTTAAATAAGCAATAATTGATCTATGGCACTGAAGCACTTACACATTATTTAAATGTAAAAAAATATAATCAGATCATTATTTCCTTTACGCTGTTTTCTCAATAGCATCTTTAAGTGCTAGCAAACAAAGCAAACAAAAGGAGAGGAAGCTTTGCAGAACATCCTAAAATCTTAAGTATTCATTCTGGGCTAAAATATTAGGAAGTGGTAAAACCAAAACTTGCATTTCTCAAAACGCAACAGAATAGAAATCTTATGTTAACAGTATCATTCTTCCAACTGACACAGTGCCAGAAAAAATGCATTGTCCTCTTTTAGTCCTACTGGGAAAAAAAAAAACAAACATGAGAGTGTCTTATCTAAAAAGTGCAATTTCATTTAGTAGTGAGGTAAAGGCTGTGGGTAGATCACATCCCATAGAAATCTTTTTCCTGCTCCACTGCAGCACAGGCAGTGCAAGGAGGGTGGGAACGTGCAGGGAAGGAGGAGTGGAGCCTCTTTAAAAGAGTAAATATGATATCTTTGAGGAGGGATAAAACACAGATTTGCTGTTGGCTGAGCTTGGAAGGGACTGATGGAGCTCCAAGCCCTTGCCCAAGCAGAGCCACCTGGAGTAGGCTGCCTGGAGGCAAGATTTTTTTCCACCCATAATGAGGGAAAAATGAAAGAGAAGAGTACTTGTATATGCACATTCTTGTACATACACTTAGAAATGTATACAAAAACTACTCTGGGGGACTTATTTGAAAACATATTGATTTCAGTGCGAATTTACCAGCTGGACAGGTGACAGCATGCATATACCAGAAGAAAAAAAGCACTTCACATAGCCCTATGGTATATGTCTTGATAGGGTTGTTATTGTTATCACTGCTAATAAATTTAAAAGATTCTAACATCTGTTCCACCTGTAAGCACATTTCACCCCATGTTAGGAAAGAAGTTTGTACAGTTTACACTTAATATCCAAATTTGAGATACGATAAGCATTTCAATTACTATATATCTCCCAATTTCACATTTCCCAAATTCTTCGTAAGAGAATAGATTTGACTTTCCACACTAATCACAACAAAAACAAAACCTTTTTTCCATTTGATTTCGAGGACTGGAATTTCCAGATACTAAATGCAACATTTTCAATGTTAGCATTAAAAAGAATTACATTTTGAAAAGGAGAATATTTTTGACAGAGAATTCAGATTTCTGAGAATTGCACTGACTAAATGTTGAATTGGTCATAATATAACTTTCAGGTCTTATTTCCCCAATTATTGAAGCAGTCTGCTAAAAATTTATCATATAATTTAAATCAAAGCACACAAGATGAAATAATAATATTGAACTCTATATGCTCTACACTTTTACTTTAGGTTTGTTGTTTTTAATAAAATTTTGATTCAACTGAACAGCACACAGCTGTTAAAAACAAATGACATCTAAGATCATGATGAATACTGAAGTTATTTACATGGAGAAATTACACTGTACTGAGATTATTTTTGTTGGCATAAAGTACAGGTTCTGCGCCCATAATGGCACAATAAAATAGTGCTAGAATGCTAAATGAAAACTTACAAAGTTATATGCACATAGAAACATCTTACATAGATTGGCTTATGCTGTAAAAGTTTGTCATTTCCCACTGAAGCAATTCTGAAGTACAAAGGTGGGGAAAATCACAACAGTTGGCTGAAATAATTGGCAACCTAGTGAAATTCATCCATGTCAGCAGTGACTAAAAGCAATCACTGTGTGATGAACATTGAGAGACCCACACAAAATGAATGCTCAACTCCTAAGACATGGAAACTTGCCTTGAGCCACTGACTGTGCTTGAATAGCAAAACGTCTTTCAACAGAAACAGCAAAACCAAACCAGGAGTGGGAAGGGAGTGCTATGGCATCCTGCCTTGCCCACAGCTGGGCGTTATGAGGGGCTACACATTGCAAAGGCATCCAGCAGTCAGGCATACAGCACCCAGGCTGCCACAGCAGCAGGGGCACAACTGCAGGCACCAAGACTTCTCCTGACTGTATACACAGCATTCCATCTGCTTAGGTACTAAGCAAAGGACTCAAGATTTCAGACACTTTTATTCCATATCTGCATCTTCTTTAACCATCATTAACAGATTTCTTCAACAACTTTGTGGCAGGAAACAGAACAGGATGGTTTCTCTGAGGGGATTTTCAGCCTCCTGAACTGTGAATCCCAACACTGTCTCCTTCCAGGGAGGCTCATTAAACAGAGACCACCTTCCACACTAATAAGCTACTTGCTTTGTGTCAGAAGCCCCGATTCATTCTGTAGCACTGGTGCAAGGCAGAACTTTGGGAGAGAAAAAAACCTGTGTCTTAAAGAAAAAAAAAAATCCACGCTATCCTTATGATCCCTCTTTCCTAAATGTACTGGAGACAATCAGATTTATGAACCTAGGGGAGACTTTATTGCTCTCTTCCAATATCTGAAAGGTGCTTACAGTGAAGGCAGGATTGGTCTCTTCTCACTGGTGACAGGTGACAAGACGAGGGGAAATGGCCTCAAGTTGCACCCAGATAAGTTTAGGTTGGATATCAGGAAATACTTCTTTACAGAAGGGGTTGTTAAGCACTGGAATAGGCTCCCTGGGGAGGAGGCTGAGTCACCATCCCTGGACATGTTTAAAAAGCATTTGGATGTGGTGCTCAGAGACATGATTTAGCAGAGGGTTGTTCGAATTAGGGTTGTACAGTTAGGTTGCGGTTGGACTCGATGATCTTTAAGGTCTTTTCCAACCTGAGCTGTTCTATGATTCTATGAAAATTTTTCAAAGCTTGACATGAAAAGACTAATACTTCTTCCATATATAAGATTACTAACAAAAACAAGTCAGTGTTGGAGAATTAGAGAATGTTTTGGATTGAAAGGGACCTTTAAGATCATCTAGTTCCAACACCTTGCTATAGGCAGGGACACCTCCCTGTAGACCAGGTTGCTCAAAGCCCCATCCAGCCTGGCCTTCAAGGGAGGGGGTACGCACAGCCTCATTGGGCAACCTGTTCCAGTTTTGAAGTAGCCTGGAAATATCATACTGTTTAGAAATGGAAAACCTCTGAGAATTACTATAGAGGTTAGCACCATCTACCTCAGTAATGTGGTCAGGTGAGAGATCCTAAGGTGTTACACACTTGGAAGAGAAAGAGGGAAAAGGAAGAAGAGATCCCTGGATCTGAATTTGGGCTGTTATTCCACTTACACATTACAGGGGAAGATGGCAACCTACAAAAAAAGATACCGAAGGTTTTTTGTGGAGATATGAGGACAAATGACAGAGAGCTAAAGCAGGCAAACTGCATCTTCCTTCACCTTCTGGAAGGTACATAAGCATTATGGCTGGAGGTCACCCGTAATTCCAAAATATCACCTAGAGAAATACTGAAAGACCCACAAAGAAAAATTAAATTGCAGAAACTGAATAAATTTAAAGACACTGTGCGGTTGCCTGACTAAGGAACTCATGAGTCCCTGAAATGGAATCTAGGTCCCATGAGCAAAACAAAAATGATTTCAAAACCTCAAGCACCTAATGCTTGGCTTTGTGTCCCTGAGAGGTGCTGGAAACTGGGACAGTTCAGCTCCCAGTTTTGATCTCACTGGTGCCGAGAACATCTGAAATCATGAAGGGGCAAGAGGCAGTTGGGGGCACAGCTCCTTCCCTCCCTGGGTGCCTCTCCCCAGTACTTTCATCTTCAGTCTCTTGGTAAGGAAATCATGCACTTAAGGCCCTGGATAAGTCATTTTCCAGTGCTGTTTTCCTGAAAGTAGTTAGACAGCTCACAAAGGAATTTGTCTCCTTGGGAGGAAAACATTGCGAGGCCTACCAGACTGAGCACTGAGGCAACCCCCTTGCTTACTGACCCAGGCAAAACCCCAGAAGTCACAGCAGAGCACAGTCACACAGGCTCTGACTTCTGCTGCTGACTTTTCTCACTGGAGATCTTTTATTCTCATCCTTGATCTTTTCCTTTCGTAAGCTGCTACAAATGACTCAGATTGGAAAGCAGAGTCAGGGGGATAATTTTCCTCTGAAATTGAATGCAGCCCTGAGACTGCAGCACAAATCAGAAGGATACTTAGCTGAGTTGTCAGTGTAAGAACTGAAATAAGTGTTGACATTTATCAAGAAAGCTCTGCTGCACAGATAAATGGTAGCTGTAAATGGAAAGACAAAACAACAACAATAAAAATCAAAACCTGAGGGAAGTGCAGTCCAGGCTCAAAACTTGACATTTGCCCAAAAATCTGAAGTAAATCATTTATACGAGAGAGCTAAGCACACACTGAACTACTAAAAAAACCCTGAAGAGTGAACATCTAAATAAAGCATGAGAAGGAAAATAAATGAGAGAGGAAAGGTTAAGGTCAAAGACAGCTCACCAGAAAGCCATGCTGAGGAAACCCAAGGCTAAATGTGACCCCATACTAACATCCTCAAGTAGCATAGGGAAAATTATTTCTCCAGCATGTAAGCAGCAGAACAGAAGAAAAAGTTTTTTACCTTGAATGTCATCATTGAAAGTGCAATACTTGTTACGGTACTTATGCAGCAGGCGGAATGCATTAACATTAGCAAAATCCTCAAATTGAATGAGACAGTTCATGCCATAACTGGAAAGACAAAATAAAACATGCATTATATTATGAAAAATATGTAACCGTGTATTATAAAGCTACAAATATTTGCAATCAGGTTTTGAATACAAGTATAATATGATGATGTGATGACATCTGCTAATACGTTTCTGTAATATTTTGTATCTATATACTTATATAAATTAGCTAGAAGGCATAATTAGAGTGCTAATGTTCTTTACTCAGTTCTAGGTTAAAAATAAAAGATCAGGGAAAAGGCCTTCTCTCTGCAGACATCTCAGCAGCAGTCTTCATAGAGCAATCAGCTAATGAGTAAAAAGATTGGCCCCGTAGGGAGGGCAGTAAGGAAGTAACACATTCAGAACGTGGATTTTATTTTCATGTTATTTTACAGATCAGCAGCTCAGCATCACTCACAGTGCCACACTAGCCCATTCCTGTTCTAAAGGGAGCTTTCAGTAGCAATGTAGTTAATCTAGACAAATGGTAAACATATGACAACACGTTAAGGAAGGAAACCAATAGCTGAGAGTTTGAATAGAGTTACACTTGGCTAAAATACATGAAAACTTTGTGAACAGGCAAAAAAAAATGTTATCTACATGTTACATCTACTGTTTGACTGGGTTGTCAGAACTGATTGTCTGATACAAATTTGAAACCTTTCTTAAATAGTGCACTCAGAAGCAAAGCTATCACCCATTTCAACACTTTGTTGTCCTCCTAGCTAATGAAATAATTCGAACTGACATTTTCTATAGTATGTTGAAGTCATCTGTGTATGCTATATGAATACATCATATTTTGAAAATACACTACGCATTTGCAGCGGAGCACACTGGGAACAGAAAAAAACAACACCACCACCACAAAAACATAACTGGAATACTTACATGAGGGGGAAAAAAAAGAGTACAACTTGAAAAGTGTAAAATGTAGGGTCAGTACTAAAACTGCCTGTAGAGGTTTGGAAATATCACATAAACTTTACCCTACCCTGGAAGAATATTAGAAGTTCATTAAAAATGGTTTTATACTTTATAAGTCTAATGTCAATTCACACAGAGTAAGAGACTTTCCGCTAAAAACTTTGAAAGAGTACTGAAGTAAGGTTTTGTTATGAAATTATTGCCATTAGAGACTAAGCAGACAAGATCTCAAGCAGTTCCTGCTTCATCCAGAAAAGCAATGCATACATATATTGAGCAGTTCACTATAAATACTCTGCTCTACTGGTAATTGAGTTTTCTTTAAACTATACCTATGTTTGTCAGCTCTGTTTAGCACAGACGTAAGTACAAAAAAAATGCAAAAATGCAAAAACTCCTGTAACAAAACTAATTTCTGTTGAAATCACATATTTACAGCCACATTACAATTAACCAGAACTGAGATTCCACTGGCAAGAATGGTAATCCCTGCTGAAAGTAAACGTATCTTCAGCTTTTATGGAAAAACGTAGGCTTCTTCAACAGCATAGTAACAGGCAACCATTAAAAGACAACTTGGCTAGTCAGTATTTGGGTATAGTAAACTACAGCTGAGTTCTAATAAGAGAAGAAACTACGGCTACTTTTCAAAAATTAAAAATTAAATCTCTAACCCTATTCAGTATCTGACACAAACTGCTGCGATTCCGTAAGGATCCAGGAGCTAACAGTTGGATAATAATTTGAAACTAATGAGATCAACACTCTCAAGCCCCATCACTTGGTTGAAGTTCTTTTCTGATGGCATTATGCCATTCTTTACCACGTATAACATTCAATTTTCTCATCTGCATTTGATTTTTCTCTATTTTCTTACCTGCTGCCTTTCTAGACACATATCAAAACTCTGTGATACACATTAAATTAGAGTCTCAATAGAAAGCATTCACTCTGTACTGAGCACACTACCCATACTAATTCTCTGAGCAAGATACTTTGCCCGATTAATTAAAATAGGATGAAAAAATCTCAACAAATGACAATCTAAAGCTGGGCCTCTCAAATCTTGACATTGCAGCAGAAGAAAATTATGTATGCCATTTTTTATTCAGTGCAAGCGATATATATGATTCCAAGTAAAAGCCCGAGGCCTTGCTGATGCTTATGACTAGTAATACCTCATGAGTTTCATGAAGGTTTAGCACTAGGAAAGTGGGGAAGCACATAACTAACATTCACAGTGAGAGGAGGCAGGTTCACATATTCAATGAACACACGTGCGTTCAAATTGAAAGGTGATAAAAATTACTCTCTAGTTAAACTCCCTCTTTGGTATCAACTGTCATAACTCCATGAAAATACGAATCTGTGTGTTGCTAGTTTAGAACATAGAAGAATATCAGAAACACACTGATCCTCAGTGCAGTGTCCTACAAAATTCTTAACTATTTTCATTCTCTGGAAAATATTTCTCTGGTAGCAGTAGCTTGGCTTCAGTAATCTGGCTAAGGCTGCTGGATTCCAGCAGGCAAGTATCTCGTAGCTGCAAATTCCTCTCTTTCATCTGTTTGGGTTCTGTCACTGTGGTAGCTGATTAAAAAAAAAAAAATCATAAATCATCCCTAAGAAGTGATAATTCAGACCACTGCTCTCCCTCATAAATCCTGTTTCATCACCCACATCATTTTGTGCACTTGGAACTTAGTCTCTTGGAGTCACATAGGCAGTCTGAATCACAATCCAACTGGAAACAAATTCAAAGGCATCTTTCCTTTTTCTGTTATGGGCAGAAAATGCTGACAAGAGTGGTGGTAAGTATGTAACTTCAGATTTGTCACTGAGTGGACAGTGTGGACAATGCAAGTGGACAATGGATTAAAAAGAGACAGTGCTCTAGAACAATATGTTGTTGTCAGAAAGCATTCTAACAATATTGCCTATTTACAACATATTTTGGGTAACAGCCTTAGTTTATTTTGCTCTATTTATTTATAAACTTATATTCAACTGTCTGTGACAACAATGTTAATCTCTCAAAATAATTCTCTGGATTATATCTTTATGTAACGGTCTGAAGAAGGATGTGCACAGCTCCTTAACTATACCAAATACATAATACTAGCATGTTGGCAACACCAATCAGGGAAAACCCTCAAGAATCTAATGGGAGCATTAAAAGTTTGGGCATGATTCTGAATTCAAACCATATGATCAGTAAAAATCCACGCTTTCTTCTGCAGCAAATAATTTTTTCTGGAAATATATTTAGATCATTTGTTCTTATTCCCAGCCATTGTTCTGGAAACCTTCCTAAAGGGGCAAGTAGCTGTTTTTCAGGCTTTTAGAGTTTCCAGAATCCTATATGAGTATTTTCTTTGTTCATGAGGTCTGGAACTGAAAGAGAATTAAAAGCCATCAGAACTGGCTGCTGACACCCATTCCCAAGAAGGGGCTGAACCAAAATGGTAGCAATATTGGCATTCTCTCCTTTTCCTTGTGCGTCAGTCAGGCCCTCTGCCAGCCAGGCCCATTTATAGCGCACCAAGACAATGTGGAAACAATCTTATTCCTTCCTACTCCAAGAGCTCTAAGTTTGCTTGCTTCCATACATCTCGCTGCTCAAAGCAGACATAACGCACAACAGTCACTGCTATGATCTCATTGTGGTGCCAAAGCTTTCAGGAAAGGATGTCTTCCCACTGTCCCTCCCAATAGCTCCTCTGACTTGGATTTCTTCTTTCCCCCGAGCTTTTAACTTTCTTTCATCATGCATCCATTCTAGTATCCCTTCTCCTAACACAATTTGAGCCTTCTGGTTAACTTCAGCTAAATTTGGCAGAGGGGGATGGAGATTTCCACACTAACTGCTACCTGTCTGTTCCATGGAAAAAAGTGACGGAGACGAGAAACACTCGTGTAGAAACCTGATGTGATGCAGCTGCACAGGACAGAAAACCCTTCAAGGTGTACTCAGCTCCTGACAGTGCTGCAATGAAAATTCTTTCCCAGGAGAGATATCTTTAAGAAACAGATAATTTTCACTCTTGATCCTGAATTGGAACAGCAAGCTGAAGACATAGCAGTCTTCACAAGAAGAGATTTTCTACAGAACTGTCAGCATCTTGGCTTTCCACAAGGAAGTCTGTTTTTCCACAAGGAAGTCTGTTATGTGGAGAGTATCTCTGATTCTCATAAGGAGACACAAAAACAGATTATCAGTCCATGCTGAGGCACCTCTTACATAACAGGCTTCTCGTGCAAAAAGAGAAATAATCTGAAAGCTTTTGCAGTACAGAAACATAACCAATTACTACAAGAAAAAGGCGGTCTATTTTCAACTTAATTTTTCATAAACTTGGTTGCATCACACTTTGTAGAGACTACTACTTGTTCTTTAAATTGAAGACTTAGTTGAAATATTAAATTGAAAACCTTTCTAAAGATACTCTTTAATTTTTGTGCATTTATTGCTCAATTAAAAGACTAAAACTGATGGTCACTAGAGAACCTGAGGTAGTTTTCCTCTGCACTTCAGTATCTCACTGAATTAGCTATCATATGTTTCAAGGCTGTAAAATGTAAAGACTTAAATAACTCATCTAAGTTAGCACTGTTGTAACTCTGAGTGGATTTTTTGTTGTGGTTGTTTTAGTTTGCTTTGGGTTTTTTTGCATTTAGATATTTGTTCTAAAGTTCTTCACACAATGTTCTTAGGAACTGTGCTCTATCACAGCCTTGACTTTCCCAGTGCATGCTTATAGAGTCCTGTAAAAGATGTGGGCTGGTATGAATGAGCTATGACTGGAAATACATAAAACATCAGAAGCAAAAGTGATGGTAATATAAAAACAACAGCTTGCACTAATAACAAAGGACAGTACTGACTGCAGGAAAATTGTTAAGAAAAAAAAGTCCCGATTACATCAAGAGTAGCAAACCTGAGCTCAACTTATAAGGAAAACCCAGACCACAGGAAAACAGCAGCAACAGCAGCATGTTATGACAGAACATACCATACACACTGATGCTGCAGAAAGTCAGAACAGAGTCTGAAAAACTTCAACATGAGAACACAGACAAACAGACTGCTGGATTCCAGCAGGCAAGTATCTAGTAGCTGCAAGTTAGATTTGTCTAATGTGTTTGGAGGCCAAACTAACAAAGACCTTTGGCAAAAAGAACCAAGCTAGCATAGCTGTTGGATCCTAAAGGCGTGGAAGATCTGTACTGAAAGAAGTTTATCATCTTCAGCCATAAGGAACCCAGAAAATGCACTATGGGCTTCACAGTCAAAGCCCTTCTGCCTTCAGTGCCGCACATGAGCAATCCTGGGCAGACCACCCGGATACACGACTGATGCTTGTGAGTATGTAGGTGTAAGACCAAGCAGGCAAAACCAACTAGTTTGCAGACTTTGTAGCATGAAAATACCTCCCTCTTCCATGCAATCTTGCACTGTGTGTGATCAAATTAATTTCCTACTGGCGCACTCCGCCAACCTGCCTCCTCTCACTGTGAAAATTATTCAAATTCCCTCAGCCAGAAGGTGTCTGGATGACACAGATAGTCTTACACTTGTTAAACAAATAATTTATACTTCTGAAATGTCATCAAGTCAGACATGGGCCAAAGTCTTACACTCTGTTCTTGACACACACAAATATCAGTACTAATTGACCAGGTCACTGCCATGAGAAAACATACCACACAAAAATTTCCACAAATGCAGAAATATGAAGGCTTCACTAACGCTGAAGTTAAATCAGGGGAGAAAAACAACAATAACAAAAACCCACAACAGAACTGTGTTGTAAGTGTTGACAACTTTCTTCCTTAAAAAAAAAAAAACACCCATATGTACTCAAAGTTAACAGTACAGCAAATTAGAGTGACATTTCGTCATGAATTTGCATTGGTTCTCTTGTCACCTGATCCTTTGGAGAAGAGAAGGCTCCGGGGAGACCTCACTGTGTCCTTCCAGTACTTGAAGGGAGCACATAAACAGGAGAAGGGATGGCTGTTTACGAGGGTGGATAGTGATAGGACAAGGGGGAATGGTCTTAAACTGAGATGGGGAGGTTTAGGTTGGATATTAGGAGGAAGTTTCTCACACAGAGGGTGGTGACACATTGGAACAGGTTGCCCAAGGAGGTTGTGGATGCCCCATCCCTGGAGGCATTCAAGGCCAGGCTGGATGTGGCTCTGGGCAGCCTGGTCTGGTGGTTGGTGACCCTGCACATAGCAGGGGGTTGAAACTCGATGATCATTGTGTTTCTTTTCAACCCAGGCCATTCTATGATTCTATGATCCTATGACCCTGACCCCACCTAAGTAAAAAGTAAAACTCTGGGAAATGTGATTCTGCTTCTCCTAGCTATTCTGCTTCTTTTCTTAATGTTACTGTTCTTGCTACTCTAACTGTATCTTGACCAATGAAAAAGGTCAAATTATGTTCAGTTTTATATTCATTTAAAAGAGATGAGTGCAGATTTGAGACAGACGATCTGACGTTATTTCTTTTCTTTTCAGTCGCTGCGGTTCTTTTTTAGAGACTTGGCAGCATGACCTCCACAAAGGGAAGGAAGGATACTCAGCAGATGGAGCAGTCAAGTGTCTGGGCGGACTAAATCAGTAAAACAAAGAAACAAGAGAAAAATCCATCTCATCTGGAAAGAGCGAACAGCTCGATCCCTAATGAGTCCTTATCTGCAGCTAAAGGTGCAAATCACACCTTGTCCTCTCAGAACTTGAAGTAATCTTTAGTAAGCTCTTCAAGCTTTCGAAAAGTAATGAGCAGTCTAATTAAATGTCTTTACACTAAACCTAAAAGGTTATATATTAAAAAAAGCATACAAAATACATCACATTGTATATGATAAGGCATCCTATCCAGCTTAAACTATTTGCATCAGATTTCAAACAGTTGTTTCCTGGACATATTATGGATGCAATTTTTAAGCATTTGTTAAAAATCTGTGATTCCTACTGACCGGTTCAGACTGCCACAATATTTTAATTTGCCAAGAAAAGCATCACAGAGCCTCAGTTGTGCTGAGAGCTGTGCTCTCCCCAGCACAGCCAACACACTTTTCAAGCAAAAGATTTCAATGTTCTAAATTTTTGCCAAAATTATCAGAAAATAAATACATACAGTAGCACTTGTGCGCTGATCTCAGCAATAGCATGGGAACGTCACAGGGAAGCCATCCATATGATGGAAGATACTATACTGTACACATTAACAATTACAGTGAATAGTGGAATCGTGCTCTGAGAAGCCCGGATTCCTAAATCTGCCCAGATACAAATTTCCCCCATTTCCTAAGAAAGGGTGAGGGTTTGCACTACAAGCAATAAAGATAAAAAGGGATCCTTGGTTGATAATTTTACATCAGTATGTTTCATATTTTTTCCCCACTATATTTACGCATCTGGGTCTAACTATATTTAAAAATACTTCTTCAATAAAAGCTAATTTATTAAGGTACTTAAACATATGAGAATTCCAGCTTAGATCAACAAGACTGTTCCTTTACTTTAACCTAAGTACACGTCTTGCTGCCTTACTGAATTAAACTTGAGTGATTTAAAGCAAACGCAGTGAGTTTTTGGAAAAGGTATTACGTCTTTTACCAGATCTTAAAGATAGCTAAGTGCCTTTAGGAGGTTAAAACAAGATGCTTGCACTTATTTCTGTATTTAGATAGATCTGTATGAGTCTATAGATGTGTTCTCTAATATAGGAGATGCAATTGGATAGGAAAATTAGTACAAAGCCTGGGGCAGCACATCTGTTCTTTTCAGCTGCTGCTTAAGCTATAATGAGCAGATGGAAATCTCGCTTTTACCACTGACAGCTTTCACCTTGACTGTTAAAATGCAAAAAGTAATGGCCTTTCAGAAATGTCAAAAAGGTTGGTAGTAGGAATTCTAAAATTATTTCCAAAAGATTAAATGCATTCCACAATTTGTGTACTGTTTGATCATTTATGAAACAGATCACACCCTCCCCAAATCTTTGATGGTGTTTTTAAAGCTTGAAAGTATCTTGTTCACCTGCAGTACAAATTACTCATAAGAAAAATAATCATATTGGAGATTAGATCAGAGAAATAGAGAATGTACAATTTATTCATATCTAAGCATTATTTACACAGCATGCTGTTTGACTTACAGAACTACAGATGTTAACTAAGAATATCAGAAAAACTGAGGTGGGAAGGGATGTCTAGATCCATATGAACCAACCCCTGGTTAGGAAGACCCCCATAGCAGGGTACCCAGGAACACACTGAGGAGACTGCATGACTCTATGAGCAATCTGTGCCACTGTTCCATTACCCACAGAATGAAAAAACTTAAATTCTAAATTCTCTTACATTCAAGCACAATGTTGGTGTCTATTTTTTCTTGTCCTGCCACGGGTCAACACTGAAAAGAGCACAGCTTTATCTTCTTACACCCTTCCTTCCGGTATTTATAGACATCACTAAGATTATCCCTGAGGCTCCTCTTCTCCAGGCTGAGCAATCCCAGCTCTCTAAGTCTCTCTCACAGAGAGGTGCTCCAGTCCCCTCATCACCTCAGTGGCCTTTTGCTGTACTCTCTCCAGTCTGTCCACATCTCCCTTGCAGTGAAAAGCCCAAAACTAGGCACAGGTGTTGTCCCAGAATATGGATGACAACATCTAACCAACTCTGAAATGTGTAGGACTTCAGTTACTTGATACAGTAAAAGATCTATTTCTTCTCCACTGAGGTAATATAAGTATTTGAAGTCTGACAAATGATTTATATGTGAATACTGAGTGAAAAATGAAAATAGGATCTGATTCAAATTTTTTCAGAGCCCTAAGCACTTCCCCTTATACTAAGCTCTTTAAATCTAAATTGAGGTCATTCATACTAATTATGAAGAAAATCCCTTATTGCACACAGAATCAGTAATCTATTATACCTAGATTTCACTTGACACTGCTAATTAAAGAGGGAGAAATGTTTTTCTTCTTCATACACGAACTTCTAAAGCATTCTTTAGATCTCCTCCTTTCTGCATTACAACCCCTTTGCCTCTCTATGTGCCACACTAACCACGGTGCTGTGCACTTCTGAATCTTGAAGATATCTCAAGTAGGAAGTGCCTGACATGCCATAGGGTTGGACCTTACAAACAGACTTAGTTTTTTTTATGGTTGTTCTACAGTTGATCTGCAATTAATTCAGCATGCTATGCTGCTGTCCCTCTGTAATCTCAACTACGTATGAAAAAACATACTGGAAATTTCACAACAGAGCTATTATTCCACTGCATAGAAATTATTCTGTTTTATTACACGTATTACAAGATCAACTTCAACAGAGAGCTGCCAGAATCAGACAAAACCTCGAAACTTCAAGAAGGATATTTAGGAAGCCATTTGCAACAACACACTCTCATTGTATTTGATGATAAAGAAACCGGTTCTTTAAGTCTCTTCTCTAAGTCCCTAAAGATTGGGAAAAGAAAGCTGCACCAGAATTTTTTGGTAGGTTTTACAATTACTAATTTTAACTTCAAGTTTCCATAGTTAAAAAACATGAAAACTTGCAGTCTACCTTGGACAAGTGAGAAACGTTCTTTCCAAAATAGCTCATAGCTTTACTGATCATCATTTACCTATGTAAAAAAATATTCCACATCGCTAACTGCATGGCATGGTATATTCCTTAAGTCAATCCTCATTCTCCTCAAGCATATTTTTTTGGTTGACAGAGAAACATGTAACAGAAATTTATTCCAAGCATATAGGAAAAAGAGCTGGGAATAGCGGTTGGAATGGTTGCATCAGCAACCACTCAACTTTGTAATACATCCCACCAGCCATTAGTAGCCAATATATTATAGCAGTGATAATTTAACCTAGAAATTGTTTTAGCACGCATCTATTTAAAAACCAGGGAGGTAGAAAAGCTCAGACTTAATTTAGAATCCCTTTAGTCAAAGCAAATACTGCAGACTCCCAAAAAGGTGCTCTGTCATGTGAAATAATTGCACTAGATGTGTAAATGCATGAGCTGAGATCTAAGTGGCATTTCAGTAGAAGACAGACAAGTGTTGAAAAGAAGTGTCACATCCCCTCTAAAGTATTACAGAACAGAATTGTGCCTTATGTTTTGGGTGTGCACCACAGCCTTGGGCACTGTAGAACATACAGTTCTTTCAATCCAGGGTACCATCACAGGTAGAAGGAAAAAAAAAAAAGAGCGGTGTATTTAAATACTAAGTGTGGTTATATGGAATCTGTATTTTGGACAGAAATATGCCTAGTCTCTTGTGACACACTTTCCTTCCGCAGTCAGTCTATAGGACACCTGCTTAGTAAACTATCCTCTCAGAGGCTTAGGAAGAAGAGCAATCAGCTTCAAGCCACCAAGTTCAGAGCAGGCTCTGAATGTCCTAATCTCAGGAAATTGGCTAAATCCCTAGTTTACCACCTTCTGCAGCATGCAGGCCAGATTTAGTCTCAAAGACTATAGCCAGGAAACATGGGATTCAAAGCTTCCCACGCAAACCAGCAAGTTTTGCGTCCTAGAGAGCACCAAATCTTAGAAGTTTTCTGATCATAAAGAGAGAAGAAAGATGAGCTATTGCAGGCAACTTTCCACAGTTTTCCAAGGACACCATGTATGGCAAACAGGTATACAGGTATTGAACCAGAGAGCGTATCACATTACAAAGAAGTAATGAAATAAAGATCTTACCCGTGTCCTGGGCTCACGGAAGGGCTCCAAGAGGAGCGATCTCCAAATAGAGATCCTTCCTCCTTGGGAGTCAGCCCTTAAATGGGGTCTAGGAGGGGTCACTCAGGTGAAATTGTGTTCACCTGTGCCCCTGCAGCTGACTCAGCGCTCGCCTCAGGTGGTCAATCAGAGGTTCAGGCTGTGATTCAGCTGTTCCCATACAACACCATCTACACATGCATTAGGATATCTTTCTACTATGTATCTAAAGGATTTAACCTTTTTTCACATTCCACTTTTATTTACGTTTGTAAGGTCACTTGGGTAATAAATCTGTAAGACTAAATCTCTGTTCTCTATTATGTATGATTTAAATATCATAGGAAGACTGGTATGAAACCAACTAAGGGAAAGGAGATGGGATGGAAGAAGAAGAAAGGAAGAACCATTTATACTTCTGGGGTGGCCTACATGAATTCTTGCTTGGACACAATGTTATTAAATATTTTATTGATTGCAACAACTTGGGGAAAAAATATATTGTTACTAAAGTTTAAACATTACAAAAAAGTGGGTTTGTCATAAATTATGAAATAGGTTCCTCTCTTGGAGCCTGGGTAAAGACAGAAATATAATTAATAAAATCTGGGCAAATGCAAACTTATAAAGCAAGGACCAAAAGCGAAGAACTTATCTGGGGAAAGATACGTTTCAAAGAAAGCTATCAGCAATAATATTTAGCAATGCTCAGCAAATATCACAACTGAAGCAGTCACTGTATATAAGGACTGTACAAATAGAGGGAACATCTACATCTACTACAGATGGAGTAATCTTTCCTTTGAATTCAGTATAGTACAACCAAAGCTATAATACTTTGATCATTTCTGATGTTTATACTTAAATAATTTAATATCAGAAGCAATTGACTGAAACCAAATGCCCCATTTAATGCAGAAGATCAGGCCAGCTTGCAAAAACTTTTTCTGCCTTTTTAAACTTGTAGTACATGTGGCCAGAAAAATGCTTAAATAACATACAGTAAATCTCACATTCATTTCCAAAAATTCAATTGCATATACATACTCAGTACTCTATGGAATTATTGAAAAGACTTACAAGAGGTAAGTTTCAACTACCTATCTGAAAAATGAAAAAAGTGGAAAAAAAAACCCAAAAACTTGCAGAAGTAAAGAGGGGAAGGCATTCAACACAGAAGATTAAAAAAAAAAAAAAGTGATGTGGTGAGTAGCAGAGCTGTGTAACAAGAGTGAAGATTAGGTGAAGGTAGAAAATAGAGAATGTGCAGAACCATGAAGTAACAAAAATATTTTGGTGTAGTAATGCAACGTGCAGCCAAAGAAGAGGTTTGAAAAAAGAGGAAGTATGAATAACGTGCAGGAGAGGAAGATGAGCTTGGCAGTAGTATTTGGACTGCCTGGAAAGAAACCAGGTGTGTATCAGGAAGGCCAGAAATTACTGTAATCCAAAACGGAGGTTATACAAGACTGAAGTGTTCTAAAATCTTTCCTAATAAGAGACAAGCACAGAAAAGAATCACGTCCAGAGAAAGATATCAGAATCATCTCATACATCCTAGTGAGGATGGAGAGAACGCTTACTTCCCTTAGAGAAACTGACTATTTGTGTTTTTTTTCTTTAAATTAGCAATAGTGTAATTTAATTTTCTAGGTAATTAAATTGCACTGGCTAGTGTAATGTAATTTTCAAGAATGAAGCCAGCAAATCAATTGCTGAGTCAGCAGAAATTAAACAACACTAGAAATAGGTGGCTCTACCAGTGTACATCATACAGAAAACACCCCAAACCAGAAAACGTGTAAGCACGTGTATGTGTGTTCCTGGGCGTGGTGACCTGCCTTTCCTCAGAAAGCAGGGCCTTACCCTTCTATCCAACCGTGCAGTTGCATAAAAAAATGAGAATTCAGATCATAGCTTCCATACGTAATGTAAGAGATTCTCTAAAAAATAAATAAACCTCATATTTTTGGGTCATGCCAGAAGGTTACCATTCTGTATTAACAAATTGCTTTTCCAACAACTTTGCAAGTGAAACAGCAACATAAGTTGAAAAAAAATATATGTTTAAGTTGAAGCAGCTGTCACAAGATAGCTGAAGTAGGTCAGTATCATGTGGAAGATGACAGAAATTAATAGAAGTTCAGAGGACTTCCATGGGCTCTACATAGTTGCCTTTAAAGAAAATTCTCTTCAACTTGTTATGGTCGGTCTAAAACATGAGCACTTCTCACTCTAATATGAAGCGCTCTGCTGCTCCATTGGCATCCATGGTATTCTGAACAATCCCACCACCATTACACAACCAAGTTGTAGCACCTTGGTTCTCCTCTGCTTTCATCTGTGTTGGATGACACTCCAGTTACTATGGATCAGGAAAAAACCACAGTTCACAGAAAATAATAATAAAAAAAAACTGGTAGACCAATGACCGTGGAAAACTAAAGATTTGCAGTAAGTCTCTCAACTAAATAGAAGTTTTTACTGATGAGATTCAGTACTTTATCTTTAAAGGTAAGGAAAAGAAAACTAACACCAAAAAGACCTGGGAGAAGCCTTTTTCAAAATGCTTCAAAAAATATTGCTTTTGAAATTATTGGCCAGATTTCAACAGAAACTCACATTTTTTTAATTCTTCTATTTTTTTTTACTACTAACCATATTCATTTTTTTCTACAGCTTAATACTGTGGTTTATACACATTGTGATACTCCAAACTTCACACAAAGTAAACCCTCAAAGACTAACAAAAACCCTTTTCATGGCTCTTCAATAGTACAAAAGTTGCGACCATCATTAATATTTAAATAAAGTCAAGTCTTCACATATTAACATCAAAATCATCCCTGATTGGATTTATACTTGGGAAAAGTTGGAGGAATGTTTATAAACTTTGCCATGGAAGTGGAATACTAAAGCTCAGTAGAATGGAATATTTATAAGAGTAATGTATTTTCCAGAAGTCATCATAAAGAAATAATAGCCTCTCTTGCTTTCATTGCAGAAACAGGAGCGTTCTAAAATCCCTGGAGATAAAGTGAAAGTATGAGCATTGCATTTAACATTGAAAAACTGGCAACACTTGCAGCTGCCCTATACTGGACACATTACTGTAGCCTGTGCTAGTGACTAGGGTTGTGTTTTATTATCATGAATTTAGCTGTCTTAAAAATTTCCTTTGGAGCAATTTCAAACTTTTCAGTCCAAACTGCCTCACTGGTAAACTTATATTCAAACATTTATTAACAATGACTGGAAAAAAGGTTAATTGGAGACTAAATTAAGGTCCCAGGAGTGTTCTAACTCCATTTTAACATATTAAACAGGTGGCTAGATGTTTCAGATGGCTTCTTCCATTATTCTCTTCAAATAGTCAAGATACTGGGGATTATATCAGGGACCTCAGAAAAGCAATGCATAAGATTGCAGCTCTTATAATTGGAGAGTAGGTGAGAAAAGGAAGTTTTTGCACACTCCTCAGATCTGTTTATAGCCCCCTGGTGGGCCAAATTCTATACTTTTCACACTATCATTTAGGGCTTTGCCATGGAACCTCAGACATGTACCAAGTGGTCTCCCAGTTTCTGTTACAGAAATAATTAGGTATTGATATTTGATGTGTTCTTTTAGACCACAGAGACATCACATCAATGAGATGCATTTTTTTTTCCTCTATTTTTCTAAGCTGTTCAGAAACATATGACCAGAATCCAGAATAATGCCAGAAACCTTGGATATGACTGTAGCACGTAGACTTTGGAGAATATACGTGCATTTCCCTTGTCACGTGTAATATGCATGATATTCATAGAATCATAGAATCACTAAGGTTGGAAAAGACCCACAGGATCATCTGGTCCAACCATTCATCCATCACCAATAGTTCTCACTAAATCATGTCCCTCAACACAACATCCAAACGTTCCTTGAACCCCTCCAGGGTCGGTGACTCCACCACCTCTCTGGGCAGCCCATTCCAGTGCCTGACCACCCTTTCAGAGAAGCAGTGCTTCCTAACGTCCAGCCTGAAGCTTCCCTGGTGCAGCTTGAAGCCATTCCCTCTAGTCCTATCACTAGTCACACGAGAGAAGAGGCCGACCCCCAGCTCACCACAACCTCCCTTCAGGTCATTATAGAGAGCAATAAGGTCTCCCCTGAGCCTCCTCTTCTCTAGACATTTTGAAAAGCCATCAAACCATTACAAGCTGGAATGACAGTGAGCTCAGAACATCCCACACAAGCACTGTGTAACCCAACAGCTTGTAAGCAAGTTAACCTGCACACCCTATTCCACCTGCGACAGCAACATTGGGTGACTCTCAAAAGATGTACTTTTGCAGAAATACAGGGAAGAAATAGATGAAAAATGCTACAGTAATTTTTCTTCTAGTCATGAAGAAGTAAACACATGCATGCATATTACCTTTCTGGGAAAAAATATTTGCATGGGAAGAAGTCTCATGAAGAAATGTGAGTTATACCAGAATTAATAGTGTTTCCAGTTTACACAGTATCAGATTTCTAAATGCTTACTTTAAACATTTACTGTTTAACGTTCATCTGAGGTCGCCCCCAAAATCCTTCCCTCACTCTCTGGTTGCAGTGCAATGGATTCATAGTATCTGTAATATAATAACTGTTGTTAGAATTGCGCTATCAGCTGCTGCTCCTCCTGCATAGACTGACAGGTACTATCAGAGGTGATCATCTGGACTCCCTTAATGAAAAATTACTTATTGATGTTTTTTGTTTTTATACAAGACTGTCATCTATGTTTCTTTGTCATCCCTAAGTCCGCAAATTCCATAATTTTCTGAGTTAAAGACTGATCTAAATCTCGATTACCACTTCTACTTGCTGTTAGGATTTAGTCGATAAAAATATAAAAGAGAGTCAGAGTGATTACATCATGAGGTTTGCACACACTGGCAAGATCCCCTGTACACTGAAGTAAAAAGAAAAGAAAAAGAAAATAACAAATGTCTCTTCTCACAGTCTATAGTAGTATCTAACAATACTATTTCAGAACCACGTAACATACTGAATCAGATTCAAGCAGTTCAGAAGGTAATGAGACTACTGCTTCCAAAAAGCTACAAAAGAAGAGGTTGATGAAAGAATAAGATTGGCACAATAGTTATTGTGCTTTGAAACTGAGTATTTGCTTACAATTAAAATTTCCCATTCAAAAGGTGAAAAGGAAAGCTCATGCAGCAGCCAATTGGAAAGCCAGACTGTCCATCTACTTTGTCACTAGAGTGTCATGTATTTTCAATATTTGCTCTCAAAACCATTTAAAAAATTAGCAGAAGATGTGATACATATTAATGAAATGCTTAATTTGCAAGACATACTTCTCAAAAGCTGTGGGAAAGCTGCCATTTGACTCTACCCTGTGAATGAAAGCACAACCACCAAACAGGGAGGTATACAAATAATCTGCTCACGTTAATAGGTCACACCACTATTGAATATCCTCCTTCAGAGTTGTGAAGGAAACCCCTCCAGAATTTAGGAACATGTCCTCTTGCCAGAAACACAGCCAGTTCGTTTTTGTTTTAATCTGCTCTCAGAGCTCTATCGGGCAGCAATAAACCGAACTTCATTGAAAATCAGGATCAGATGGTGAACTGAGATTAGCCCTGTAAACTTCTCACAAGTTGACACTATTAGCACAAGAAAGTCTCCCCTAATTCTGCATCTCTCCCTTATGTGATTTAGGGAGCAAGATCACATGTACTAAGACATTAGCTACTGTAACCAGTTTTTGATTCTTTTAATGAATTCATTCAGCTTCTCAACCAAATGCTCAGAAGACAGTGGGACGGATTTTTGGTCAGGATACACATAACCATTACACTGCTACCCTCCCTCAACTTCCCTAAAGAAGGCCAGGAAAGATGTACAATAACTGTAGCTGTCTGCAAAGCCACTTCCCTGGAGATGGGAATAACGAGCTTTTGGAAATGCTTAAAGACTACTAAATAAGAAAAGCATCTAGCAATGATCTGGTAAAACAGTTTTAATGCCATGAGATTCCACTCAATATCTCCAGTACTATTATTTTTAACTGGAAAACTAGGACAACAGCCAATTTTATACTTCTGGAACTATTATTGTTTTATAAATTTATACATATATACGCACACGTGTCTTTTAAAATGTCTACATTTTTTGGCATTCAGTATAGACAGCTAGGGCTTCAAATCTTGACAAGGTTCAGCTAAATAATCAAGTCTCCACCCATCTCCAAATATTTAAAGCATAGAAGCATCCAAATATTTTCAGTTTCTCTCCAGTTGTATGAGATATTAAAAAGAATAGGATTTTGAAATTGATAAATAAAGTATTATTTCTGGGATAAGAATTCAGAGTGAGAATAGACTGTCTTGAGGGATGGGCTTCCTGGAAGAGTAGTCTGGGAGGGCAGAGAGTGCTCTGAAAATAGTTATACCGCTGAAACACAGCAGTGAAGACAACTCAGATTGTGCACTCAAAGTCAGTGTCCAATGGCTAGCAGAAATGAGCTACTGCAGAACATAAAGTCTAACAGTCACCATGCGGAGAAACCCCAAGAATAAAAGCTCTGGAAGTCCATTTGTCCACTTCCAGATGTTCCTTATTCTGTATCCACGGCAGCTAGAAGCACTATGAAAACTAATGTGCCATTGGACAATGTGCCCCGAGTTGTGCTCATAAGTGTAGAACTTTGCAGCTGAACAATTTTCTAAGTTTGCCTTAGGTTTCCAGCAAAAATTCTAGAATTCTGAAATCATGCACATTATTGCCATGACCAAAGACAACCTCCTTCCAAGAGGAAGAGTGACACTGTGGCTTTCACTGGAGTACTACAGAATTGTTTCATCAGCTCTCAGCTTTCATCTCTCATCCAAGAAAATTTCTACTGTGCATTTTTATATTTTCCAAGTACTTTAAAGAACTTCTTAACATGTTAAAATATTTTTGAGATGCCAGACTCTCATATTTCTCCTGAGATTTTTGCAAACCTTGCTCAAATTTGAACTTCAATCCAGTAAGCATTACTGTAGGGGAGTATTAACTTTACACTGGGAGGCAGGCAACTGATTCTGGTAAAGGTACATGCTATACCTCAGCCAGAACTATCTGAATCATGCTTGATGTCTGAAAAACTTGCGTACAGTAGAGCACAATTTTTCAAACCGCAGTATTACAAACCAACTATAGAATTCACATTTACATTAACTTTGAGAAGAACTCCTTGCCATATTGCACCATACGTATTGGAAAGTACTTCTCCCAGCAAAGACAAAGATCACATAATGTATTCCTATTTGGGCCAAGTCAATAGCTAGGAAGGAGTATGAAACACGTTATTACAGAAGTAAGCCTTCACAAAATGTAATGTTCAACTGGATCCCTTTAAATCCAACGTTAGCTCTGCATGCCGTTGCTTGACTAGAGCAAACTTAACTGGGAGAGATCAAGTGAAAAAGGAGTCTGCAACTCAGGTATAAAGACAAGATGACTTAGAACAAGTGGAATCTTTCACTGGAAAAGAACAGATGCATGTACAAAAGCAAAACAAGGCACATGGAGCAAACTTTACTTCGCAAATATATTCACATCTATTTAGAACATACTTCACTGATAGTGACCATATGCTTTTGACCATAATTTCATGTTCAAGTAATATTATAGATCATCTACACAAATGCTCCCTAAATTCTCCCTTTTTATTTTTGTTTAGTAACAGAGTATGTGAATACAACCAGTTTTAAAGTAAGTATGACAGATTTGGAATTGAACCAGCAAAATTAATAGCAGTGTAGGAGCCATCCTTGGGGACAGTTTGATACGTGGCAGAAGTCCTAAGTCAGTATTCACCACAATCATTTTTGAATATTTTGCAGAGCTTGAATCATAAACAGATGTTTGTGGCAAGATAATCTGTCTCCCCTTTCTTACATACAGTGTATTAATCACTCTAAAACAAGACTATTAAGATAATATCTTGTAGAGTCTTTATTACTTAGCAAGGTTACTAAATTCTTCATTTTCGTCCCTTTTCAGACAAAGTTAAGATTCAAAATTTGAGATGATTCAATGATATATGAAAACAGTTATAAAAAATATCTAAATATTTGTAATCTAGAGCTCACAGAGGAACTGATGCCCCACTGTGTTCCATGTTGGCAGAAGACAGAGAATCTCTGCTTTCAAGGGATAGGGGTCCAAGGAAATGATACTACCGAGTGTCCTCCCTGAGGCTGCAATACCCAAGTAAGTTACTTTGAGAAATAATTATTTACTTACATTATGAGAAAAAGGGAGATTATAAAAAAGAGGGAAATCAGCTTATATGGGAAGATAGTGGTGGATAGGGGGAGTTGTTTTAAACTGAAGGAAGAGAGCTTCAGATTAGATGTCAGGAAACTTATTCACAGAGAAGGTGGTGAGGAACAGACTACCCAGAGAGGTTGTGGATGCTCTATCCTGAGAGGTGTCCAAGGTCAGGTTGAATGGGGCCCTGAGCAGCCTGATCTAGAACTTGATCTAGAGGTTGGCAACCCTACCTGTGGCAGAGGGGATGAAACTAGATGCTCTTCAAGATCCCTTCCAACCCAAGCCATTCTATGATTTTGTGACATTCCTTTCTTAATTTTAGTGTGAACAGTGATAGAAAGGAAGTAGTAAAGAAGCAAAAAAGGATTAGCTGTTCTTCATCATCTGTTTATACCTAAAAAGAGACTTTTTTTAGGCATTACAGAAAGGAGAGATGTCAAAAAACTTGAATGGCATGAATATATACCATATAAATGGCATATACACCATGTATGTATTTGATAAACATACCATATAAATGTTGAGTTTCTGCATACAAAAAATGCAAGTAAAAAGGTGTGTCTTTGGCTATAAAGGTGACACATCTTGCAATCTGCTGGAGAAGCAGTGCTGGCACCATGAGGATGTTACCAAATATGGCAGGCAGAGAGAATTTAGGATGTCTCGGACCCAAAAAATGCCAGATGAAAGGTTACATTTACACAAAATAGAAGGGGACATGCTCAGAAATGTCAATCAAAAAAGCTTTCTAGTAGTAGCAGGACTAATGGAAGAAATAAAGAGTAAGTTACTTTGTACTTCAGTCACACATACTGAAGCAGGCCCTGGATATCTGCTGAGATCCTAGATTGGTCGAATTGAAATGGATCATGCCTGAAAAGGAGGGCTGTCATCACAAATACCCTTTAGTATAGTGACAGAGCTGTAGCCTGCAGCCCTAGACTGAAATTTAATTGCCAGGCTTCCTTAGTATCACTGGAAATCTGCAGGCCCTTAAGGCACTTGCTTCTCCCCTGTGAAACAGGGATGACAACATTTTTGTCTTGCTGGATTTGAGAGAGTGAAATTGCAAGAAGATTGAAATGCAGTGTGGGACAGAAGCAACCATACAAAAAGGAAAATAACATGCAATGAAAACAAAACTTTGAAGATGTTTATGGAGATGAGAATTGTACCCCTAAGACAGATAATGGAGGAGCAAGAGACATCAAATGACAGAGCCATAATACAGAATGGATAATGTCACAGATGCAAAAAAATATATTAAATAAGTAATAAAAAGAAAATAACAGATCAAACAAAGTCTTAAAATTCTTGAAAAAAAAGACAATTGGACATTTTTCTCAAAGTTAATGCTACAAGGCAAACCTGTGCTGTAACACACACCCCAGTTCCTGTCCCTAAATATATTCACTGTGACTTCACCACCTATGGGTCATGGCAATACGTTGTCTTACCATGTGCTCCCTGATACTTAATTGCCGCTGGAAAGCCAGGCCTGGGAAGGGTGGGATCTGTGCTGTGCTCTGACAGAGCCAGCCAAGAAGCCAAGGCTGCAGGATCCACCATAAAGCACAATGGTGCAATGGTTTCAGAAATAGTAGGGAAGACACTGCAGAAGTTATAGAGATCATGAAGTAAAGGAATAAAATTTAAAAAAAAAATTGATACATCTGGAAAAGCAGACTGTAAATCATGAATCAAAATCCAGAAGCATATGGAAGAGGGAACAGTCAAGACATAGAGGGATTAGAGATAATTTTAAGAAAAGCAATGGGTAAAAACATAGGTATGAATAGGATTAAATAAATATCTTTATAGATAAGTGAGCAGTAAGGGAAAAAGAAGAGTTGGAACTTAGAAAAGTCCACAGGGGAGAAAAGGCAACAAGATACTACAAGTAGTAGAAGGAGGTAAGCAAAACCGGAGTTATATATGGTAAAAAATATGGAATGAGTGAGTCAATGAAAAGTTACAGGCTTCTTACAAGGAAACAAGTGTTTCAGAACATGAAGGTCTCACTTTTGCAGTGACATAAAATCTGGGCACTGTTCAGCCTGTTAGTGCATAATCTTGTGCTTGTGAGCTGTGATTATGTAGATGCTGCATAGACAGCGTGATTGTTCCCTTTCTCCTGCACAGGTGAGGTATGATGCTGCTGTATTAAGCAAAGAATGTCCAAGCCACATCACAGCAGACTTATTGTCTTTAGCAGCCTCTGCCCCTGCATGAAAACATGAAAATCCACAAAAATTGACTTTTTTTTTCTTCATTTTTGAGTCTTTTTCTAATGCATAGTATGCTTCACACTGAGATGAAAAGTAATATACACCAGGTCTATTCTGGTATCATCCATCTCTACTCTGAACTTCAGAAGCAGTATATAGCCTTCTACTGTTTGTAACTTAACTGGCAAAGGGACAGCATGCTTGCACTAGTTTTCTGCTTCCTATGTTTTTCAAAGTTGTTTAACTTTTTTTCTATATTATACTGCAAAAAAAAAAAATCTAAATTCAATTTCTTTCTTTGAAAAATGAAAATGACTACAATAAAATCAAATTGCTTTCTATTCCAGGTATTCTTACCCAACAAAGACATATTCGAATATTTGTTCACACCAATGACTTATCTTCCTTGGGTTTATACTAAAGATCCATATTTGACTTCTAAAATTGGACACAGAAAAAGAGTTAGATGTCTTCTTCAGCGAACACTTTTTTTCTTTGGGTATAAGCAGAAGTCAGCCTTGGCTATTTCTCTTAGAATGATTCAACAGCTTCAAAGTCACTTCTGTGAGAAGAGGCTGACCCCCACCCCTCCACAGTCTCCTTACAGGCAGTTGTAGAGAGCGACAAGAGCTCCCTTGTTCCTTCTCTTCTCCACACTAAACAATCCCAGTTCCCTCAGATGCTCCTCATAAAACTTGTGCTCCAGACCCCTCACAGCTTCACTGCCCTTCTCTGAACATGCTCCAGGGCCTCAACGTTTTACTTGTAATGAGGCACCCAAAACTGAGCACAGTATTCAAGGTGCAGCCTTACCAGTGTTGAGTACAGGGGATGATTACTTCCCTGTTCCTGCTGGAAACATAATTTCTGATACCAGCCAGGATTCCATTGGCCTTCTTGACCATCTCAGCACACTGCCAGCTTGTGTTCATCTGTGTATCAACCAGCACCCTCAAGTCTGTTTCTTCTACACAGTCTTCCAGCCACTTTGCCCCAAGCCTTTAGCACCGCCTAGCACTGTTGTGTTCAAAGCACAGGACTCAGTGCTCTTCTTGTTGAACTTTATCCCATTGGCCTCAGCCCAGCTATCCAGCCTGTCCAGATCCCTCTGTAGGACCTCACTACCCCCAGTCAGATCGACACTTCCTGCCAGCTTGGTGTCATCTGCAAACTTACTGAGGGTGCATTCAATGCCCTCATCCAGGTCATCAATAAAGATATTGAAGAGGACAGGCTCCAGTACCAACCCCAGGAAACACCACTCAGGACCAGTCACCAGCTGGATTTAACTCCATTCACCACCACTCTCTGGGCCCGGCCCCCCCAGACAGTTCTTTACCCAGCAAAGAGTGTACCTATCCAAGCCGAAGGCTGCCAGCTTCTCCAAAATACTGTGGGATACACTGAAACTACATTAAAGCACCTATAGGAAAGCAGTAGTTCCAGTGTAACAAATACCAAGGCACAGCACATTACTTAAAACCCCTATCTCAAGAGCTGTATTGCCCTTTATCAGCCAAAAAGAGTCACTTGGACTTTCCCTTCTTTTTCAGTTGGTGTAAGATTTCTAACAAAGAAAGCAATATGACAGAAAATGAGATAACATTCAAAAACTTTCATATAGTGCAGTGTCACAGTAGTTGCTGAAGCTGAAACCAAGGCACTGGTTTTTTTTGGAACCAAGACCATGTTTTTTTGACAAGAATCTATTTTGTCCTGTGTTCTGTGAAGTGGTTATTTGACATTGCCTCTGCTCATTAAGCTAAACCTGCTGCCAACAAGCCTCGACTGAGAAAACACTCCAGCTCCAGTAACCTTTCCAACTGCCTGACTGCATATTAACTCTTTGTGCTCAGCAATCTGTTCCCCTTCTTCCAAATATAGGGTTGAAAAAAATGTTTAAACACCAAGTTATAAAACAAAAGATGTTGTGCAAGTACTTGAATCCTATGAAACAAAGCCATTTTCTTGTCTTCAGCCCTCAAGTTTTCTCTCTAGCTTGCTCTTACGCCAGGAGCTGCAATTGCAAACTGCACAATTTGGATATTTTGTAGTACAGTAATGGTCAGAGAGTTAGAATAAGCAGTTTAACACTTCCTGGGCAAAACCAGGTTTTCCAGCAATACTAAATGTTTGCAGAAGCTGTCTTCAGTTCAGTGAAAGTGTACTGGGATCGAAACTAAAGAAAGCATAACAATATGTTTTTGTTATCAAGTGAGTGTAACCGGAATATTTTGGAATATGATTTCAGGACATGTTTCATACAGTTTCTTTCTTGTGGAAAAAAACATCTCTTGGAAGTCTACATAGTAGTCAAAAAAGGCTTCTAAGTAAGCTTTTGAGCAAACTTGAAGAGATTTTAAGCAAACCGCTTTTGCGTATTGTGTAATATTGCTATTGTTTATTTTCAAAATTCAGTCTATCTACCACTTTAATACTCAATAGGTATCTTGCAAATAAAATAAGCAAGCAATACCACTTCAGAATTTTATGTTGATCAAATATATGTTTTAAATTTCCTGATTTATTAAAGTTTCTGTTTAATACTATGGAAAAATTGATTAAATACCATTTGTGATACTTGCTAAATATGGGAATTGCATTCAGAGCAAAAAAGCTTAGCCCCCATTGTCTAAATCAAAATCTCAAAGAATGCACTGCTCACTGCATTCATGTTTGTCTTCTGTGAACAGTCCTGTCTATATTTCTTAATTCACCACCACATTTGTGTTAAAGACAAGCCTTACTTAAAAAACATACATCACACACTCCTAATGAATTAGCGATAACTGCTCACCATCCCCAGTCTCAGTTTTCATTAGTGTACCGATGTATACTTGCCTATACAGCAAAAAGAAGGCATCTGGGCTGGAAAAAAAAAGTGGTACTAGTTCTTGTGTCCAGACACCAGCAAACAGGAGCCATCTGCTCAGATGGTACCTTCTGGGGCAGTCAAACAGCACAGCTGCATGTTGATTAAATCAGGTGAGAACTTGTTAAAAATGCACTGTGGGTGCTGCATGCTAAGATTCCCTCTTTAATTTTGCTTTGGTTTTTTTGGCAAAAATTCCAAATGTGACAGTGTTTGAAGGTGGTACCGTTACTGTAAGAAGGGACTTGGCAACAGAAACTAATATGGGGATCGTATCCTTTATTCTTCATGCGTACCATTTCAAAATGGCCATCTCACAACCATCAGCCCATGCTGGCATTTTAGCTAAGAGCAACATAGGAGCAGCTGGTTCCCATTCTGAAATCTGAATTGGAAAATATACCAAACCAGCTGCACTCAGCTCTCTTATCCTGAAAACACTGTTCTTTAAAATACTTTCCATATATAACTTACAGCTTCTGTACCTTCTGGCAAAGAAAAGAAAACAAACCCTAACATTGTGTAGCCTGGCTTAAGTAGAAAAATCTTTTTTGTTTAAACAAATTCGAATCATTAACAGATTTAATATAGCACTTCTTTGTAGATACCATGACATTCTTAAATCAGCTTGTATAAATGTGATTTAATTAGCTTTTGTGCCTCTCACCCCACCCCACACCCCAGTATAAGTTCAGTGGAATTACTACAGTCAAACAGCTGAAGAAGTGTAGTTTTCCAGAAGTCAAACATATGCTCAGATTGTAATCAATTTTTCAGCAGAAAAGATTAATCAAAGTCTTTTTAATAAAAATTCAATACTGTAAAAAGATCTCTAAATGTCTGGCTCATTACTTCCAACCACAAAAATGGACTTCATAGGTTTTTAGATTTCTCTGTGACTGACAAAGGCAAAACCTCTAACAAGACAGGCTTTGTATTCTGAGCCTAATGAAGGAAGCTTAAAAAATATAATAATTTTAATGTTGCAGGATGAAAATATATGGAAGTGGACTTAATTACTGCTACACTGGAAGATATTCATAGTTTTTTAAAGCATGTGAGGTAAGAGATTACTATGAGCATTGCACCATTTCAGAGATTCATGCCTCAAATGTTTTCTGCTCTTAAGCACAGAACTGTAAACCCAGATGACACCCAGGAAAAATAATCAGCTTAAAAATGGTTGCAACTTGTACAGAATCTGATTACATGTATCAGCTAATGGCTTATTAGAAGAAAAATATTTTTTTTCCTGCATTTTTCAAATTTGCAGACTCTTCTGTTCTTAATAATTGTTCTTACAACCCTTCAGGTTATATAGCAGACACAAATAAGCTTACTGCTATTCATATGACTTTAAAATGCAAAATAACTCCTGGGTGAGTTTTCTAGATCAGAGCTCCATTCTGAGCAAGAGCAGTGATGCCAAATATCTGTTGCACTGAGATATTTAAAATAAAAGGAAACAAACGCATACACAAGAAGTAATTACCTTTAACCAATATGGATTAATTACAAGATAACTACACGCAGTGTTAAAAAACAAAATGTATAGCATCAATTAACTGGATATTCACAAAAAGTACGTCTTCTGGTAAGAAGACTTAGCTTTTTCTAGTACGTACTACAGGTATATTTATGTTTAACTCCATTCTTATTGAAATCTGCATAGTCCATTTTCAACAAACCCTGCCAGCATTCCCTTTCCAGTAGCCATTGCTACAAACCAGCAACTAGAAGAATGATTAACTTTGATGTTAAAATCCACTAAATTCTGAAAGAAAATTAGCCAATTAAGTGATATGTCTCTTGCAGTTTCCAAAGTATAACGTTTGAAACAGATAACTTTCTGGTTTTGTACTAAGCTAAATCCCATTTTCAGAGGGAGAAGTATCAAAGTAATGCTGTGCTGGAGATAAAACTGTAAAGAATTTCCTTTTGCAAGAGCCAATGCAGGGATAGCAGAAGAAATTCCTCCTCCTTATTATTCAAACCTTAGCAAAATCTAAAGGAGTAAGGGATTAGGAGAAAAACATCACTGAACCACTAAAATTCCAGTCTGACTTTCAAAATATGTTTCTTTTTCCCTTCATATGCACCCCCATTTTTTGATAAGATAACCCACCAGTTAAATATTATCTCCTTCTGAGGACACAATCAGCAACCTTCCAATGCCAGTAATCCAGTTATTCATTTAAACTCACAATAAATTACAAAGTACTGTCGTAATTTGGTAATTAGATGCATGAGCTAAACATATTCCATCATTTATTTGGGGTTTGTTAGCGCTGGCACAACTGTGGGCGTCAACGAAATGTCAGCTAACTTCACTTACATATGGTAGTGGGTCTGAAGTGTCATATTTCATTTTTCAGCCATTTCCAGGCTAATATTTTTTACAGTGATGTATAAACACTAGTGATTGCTAATGCAGAAGGAAGATGTGCATCTGGAATTTCCAGAAAGTGTCAAGAGTATAGCAGACATCATACAATACTGTCTCCTTATGTCTAGGTAAAATAAAAAAGAATATGAATGAGTAAAGTAAGTAAATTGCCCTAATTTGCCATTCAAAGCAGCAGTCTTTAGCTGCTTTCAATTAAGCAGGCTCTCAGTATGCCTTGTTGGCAGCAGAGAGGTATAGAGAGACTGCAAAATTAGAGAGAAATAGCTCTCAGCGTTTAAAACAATGGCAGAATCTGCATGCAACCTCTAATTTTATTAAAACTATACCCAAATTAGATGTTTTCTAGAGAGAGCTGTATAGGTGGAAGTCTACCTCAAAGGATATTTAGGGTTCTTCTTTTCTTGCTAATAGTTATGCAACAGTAGAAAGGTCACTCAGAGCTGGTACTCAAAAGCCTTCAAGCACATAAAGGTAGACGCTGGGGTTTGATATAGATATTTAAACACAGAAACCCAGTGCCCTCTGAGGCATCCATGGGGTATCCATGGCACCTGCACAGAACTGACAGCTAGGACTCAGTGTGTGTGACAACTAAAGAACCTAGGCCAGCAGTTGGAAGCCAGAGAGGATATAGTGTTGTACTCCCACATTTAGGCAACTGGACTGTTCCCAGGAGGACATCTAATTTAAGTTCAGATATCTTATGCTTCACTTCCCACCTATGAAAAAGAAAAAAGTATTAATCTGCAACTACTTTAAGTGCAGCATGACTGTAAGGAGGCTTGCACACCACTACAAAGTGGTTAGGCAGATTGGGTGGAGGAGGTTTTAAATATCACTGGATATGCTTATAAGACTGAAAAAAAAACAACTAAGTCAGTAAGTAGGATGTTCCTGACATAGAAAAGACTTCATTTAAGATACTCTATGTTATCTTTAAAAGGATCGTACTTACTGGTGCAGATAATGCTCACAACTCCACAGCTCAGCTCTGACATGTATTCTGATCCCAGTTCCAAATCCCTGGCAGACAGTTCTTATCACGGGGCTTGCATAGCTAAAAGGCTAATTTGGCTGTAATCTCAGGATAAGGTTAAATGCTTCCATTTCAAAAGTCAGCATTTAAATCCAAACTTCAGTACTAAATGAAAATTGTCCTGATTTTCAGAAGTGCTATGTCCCCACCCTTCAGTCAGTTATATTGCTTTGTAAGGACATATTACAGGTGTAGATTCTGGGATGGAAAGGGAAGTAACTGAAGTCTCCATTACAATTTTCTGGGAAGACTGTACAAAAAGTTGTGAGGCCTTGGTCCTAGCAAGTGCTTTGCCTCACAACAGTCTCAAGGAGAATACACCATCAAATTTTGTGAATACAACAGAATACTGTGATCTGGGAGTACAGCTGTTTGTTGAAGGCTTAAAAAGTAATAACATATTGATATCAAAACATTTAGGGTGTTAAAATATTTTCTCCTTCCCCAAGCCCCCACTGGATTCTGTTAGGATCACTGATGTTGTGTGCTACTAATTTTGCTAGAAGTTCGTGATTATATTCATCTCACCTGCACAGATGAAGGTTTACATGGTGAATCAGCACAGGAACAGATAAGGTTTTACAGACTCAGTTCAGAACAAATTAAGCAATGCAGTCTTTTTGGAGAGCCCATCTTGGCCTGTTATTTTGACAGATGCAGGTGATAATAGGCCATTTTAGAATATCTGAATACAATTTGAACTTCCATTTTCTAATATGTTCTAAATGGAAGACAGAAAAGAGGTAATATCCCATATTTTATAAAAATTGTACTTGCCAAATTATACTTATGCATTTACAGATTTTCAGAATCCAACTTTCCCTGTTATCCTTGTGATACTTACATCTGCTTGTTACTATCACATAGAAACTTTGAAATTTGTAGTCAAGCAGGAGACCAGCAAATTATTACTACTACTACTTGTTTCACATCATTGACCTTGATTAGCTTTACTTTACCAGCAAATCTAATGCATGTTAAAATATTACTCAAAAATTACTCAAATAAATCAACACTCATTCCATTTTCTGTGCAGTTGCACTAGTTAGCTTCTACTGAGGATCCTCCCCACTACGCTCTGCAGCTAAAAAAGAGGAAGGAGCGTAACTGAGATTACCCAGACCTTTTCCACTTTAAAAATCCCTTGCTGAAATAAGTTGGAGAAGAAAAGCCTGAGAACAGTGTGTTCTTCACTGGTTGGGTTTTGACTAACTGCAGAGAGTCTGGGACATAGCTGAGCATTATTAGAGCATGAATACATCCCATTCCAATCTCAAAAATCAGTTTGAGTACAAGAAGCATATTAAAAATACTAAAAATACTTCCAACTCTCTCTATTTAGTCCCACAAAAACAAAACAATTGCCTTCTCCCTCGGTACTGTTTGACAATCTTACAACTTCTTGGTTTCTTTCAGGAATGAGTGAGGTTTTATATCTTTAAGACTCCTCTACTGATCTTCGCTAAGAATTTCTCTGTGGTCCTGCATTACAAACAATAATAGCACTCTTTCTACAAATAAACTTGATGTGATTAGAGTCTGTCTATCCTGCCATGATTTCACTTCACTGACAGATTCACTTTTCCTTATGCCAATTACTGTGCCTGAAAAACCTGTAAAGCGTACATTTGTGTCATTTCCAGCAATCAGATATAATTTAGCCTGCAGCAATGAATCACGAAATGCATATGTAGAAGTCTTTAAGGCTGTCAGAAGTTACCAGTCACAAAATCCCCAGAAGACTCATGCCACTGGCACAGCTGCCAATGCAGCTCCAAATCTGCTCCTTGTTCTCTGCCTGTTCTGCAAAGTGAGTAACGCAAGGTCCTAGGAAAAGCCTAGTAGAAGGCAGTACCATGAAAGAAGGAACAGCACACATGTAACAAATTGCACTGGTCTAAGATTTTGATCTCTATCTTCTAAAAACTGTGTTTTAGGACTGGAATACTGCTCATTAGCAGAGTTGCTAACTGATCTATCTGTGGATGCCCTTGTACATTGCAGGGGAGTTAGACTACATGACCTTTAAGGGTCTTTTCCAACTCAAACAATTCTATGATTCTATGATTTTTACTTTAATTTCAGTTTATTTAAAAGACAAAAAAAGCCCTGTAATACTTGCAAATGCAAATCTTCTTGAGCTTCCACTGTGAAAGGCTCGACCCTCGGTCATTAGGTAACACTGTGCAAATTTATCTCATGTGAACAAGTAGATTATTTCACCACAAGCAGCATTAAAGGAGATCCAGAAAGACAGTATAATTGTGTTGCAGGAGATTCAGATTAACTCTGCATATGAAATGAAAAACCTAATACGACTTCACCTTCATTCGTATTTTTCCATGAAGTGAACCTTGAGAAAACAAAATGGCTGCTGTGGCCTTTCCAGCCTCACAGTAGTGAAGCACATTCCACTTCTCCATCTCACATGAAGCATGCCCAGCAACATTTACTGCTGCTGCTGTTTTGACTGTCACCAAAATCCAGACTATGGAATATTTATGTTTATTTATTACTGCCTTGGCATGCTGTCAGTACTTCTCAAGAGCGTGCAAGCAAAAGGAAATGATGAATCAGAACAGTTTAAATCACTGTGAAAGTTGATTGTGGTTTCAGATGACAAAGCAAAGATCCTTCTCTTGCCAAGGACATTGATGGAATAGGACTGAGATCAGAGCTTCTGCACAGAATAGTGGTATTTGGGAAACGATGAGCGCTTCTCCTGTGACAAGAAACACGGACTTATTTTTAGCAGATGTGTTGTTATTGACTATTCATTCAACAGAGACGAACCAATAGGCTTAAACAAGCTAAAATCCATCATGCTAAGCTGTAAAAGTGACAGGACCCATGCACTAGAAACAAAAGTTTTTGAAAAAGATGGATAGAAAACATGGTGTTGAAAGTAAGATACAGACAATTTCTTGGTTATCTAGGGTAGTAATCAATCTAGCAATGCATGCAATCTGTTTTCAGCTTCTAGTTAACAGAAGTACAAATGCATTTTAAAGAAAAATGTGAAGGTAGATAAGCTAGTGTTGTGAATCGAAGATTTAAGCACTTCTAAGTCCAGAAAGAAGAGAGGGGACAAAATTTCATGGTTTATATTGACGTTAAAGAAAGTTGGACACAAATATTAGATATAGATTGTGGTAAAGGCATAAATAGATTTAAACTAGGATTAAAAAAAAAAAAAAAAAAGAAGTAGAATTCAGACTTCTCGCTGCAGAAGGTCAGATTGGGTTGGTTTAGTTCTGGAGTGTCAGACAATTATCACCCAGACAACCAATCTGGAGAACTGCACCACCAAATGAATTAGCACAAAGGGAAGGGAAGAGGGCTACAAGGCACCAAACAACAAGTCCCCACTGAAGGACAATATCTGTAAACAGAAATATCTTTACTAATACTGCCATAGGAGGGAGTTGTTGCAGCAGTATTTTTTTCTATGCTCCTTCTAACGGTCTCTTTAACTTGAACAATACAGGAATATAGAGGCACAATAAAAGTCTTAGTCTTGCAATACCACAATGCACTAGAGGATAGAGGTGCCAATGTCCCTGTACTAACAATCTGTGCATGAATACATTGTTAGAAGCAATGTGTGGTCCAGAAATTCCACAATGATGCACAGCTGTAATCACCTTTTGTGTTGATTTCTTGGTAGTATGTTGTCTTGCCAGAAGTTATGTCCATTTTGAATTAATAATTTACAAATTGAATTATATTCCAATGTAATCTGCTAAATAAAAACATCTATCAAAGTATGAGCTCTGCTTCAAAAGTAATGCCTCCTATTTTGTTATTCTGGCCCATAACATCACAGGCAGATGCTGGCGATATGGAAGTAAAGGTTGAATCTTGTTGCCAATATTCTGGTACATTTTGTTGTTGTGTGACAGACGGCAGCAGAGGGGCAGTCTGACCACATGGCATCCGACATGGAAGTGGAGATGAAGCAAAGGTGTGTCACTGAATTCCTCTGTGTGGAGAAAATTTGCACCCATTGACATTTGTTGATGTTTGTGGAACACTGATGGAGACCAAACAGTGGAAGTGAGCACAGTGAGGTGGTGGGTGGTGTGTTTCAGCAGTGGCAAGAGCCACTGAAAAGGCATTTCAGGTGGCTATAAAGATTTTGATCAGTGTATCATGCAGGCTCTTGTTCATTTCTGGCAAAAATGCAGTGCTAATGATGGTGACTATCTTTAAAAAACGTGTTTTGTAGCAGAAAATTTGCTCTATAAAACAGTGTTATTGTGCTTTTTGATCTGTTGTAGTTTCCATGGACATAAGCAGGAGGCATTATTTTTGGAGTGACCTAAGTATCTGTGTAATTTTTGTTTTACGATTGATAAACCTTACTGTTGTTTTCAAAGTCAGATAACCCTTACTTACCATAAAGCAGCATTTTAAATAACACATGATGTGAAATGAAGCATTGTTACCATCTGTGAATAATGTAATCAGGCAAATGAGTAATAATGACTACATCATGATTATTAAAGACAGAACATACTGAATTACAATTGTCAGCAGCTTGGTTTGTACACCACAAGGTTAAGAACAGCAAACATAAAAAAGGACTGGGGAAGGATTTAATTAAAATGTGATTACAGACTGGAACATAAATGATACATGAGACTACTTTTCTAAGGTTCACAACTATTGCACCTTGAACTGAAACTGAAAAGTGCACAAATACAAAAGACATCTTGCTCACAGAAGACAATTTCAGAGATATAGGGTTGCTTTTCCACATCATAAACCCACAAATTTTAGCTTATAACAGAAAAAAGAGTTCTGCACAACTCTTTGGGATTTCAGTATTACCTTCCAGAATTACATGAGATTACTTATCACTTTCTAGAAGTTTCCTCTCTGTTGACAGACCACCAGTACACGTCAGCCTTTTCCCTCTGAGCTGTGCATATTTCCTTCCTCAGTGCACAGTGACTTTTGTGATCTGCAGCAGAAAGCAAGCTGGTAACATGCTATTCTTCCCTACACTGATCTTCTTCAGAGGAGTTCAAGCTGGAGTTACCTTCATCAGATTTGCTAAAAGGAAGTCTCCTTCAGAAAAAGGAAAAAATCCACTTTTTGCATCAGACAAGTAAAGTTCCTGTTAATAAAATGGTGTTTTTTATTTCTCCCCTCATTTTTTGTTCTATCTCTAGTCTACACATTTTCCTCTCAAGTGTTTCCAAAGTCCCTTCACTGCTGTAAATGGATACATCATTGCAAGCAAGTAGGAAAGAAATGGAAACTGGAATAAAAAGTTTGAGTTACTTCCTCTGGTTTTATAGGAAGTCTTGGTGGATCAACCCCAGCTACCAGAACCCCGTTTAGGAATCCCTCCTCTCAGAATTTCCTCTGTAAACACAGATATTTAAGAACAACTTGTCATTTGGAAAAATTTGCTACTGTATAAAATGTTTTATCACCCATTTCTCCATAGGGTAGAATCTAACAAACCTTTATGAATAGGTTCTAATGTTTGATTTGTGCTATTCAGTGCTGAAGATATTTCTTTTTTACTTCCCATATTATAAAACATTCCTTCCATTTACTGTATCCTTATACCCTTAAATTACCATGCTAGCACAAAGCAAGTAAAACCTGGTAACGTCCATAGAAATTACAGCACCTGTCCACAGCAAAGGCAGCTGCTGGCAACAGTAATAAATAAATAGACAGATACAGACATAGGTAAATAAATAAAAGCTGTTCTCTGACTTTACGACAGAAGAGATCCAGATACTTTCCATATGCTTGTGCCTTCTCACATCTGGGAAAAATCACACTGTACTAGTTTCATTCTGCTATGATAACACAATGGATACTGTATCAAAATCTTGTATTAGTGGATGTTTTAAGTCTTTCTATGTGTGCTTTTATTAAAAAAAAATAAAGACTCATTCAAACTTGATTATGATTTACAAGAAAATGTTTTGGGGTGAATAGCAGTGAAGGCCGAGAAAGGGAAAATATTACAGTTGGTGAAATTATACCTCCATATGACAGACTTTTTTATAAAGCACGTTATTATGTACCATAACATTTACTCTATGAAAGTAGCATTCCAATAAGATACACTATAAATGATGCTGCACCAGCTGATAACAATCTAGATTTTCAAAATTTAACAATCAGTCAATAGGATACACATGTCAAGGAAGATTTCTTGAAAGCCAATGAGCAGCCTATATAAAATGAACTGTCCTGTACAGCTGCCTACTTCCACATGTTCCCAACAGTGCTGCTAAAACCTCACCTCAATTTCTACAAGACTTGGCTTCCCTGGAGAACTGTGAGAGTAAGAAAGATCTAAAAAAACATCTTTAGTATAGTTTACCAACATTTTTGGAAAAATTTTTACTCCTTAAAATATATGTCATCATCTTTAAGCTTTGCCTTTAAATTTAGATTAATAAGAAGACACGACAGCCTTGTGTTTCATTGCTATGTATACCTTGGAAGTGAATATTCCATAGTACTGAAAACATGACAATAGATTTTGCCAGATCTTCTCCCATTCTCTGAATTGATTAGACACTGTTAAATAGGAAAATCTCTTTCGGAGTATCGTGCCAATAACTGCCAATAAATGCAGCTAACCTAAAACATAACAGGCCAAACATGAATCTAAGACTTGTAAAGCAAATACTCCTCTGTGAAACAACCAGTAGAAGCCTAAGAGAAGTGAAAAGAAATAAATATAAAAGAAACTTTCACAAGGAAAAGAGGAGCAAAGTATACAATTACCTAAATCATGCAATGGAGCAAGAGAAAATAATGCACAGTAAAACAAATCATAGCCTGTACTTTGAATAGTATGACCCACGACATTAGAACCAACTGTAAGCCCTAAGTCTACCAGTGACAAGCTAGATATAAGTTTTAATGTAGAGTATGTTAACTAATGGAACAAATGGACTTGACTTTGTCATAGCTACATCACTTCTCCCTTCATCTTAGCAAATGAGTATCATAATTGGATGTCATACTACAGCCAAAACAACTGACAACCTTGAATTTTGAGTGCTCCACTTCAAACATGAAATAAAGGACAATGTTGTAGTCCATGATAGATTTAGCTGAGAACAAAGTGACCTTTCAGAAGGCCAAGTTAACATAAATTGCTAAAAATTACTCAAAATTACATTTTATAAAGATTTCTGAGTAAAAAGAACAAGAGAACAAGTCAACCAGACCATCAAACATTACTGAAATAGTATTCTGCTTGACCTTGATGATCTCCTTCAGCATATGATTAAAATGATCTAAATTAGCTATGGTTCATTTTAAAGAAAGGATGAGTTAGTAAATGCATTAAATTAGAAATTTTCTAAACTTGGTCTACAGAGCAATTTCTAATGTTCCAAATCTTATATTATGGAGATAGAAATGCATCAGTTTTATCTGAAGGAGAATACTCAAAAGGAACTGTAGGAAGATTAAGAACAAGGGACTGTCATCCAAGTGCGGGTGATAGGCAAGTACAGCAACTTGTGGCCTGTGCTTCAAGTATGGGAATTAAGACTACTCTCTTGCCCAAGTTTCCTTAAAACAGGATCCAGGTCAGGGAGAATAGAGGTTGTGCACATCCAGGTGATGTCCCAAAATGGATTCGAAATGTGTATGTGACACAAATTGAGACTGAGGAGCTGGAAAGTATTTCCTGGTCCCACAGCTCAGTCCTGCCTTTACGGTCTACTGCAGAAGTGGGGAGCATGTTCTGATAAAGATTCTGGTACTTAGACTGTTTATTGCACGCACACTGAATGTAGAGTGAGAACTCCAAATATTTTAATGAAAAAGGAAAATGTAAGCAAATGTGTCATTTGACATAGAACGTACTATTTTATATATTCTAATAATAAATCTAACTACTTTCTGTATAGTAGAGAAGGAAACCAGAGAATGAGCTGATTTGGAATAGTTCTATAACATGTCACTTAAAAATAAAACATTAGAAGCTTGGTCCTGTGTTTGTTTGTGTTGGGGCACTTTCTTTTCCTTTTTCTGTTTTGTTGTTGATATTCCTGTTTTTAATTTTTGAGGGTTTTTAATTTTGAGGGAGTCAGTGCAGAGTGCATGCAACCCTAAAACCTGGAGAGAAGGGAGATTTAAACACTGCTTTACATAGCTTAGGTTTACATAGCTAAGGACATTTATTTCTCCCAAGATGAAGTTCACAATGGAATTCACCAATGAATAGCACAAATATATCACATACCTTGAAGTCACAGCTTCCATGAATTCATCAAGAAGATCATCGTAGGCTTGACCTCTGATTCTCTTATGTCTCAGCCCAATATACAAAGGATCTTTCAGCAATGCCTGTTAAAAAAAAAAAAAGAAAAAAGAAAAACTATTTGAACTATTACAGGAAAAAGTTTCACCAGTACATTCTATATTAAAAAGGAGGACAACAATACAGTGTTTGAGGATTAACCCAAGCATATGAAATACATATCCATTTATCCACATCTTCAGAAAGACTGAAGAAACGCAACAAAGAGATTAAAGAAACAGCCTTTTGTATCAAAGAAAATGGATATCCTAGTATCAAAAGAAGCATATTGTTTCCAAGTGAAAAATGGAAGTTTAACCTAGGAAGTCAAGTTTCAAAACTATCTTTTTAGAGCTTTATTTAGTTCTTTTCTCTTTTCCCTTTATATCCTGACAGGGGCCTGACATTAAAAAAAAAGCTGTTTTCTCATCATCTTTCACAAATCTCTCTCAGGGAATATTTAGGCCATCATTTCAGCTGTGTTGACGAGCTGATACTCAGATAATGAGCTGCTTTCTAAAATTCAGTGTGCCAAAACATATGCAAGTCCTTGATCTTCTTCTTCCAACTTTTTACAACATCAGTTCAAGCTACAGCATTCTTCATTTCAGTTCTCCATGCCCTTCAATTGGTTATGATTTCTGAATCTTTCTATGCTTAGATCTTGCACTTTTTCTTCCTTGAGATTTATGATCCAGAATCTGCCCTATATCCACAAAAACACCAAGCCTGTTTAATTCCACGTCTTCACTACTGGACAGTTTTGTTTCCACATTATAACTTACAAACTTAACAAATGTGTTGAAAGTATTTTGCCATCCCACTTGACAATTCAATCCAGCTACAGCAGTTCCCTGGTTCAACAACTTCATTGGCTCTCACAGGATCTCATGTATAACAACATTCTTTGCTAATATTTTTTTACAGACCTCTAAACATTAGTAAGACAATTTCTCTCTTGTATCTTGTGTTTAGTCCTTCCACACATGCTCGGGTAGATTGCAGAAACAATCAGTATGACTGCCAACTGATTTTTATTGTCATCTGAAAGAAGTTTCCAAAACCAACACCACTGAAGAAAACTGTACACTTTGGACACACTAATAGTTTTATGTCCTTCTTATATTGTAGCTCCCAAAACTGCACAGAGTAAATATGCCTTTCTGTGGGGCTGCTTTTCAGCAACTTATATACATGTTTATAAATTTTAGTCTTCTGAGGCTGAGTAGGCATTAGCTCTGCACACTTATGCAAGGAAATGAGTTTGGCATCCTGGGACAGCTTGTCTGGTGCCATGTATCACACTGCAAGAACAAAAGTAGGCAGGCTGTGCTGCACAAGGGCAGAAGGATGGAGCCTGCTCGGCACACATCATGCCCGGCTGCCCACAGCCCTTGCACACTGGGCTCTTTATTCGTTGCCACAGATATATGCTGGAAGCCGCCACAGAATGTCCTTGGCTCAGTCTGGTTTTGTGCAGCAGCCTCTTCCTCGGGGACAAACTGTGGTAATTTTGTAGTGTGTTACAAGATTCCTTCATGAAGCATTCTTTCCAGCCATTGCAGTGTTGTTGTTTTTTAATTAAAGTTCAATGGCACTGACAGTTCCTCAGCCGGGCAAAGCTGTCTGTGCATGTGGGAGCCGACTCTAGAATACGAGCAGTGGGGTTAAAGTTTGTGTAAGTCAAAGCTACGACTGTTAATTCCTCTTAAGTTTAAGATAATTAGTAGGCTTCCTAATCAAAAGGCAAGCAAAGGATGCAAGGATCAAACTGGAAGATAAACAATCACATGAATGAATAGAGCAAACTGGACTGAAGAGTGAAGCCTTTTTTAAGGAAAATTAACAGAAAAATTCTAACTTGGCTGTGCAAAACAATAGAATTGTTATTTCAAACTGTATCAAATGCACAGAACATTCTTTGCTATTAATGTTTTTCCACAGAATCTGTTCTTTCAACAATTGTATTTAAGACTGATGTCATTGGAACATTATGAATGTACCACCTTTTTAATTCTGAACTCTGACTAGAGGGCAGGTTTTAGTGATGTTTTTAGGGTTACAGATGAGAAAATGTTTATATCGTTCAGTGGTACTATAGTCAGTACCTATCTGTTGGACAAGTCTAGATAAAGGGTGAGCTGATGCTACCACTTGTGTTAGCTCATCCCAAAGATGAGGTCTCCTTCTTCTCAGGAGAAACAGAGGGCAAAGCTCCTTTTTTTCTTTTGCAAGACGGTCCTTGTATTTCATAAATGTGTTGACAAAATTCTTGTCTTTATGTAGGAAGGGCCCTGATCTATTACTGATGAGTATGTAAAGCAGACAGTGTTGTTCAAAGAAAAATGTTACCTGATTATGAAGTTTCTTTTTACAAAGCATTCTACACCCTCAAACCCAACTAATGTCAGTGTTAGTTGCAGGATTTTGCACATCCAACATTCAGTCAGCATTTGCAGAGTCTGATACACATGTTTAAGTTCCTTGTGCCGGACTTCGAAATAAGCTTGTTCAAAGAAAACAGGCATCATAGTCTAATGCAAATTGAAATCTTATCCATTCTTCCTAATGCCTTAAAAACACTTTGCAGCTGTAAGCAATTCTTATAGGGCAGAAAATCATGATTCAGCATGTTAGTGCAAATTTAAATGAACGCAGATTGATTACTGTGCAATTAATTTTGATGGAAGCTGTTGGTATGCCCACAACTTCAATGTTATTTTTTACTGATGAACTCTTTTATTGGAAAAAGTTTCACACAGAGTGAAATTTCAGTCCTGTGGAAAAAAAAAAAGTTGTTTGAAACAACCGACATTTCTGGAGAACAGAAACTCCACTGTGTTCACCAGCCCATCCTCAATCCGAGAAAACAGAGAAAGAAGTTCACAAGAGGAACTTGGACTGTTTTAATATATAAAAATATTAACAGTTGAAAAGGTGTCAACAGTCCTACACTTTTCTTGGTAGCTGTATGCCTCATTAGACCAATTGTACCTGAAATGTTTTTCATCCCTAGGAAGTGGCACATCTTTGTCCCAAAGCTGCTGGTGTTCTCTACAGCTATAGTTTCCCTTTAGTTTCCTAACCGTGGCTTCAATGAATATCATTTCTCATTGTAGAAATTGAGGGTTTTGATATTTTTAGAGGAGTTGGGGGCATTTCTGCTCTGAAACATCACTGTATACCAAATATGTTAGAGGTGGCACTGAGAGGTCTGGACTCTCTTTGTTGATGTCTCTGTGAACAGAGAGGCTCAGCATCTTGCAGCCCTGGGTTCTTAATCTCCAGTTTTCCATGAAACTGTGCACTAAATTATATATGTTCCAAAGAAATTTCCTGGTGCCAAGCTTGAGAATAGATGACATTTCCGCATGTTTTTTCTCTATTGATGAAGTATGTATGTGTGCAATTTTCTGTTTCTCACTGCTTTGGCTTTTGTAGCTAAATTAGAGCCAGGTGCACAGCCCAAGCCTTGCCTGAACTTTGATGGTTTGCTGATCTCTTTACTATAATTGTGCACAACTAAGATGGTATAAATGACTTGCCTTTTTCTTAAAACCCCAAAAGTCATTACAATTTTAATACGCTCAGGTGGTGCTTCAAAGGACTTTTTGTTATTTTACACAGCTAATTTTAAGTAGATCTATATGATCCTCCTAGTACCAGAACCTCCATTAAGCCCTTTCTCCTTGTAAACTCTTATTTTGCTTAAATTTTGAATTGCACCATGTTGCTAAACCTCAATGTTTTAGGAGTTTTTTTAGCCTTAAAATTAAGTGTGCCTAAAAATAAACTCGTGTCAGCTTTTCCATTATCATTTAATATGTGTAACAAACCCACTAACCAGGAAAAGCAGACTTACGTTTCACAGGAGATCAGATTTCCAAAAGAACAAAACAAAGTTTGAGCTTTGACAACAAGCTGGGGGACAAAAGGAACCCAAGTCATTGAGGAAAAGTACCTAATCATCGTGTCAACTTGACACGCTTGATTGTGGTATAGAACTTTCTCTCCAGCGATCTGTTTGGAGAGCCATGAAATAGCCGATAGTAAATGTTAATTTCTCAAGATGTGTGAACACTAAAAAAAAATAAAAAAATACAAGAAGCGGGGACCCAGTTTGCATGGTGTTGACCTGAATAACAGGATAATGTGCTTAAGCAGCTTATTCATTCTTCAGTGCCTTTTGGAAACAGAGAAGCTCCACAATGGATTGCCACTCACAGCTCAGAAATAACTACTGTTCTTTTCACTTGTAGAATGTTTAGTTCTTTTGTCTTAGCCCTGGGTTTCTTCATACATTGTTCCAAACAGGACTATAAAGGAACTTTGGGCTATTCCTTGTCGAACTGCAACATTTGTAAAGTAGAAGGCACTGAGCTGTAAAGGAATTTCAGGCTCTCGGTGTATAGCCGGCCAAGCTTTTCATCAGCGATGTGTCGCTGAATTAATTGTCTGGTCTTGTGAGACTTCCCAGACTGGAAGTTTAAACGTGCCCCAGAAACACTGAGTTTGTCATGTTTTAAATATTCCATGTGAATAGGCGAATACATTTATACAGTTGTCTTATAAGTACACTTGTTTTAGAGCTCTGAGTTTTAGTATTGGCTATAGATTTAAAATGCTTACATATATTAAAGATTTAAAAGTGACATAAGGAGGAAAAGACCCTGCGTTTTCAGGCAGATCTTTGGCTTAATTAGCCCTTTCTTTAAACAGCATAAATTTGAACATATATTTCTCTTGAACTTTTACAGAATTGCTACCTAGTGCAAACTGGATTCTTGATGCAATCAGTTATGACTCAGTTTGGCTGTGAAGTTTTTGAAACATCTTCAGAATTTAAAAATTATAGGGGGCAAATGTATCTTCCTCCCTCCCTCCCTCCCTTTCTTCCTTTCTTTCATTTTGGGCATTATTTTGCAAAACAAGAATACTAACTGTTTAACAGAAGTCTTGTAGTAGTGTATTAAAAGTGCAGATCAATTTGCCAATTAGCATAAAAACAATTTGCCTTAAGCTGTATTGAATCGAGGAGTGTGCTGTGTGTGCTCACAGAGGAAACAGAGCAGCAGACACCTGCCAGCTGGGAAAGCCGGGACAGTATTATTTTGCTTGTTGTCCCTGAGTTCCCCTGTAATGCTATTAATGGAGGCACACAATGGAGAGGGATGCTTCTGCTTCTGGCTGGTTCTGCTATCCAGCCCTGCATGCTCTGTGGGAAGCATGATGCAGCTCCCACAGGGTTTCCAAACTCATCTTAAGATTTCACATTGCTAAACGCAGTACATTTGCATTTCCCGTGAATTTATCTTCCAGAGAAGTAAAATTATCCTTGGTATGTCAGATTTTCCTGAAGTCATTTGAAATAGGTAGGCAAATTCAAAATGGGAATGAAAATGTCATTCCAGAAATGGTTCTTGACTACAAAATTGAAGTATTTGTATAGAAATAGAAGAGCCTGTGACAGGAAAAAATGACTTTAGAAGGTACCTGGCATCCAGCTCTTGCCACGTTTTCCTGCAGCGTTTAGAATAGATACATAATTATAATTTTTGTTTTGTTGCTAGAATACACAGAATAGTGTAAACACAGAGGTAAAACTATTTCAGCTGAAGAATATGCTCCCTAAAAATTAATGCTACATAGAAATGAAAGGATACAAATAATTACAACTTAATGATTTTATGTTTAACTTTAACTTGTTCTCTAGTTCAATCAGTTAACTAACGGTGTTTATATTCTGAAAATCTATAAACATTGTGTTACAAGTAGTTTATTTTGGAATGATGATGTATTTAGCAGCATTCTAATGTAAGTCCTTTGATTTTTTATTAAAATGAAAAGTTAGGGAGAGACAAACATCCTTGTTTGTAGACCAGCACAGTATTAGCAGTTTTGGGTGCCACAGTATTAGGACATATAAAACTGTTAGAGAGCATCTGAAGGGGAATTATGAAGATGGTCAGTTGCATGTAACATTTCAATGCATTTTCTTGGTTATGTTACTCTTCTCAAAATACCTTTCAGTTCCTCAGCTTGACAATGACTTTTCTAAAAAGCTTTACAAATGAATTAGGTGAAAAACAAACAAACATCATCTTTCATGTGACAGGATAAAGTCAAGAATGGCTGAAGGAAAAGCCAAGCTTGGGAAGCTCTTAGAAGGAGTTGCTAGTTGGGAATATCCATAGAGAACTCAATACTGGACAATTCTGGTGGACCTAGAAATGTAGCTTCCTATTAACAGAGCTCAGAAAACAGCCTGCTCCTTTCATACAATTTTTTTTCACTTTCTTAGAAATAATATATTACTCCCCATCTAATACTGCCTTCTGACTCATCCTCTTAAGAGGTCACAAATGATTTTGTCACAAGGACATCTTCACCACGATATCCAAGGGTAGAGACTGATACATTAATTCAGGTTAGCACTGCATCGGTGACATGCTGCCACAACCACATCTAGCAGAGTTGGTGAAGAGATCGGGGAGGCCTAATTCATTGTGCATTCTGGGATGCACAAAAATAAAAACACCAAGATAAACATACTATATAATGTTTAACAGTATCAGAGAACTCTCTTAACATTAACATCTGTCCGAAGGGATAGGGATGATGCCAACTCCACAAATGCCTGTAATTTGAGTTGGAATTTGGAAGACGCTCAGAACCATGGTTGCAGAGCAATGTTTCATCAGATGCAATTTAAGGATGCATAACTCTTTTATACAGTAAAACTGAAAACAAATGGTTGTCTGCATGCCAGTAGCGTTTCTTGAAAATCTTAATCTTATTTGTCTATTGAGACAACAATAGTCCTGAAGAATCTGACATTGTTCAGGACTTCAGCAGATTACACTGCATATAATAATTAATATTTTAAAATAGAGACAATAATCAGAAAACAAAGAAGTGGAGTGAGTTTTACATTTAACGCATGTAATTATCAGAAGGCATGAGAATAAATTTCCTCAATCCCTGACATCTACTTTCTATAAAAGATTTTACTGAATCTCAGGAAAAGCTCAGGCTAATCATTAAGCTCTCAGTGCAACTGACCATAAACAGCCCCCAGACGGCTAATAACTATCATTTCTTCTCCTGGAGCTCCAGCAATTAAATAGCTAAAATCTCAAACTGCATGTCCTGTCACACATCACAAAACATTTAACAATGCCCCCCGTATTTTAGAATATGCCTGACTGAGAAGGGGGGAACAAGCTACAGAAATAGACTGTCACAACCAAACATTATTACCTTATTGCTCTGAAACATATAAAGGAAAATACAAAACTCCACCCTAAAATGCTGAAAGAATGTTACACAGTGAGTGCCAATAATGAATTACAGAAGATGATCAAAGAGCAGTTACAGAATATGATCTGAAAAGGTTAGAATAGCATCCACAGTAACCTACAAACAATTCTGGCCTCAGTGAATTGTTCTAGAAATTAGAGACATTTTTCTTTTATTTTTTTCAACTCAGTTTGATAACAAACAAATTATGTCTTCCGTCCACTATACAGAAAAACTGAAGAGAATTTTAACATATCAGTAGATTCATTGCTTATAAAACTGAAAATCTTATTCCATGTTATTAGTATGTCTTGTTTCTGATCAACAATTCTGATATTTTGTGATTATTTTTGTTTTCTTTCAGATGTAACTATAAATCTTTATCACTTGTTGCGTCCTCTTATTCTCAACTCTGTTAAACTTGTATCTATTTATTTCATTTACTTCCATAAATTACTCCCTTGTAGACCTTCACCAGAATATCTTTGACCCTGACATCCCTGTCTCCAGTGCTGACACAACCATGATCTTTACTGGAACCAAATATGTTGAGTCTCTTCCTACATAAACAGGTCACACCAACAATGACCCTTTGACGGACTGGAAATTACTAACCAGGTCTGATGATATTCTTTTGATGTTCACATCTCATTATGCCTGATTTCCTAACAACAGGAAAAAAATAAGGCAGAAGTAGCTCTGTGCACAAAGTAGACCTCTTAGAGCAAGGCCCAAGGTTTTTGGATCAGCCTCACCATCATCCCACAATATTTTGTCTCAGAAACTAGGTCTATTTCAGTGGTAAAGTAGATGATGCATCTTATCTCACAGTTTGTTATAATAGCTATATTTATGGCTCATTCCCACTCTCATCTTCTCCATTGACTGTCAAGAAGCAGTCTTGAAGAAGCAGAGAGCTAGTTTCAGAAAGAACAGAAGCCAACTAAAACAAACACTATCTCTTGCCGTCTTCTGAGTGTGAAGAATTGGAAATGTTTGATGTATTTTGAAATAAGGTCTGCCATCAGTTTGGTCTATGGATATTCATGCATACTATCCAAAATAAGCATTTCCAGTTATTCATTTCTACCCTCTTTTAAAAATCCGCTTTTGCTGAAATGCGGAGTGAAAAGAAATGAAATGAACTGATGGAACTGCTGGTAATATCAGTATACAGATCATACTCCTTAATATGAGATGAAACTGAGACATAAATCTAGTGCTAGCATTAATGTTCTTCCTGTTAAAGCTGTTTCCTCCTCTGCTTCTTGCTGAGTCCATAAAATCATTGCAGATACACTGTTTGGTAAATGCAACAATGTGAAACCCCATCTGGCTGGCTCTCTCATATTTTCCATGGTCTAATGAAATAGATTACTTCACAGAAGAAATATTCGTAAACAACATATTTCATAAAAATAAATTAACAGTCTAGGGAAAAGAATGCCACACTCTCCTAACCAAAATGGCAAAGTTTGGAGGATGACAACTGAACAAAAGTACGAGATAATTGTTGAGGTCTTCTCACACATTAAGCAGTAGAATGGCATTTCTCAACAACAGTTTGTTTAAAAAAAAAAAAAAAAAGTTGATGCGTTCAAAAATAAGTTAAATCTTTTTAAAAGTCTGAACAATGTGGAATAAACATGCAGAAGAGAGGAAAGTGAAGGGCAAACCAAGTATGCATTTATCCTACCTAAATTAAGAATCTATGTTGGATATTTCAACATCTAATCTAGTCTAAGTTGTTCTAGTAGTCATTGGAAAAAAATAGGTAGTTTTAAGATACAATTATTTAGACCAATTTGAGGCAGATCCTCTACAAGAAGTGTCTACTTCTCTTCATAGAATTAGCTTCAGATTAGTATCCTGGCTTCAGATGACGCTAAAGGTTCTTTTCTCTTGCCCAGTCATGTGGAGCTCACTGAGTTCAGGAATGCTGGGCCACATTCTCAAGATGAATTACTCAAATATGAGATTATAATTGACTATTCTGTTGAATCTCAAGTATGGGAAAGATAATAGAGGACAGACAAAAAATATTGCTATCTATGTAGGTATACTAGGAAGGCCTAGCTTTTCGTCTAGGACTCAAGCAATACAAGAAAGCTGGATAGTTACAAGGAGATTACAAGTAGTAATCGCCAGTATTTTTTGGAAATCTAAGTACAATACAGTTTAAGTAGAGGAAAATACAATGATAATGAAGTTAAATCCAGTTCTGGAATATATAATAATATTTTATACATCATGTTATTAATATTAAAGATATTAAAAAGGTTAAATTAACTTGAAAGTCTCCTTTAATTTAACTGGGCAAGAAAAATTCAATGAGTATTATAGATTGCAATAAACTTGTACAATGGCAAAAGCAAAACCAGATGAAGAAAATTAAGATTTTACATTGTTGTATTTTTGTTTGTTTGTTTGTTTTAATGTGTGATTAGTTCATTGGTTTGACAAAAGGCTGTATGTACTTATCTTCTGAATGAAAATTTAGAGGAAAGCATCTTTCATTTCTGTATTAGACCAAAGGAGACATGCATTATAACAAAAATATTGTAAACACAGAATGTCATTCTACTCTTTAAATGAAGAAATAAGTTCATTACAAGTGAATATACTTGTGATTTATACAAGTGTATACAAGAATATACAAGTGAATCAAAATGTGGCTAGTGTAGATAACATGTCATTGAGTCTGAAAAACATTCAAATTGAGTAAATGTTTAAAAGAAAAGCCCGCTTATACTGGAATTTTATTGATAAATCTACTCATAATCACAGCTACTGAGCTGAGCCTAACAAAATATAAGAAAAACCTCTAAATGAAAACAAGAGAGGTGATGTAATACATTCCTCTGGGAATGCCATGGTAAAGAATAGCATATGATCTACATTTGCAAATGAGTCAAAAGTTAACAGCTCTAAATATCATTAAGAAATGCTGCTCCCCTTTGTGCACAATTATTTCATAAAAAGGGTAGGCAACACTTTCATGTTCAGCACACAGTGCATTCCCGAGAAAGCACAAGCCATTTGTGCTTTGTATACAGGCTTCTATAGACTGAAGAATCAGAAGGTTTTATACAACAAAGGAAATGCATAATCATTTAGAAATAATACTAATAATAATTAGAAGAAAACAAAAACAAATTACAGAATACTGTACCTGCAATTGCATGAGTAAAAACCTCTACAAATTCTCCTCTAGTTCTGATAAAATTTAAGAATTTAGATCAATATTTCCTCTGGTGTAGACTTGCCTTGTCAAGCCATTGATTTGGATATACCATGCACCATAGGATCACCTATATAAACGCATACTTTTCCATTTATTTCAAGTTTTGGTTAAAGTAAGCTTATTTAACATCATTTCTTGTCCACTTTCCAAAGCTCTGATTTCATTTCCTCTTCTGTTTTAATATTTTTCTACGTGCTTTTCTGACAACTCAACCTCACTTTGTCACAGGTCTCAAAATCTGAGAAATAGGGAGCTACAAACTGAGAGAACAGGCAACTGTGAAATAATACTTAGAGACAGAAAGAGTAAATTACAGCTTAGTCAAAAGACTGAGGTATGCATGTGTCAACAACAAATTAGCAGCATATGGCAGAAACATTCAAATGGTAAATTTGGACTTATTATTACACTAAAAAATTCTCAGAACTTCTGAGTTAGAGGCAAAAGAACTTTTGATATTTTCAAGTCATGAATGTTTCTAAATGCATTATCAGAACTGTTCAGTAAAAGACCCCTTAAAAGCAAGAGAAGGAAAGCTCTTCAAAAAGTGCGAAAAATTAGCAGCTGTCAGATATTTGTAAGCAGCTTAAGAAAATTGTAGAAAAGCCTCTGCAATGAGGGGCAAATGTTGGTTTTCATAAATTACAACCTCTTCCCAACTCCTTTATGTTTTCAAGTATAATATGGATGTTGGCACAATTTCAGGTATTTCTGGTTTTGTTTTTTTGTTTGTTTGTTTGTTTTTTAATGAAGCATGTTTAGGAGAGATGGCCAATGCCATATTTATTTTAGCAGTGAAATCTTCAAGAGAATGGCATAGAGACAATCATTCTGCACTGAAGCAAACACACTCCATACACTACTGTTTTGTTCCATTTTAGCTTCATAATGGTATCAGTGCAAAAATCCTTAACCCGTTTAAGATTCTTATTAAAATCATGGCTTGAAGGACAATTTTAGATATATACCTTTCTGCATTTTTGGGAAATGCCAGACATACTCAGATTCAGACTTTCCACTTTCTCCATACTATAGACTGTAAAATCTAGACTTGATATCCTCTTACTTGTTCTTTTTTTACTCCTTCCCTTCAGTCTTTAGATGGTTATTAACTATACTCTTTATCTTTCCTACTGTACCCAAGCCCCCTAATTTTAGAAGCAACAAGAAAAATAGATTGCACTTGTCCACACCCTTTTCTAACCGAGACTCAATCCACTCCAAATAACTGAATGAATTTAAAAGAAGGCTACTAATTCCTGCAAATCAAAAAATATTGGTTTAGGGTTTTTTCTTCAGTACCATGGGCTGGACAGAAGTGTAATTCAGAACTGACTTGACTTTTCAGTACTTCTGAGCAGTGAAAACAAAAAATGATTAATGATGGTCTATATGAAAAGTACTATCCTACTGCAATATTTTCTTTCCAACTGGAAGGGAGAAACAGGAGGAAGGAAGGAATATTCATGAATTTTCATGATTATTGAAGTGTTGGCACTTCAAGGGCACTACCAGGGAAGGATCTTGCAGCAAGATATAAGGGGAAAAAATCTACTTGTAAAATAGCACCAGGTTTGTGAAAGAGAATGCAAACAGCAAGAAAAAATTCCGGAAAAGGTCTAAACTCCTGAAAAGATTACTGCAAACATCTCCTGCTAGAATGGCAGGAGCAGGAAATACGCTGCACTCTAAGAAAAATTCAGATTTACTCCATCAATAGTTTTAGAGATTGTAACTTCTGGAGATGAGCATGATTATGCCTCAGCACTACCTTTGAGTACCTGGCCTGGACTCACTGTTCTGTGGAACATGGAAAAGCAATTGTCTACCTCAGTAAGGTGGGTTAAACCGATCAATCATATTTAACATAGCTACATGAAAAGCTGTATATCTAGAAATCTACTGTCTGCACCCCACACAGGACATGCACATACCAGAAATACTCAAAACTATTCGTGAATACACCAGCAGAACATAACGTAAAAAGTAGATCCCCACCTACAAAGATAACTCCTCTCTCCTGTCTATATAAAAATCTCTATTCATGGAATTCAGGAAGTGCCATTATTATTTATTCACTTATTTCATTTAGTCATTATTATTATTCAGTACACAATCACTGAAGAGCTGGCTCTAGTTCTAACAGTCATAATCCAAGAGCAAGGCAAAAGGAATATGATCTCCTTAAATTCAGAGATCATAACAATTCTATAATGCGTTAACTACACAAACAACAGTGTAGAAGTGCAATTCATCTACATATGAATGATAATTGTGACTATGTTTTATTCAGAAATCCCTGCAGCTGTAGGCAATGTGCATCATTTTTTTAATATGTTTGCATGTTTAGTTTGATTAGTGCCATGGTTTTATTATTTTTCATCATTTTTCCACATCATAACATCACACAGTTTTCCTCATCTAGGCCCATATCCCTACAATTTCCTTTCCTCCAACTCCACTTCCTGGGGCATGGATCCATGGATCCCTTCACCTGCTTGTCACAGGAAGCAGGCTGAACCTGTGACAATTAGAAACTGCAATTTTCTGCTACGGTGAGCTTTCCTCTATTCGAGTTTCTATTTTGGCTGGAATACAAATAATAGAAGCAGGTTTGTCTCTATGTTTGTATGTATGTATCAGCAGCTTCCTTATTCACATTCATAGCATGATGTTTTGGAAGAATGGGAAAGTTGAAGATTGCTACAAGTTCTTATGACATGTGGAGTTAATCTGGGGAAAAGCAGAAAGCTAACTACAACATCAAGTTGAAGAACTGAGCTTGAATTTGCACCTCAGCTTTTCTGGATTCACTCTTCTACCATGCATGCCTGTCATTCCTCCAGGAATATCTGAACTTGCCAGCCCAGTAATGCTTATTGACCTATTTAGGGCAACTGTGAGAGCTGTCACATTCCTGCATTTAAATACTTGCAGAAAGTTAAGGGAAAAATATTCCAAAGTATGCATGAGAGAAATAGCTTGAAATAGCAGCCCAGTTTCTTATAGTCCCTGAGGTGTGGCAGACAAATGAGCAGGAGCTGCTCTAGCAACCGCCTTTCACATTTCTCTCCCTTGTGAACTGTTCAGCACTTACATGACTGCATTTGTCAGTTATATGAATAAAAGAACAGCATCAGATACACATTTGCAAAAAGTGTACTGACAGTCATAGTTCATCTGTATGATGTTAATTTAGATGCCAATAATGGCATATATATATATATGACCATTCTTCTAACTGTGTCTATCCAGAGCAAAACAAATTTTCCTTGTCCAGCTTCCTTTAAACCATCCTGGATGCAGCTTGAGTCATAGTCAGAGAATCATCTAGGTCGGAAAAGAATTTCAAGATCAGCAAGTCCATCTGTCCACCTGACCCTACTGAGTCTGCTGAGCAACCCTGAGGATGGCTCCAGGACACCAAGAGGCTTCAACACCAAGTGTCTTGACTTCTCTGTTCTATGGGAAAGTACAGTTTAAAAAAAAAATAATTGAATGTTTTCTTACTAAACTGAAATGTATGGTAAATGGCTTATGTTTAAATGCTAACATACAATGAACCCTTCCACAGCTTCCACAACTGGACATTCCCCGTACAGAATCCATCTTGTGAGCACGGTTTTTTTAACTAACAGACATGCCTACTGTTCATTATTTATTTTTTGAGTTTACTAACGGTATTAAGTAATAAACCAACATCATTTGTATTTTAATGTCTAAATGCTCTTCCTTGACTCTGCTTGATTATTTCCTTCACCCTTAAAACATCCCACTTACAGCAGAGAATATTTCAGGGAAGTCTCCAATAAGTTCTAGTTGCTGGTATTGTGACAACTATTCATTATTCTGCAAGCAGATCCTTTAACCATTAGAAGGCAGTTAATATATGCCTCTCTAATGTTTGATGAATGCCCAGAAACCAGAAATCACATGACCTCAGCATTCCCAACAACACTTTGGTATCAGTACAGAGACTGGTGTATGAGAATGCATAAATTGGATTGAAATCCCAACTGAGAAACACTATTTTCAACTCCTACAAATACAGTTACTGAATAAGACACAACTTTCACTGAAATTTTCATGGTAAATAATTAACAGTATTCCATGTAGTGTCTTAAAATATTTGTATAAAAATGTTCTAACAGTGATTGCTTGCCTCCAATTTGCCAATGACTTACAAACTATGCATACTGCTTTTGGCAGTAGTCAACACCACTCCTTTCAGACTCTCAGTCCTGTATTGATTACACAGAGAAATTTACAATTTCAGTCATGCAAGTCTTCCTACTTGATCATTTTTTACTTGTAAGCACGTATTTTCCATTTGTCTTACTATCTGGACAACTGTATAAAAATGTTGCATTTTCTTCTCTTCTCATTCCCTCATTTTATGAGTAGCAGGATAGTACCAAAGGTAAAAATGCCTCTGCTAAAACTAGCAGTAATAAAGCATTCAATACTCATTAGAATGGAGTGAGCTCCTATGTCCCATTTTGTGTCCTGTATGTACAAAACAAAACAATACAGGATGAAAATTTGTGAAGATTTTCTTGCATGCTGCTTTAAATTAAGATTTAACCTTACTGGAGAATTTGCAGGTTCTGCACAACAGGTTTAAAGTTGCCAAAAATACATATTTTTAAACATTTTAAAGCATTGAGGCCCCACAGAAAGGGAGAAGGTACTAATCTAAATGGAAAACATCTGCACATTTTGAAAAACATGTCCAGCATAATTATTATTTATTTATGCTCAAGTTATTAAAGTGATTTTCATTGTGTCTGATTGTGGAAAATTCTGGCTTGAGTAAGAAAATACAGCATAAAAACACTGCTGTTTGTCAGAAAGGTTTAGATTTTAAGATAAGTAAGGCAAGTGCCATTCCACAGCAGCTTGACAAATACAATTATCTTAGTCCTGTAGTGGCTCAACACCTGGTCAGACAAACACCAACATTAAGGAGAGAACAGGAGCTGTGGGGCAGAGAAAGGGGGTGAGAAGGAAGAAACTAAGGGAGCTGGTGCCCCTGGATTCCTGACGTGATTGTTGTAGCAAGAGACTAGATGCAAGCTCCAAACGTTCAGTGAACAGAATCAGGCCTATGCAGTCTCTTCAGTCAAGTGGCAAATTCTGGGATCTCATTCCCAGTTACAGCTCAAAGGTAGATGTTTAAAAATCTGAGCAGTCCCAACTGGGAAAAAAAACAACCATCCATCTACTCTTTGAAGTGCAGTCTAGCACAACCCCGAAAGAGCCTCTAGTCAGTAACCCAACCATGACTCAGAAACTTAATTTCTCACACGCTGTTGACTTCTCCTCGCCACTGCAAAAACTCAGATGAGCATGAACAGTGCTGAATTGTAGGCTAATATAATTTCTTGCAACCACTACAACTATGAGGAAAAAAACAACAATCAAATACAAAACCTCTTTATTCAGCCATCCATTCACTGAAGATTAGTTTAAGGCCTCTTTCAGCAGTAAATTTAATTGAGGCTTTTAGATGGCTGGGCAGTCCTCCTGACAGGAGGTGCCAGAGAATCAACAAACACCAGCACACAGAGTTTGTTTGCATCTTGTAACACCTAAGGTTGACCAGCTTTTCAGAAAACTTGACCTCAGCATTTAGCCACAGGAAGAGTGTTATAACAGTTGAACTAGTAGTACGTGTACACTTTTTTTTTTTTTTGTACTTCTAGATATACATACACACACACACACACACACATGCATTGAGGTTGCTCTGAAAGTAATGCCTCCTATTTTTTTAATGTTGGTCCGCAACATCATTTGTGGATGTTGGTGGTATGGCAGTAGAGGTTGAACCTTCCTGTCCAGATTTCACTACATGTTGTTGCTGCGTTACAAATGGCAGCAGAAAGGCAGTCTGACAAAATGACGTCTGATATGAAAGTGCATATGAAGCAAAGGTGTGCCATTGAATTCCTCCCTATGAAAAGAAAATGGCATTCACTGATATTTGTCAACACTTGCTGAACATTTATGGAGACAAAACAGAGGATGTGAGCACAGTTAGACAGTAGATGACATATTTCAGCAGTGGTCACAGTGACAGTGGTCACTTCCACTGGTGCAGATATTTATGAGCACAGCATGCAGGCTCTTGTTCATTGCTGGTGAAAATGCACAGATAATGGTGGTTACTGTGTTGAAAAACACTGTTTTGTAGCTGATACTTTGCTCTATAGCAAATAGTGCTACTGTGCTCTTTGTATCTGTGGTAGTGTCCTTGGAAATAAATAGGAGGCATTATTTTGGTGTGACCAACATGTGTTTAATATATTTCAAGACAATAATATCCCATGAAAAATTAAAAATGATAACGAAACTTGACATGAAAGAAAAATGGAAAGATTATTGCAGTATCAGAAGTAGCAGATGAAATTTGCTGCTTAGAAACACTTAATCATAGATTAAATGACTGTCCCACCTACTCAAACCAGGAATAAAAATATTTTATAGCTAATAAGTTTTGTATGTGACTTATATGGCTGTGCCCTACAGTGATCAGATGAATTTTACAAGTAAATCTATCCACTTTCAGGAGAGGATTTTGGGGAAATGGAGAAGGAGGGTAGCAGACTATTTCTAATTTTAGTAATGCTTTCATAATGTACTGTCTAAACTATCCCAGTGAGGCAGGGGCAGAGGTGAAGCTGAAGTTGCACACGCCCAGCCCAGCAACCTAGAAATCTGCTAAATTCACTGGTACAAGAATGCTTTGTTTAACTTCAATGCGCATGAATCTCTGATACATTTATCATTCACAAAGTTTAATGCTTGCATTGTTCGTAGTGCAACTTCTCCTAAAGCATAATGATATTGCTGATGATATTTGATATCATTAAGAGACACCAATTCAAATATTCTTTAACCAAAAAAAAAAGGGAACAAGAGAGGCCAAGTAATTACTAGTAATCCCAGGAGCTCTGGAAATAACAAAACCAATTTTCTATAACTAGCTGTCTTTAAATCTCTCTACCAAGAGCCAAGTCAAGGAAGGCAAAGTCTTTGAAGCATTAGGACCTCGTTTTGGGAAAACTCATAGCCTTACAGAGATTTCTGTAGCTGAAGTTAATGTACAACTGAAGTACATAGAAGTGCACTCACAACACATATCAGGCTATAGCTTCAAGCTGTTCCCCCAGAATGAACTCACATTTGAAATCATTGCAGAGGAATTCTGCAGCAGAAGTAGAGCAAAAATGCTGCTTTGTATCATAGTTTTAACTCTAACATCCCCACCTTCTTGAGATGTAATTTCTTATACAACTTTCTAACACTTACAGTGTACACAGTACATTTTCACAGACGTCTTCCTTAATGCTCAAGCCTTACTAAACAATCTATACTGTGCATTAGGATGAGACCCCTTCCATATGAGTTTTTAGTTTCCACTTAATTATAAACCATATCATAATAGCGAAGAACAACTTTTTATGGTTCAAGTTTTATACAGTTCCCTTAAAACTGGTAACACTACACTTCAGAAAAGTACTTACCTCATTATCTGTTCCCACATCCAACATCACAGGTAGGCACTCGTAAGGTTTCACTCCTCCGCATGCTGTATAAAGTGCCAGTTTACCAACTGGGATGCCCATTCCATAACAGCCAAGGTCTCCAAGACCAAGAATACGTTCTCCATCTGTCACTACAATAGCCTGGAGGAAGAAAGAAAAGTACTTTAAAAATCAGTTATTTGCTAAGATCATTTTTGTATATACAAATTATTTTGTAATCATACCTGTGTTCTTTAAATTTTTATTTAAAAACAGGTACAACTAGTACAAATAAATCAACAGTAAAACAAAAGTCATGAAATCATAGAATAATAGGATCATTAAGGTTAGAAAAGACCACTAAGATCACCAAGTCCAACTGTCAACCCACCACTAACCATGTCCCCTCAGTGCCATATCTACACATTTCTCAAACACCTCCAGGGATGGTGACTCAGCCACCTCCCTGGGCATCCTGGGCCACTGCCTCACCACTCCTTTGGAGAAGAAATTTTTCCTAATATTCAATCCGAATGACCCATGGCACAACTTAAGGCCATTACCTATCATCCTATCACTAGTAACCTGGGAGAATAGGCAGACCCTCACCTCGCTATGACCTCCTTTCAGGTAGCTGTAGAGAGCGATAAGGTCTCCCCTGAGCCTCCTCTTCTCCAGACTCAACAATTCCAGTTTCCTCAGATGCTCCCTGTTAAGACTTGTGCTCCAGAGCCCTCACAACTTTGTTGCCCCTCTCTGGACACTCTCCAGGCCTCAATGTCTGTCATGTAGTAAGGGGCCCAAAACAGATCACAGTACTCGAGATGCGGCCTCACCAGTGCCAAGTACAGATGATCACCTCCCTGCTCCTACTAGCAATGCTATTTCTGATACAAGCGAGGATGCCACTGGCCTTCTTAGCCATCTAGGCACACTAATGGCTTTTATTCAACCAGCTGCCAGCTAACACCCCTCAAATTCTTTTCCTCTGCTTATTTGGATTTGTGAAATGGTTTATTGTATATCACTGTGTGATATACAAAAAGCACTAAAATAGTGCTTTTGTTGCACTATTTCAGATTACTGCTTCATCATAAATGGGACTTTCATGTAAAACTTTTCAGAATGCAAAAGTGACATGCTTCATGTTGCATTACAAGGAAACTGGCATTGTTCCCTTTAACATTTTTTCTGTCAACAATATCAGAACAGAATAGAAAGCGAAGTTTTCCACAAAAAGAAGATTCCCAGACTCCTGGGTTTTGTCATCACTGTTTCCAGGAGAATCAGAGCCAGCCAATCCTGCTGACTTTTCAAAAGGCTGTCTACATTCACATAGTTCTCACCCTTTGAAAGTGTATTTGTTTTTCTCTTGAGCAAATAACATGCCCTATCATATTTATATGTATGAGATTGTAAGTGTTTCCATTGATAGAAATAGAGAAACTCTGTGAAACCCATAAAGTTATATGCCCTAATAAGGAAGATTTTTCATATTAGATGACAGAAATACACTCCATGTATTCATGAATACAAATCTAAAGTTAGAGACAAAATATTAAACAGGTTCATATAAAGTAAAAATTTAAAAATAAATAAAAAGCCACTGCTGTAGCTACAGCCCAACTGTCAGATTCTTAGGTTAACATTTCAATCACAATGAAGTAGACAGTACCATAAAAATGTTCCTGTAGCAAGAGCAATGAAGTGCAACTACTGTACTAAAGACATGGAAAACTGACAGAGAGCAAATGAAACACCTGCATTCCTTAGTATCAGGTTGCCAAATCCATGCAAAGGTCTCCTCAGAAACATTGTGAAACAGATTCAGAATGCAACACAGATTAAATATGATCAAAATTTAACAACTGACCCTGTGGCCTAGAAAAAGGTGTTAAAAATTTTACAGTTCCTGCTGCCAACAACCACTTCTCTCATAAATACGACTTGTTATTCTTTTCCAATTTGCTGGAATTTTTATGATACAAAGAAAAGTCTATATATATATTTCAAAATTCCATACATTCAATAACTAATAGGTTTTTTAAAAACAATTGTGTGCCGCATATACAGCTTCTAAATCTCAATTATAAAGAGCTGGCTAAAACATAAATCGCGCTCTGAAAGAAATTAAGCAATGCAGTAAATGTTCTCTGACAGTATCAGCTTTGTTAAGCAAACAAAATTGAACTTACCTTGATGACACTTTCTGGCCAGGACTTCAGCATTGCAGCAATGTGTCCCCGGTCATGGATAGTAATAAAAAGACCTCTGCAAACAAAAGAATACTTATCATATATACAAGCTAACAATTATTCCCTTCTAAATTATTTAAATCATAAATTAGCTTCATGCATATGTTTCTGACATACATAAATTCTTTTCAGTAAATGCTTAGCTTCTTTGGAATGAGAGAATTAAATACCTGCCTTTATTAGAAGTCAGAGAAAACGTAACTGAGAGAAAATGTAACTGCTCAAAGATTCATTGAGCAGTGAAAATCTGCAGGACTTAATTCTGCAAATTATTAAGCTTGATTTTACAGCTCTCTAAGTATTTGATATGTTCAAATGCATTCATTAATTTACTGACTTGAAAAACCGTATTCATTTTATAGCAGTGATCCCTAATGCTCATGCAGTCCTAAAATTTTTAGGCAATAATACACCAAAGTTTTAATCTATGAATGAAAACTGAAATAACTCATCATCATTAATTCAAGAACATTCAGTTATGTATTTAGAAAACAGTCTGCTTATTTAATTAGACTTCCCAAAATGCTGTAAAGAGCAATGCAAAATAAATGCTGATGCTTCCTTTCTGATGTACAGCATAACAAGCTGTTTTATGAACTGCTGTGTAAACTGCTTACATAAAGCATAAAACACAGTTTGTCAAAACTGCTAGCTTCGGAGATGTCCAGTCTGAAGAGATGAGCATGCTAAACTGAATGAAAAGTGCAAAAGGAAAGCTGCCCAAAGATATTACCCTTCTCCTTTCCCCTTTCTCCAATTTACAAAGACCTAATAGATTGGTGTTAAATGAAGTAAGATTTTGTAGTGATTTTCTAAAGCACCAGAGCAGCCTAGTGTGGTTAAATGACCTCTTTCTTGCAAAGCAGGGAGAAAGGTCTCTATGGCGTGAATACCACAGCAGAGGAAAATAAATGCAGGATGGCAGCTCCAGAAGGAACTTTGTCCAAACATTTGTAAGGACATTTGAATGAGTATTCAGAGCCTGTTTCAGAAATCTGTCCAAGAAGGATCACATTCAAATAACAATGAGAAATAGGGGCTAAAGTGTAAACAAAGTCATGTTGAAAGCATTTTGTTCCCCTCCCTCCATCTTTCCCTCCACTCTTTCTGTATGTTATTAACACATTTCTGAATGCATTGTCCTGACTGAGAAGATGCTGTTAATTTTAAGGGCACAGTTTCCTTATTCTATAAGAATATGAAAACAGAAAGGAATCTCTTTATCTGGATCTGTTGTCTTCATCTTTCAAGTCTTCAGTTATAGATATTTTCTCCTTTAAGGCTAGCAATGCTACATGCATGCAACCACAGAAAAGCAGGCGATGTACTTTTTTCTTATCTAGGAGACTATACCATGGCCAGAAACAGCAATAGCTGAACAAGGTTTGTATTAGTGGGCTAGGGTGACACTAGCTAATTAGGCAGCCAGGTATTTGACCACCCAGTAGACATGAAGGTTACATTTTGGCTGTCAAGGCATAACTATGAGAACAATTGAGAAAGCAGCATGGCAGCAATCTCAAGCTACAGAACATTGCAGGCTGGAAGCTACACAGCTTAAGTGGGACTAATTGATAGAAAAGCTTTCAGAAATAAGACAGAACTTTCCATTTATATATAACGTTAACAACCATAAGTGATGTCAGCAATGCTCATTGCCCAGAATTAAGCAACAGGCAACCCATGCTGTGTCCATGGTTTTGACTCAGTCCTTCAGGCTGGAGCAGTTAGAGCAAATGAATAAGTAACCTGGCACAATGTAAATCTACATGGAGCATGCATTTGAGTGCATAGGCACCAATGCTCACTTTTAATTGTTTTGGCTCCAGTTAGACTTCAGCGATGGTTCAAACCAGTCTAACCAAAAGTATAACTTGTACTCATCTCCCTTTCATAGAAACATAGAATGGCTTAGGTTGGAGGAGACCTTAAAGACCATCTAGCTCCAACTCTCTGCCATCCACCAGATCATGCTGCCCAGGATCCCACTCAACCTGGCCTTGAATGCCTCCAGAGATGGGCATCCACAGCCTCTTCGAGCAGCCCGGGCCTCACCGTCCTCTGACTAAAAGATTTCTTCCTAAAGCCTAATCCAAATCTTCCCTCTTTTAGTTGAAAGCCATTCCTCCTTGTCCTATCATTTTGAATAGAAAGAAAATATATGAAGTTACAGTCCAGCAAAAATTTTGCAAAGAAGTTACTATGCCTCCTTTTCTCTTGTCACAGCATCAGTAAGACCAGAGCTCTAAACAATGATGAGTGAACCCAAACCAGGACATCAGGATCCACTGAAAAAAGGATGGATTTGGGGGGAGTTCACTGACTTCACCATACTGTAGATTTTACACGTGTGAAAGTCATTCTGAATCACATAATTTGGCTTTGTTTCAGTAGAATTCTAATCTATTAGCACAAAGTAAACAATTAAATAGTGCATTTGTTTTGTCATGCTTCAAGGAAATAATGTTTCACCATCAACATATTTGTCCGTTTTCTATTAAAGTATAGTTCAGAAAAATATTTTGGAGTAACAGAATAATCTTTTCTTTCCTCTTCTAATAAAAACAGGAGGTATTCTAACATAGAAAATGCCAAACATTTCTGAATGTAGAAGTTCAAATTTTTCTCACAGCCCTTCACATTCAAAACTTTATTTGAATTATGGACTGTATTAAAATTGTAATAGAAGTGATTTCACCTCCCCATGCCATCTAAATCAACAAGCTTAAAAATAATAGTAATAAAAGTTCTCAGGGAGCAACTTCAGTTTCTGAGTCTTCACTGTCCCAAACTCCTGTACTTTGCAAAATAAGTCAAGCTAGTTCCTCCGTTGAAATTCCCTTATATTTGTGCTAAAATTATACAAAGTGGTACAATATAAACATTGCACTAGAAGCTACGAGTACCTAAATCCCAAGAATAGAATCGTTTGCTCTTTATTCACCAGTGGATAATAGCATTTCCCATGGCAACTGTTCAGTATGGTCTCCTGTCATATACAAAGAGTGCTCAAGCTTTTGATTACATCTTAACTTATTAAGTTCTTTTTCTTAGTGATGCCCCTCCCAAGACTTCTGAGGCCCAATAGATTCTATAGATGGGCTGATTTAAAAAAGGAAGATTTTTTTTTTTTTTGCTTTTTTTTTTTTTTTTTACATTTCCCTTTGTACAGGAGTGAATACTTTTGCATTCATTACTTTAATGCAAAAGTATTTCTTTCAATAAGGAAAATAACTGCCACTGAAGTTTCAGCTGATTCTGAGCTCCATCCTGAATTCATCAGTAGAGAGAAACTCAGTCTTTAAACTTTCTAGACACTGCATATGCAAACCACATTTAAACATAAAATTGTGTAGGAAACAAAACAGAGATTATATCTAAAAATAACAGCAAAATGGGAACAGCAACTTTAAGTGAACTGTACATGCTTTTATCATTCCTGAAAGCTTGGACTTGTATAGTTCATAAAAAAAGGTAAATATTAACAATAAGTGAAAGACAATGGAAAATAAATTGTTGGCCTAGGAAATACTTACATAAATCATACGTGTTTGTAAATAATACATGTGTTTTCATGCTTGGCATGTGGTTTCATAAATGACTGTTAATAAATATCTATTTCCCAAAGAAGTTGGTTTCAAGTATTCTGGAAGACGGAAGATAACATATGCCAACTCAAACTAGCTGAATTTAAAAGAATAACAGAAGCATTATTATAAATTTTACAGTGATTCAAAAGCCTAATTTGGCACAGAATTCTAGGGAGATAATTAAAAAAGAGAAAAATACAATCGCTGTAAGTCATTATGTCGAGGGGTCTGAATCATTCAGTTACAGGAGCAAATCAGAAGTTAGTCTTATTTCAAGACTTCCTTTCAAAAATGCTGTTTCATGCCACCGTTTATCTCTGCTTACAGCTTGTGTAGCATTCTTCTGAGTTCCCAAGTTCACCACAGCTATTTATCAATCCCTGATAGCAAGTGGGCTGCTTTAACAGTTTCTGCTGTTAAAAATAACTTCCACGTAGCAGACATGATAACGCAGAGGTGAGCTATCAGAGAAGGCCTGGGGGAGATGCTGACCATAGATCTGAAACATGCTCTCGAGCTTGCAGGGTATATTTTGCAAACATAAGACAGCAGAGAGGGTGGAAGGAAAAAGCTCCAGCTCTCAGAGAGCCTGATTCTTGCTACCAAAGCACACTGCTACTTCAAGTGTATGGCGTGATTTGTAAAAGCAACCCATTGTACTTGAAACATACCTCTTAATGTTTTCAAAATGTCAGTGGCTCCATAAACATGCAAAAAAGTCCGAGCTTTGTACAACAAGAAGCAAAAGGATGAACTAATTAACTGCTCTCATTCAGCACAAAAACTATTTATATTATAAAGCAATCAGAATAAATCATTGAAAGTCTTACGCAGTAAACTTTTAAACCAAGATTCTTAAATGATACATAAAACAAGTACATCTTGTCTCTTTGCTACATAATTCTCTACTTAATTTTGGAAACCGTGATGTGTAGCTCAAGATATTTTGGAAGAAAATTAAGAATTCTTCATGATAAAAGCAGCACTTCACAGACGTTGTAATTGCAGGCTTTGAATTAGAAATTTTTTTTTTCATTTATATGAAATAGTCATCATTGCATATCTGGATTAAACTTTTTTAATTACTATCTCACCTCCTTTACTCACTGAATCAACAGCACAGCACTTTATTGTCTAACTATTCAGACTGTAATGATGCATCCTTTTAATATAACAACAGAGCAGACAAAATCATCTCTCTTCAATATTCATTTCTTAAAGGACAAATTTCTTGACCTTACTCTATTCCAAACATCTCATGTATCTAGACAACCAGTTTGTATGTACTCTTGCTGAACCACAGCAGCATAATGGCTTATAAACGGGATGTGTTTGTCTGAAAAGCAAAAGATAGACTTTGAGAAGTATAGTACTTAAGAGCCAGAGCTATTTTGCTCCGGAAGCTACTTAAATTCTTTTGACAGTTACTCAATAAATAACTTAATTATTACACCCTAATAGACTCAAATAGAACTATTTGAAGATTGTGATTGAGAGAACATTTCACCAGAGCCAGACAAATTAATTCTAAAGACAAAAATATCCTGCTGTTCAACTTCAGTAGCTACTGTATTCATTTTATTTCATGCTGATACTGTGTAAAAAACCATAATTACAGCATCAATCATGTCTCTACTAGGAGTCCTGCAATGCTAGTGATGTTTAAAGATTTTTTTTTAAATGTTGTTTAAACTGTGAAGTACACAAAACAAGTGAAATCGCTGTCTTTCTAAGTACATACTTCAACAATTTGTCCTGTCTCTGCTCATAGGAACATGGAAATACTCCAGGATTTAGACAATAAGGTCCTTCAAGCCAGTTTTCATTGACCTTTAAGTTGACATCATTTGCTCTCAACAACCACTAAAAGGACAAAAGTGAGGACATATTAAATAGGCTTCTTTTTATGGCACATCCTACTCAACTTCCACTTTAATGAAGAAGTCATTTCTGGAAACAGACACTATCTTCCCATTGTACAGCTGACCTCCACAACAGAAAAAGGACTGAAGACAAGTTCATGTCCCAGTGATACAACAGCTCTTCATGCAGAGAGCTGTAGTGCTAAGAGGCAAAATTCAGAAAGGAAGGCAGGGTAATGTAGAAAGAACGCAAGTTAAATTTGTTATAATAGATTATCAGTGAGTTTCCAGGCATAAACAGGGCTGGTTTATCCATGATTGAGCTACCTGCAAATCACATTCAGTGACATCTCTGAAACCACATCTATAGGGCACAGAATCGCAATGTCACCAAGGTTGGATGGAACCTCGGAAGATCTTCCAGTCCAAGTGCTCTCAGCTAGAGCAGTTATTTTGCCTTGGATTCCTCTGGGGTAAAAATGTGGTATAGGGCATGAATTTTCCTCAGTTTTTAGCAGGGAGTGTTAGTGGTAAAATGAAAATATCTAGTCTAGCAGAGTTTGCTTCTCACTTACGAATTTTCTGAATTCTGCATGCAAGAAAATGAAGTTTTAATTACAAAAACTGTATGGAGACCTTCTTGTTTCTGAAATACTGTTGATACAAAGACAATGCTTTGGCAGCCTTCACTCTGCATTTCGTCTACTCCATAAATTCCTCACTACCAAATCTTTTCAGTTAGAAGTCTAGATTTTTATCATTAACCATAAAGCAGCTTGTTTATGCACAGACTAATTCATAGTTAGAAATCCTGGCACATTATTCTATTTCACTTCTGCATGAAAGTGGACTCCATTGTTCCACCATCACGACTGAGAAGCCAGGCTTTGGTGGCTGCTGGGAAACACAAGAAACCTTCCAAGACAGGAATTTTCAGGGCCCTGAGTCAGTGCTTTACAGTGACACAGTTTCTCTGTTGACAGTTCATCCTATCACAGAACTGACTTCTCAGCAATTTGTTTTCCCACATGAAAATATAAGATTATAAACTGATAAGCAGAATAAATAAATCACTGTTCAGTGACGCTGTGAGTAGTTTGGTATTAATTAATTCTCACTATAAGAAGCAAGTCTGTTTGGGTCATTTCCCTTTCGTTGTTATTTTAGTGTTCGGGATCACTCAATAACTAGATCATAGAATCATAGAATCATCAAGGTTGGAAAAAACCTCCAGGATCATCCAGTTCAACTGTCCGTCTACCACCAATATTCCTCCAGTCAAACATGCCTCTTAGTACAACATCGAAATTTTTCTTGGGCATCTCCAGGGACAGTAATTCAACTAGCTCCCTGAACAGCCCATCCCAGCAGCCTGACCACTTTTTCAGAGAACAAATTTTTCCAAATATCCAACCTGAATCTCTCCTGGCACAAGCTGGAGCCATTCCCTCTAGTTCTACCACTAGTTACCTGGGAGAAGAGGCCAAACCCCACTTTGCCACAGTCTTCTTTCAGGCAATTGTAGAGAGCAGTAAAGTGTCCCCTGAGCCTCCTCTTCTCCAGACTCAACAATCCCAGCTCCCTCAGACAATCCCCATAAGACTTGTGCTCCAGACCCCTCACCAGCTTCATTTCCCTTCTCTGGACACGCTCCAGGGCCTCAGTACTGCACCTCAGTACTTGAGATGCAGCCTCACCAGAGATGAATATAGAGGGACAAGCTCTTCCCTGCTCCTGCTGGCAACACTAAACATAGATAACATCAGTTAAGTAATTCTTACAAACTTAAAAACTGAAGTAGCTTCAACAATGTTTTATTCAGACTACTGTCTGACCATGCATACCCATAATAACATTCTAAAAATCAGAGCTGCGGATGACTACTTTCCAAATTAAACAAGATTGTCTGATTTGTATTTGAACACAAGTCTTTAAAATGGGTACAGTAATTGAAATCTTGTAGTTTAGAGTCTTAATTAAAATCTGAGTAATTTTTAAACACAGATGTTAAACTAAAATATTTTAGAAGATTCAATGGAATATTGCAAGAATAGGTCAAAATAAAGATCACTTTAGCTCTAACTCCAAAAATATGCTGTGGTAGTATATCCTTAGCATACAGATGGATCAGTTGCACATTCTTCAAATATCTACTTCTGACTGTTTTCTTTTGACATCTAGATTTTAGCCATTTTTTTCAATTACTGCATTGACATTTGCTACAATATTTTCCATCATTTTATGTCCATATTTTCCACTATCGAAACCATAGTTTTAAAACAGTAAAATGCAAACAACCTGGCTAGCACTAGTTCTGCTAGTATTTCCTATTACATTTTTAACATGCATGAATATACAAGCCAGACATACATCTTAGGACTCTGTCCAACAAAATCTTTACATGAGGAAAAAAACTGTATGTCCCACTGTATCTCAGACACAAAAATTGAGAGGCATACGTGACTATTTTTAAGAGTATGTTATCTGATGTTAACAAAATTGCAACAAACAAGTTCTTACCTGAAAGTCAATCCCAAAAGAAATGAGTCTTTAAATCTTACCAGTAAAAAACAGGAAATGTATATTTATATTTTCTACTTAATGTATATTTAATTCTACCCAAAAATATTTATTTCTACCCTAAAACATTCATCTCTTGCCTTTTCAGAAGTTCCTTACCAGGAGAGGCATATGGCTGTCTCAAAAACTGCATGAAAAGATCTTCAAAACTGATAAACATAACATATAACATAATAAATATAATATAAATATAAACACAGGATGTATTAAACACACAATCTCATTATCATGATCTTGAAGGCTGACAATTGTTATGCCTTCTTTTTACTTTAAATTGTCTGTTTTAAGATCTATTTATAAGGCTTCTAGTCAGAGATAGAACACTCTGATTTCAGCATATCCAAGTTACTTAAGAGCTGGAGGCTTTTACTTTCTGTTTTTGACTTCGCCAAATACAAGACTATTTTTAAAGTTACAGTATCTTGTATTCAAAATGCAACAACAGGAGCATGCTGGACTGCTGAGTAATGAGAACATAACAAACAGAGAAGCTGCTGAGTAGGTAAATGGGGGATTTGGGTGGTGCTGAAGGACGTGCAGCAAATGTACAGAAAACAAGAGCTGGAGAATTTCCATTGTAAGCAGTGAGCTAATAAAAGCATTGTAATGTTTCTAAGTCACTGGCATTGTCTCATCTGAAATACTACTGGCACCTCATTTTGCAACATAAAAAGACAGTAATGGGAATTAGTGGAAATGTGGAGAAAGTTCTCTGCACATTGCCAGAGGGTGGGATACCTCTTTCTCTGCAAAGACCTCAGTGTAAAAGAACATACTGAATGCTTATCCATCACCTGTAGTAGATCTTTGCTACATGCTCATGTTGCCTATATTTTGTAAACACATGCAGTAATATCATTTCTTCTTTTATCCCACTGATAGCTAGAGTAGCTCTTCTACAACATAGTCCTAGGAAGGGAGAAAGAAGCACGCACATTGCTCTCAGTGCTTCTCAAGCAATAAGTTGCAAGTTTAAACACCACACAAATGAATGTGTGAGGGCACTCTTCACATCTCCAAGAACAGCTACAGAAATGTAGAAGATCTTCTGTAAGTGTTCTTCTATGCATAAATGCACTCTACTAAGCAATTCTGCATTATACGTTCAAGAGGGTTTCAGAGTACCCACTTCTATGTATTCTGAAGGACCGTCATCTACAATTCTGTAACTCCTCTGCAACAGTAAGTTCAACGAAAATGTTAAATAGTCCTTAGTACAGGTATCTACTACATACAGCAAAGATGCCACGGAGACATTGTAGCATAGATGTTCAAGAAACAACATACTGATAGAAAGAATTTTCATATTAACTACTTTGTAACATCTGTACAGTTGTTATTCCTTTCTGTAAGTCCATTTGATGCCTCAATGCAGCACAAAGTAATACATGTAAACTAAAACGATCTGTTCTGCCAAACTAAAAGGCTAAGCATGCCTAACACTTCAATATCAACAAAAGTCTTAATAAGTAAGCTGTGCATTATCCTCCTTTTCCAATGTCTTTTAATAAAAAAATAGGCTTCCCCACACACACAGTTAAGTAATACCTGACTTCATAGTTCCTGTCTGTATTTAGCTGCACTGAAATGCCTCATGTCTCACAGCAGATCAATTGCATTGCTCTAGAGAGAAGCCTAAGAGCAAAATAGCATAAGTCATAGGTGATGGTATGGTGGCCAGAGCTGTGGAACAAAATGTGGTAGAAATATGTCATTACTAAGTATATTTCTGAAGATTGAAATTAACATGTTATTTCCCTGAAAGCCCTTCCAAACAGAGTTAAGGACGCTTTGGTGCAAAGCTGATACTGAAGACCACCAAACGCCAAAAAAGTTCACGTCTTCAAGAGAAGGAGTTTATATTCCCAAACCAAAATTATTACCTTCTTTATGATGAGGCTACCAGTATGAGCAATCTCTCTCTTTCTGTCTTTAAGGATCTGACTTTACTAGGGCCACACTCACAAAGGCATTAACAGACTCCAGATATGAGCATCTGATAATTCATGTTACTGTTTCAAAAACAGATGAAAAAAATCTTGGACTGTTCTGTTTGTTGATGGTGTACAACCACAGTTTTCTGTGTTGTCCTAAATGTTCTAGGACAGTAGAGTACCTGTCTACTGATATTCAGGCTATGCTTACCTGTAGGTCATAACTTCAGGACTGTCCATGGTGACTCAGTCCAGAAAGGAAGCAACGGTATCTACCATTCTGCACAACAGGAAAAGATAAAGTAGCATCCCTCTGCAGACATTACATGAGATCTTCCACCAGAGAAGATATTTGTTAATGCAAGTCAGAAGAGATCCTTACTAAGTCCAGACACAGGATTCCAGGCATACTATGAGATTCAGATAACAGAAGTGGTTCTATGAAGACAGATGATAGGAAATTCCTACAGTTTGTATTAACTATAAGCACTGAGTCAGGTGAGATCTCTAGTTGTCTGTGTCTGATGAAGAGAGTTTGTATGTACATGATCCTCTTCAGATTGACTAAGAGTTGTTTTGCTGGATGACAGGTTTCAAAGGAAGACATTGGTATTTCTTGCAGTCTTAAGTGTGTAACAGTCAAGGATAACTCTTCTGGAAGATTCCTTGATGACTTCAAGAGATAGGACTATTTGCTGGGAACAGAAGTATTTCTGTTGGAATAAATATCTGGACTGGGACGTAAGCATCCTGAAGACCAAGAACCATTCTTCAGTCCTCCTTGTGGACTAAACAAATCAATAGCACTAGAACTGAGTTTGTATTTTTGAATAAAAGACTAAGACCCCTTATATGTAAAAGCCTATTTTTAGCATACATTTCTTATAAGTAAAATGATAAATATAAAATTAAGAAATAAAAATAATTATAAAAGTACTGATAACAAAAAATCATCTAATAGCCAATTATTACTCAACATCCAACTACATTTGTATTTCCTCCTGAAACAACTATTAAAAAGGGTCCCTAAAAAGGGACAGAAAATGAAGCTTGAGTGTTGCCAATTCTAAAAAAAAAAAAACCAACAACAACAAAGCCATGCAAACTATACAGTCCCAGGGAGAACTGTCAGAAAACTTCCATGAGATGTCAGGCTGATATGTTTCATGTTTGCTCAGAGCTTGATAGCCTGTCCTTGAAAAAGTGTTGATCTAAGGAAAGTTACGGCTCCCTTATTGAAGCAAGCGGCTCTTGAAAAATTTGCTTCAGGGCCAAACGATGTTGACAGTTAGGGCACTGTATAAATCTGGCAGATTGACAGAGGCTGTTTCACTAAAAGAAAAATGTGGTCGATAAATATCAGAGTAGGACAGAGCCAGTAAGTAGATCTCTTCCTTACAGTATTACCTGATGAATTAGTTAGCTCATAAGACTTTGGCCAACTTGAGGCATAAAACTAAATAAAATTACTGTACATTTTATTAAGGAATGTAGTACTTTGGGAAATCTGGAAGCTTATAACCAGAAGACTGTATTGTGGGTTGGCACAAAGTCAAAAAATCCCTAAAGGTTCAGGGAAAAAGAAAAAGGAAGATACTGAAGGGGAACATGGTTATATATTGATGCACATACTAATTATAAATAGGAAAGTATTACTTGTTGAAAGAAAACCGCTGTTTTAAAAAGGCAGTCATATATCTATAGTGAATTTGTTGATATACAGCGTAACTTTTTATACAGTATTGGCACTAGGGAGAAAAGATTAGTCAGAGAGATGTACGCTATATTTCTGCCCAGTTTCCTGCATACAGGTCTGCATAATGACTCTTTTAACAACCCAAATGAGAAGGGTTTAACAATCACCACATTAAAAATTGTCACACAAACTGTCCTTCCTATATGGTGAAAAGCATCACTAAGGAAATTCCCTGTTTCTGAATAGTCTTTTAGTAGGATGCACAGAGAGGAAGATAATCATAATATGTAAAAATCCATAGAAGTGCAAGTTTCCACTGGCTCTGAGTTCAGATGTCCTTGAAAGGAAAAATTTGAATCCTTCAAATTTATGGAGGAGAGGGAAATTTCTACTCTAATCTTTCATGAGAGGTGATGGAAAAGTGTTAAATACAACACTACAAATTAAATGAGATCAGGAATCCCTTGGAAATGTCCAGGATTTTGAGAAAGATGTGGACAGGGAAAAATGTAAGGCCAGTACCTTCGTTCTGGCACCCTTGAAGAGAAACCTCCAAGGATGGTGTTATAGAGGATCCCTGAAGCTTTCTCAGAAAATTGTAAAGAGGGAAAAGAAAATGATCCAGCACTGACTGCTGCCAAACATTTTGAGAGTCATGTTTTGAGTAGCGCTGGCCTCATTTCCTCCTACTCATGGCCCAGATGTTCTCCCTCCAGAAAAAACAGAGCAATGCACCATCAAGAGGTACAAACTTAGGCTGAAAGCCAAAAATTCCATGCTTGTGATGTGTTTTGGGACAAAGTTTCTTTTATGATCGTGATGAGAATTCCCAAGATTACCTGCATAAAAAATCATCTACACAGCTTGAGAGTAGGAAGAAACTAACAACAATGAAAGCTTCAGCACGTACAAGACTAAATAAAAGACTACCTCTAAGTGTGACTTCTGTAAATCCCATCCATCCACTATAGCTGTAGGTAAAGTGTACATGCAAGCACTATGTGCATAGAAAAAACACCACACAGAGGATATTTCATAATATTAGATCAGGACTATATATTTTCAGTTTAGCATCAGTTATCATTCATGATTCTGTTCTAAGGTAAAAATTTAATAAAAAGAGAAAAATTCACAAGATGACTAAATGGTGAAAACTATTGTCAACATATTATGAAAAGTCATGAATTTTATGCAGTTCAAGAGAGATCAGATGGCTACATACATATAACCTGAAGCATATCCTAATATTTTCAAAATCAAGGTACAACTATTTTCATTCATCTGTTTCTTAGACTCAGATACTGGCATAGTATTTACATAGCACTCTTAAGACCAAAATGAGGCCGACATCCTCTGTGCAAAGATTCTCACAATTCCCTCTGCAGAGTTACTGGCTGGTGCCAGACTGAGTAAAACACACCTTGTGCACAATCTCGTGTAGTATACTTCTATAAGACAGTCTAAGAGAAGAGAGGAATTCAACATTCTCATTGTGTGCTAATTCTCTTTTGTCAGCTTTTCAGAGTATGGCAAAATGTTACACTGGGAGAATCTACTAATCTTACTTTTGAGTTGAGGAAGCAACAGAATACTAAGCTAAGTTTTAGCTTGATGAAGGTAACAGAGAAGACCAGGACTGTGCCAAAGAGTAGAATTACAGGGTGTCATGAAGGCGTTACAATGCTTTAATTTAGTGGAAATAGTGTTCCAAAAGAAAAAAAATAAAAAATAAAAAAAGAAAGGAAAGCTGTCTGGAAAATGTCAACAGTTGTCATTCTCAGAAGAGACAAAAGTGAAAATGACAAACCAATATTTACTTCAAAAGTGCCCTGTGACGGACTGCAATTATCATTACTGGTGGACACTTGAAGCCAATAACGGAAAGACTGTATAAAATTAGAAGAAGTCCTACAGCCCTGTTAATTATCTGTTGTAACGTTACAGAACATCTTGCCATCTGGCCTGTATTGTTAACACATACAGCCCATACCAGTACTTGCTGGAGAATGGAACTCCAGTGCATTATTTTCTAATAAGGATCTTGCTTTTGATATGTCTTTGTAACAACATATTTCAGTTTCAGAGACTACCCTAAATATTCAGCCACGCTCAGTTCAATTAATAAAAAAGAATTCTTAAATGGCTTTGTAACATTATATAATTTTAATACAATTTTACGCTATAGAAGTATTGATTTTTACAAAGTGAAGGTACTACTAAGATAATTATTCAGAGTAACAATCAGATTAATAATGGCTCAAAATATAATTCTGTTTTGCCTAGGAAAAACAATCTAGATGCCCAGAAAAATCCATGGGGCAGTTATACTGTTGAAGATGTTATGTTAAATGAATCCAGAATTTCTGGTCTCAATCAAGAAAATAGCACATATCTGAGCATGAAACAGGCATTCCTGAGGAAGCTCCAGGAACTGAACTTTATTGGCTCTTGTGATCCAGAAGAACTTCACAGGTTTTTGGCCTCCTGTAAGTCAAGTCTCATTTTTGAAGAGACTTGGATTTCAGAGGCGTCCATTCAAAGGAATTAACAAAAAAATAAAATTAAGTCTCCAGTGAAAACCTCATTAAAAACTGTGATAAAAATTATTAAATGCACTGCAAGACTCAACCTTGTTCTGGCAAATACACTGCAGCTCTGCCGCCAAGTTCTAAAATTTTGTAAGCTCTGTCACAGGAGACAAATATTTCCATCTTCTCTAGTTCCATTTCCTCATTAAAAAAAAAATACACTATCCTGCAGCTGAGAATCTCCATGTGTTTGGTAAACATTAGTATATCAATGAAAAAAGAACTCATCCAATAGAGTACATCTGTAAATGCATACAATAAATGTAAAAGGATACATTCCATTTGAGAAATATGAAGAAAGAAATCAATCTCAAATTTGTATGTGCTGGATCAATCAAACACTCCAATACAGTGTCAAACAAGTACAACATCAGCATTTATAAGCTAAATATTTGACATACCAAATTGTTCTTTGAAATATGGGTACTAACAACTACCAATAACATTCCAGCTGTTCTTTAAAAATATGAAAAGAGCTAAACCAAACATATTTTTTAAATACTTATTAAAAGTCAATTCAAAGTGTAATCTTGATTAGACCTGGAGAGAATAAGAAATTTAGATTTCCTTTTTCTAGTCATATGAGTAAGGAAAATAAAAAAAAAGGGCAATGGTGAATGAATTATTAGAAAAGAAAACCTCTGTGAAAAGAATTTATTGAACAATTACCTAGAAGTTGCAGAACATCTGATTATATATATATGTAATGAGGAAAAAAGGAAAAAAAATTAAGCTCAGGCTGACATACTTTGCCTCTTATGTGACGGCATCTGAGTATTCAATATGCAGCATCAATTTCAATTTAGGTACTTTTAAAATTGCCCCCAGTCAGTTTAACAGCACATGACTGCCTCAGCACATTACTCCGGAGGGGCTCTGACATGCCTGTGTGGCTGCAATTGTTACCAGGTCTAGCTCTTCCTATATTCTTTCTATATTTGAAATGACTTTTCCTTCTAGGAATGGAAATACATAAAGAACCATCTAACATTTTATCAACATCCCAAGTCTTCAACATAGCAATACTTGCCAATTTTTCCTCCCCTCTCTGAACACTGAGTTTGCACAAGAATCCGAAACTCCTGGGTGTTCTCTCAACTATATAAAAAATTGATTTTGAACTCTTAGAGGAAATTTCCATTGAACTTTCCCATATTTATATTTTCTGGATGAATAAAGCAACTGAAAATATTGCTGTATTTTAGAAAACTGATCATGGAAATAAATTATTGCTTGGTGAGTTCAGCAAAAGTTGTATCATGTGCATGCTTTGTTCAATTAAAGAACGTTTTACTTAAATGAAAGGTAGAAACTCTTGACCAGAAAGTTACCTCATAGGGATTCTGAGATACTCCACTACATTCCCAGCATAAGCCTTTAAAACATTTATCTGTACATTTTTTAAATCCCTATATATGCCTACAGTATATCAAACAGAGTGGGGAGAATTCTTACAGAGGTCTGCATTCCTTCACTGACCACCCCATAGGAACCTCATCTTCCCTCATCTTCTTCAGTTGTTAGAGACTGGCTGTCAGACCTGTTGGTTTCTAGAACAATGCTTGCTCATTATTCAGATGGATTGATTATACTGATGAAGCTGAATATCCACAGTGAGTAATGTAATTCTGAGTAGAATTTTAATTTTTTTTACAAACAAGTGTCAGTTATCCAGATGAGCATCAAACCAGCAAATGGAGTTACTCTGCAGCTGGTTTTCTTGAGAAATATTGCTTAATCACACATTCAGCTAACCAGCCAAGAATGTTCATTCTACAATTGCAAAATACTGATTCAGGATGAAAAACATCTCATCTTAGCCACAGTGTCCTTCTGTAACTCTAAGTACATCTTTGTGAGCCGATATAGTTGTCTAAAAACACGCAAGGGAGGCACAAATGATGATCTCAGTCACTGATCCCACTAGACACATATCTTTAAACTATTTTTCCTTAACTCCTTGACTGAATACATAACTTGTGAAGCAGGAATTTTAAGCTCATTTCACAACACAACACACAGAGATCCAACCAAATATAGAAAAACTTACAGATTTAAACTGGATATTAACATATTACCTAGCAATTTTCAGTGTTATAAGAATATAAATGTAAGAATATCATTATTAAAGAAGACTAAATTGCTTATCTTTCATTCTTTTCTTCCTTTTGTATGCTAACTGAAATGTCCATTTATTGTTCTTTGCAAATTCAACTTACAGAGGGTGCTATTTATGAGGGAGGTCAATATGTAACACTTAATACTAAATGAGCTATACTCTAGAAAATAGTTTCAAGCCAAAAAAAGCTGATTGCTTTTCACAGTCAGCTTTGGAATACTTTACAGCAAGCTTTATCTTAGGGGGAAAGAAAAAAGAAAAAAAAAAGAAAAAAGAAAAAAATCTCTGTAACAGAATGCAGTGGAAGATGACAAAACATAGGTATTTCTTAAGTAGCAAAGAATCTGCCAAAGGGGACACTTTACAGACTTTTCTTCTGAGACCTCTGATGAACACTGGAATCAGTTGAGTGCTTGGGGAATGTAAGAGTAGGAAGTAAGCCACCGTGAACACAACTATTGGGAATTTGCAGAGGAACAGTAAACATCCGACTTGGCTGACGATCTTCTTTCTTAACAAAAAAATAACAACAAATTTTATGAGGCTCTTATGAGATTCAGAAGACTGTAGATGTTTTTCAGCCATCTTTACTTAAATGAGTCACTAGAACACTTATTTGAAAGTGGTGAGGCAATCCAGCAGGACTAGATACAAAACAGATTTTTATAAATATCTTTCACATCTCCAAAAACAGTCAGACATAAAAAACAAAGCTCACATGTAGCTGGGATGGTAGCAGTAGACGGTTGGATACAGCCAAGGCTGATTTCAGTAGCTCAAGAATACAACTGAATACCAAAAGGCGTGTCATTGAAACGTTACTTAATGTTGTTTCAAACATCATTCATTCATTAGCAGCTGAACTGCAGTGAAAAAATATCAAATAGCAAATAGTGGGTTGTTCTATAAGTCATATAGGGTTTTTTTTAGGCTGAAAGGTTCAGGAAACTGTGTAAGTAGTCTGAAGTAGTGAAATAGTTTAAGTGGTGAATTTGCTAATTTTCACTAAGGAATTTCTATATTTTTTAGAGAAAAATCTTTCCAGTGTTGGTAAATAAAGTCATACTTTTAAGAACACACAAATATTAGGACACTTAAACAGCACCTATACCTTGCTCTCTCATCAGTCACTGTTTGGAATATTTAAATACATTACCAGAATCTAATTCCACTACTCATATGCCAGCTTACAGTTTTTTGTTTTTGTTTTTGTTTTTAAACAGAACACAGGAAAATCCATGGGGAACACAGCAACTTCATGCAATGTTACATGTACTGGTAGTTTTATACTGCAGTCATTTGCTGGGTTGAGAGAATTCAGCTTGCTTTTTCCCAAGAGTGAACAGTACCTGTACAACTGCTACTATGCTTTGCATTGTGATCCAGCTTTTTGTGCGATATCCTATATGGCAAGTGATATCAAAACAGTGACAGCTGAGGCAAAGATTTAATTTACAGACAAATTTAGCACTTTCTGGAAGGTCAATAAAGTCACCATGGTGATAATACTGATGAGAAAAAAGATGACTTATCTTGCTAGGCGAGGCACCTAAAAGCCACAGGTTTAAGCAAGCATTCTTGAGGTATTTTTGAACTTTTTTTCTGTCTATAGAAGTGGGAATTTTTGTATTGTGTAATTGGCCAGATGGCCATGAGTCATTCAGTCACAAGGCCAAAATGATTTTTACATTAACAACAAAACCTTGAAGCCCTAAGCCTTGTACCTCAAATACCTCCTGCTGAAGACAGTGTCAGCAGCCATTCATTCCTTTAGTCTCACAAATCTCTTGTTTTTGATCAATGTAAAAAAAAAATAAAAAATGACTGATGTAAGAAATTCCATTTCTGTTAACAGAACTATGCACATATTGCTCATTTATCTCTTCTTTTGCTGGAAAATAGAACAGAATGCTCCAAGGTATTGCTCCATTTTGTATTTGGAGCAGAGATGCAGCATTGTTCACACTTCCAAGCCTCAGGAACTGTTTCTGACTGAAGCAAAAACATTGCCTTCACTATAGAGATTACCAACTCCTAAAGTCTCTGAAGTCTGGATGCACTGCTGGTACACACAACATTCTCAAATAGCAACCACCATAAATCTCAGACTCTGTGAGATGATGTTCAAGAGGCAAAGTTAAACAGAATCTGACAGAAATTACATCTCTTTCATACTACTTCCCCATCACTCTGAATACAGATGCCATATACAGAATAAAAGTACTCCAGTAGCCTATGAAACCACAAATTATCAGGCAGTGAGACAGGTGCTTTGAGGATTATTGATTATTTCTATGATGTCCATATGAACACACTCAACAAACCCTTAGATTGTATACATTCTATTTTCATATATGTAGAACACCTGTAATGTAATTATATAGGTAAAAGCCAACACCCTTAAGGTTGATAAAACAAATATAAGACAAAGGATCCACTCTTTTATAGTGTTCTAACATGCAGCTTGGATTGCAAGAAAGTTAAATTAAGTTAATGAGATCAAAAATGCATTCATGTTTAACACAATTAAAACAAGCACTTACCTTCTTAATGCAACACAAATGATTGTTTAATGTAGACCAAAAGTTTAATTTGATTTATCTCAACTATTACAGTTTTGGCTTACACTCAGCAATGTTAGAACCCCCCATGCAAAAATCTGCCAAGAAGAAAATAAGATACAATTACTTTTATTTGAAACTTACATACCGTGGCCTCCGAAATGCTAAACCGTAATGCTGGCAAGCCAGTCCCACAGTGGGAGTATAAACAATAGGCATGAACTTTTCAATGTCAGAAGTCAGCACTTTATAGAAAAGCTTTTCATTTCGATCCTGAAGACTCATTAGTAGAATATATCTGTGGAGAATTAAATATAATTAGGCAGGCATCGAGTGAATATATGAAGTGAATTCAGAAACAAAAAGAACTAGATAATTAGTTCAAGCTATGTTTGTACTGAAACAGCCCCTTAGCTTCCTGTCTAGAATATTTAAATTCCTCTTTGTCTTAACAACAATACTATTTCAGACATAAAGGATAACTAACTGGTTGAGACAGAGAGAAGCTGAAAAGATCACAATGTTGGTATATTCTACACCATCAGGAAGATAAACCTGAGCTGATCCAGGTATAAAACATTACACTGCAAGATAATTTTCAGTCTGTCAGAACCTAAACCATACATATCAACTATTTCATTTGAAATTACATAGTTATTAAAAGAAAAATTAAACAAAATTACTCACTTGCGGGAAAAAAAAAAACTAGAAAATATAGCATTTTCTTCTCTTGCTTTCATAGCAAATTCTCCCAAACCCAGATGAATACTTCAAATAAATACTTTACCAGTATGCTAAAGGACAAAGCTTTCAAAAAACAAAGCTGACATATATCTTTCAACAGTGAATTTTATCTTTGTAATGAAATCTACAATCTTTTCTTTGTCTCCTAACAGAAATAAATTTTGGATTGCATTTGAGGAAGTTTTATATTTATGTAAAAAGGAATTCCAAGTTAAAACATCAGAAAAATGAGAGTGAAAAAAAATATCCTGGTCTACTTTTGACTACTGTCACTCTACTGCTGAATAAATACTGAATTACTCATGATCCCAGCCAGGATCACTGAGTATGACACTGCAAATGAGAGTCTTCATTTCTAGCCACTTCAAGTTATACAATTATTTCTCAGGTATGAGCCTGGTCAGTTCATGAACACTTGATATTTTGGAATCTGATGAGCCTAAGTAATTTAGCAAATATTCAGCTGTTTTGTTAAAGCTTAGCTTTGTCCATCAGTTAAAGAAGCATTCAACAAGCCCAGTACAAATGGTCAGTGCAGCCCCTTTGGCAAGGGGAGACTGCAGTGATGTGGCAGGAGTGAGAGGCAAACCAGTTAAATCCCTTGTGTTACAAAGGGTGTTCTAGCCTCCATACAGACAAAGATTTTGAAACCAAAATGTTGAACATGTACTCTAAATACCACCATCATGAGATATCCCAGACTATCTTCACTTCTACGTGGAACTTTTGAATGTTCTCCAGAGTTAAATTATACCCTACACTTGTAGTTCTCAGCTACAAATACAAATATACTAATTTTCCCTCATATTAGTACATTTCCTTACAATCTTTAATTTTCCTAGCACTTTATCATGATACAGAATGTCTTTCAACCTCCTTGTATTCCTGGAGCACATTCTTTATTAAAACCTTTCAGCTGAGAACAATTATTCCAGCATTTACCTTGAAATTCAAGCTCCTTTACATACAACTGCAAATGTATTTGAGGGCATTTGTTTGCTTCTAGAGGATCTCAAAGTGGTGTGAGAAACTATCAGATGCTGTCAGGTCTGCTCTGTACCAGAGACTACAACCATTCATGCAAGCCAGGTGATTATATTTTGAATAAGTTGCCAGTATATTTTTTCTCCTTTTTACTAATTTTACTTAAAATGAGAAGCAGCTATTTAAAACATCAAAATACCATTTCATTGCCCTTTCTTATTACTCAGACCAGCCCTGGATTTTAAATGCTGTAAAGAAATATTTTACAGAGTAAATTAAAAGGTTTTAAAAAAGCTTTTTCAAGGGCTTCCACTCTTTAGTTTGTTAAAATTCTCCATTCTGTTTTTTCTGTCCTTGGGCAATAAATCAGGATTTGATTTTCTTATTTGTATTAATTATGCCACTTTCATACTTGGGATATGGTTAAAAAAATTACAACGATAATAATAGCACAATAAATAAAATCATATTTTAATGTATTGCATATTTGGCCATAACCATATCAGCATAATAGATACTATCATCAGAAAAAAAAATATTTCTAGATAAGAGCAGTTTTGATCAGAAGGCTGATTTTCAGTGATGGGTATAAAATATCTTCTCAAACTACTTTCTTATGAGTTTCAGCTTTCTGAGAAATTCCTTTTAAGAAGGAAAACCAAAAATCTCTCATCTTCAATGTGGTGCTGGTTATAAGGCATTAGACAACAACTATGCATCTCTTAGTAAAATCCAAGTAATCTACAGAATTAAAACCATGAAACAGTTTTCAGCATTGTGTTTTAAAAAAGATACATTTAAAATGCAGTATTTCATGGAATCTTTTACTAAAGACCACATGTAATTAAAAACATAGTGAAAACAAGCAATAAAATGTGGAGAATGATCATCTGTGCTATAAAAAGGGAGAAAAATACTATCTGTTCTCATACAAGGAGTCTTGAACAAAGATTTCAGAGAAAAGGTTCAGAAGTAGAAAACCAAGAACTGGCAAGGAAGGCAGTAGAGACTGCCAAGTATTCACATTTTTCCTATGTCATTCTGCTTCCTTGACTTTTCCTTGCCTAAGAACTTGTAGTGCTAGATTGCTGTTTGACTGCTAAGAGAGGGGAGATTCAGGCTATATGTTAGGAAGAAATTTTTTACTCAGAGGGTGGTGAGGCACTGGCAAAGCTGCCCAGAGAGCGGTGGGTGCCCCATCCTTGGAGGCACTTGAAGCCAGGTTGGATGGACCTGGGCAGCCTGAGCTGGTGGGGGGCAGCCCTGCCCATGGCAGGGGGTCAGAACTGAGGGGGCTTAAACTCCCCTCCAATCTAAGCCACTCCATAGTTCTGATTCCATTTAAAATAGAATCAATTCCAGTAGCAACAAACAGATACCAACCAAATATCATCCAAAAACCAAAGGAAAACTGATATAGCTACTGGAAAATTAGACTATTTCTTAGGATAATTTACTGTACATGTGCCCTATTGACCATCATTTTACACATTAAAATGGAATTGTGGATCAAAAGCAAGCACATAAAAAACAATAGCATTTGTTTGCTCTTAGCTTGCAAGACATGAGAGTAAGTAAAGAAAACTTGGAAGAAATATATGTATATGTATAACTTGTATAACTTGTGTAAAGACACATACATTTCTTCAAATTAAAAATGTCAACACAGAAATGTTATTTAAAACAGTGAACTTAAAGAAAAAAAGTTACACAATATTCTCAGGAAAAAAATGATCCGATGGCCCCTCCCTTGATATTAGCATGTTCAGTAAAATTTTTACCAGTATAACTGTTTGGAGAAGGAAAAGCTCTGATGGAAGATATGTCTTACTAAGGGGCAAAGACTTCAGTGTCAGTACAGAGCAAAAATAAAGACAATTAGGAACATACGGGGAGAAAAATCAGATTACTTGCGGAATTCACTGCGGCTTTTCCACATTAAGTTAGAGGAGCAGAATTATTTTCTTTTATTGGCTTTTTTTTTTTTTTTTTTTTTTTTTTTGCTAAGCGTACCAGGCAGTATACTTGCTTCTGTTTCACATTCATCTTATATATGAACTTGTGGTATTTCAGAACACAGCAATTTCACACTGCAAGTCAGTAAAGGAATATCAGCCATACCAAAACATGTAATGCCGTGGTACTATCAGTTTTGCTCTATGAATTTGCACAAGCATGTTTTCCAATCAAAACTAGAGCAGGCTACAATCCTGCCAGTGTACAGCACTGTCTTACACAGCACACATTTAATCAGATAATACTCTTCTATCTAAAGTACTTAGTGGCATCTGGTACTGTCATATCCAAATGTACGTACATAATCTTTTGTACTGGGATGTAAAACATTCCAATACACAAACATGATCAAATCCTAGTTTTAGGAAGAAAACTATAGCATCCCTTTCTCTCTTCTCAATTACTGCTCTTATGGGAAGGAAGACTAGGTGCATGGTGGAAGTAATTTTTTGTCTAGAATTATTATCTTTGCCTTCTCTAGAAAGCAACAGATGCATGCTCTTACACGTGCTTGTCCTTTAACACCTTCCTGTATAGGGACCACTGAGACTGTCTTTCAATTTCCAATTAAAACAGTCAAAGTCTTCTGACAGTCTCCATCAGTGATAGGATTCAAGTAGTAACACAGGAGCGGGATCACATTTCCACCTCCTTTTAGTGTATTTCAACATGAATACGACTACAGGAGACCAGAATTAACATACAACCTTGGAGGACGGTATTTTTTTAATTCAAAAAATGGCTCTGAGCTCACACAAGTGTAGTGTGCATGTTTGCAGAGTATGGTGTCTACTGACACACTTCCAATAAAATTTGCAGACACTTGAATCATAAAAACAACTGCAAATCACATTTTGCACACACAAGCTTTTCACACTCAATTCACACAAACATCTTGTCTCTGAAAAGAAGCCCAAGTTCATAACCTGTAAAGGAAGCATCATCTGCATGCAAACACTCCCAAGTTTTCCATCAGTTTGCTTAGCCCAGAGCAGCGGAGCTGTAAAGAGGCCTAATGGCGGCCAAACACTCCTCACAGGGAGTGGAGGGCCAGCGCAGAACTCTGCTTTCTGGTGTCAGTGACAGGACAGGTTCTATGCTTCTATGAAATGTGCACCTATACATGTACCATTCAAGAGTTTTTATTTTGCTAAAAAATGAAGGAAACACCCCTACAATATAATTCATAGGATATTTCTTTATCACATTATAGCATGCCATGAAGAGTCAATTCAGACCTGCAGGGTGTTCACACAGAATACACATGTGATTTCTTAAAGAACGAATTTCATTCCAAAGGCACTTGTGGATTTATATATATTTTAATTTATATAATTTTAACTGCTTAAGTGCTTTAAGTTCTTAATTTTCCCAATTTTACATTGATCAATACTCTTCAATGCTTATTACATAGCTGCTATAGATCTGTTTTATCAGCTGAAGTTGTAAAGACCCTCTGAAGACTGCCAAGCTCATATTCCTGCATCAGGCAGGGTCGGTGAGAGCAGAGAAAAGCCTGGATTCATTTTTGCTCCCTGGCATCAGGTGTTTATGCACATTGATCAGGTATTCCTCAGACCTTCTCTCAACTTGAACTAAAAGACGTCTAGGTCTGGGCATGGGTATTGGCATGTGATAGTCTCTATAACCATGTGGTATTCATTCCCAGGCTGAGTCCAACCCAGGCCCTATACCACAGCTGGCAAATTATGTCACTGCACTACTGGAGGTAAGGAAGGAAGAGGCAATTTGGGACATGGAGACCAGATGTCTGCTTGCAGATGAGCTGCACTGAGCTCAGCTCTGTGGCGTCAAGCATGGTGACAGTTCCTAGCCCAGTTTATTGACCAGTATAAGCGTGGCCACACTGTTCAGGCTACATGGAATAAGACTAGACAATATGCACAGGTTTTAAGAAGTTTAATATTAATTACTAAAGCCTTGATTGAGTATTTTCACACAGAATGTGGTGATACACTGAAGCAGGTTGCCCAAGGAGGTTGTGGATGCCCCTGGGGGCATTCAAGGCCAGGCTGGATGTGGCTGTGGGCAGCCTCATCTGGCGGTTGGTGACCCTGCCATAGCAGGGGTGTTGAAACTCGATGATCATTGTGGTCCTTTTCAACCCTCACCGTTCTACGATTCTATGATTCTTTTTTGACTAGTGATCACATTAGTAGCTTTTAATAGTCTAAAGTCATTTGACAAACTGTAAGACTTATTAGTTTTCTCAGCTGAAGTGTTTTACTAAAATCCAATTAACAAGTTTGCACTTCAGAGCCACACAATACAATATATCCTTTATATTAAAAAAAAAGTGTTATACTAAAAAAATGGCTCTACAGTAGAAAACAACAACAAAAAAAAAAACTAAAAAGCAAAATATAATCTAAACCTCAATGTACATGGATGTATTTTTGTAAGGTCTATGTTTCTGTTTTAAGAATGGATGGTGATAGGAGCAGGAAAGAAATGTTTTTCTCACCCAACCAGTTTTGTTTTGTTTTGTTTCATTTTTTTTGAAAAGAGAATCTGCAAAGGAAGACTCATAGGTGAGAAATAATTATATTGAATTTTGTTTAATTATTTATATACAGACTTTAAACTGATCAGAATAAGATAAATTTGGGGAAAAAAAAAACTCTGAAGAAAATGACTTCAAAAAAAACCCCTATTCTTTATATATTTTTAAATGGATATTTATATTTGTGTACATTGTATTTTTCAGAAAATGTATCTTCCTTCTCCAACTTTCAAGTCAGATGAATTTCTCTTTCCTTTCTACCAGCATAACAAAGCAAGTGTTCTACTAAGTATTCATACAATGGTGGGAGACCACTGCAATCAAAATATGGGTATGATGTGTATCCCTTTCCTGCAGAAATTTTTCACTGTGGCAAAGAGCTATTTAAATGTCAAAAAAATTTGGCTGAAAAGTAGAGAATTAAGATTTGTATATACTGCTAATCTCCTTTTGCATTCTGCATAGTTAAATCTGCAACTTTCCATCTGTGTTGTTTTGAGAAGCACAAGTGCTTTTTTTTCCTGTGACCTGAACTAGCAGCAAAAGTTCCTTGCAAGTGAAGAAACACATAGTAATATGGTATAAAAGGCTTTTCTCCCTGTTTTTAAGTTACAGATGAATAGAAAATACAGCTGTTCAAGTAGAAACAAACTGTATTGTCCTGTAATGAAGGCACTTCTTCACAGAAGAGTTAAGGAGGAGATGAAAACATAAGGACAGAAGAAGCTCACTGCTATGCTAATATATGTGTTTAAAGGAGGTGTCTCTGTGACAGTTTATGCTATGCTACACATAGAGATTCAGACTTGATCATTCTAGCCTGAGAGGTTACTACTCTGATAACTGATATTTCTCTCTCTGAAATCACTGGATGCTAGCTAATGCATCCAGGTACCACAACCATGTGTTCGGCATGGACAAGGAAGGCCATGCTTCTACTATGCTGCTTCTATGAAAATCAAACATTATGGGAACTTCAAATAGACACCAATAGACAGGTATCTATAAGCTGTTAGTTATATAAAGATAAGAAAACAACTCACGACAGAGAAAAGCAAGGCATGGGGGAAAAATAGAGAGTAATGCTGCTGTAACTTATGAAGTTTTACCAAATGAGTATTCCTAAATGCTATCCTTCCCCCTCCCCACCACCACCCCCAGTTTTATAATGCTTTAGATATTTTATATATATTGTGAGCATATGTATCTATATACAGGTAAAGATGTTGTTGAGTTTAGCTTAATGATTCTCAATTTTCAACAGCAGCAGCAGCTCAAAACTCATCTCATCTACAATCAAAGAGAAAAAAAGGACCACATTTGATAATTAGGTTCCAATTTTACAGCCATATTTTACCTGTCTAAGTCAGATGTCAGTCTTTCAAAATTCTTAAGAATAGTCAAAACCTGGACATCTTGACTGAGAAAGCAAGGTGGTAACAGTCCATGGATATTCAGTTGTTGCCTTTCCTCCAAGGTGAAAGCCATGCCCTGCAATAAATATACATACACATAAGAGAGATATAGATGGAGAGATATCTTTCAATACAATTCTTCAGCAAAATATAACACAGGTGAAGTTAGCATCAGAAAAAGAACCTATTTAATACTAAACAGAATTAATAATTATGAAATTATTTTGGAAAAAAGGTTTATTATTGGATAAAAGAGAATGTTCCTATACAGAATGAGTTAAAATCTTCCAACACTGCAGTATTATTCCCTGCAAAGTTTTAAACTACAGATCAAGTGCAGAACATACAAGGGTTTTGAAAGGTGAATGAATGCCCTTAAACACTCATTTGTTTGGCTTTCTTCTGAACACAAAGCATGGATAATGTTCATTTCAGTGTAAACATTATGATCTGAAAGTTTTTGAAGATCTGGGTTATGTCAGATGTTCATGTGAATTTTTAACAGAATGCCATAATACAATGAGGTAGTCGTTATCTTTTTATAGTCAAATAGGCTGATCCAGAACCTAGTGAAGTCAGTCAACAGAAACATGGCCATTCTGAGTTTGGTATAAGTTCAGATCCAAATTTGTTTTGTTTTTCAAATCTGTATTCAATTACAGTAAGAAAAATCTTGGTACAGACTCAGTGGATTCCTTCATAGCATCCAGAAGACTTTAAAAGGTAGTTAGTATGTTAAATAGATAGTCACAAAACACAACATTTGCAGCTTAAGGTAGACTGCCAAATATCTGGCAAAAATCTGCTTTAATAATGAGATATGTTTGTCTAAAATATATTCAGAAATTACTCAATCTATTGAAATAAATAGTATGCCTTTAGAGCAGAAAGACGATAGTGTGTGTAGTACCTCAATACCAAGGATCCTAAATGTTGAAGTTTTACTTTGTTATGGTAACTGCAGACAGAGAAGATTGTTGATGAAATCAGATTTGGGAGATAAAAAGGAACGTGATAGGGCTTTCTTCTACCTATGACCTATCAAATCGATACATGTTTCACACTATAACCAATACATGAGGCTACACCAACATGTTGTCTTATTTCCTTAACATCCTGCCTGCCTTTCTTTACATCCTTGGAGCATATCTTGCAGTTCTGCAGGTGTTCATTCTAGGTTTACACCAAAAACTTCTGTAATGTACTGTCTCTGTAATACATATATCATGCACCTTAAACATATTCAAAATATAACATACTAGAGGTTAGATAGCATTTATCACTCAACAAGAGGATATATGTATTCCGGTAAAAATAAACAAGCCATTAGACAGTTGCCTTGTCTTCTATACCTGTTGTACAAAACATACAAAACATTTCAGTTCTTCTGAAAACAGAAAAACAAAAAACTCTTAGGGTGTATTCATGGCACAAAAGAGGGAAAACGAGCAAAGTAATGTTTTTGCATTCATTCTCCTGTGGACAGTAAATACTACTACGGTACCTTCACATCTATCTCTATGAATATGATTTCAAAATTTCTTTGTTCATTTCAGTCTTGGAATGAGCAGGTGAAAAAATGATTAAAAAAAAACAAAAAACAAAAAACAAGGCAGCTGCAAATGCAAAAGTTACCCTTCACTGTACCAAATACTCACGTTGTTTCAAGAGATCAGATTCACAGTCCTCTACACAATACCATTACTGCCTTTTACACAACATCTAGTGATGCAAGATGATGTGTTGATACTGGATATTTTGAATATAGGGGCAAGCTTTCATTTTCAGAAATGAACTTATTTCTATAGTACAGAAATATACTACAAAATTGTTTTTCCTCTTACTATTCCATGCTTCTTATGCTGATTTTGATCAAAATAGTTTTCAAGTAGTTATATCACAGCTGACTGAAAAAAAAAGAAGAAAAAACAGCAATTCCATCACTATCTACATATTATCTGCATTTAGATGGTGCACATTTGGTTCACACTGTCTACACTAACTGCCATTAACCGAGTTGTTAACCCTAAGCAAAAAGATGACCCCAAAACAAAGAAAAGAAATATTCATGATGAAAACTTTTCGAAACACCGAACAATTCTGAATCTATTGAACATACTCCTTTTACACAAAGAAATTGAGTGAAAACAAGTTTAATAAAGGCCAATGATCATTTTGCTACAGCTTTCCATGCATGTAGGTTTTCAGGGATTTCAAAAGCCTCATTTTTTCCTGATCCAACATTTCTTTTTTGTGGCCCTGTATGCCATGAGTGACTTCAGCTGCTATTACATTTTGAAAGACCAACAAAGAAGAACAAGTCAACACTCCTCAAGGGTTTCAAAGTTGGTTTGCTATCCTCAGTAGACTTCTTTTGCCCCAGGAAATACATAAAAGCTGTGCATGTATGCTCATGCACACACACCCTTCAGCAGCAGTTCCAAATGATTGGACTTAAGAGAGCTTCACAGTTTCAGTGAATCAGTGTTGACAAAAAAGCGGCAAGCTAATTACCCTCTGCTTCCCTTCTCGCCCATATCTCCTAGAGAGGATTCTTCTGAAAGAAAGATTTTTGCTTACCTTCACTTTTAGTGTTCGTGCTTACCTTCAGTTTTAGGAATAAGATAGGAACTTTAATTACTACTCTACAATTTGCGTTCTTGCTGGAAACTATATTTTAAAACAGACACAAGAAAAGTTACTGCATCTTGCCAAGTTCCCTTTTAAAAAAGTGTTTCATCTTGGAATAGCATATTTTCCACATGTTGCTACAGCTCCTACAGTAAATGTTAATTTCTTTCGGGCAGTACTTCAAAAACACAACACTCATCTATACCTACTGTTCTATGCATGGTTTTAAAATTCTCTACTTGTATACTCTTCTTTAGAACAGATATCATGAATTTTTCAAATGTATAAGATGGAACATTAGTTCCCTTTTTCTCTGATACTGTATGTGCTTACAAGAAAATAATTATGATTGAAACACACTGCATGACAATTTAATTAGAGGGCCATTTCACGTAACAAACTTACTGTGTTTCATCTTCTTATAATAGAGAGAGCCAGCCTACATACATTTTGTGGCTTAGGTTTAAATTTCTTGTACTAGTTTTTCGTATTTATTTTTCTACTGCAGAATTCTTTATGTTTAAAGTGTGGTTTCCCAGCCATCCAGCAGAGAGTGCTCTAAGTTCAGCTTGGCTTACCCACTCCTTGTAGAGAGCTAGTCGTGCACACACCTGGATGGGGCAGGCTTCCAACCTCTAAATGTAGCTCAACTACAATAAAACTGGACATTTTCATTTTGCACTCTGTACTACAAATAATTTGTCCAAGAAGAACAATAGTGTGACAATCTAAAAACAACACAAGATCAAGAGACTGCAACTGTAAGCATTAAACTTTACCTAAATTCTGCTCCTTCCGTTCATTGCTTTGTCTCTTCAGAAGGCAACATATATACCATCATAATCAGAAACTGAATTATGTTTAAGTCTCACAGGTAAGAGTTTTCAAGTCTTAAATGCTTTTGTTTCATATGCTTCTTTTAAATATTCTGGCTTAAAACCTTGAGTTCTTCTTCACCTTCCTCATTACCTGCCTTTCTCACAAATCATTTGGCGGAACTGGCTTATTTATTTATTTACTTATTTATTTATTACCTTATTGCTCCTTACACACGACTTCCATTCTCAGTTTAGCAGAAAGCTTTTTGTGTCTGTTTTTCTCTTTTTCATTTTCAAGAAGTTCAACTCATGGCAAATACATTTAATTCTGAATTCATCACACAGTTTGCAATGTTGTGCAATACTTGTAGCAATTATTTATATTACTACACACTGTTCAGTATTCTTTTGTTATTTAATCTTTATCAGTTTATTAACCCAGCACTTGGCTATGTTCTCTGCCCAGCCTCTATCCTTTCCCACAATCCACTCCATTACATGCTTATTTTCGTGCACTTACACATCAGTTCCCTTGTTCAGTAGCAGTCATATAACAGGAAAAACAGAAAAACACCACTCTGAATTGAACAGTTTTTTGCACCAGCTTTCAACCAAGTTCTGCTTGAGGAGACAGAGAGCACATTCAAAATATTTCAAGAACTATCCCAGTCTCAGTTCACAGTCAGCAAAGAGACGAGTTCTCTTTTAACACAAACAAGATTCCAAAGATTACAGAAACTCCTTAAGAAAAAGACAGTGCACCAAAATTATGTGTGCATGCTGTCTATGCACTGAGATTCAACTCCACTAATGGGTAGCCAGAACAAACTCAACAAATGTTCATCTCAGGCATTCTCCTTCAGTTTCTTTAAAGACCTACTACTCTTTTGTTCCAGTAGGCCAAAATGGTCATTTTTAGAAACCTGTACCCGTTCGGAAGGAAAGCTTATCTCCTGTAGGACTCACTGCACACAGCTCCTAACATTACAGCACGTAGGACAGTGCTGTCTTCAAAGATGAAACCGTGCTCACATCCAAGGGTCTTAGAAGTGGTGACTCAGCTTCTGGTTGTAGCAGACCTCAAGTCATCCTCAAGACTCAGGAGACAACCTGCAACACTAACATCTGAACTCAAGTGGCAGTGTACGCAGTTGAGCATAAAGGATCTGTGCAGGGGGGAAGGAAGAAATGAAGAGGAAACTAAAAAGCAAATGTATTTAGAAGTACCATTTACTTTAGAAGAAAATGTTTCTGGACTGCTGATCTAAGATGCTACTAGATAAAAGTCACAATCTCTAAAATATCTTGGGGACAACAGATAACAGCTGATCATTGTCTCAGAGCCAAGCAAAAAGTAAAAAAAATCTCAATTAAAAGATCTTTCCATGTATCAAAATACTAAGAGTGAACTAATTTCAACAGTATCTGGAAAGAACCACACAAATCCAAGTGATGCAGATATGCAGAACATCTGTGACTGCAGCTGGAAGGAGCAGAGCTGGCTCCAAGCCACCGCCTGCAGCCTGCTGCTGGAAGAGCCGGTAACTCAGAGCAGAGCACAGGCATTTTGGCACACAACGTGCAGAGAAAAGCCCACAGCTGAAAGAAACGCAAGCCTGCGAAAAGATTTGAATCACTTCTTTGAAGAAATATACCTACAGACAGAACCCTGCCATTCCGTGTCTTAAAAAATAATAACAATAAAAGAAAAAAAAAAAGGAAAATAAAATGAGAAGTAAGCCTTTGGCTGAAGAACTCAAAACATTTTCCAGTCACTGGAGAAGAGTTTTTCCTCAAGATTTCCCAGGTATGTCACTATTAGTTGCCAGTCCCACGACAACCCATACTGCTCATACTATCTTATGCACAAGTTTGTCTCCAGAAGCTCAACAGAATGAGATGTGGTCCTCTGGAGAATTTAATCTTTGGTATGTATAGCAGTTTTCAAGCAAATCCTTTGCTACTCTTGCTTTTGCCTTTCACAATTTTGGCTCCTCATACTACACCAGTGCTGTTAGGGAAGAATCCAAGTCAAAACAAATACAACAATTTTCTTTTGCTTTATTTTAAGGAGGACATTGTACGCTGAGAAAACAGCATAACATACATATAGTCCTGCTGGATTTGGGCTAAATGAAAACATTTCCAAGCACATGAAATATTGTGCTTCCCTTTAAGATAAGAATATTAATTTTTTTCTGTAAATTTTATGAATTCGAATAACTTTATTAAAATTTCCATAAAAGAATATAGCACACATGAATTTTCAAGCATTTTAAGCTATGTTTAAGAGTCTGATGATCTGCAAATCCCTTTGTGATATTTTATATTATTTGTACTTAAAGAAATACCCTATGTGCAATCAGAAATGAAGCTTTACAAGCTTTTCTCTTTCACTTTGCACTTCAGATAACGCAGAAAAGTCCTTTACATTTTCCAGATCCAAAGGGACAACACCCCAGGAAACAAAGAATATTGCCCTGAGATACGATGAGTAATAAACTTCTTCTTCTAAAAACAGATGTGGTTCATGGCAAGGCATTTGAGTTGGATCACTAAGTATGGCTAAAGATGATCCTGCTAGTTTCTTTCAACATTCTTGTCATGATTGCCACAAAATATCACAACCACAGACAGCCAATGTGAGTTAATTCTTCTTCTTTGAACAGCAGTTTAGGCCCGAGCAGTCACAAAGTGCCATTATAGCTAAGGGGAAGGAATAATCTTAATTATTTTAATAATCTTAATCTTAACCCAAGCAATGGTTTTCTGTTATCTAGGATCATCATTTGGACCTCGGGAAAACAATACCTGTGTCAAATATCAATATCAAAGATGAAGCTCAGACATGAATACTGAACATGATAATACAAATTCTGTATTGCAACCCTTAGACAACCCATACATTATAGTTCATGGGCACAGTGCTGATCACAAACAGAAAAGAAGAATCTACCCCGGTTTCCTCTATAAAATGTCAAGGGGCATGGGTTGGATTTGGTGCATATTTTTAAATGCAGCTAATGTCTAAGTTGAAGAGCTATATTCTGGTATTTAGCACTTATAACGTCAATGTTGTTTTCCAGGAGTCATAATAAACCTGCTAAAGTATACTGCACATAAAATTACTTCAAGTTTTAAGGAAAGTCAGGAGACTTGAATTATAGTCACAGCCCAATTCTATGTCCATAGGATTTTCAAATGCAAACTTAATAAGTCCTGTCACCAAGGGAAACTGAAACCAAAGTCACAAACATCTTCTAAGAAATAAACCACGAATAAAAACAGTAGCTAATAAACACATCCAGGGCCTTATGACTCAAAACAAATGCAGATGGCTAACAGGAGATCAGACTTCTCTTGGCAAATTCATCATGGGAATGTGTGGGCAGCTTGGCAGCCTTGCAGTGGTCTGGTAATGGGGATTTCATATGAGCATGATTCAGGCTAGCACATTAGAAATGACAAATCATGGCACTCTTATTTGGTCAATCTTTCTTTAATCTATTGTAAACAATTACCTGAAAGAAAGTAATCAAAACTATTTTAAGAAAGTTTTGGTACATATTTGTCTTATTATACACACACATATACAGTAAAATCTTTTTGCATTGCATAACCTCTCCTCACTTTAAGTTTGTGATTGCACAAACAGCAGAGATTAATAAGTTCAAGAATAAAATAAGTCATCAAGTTAATATTGTATAAAAATGCAGAGCGTGTTGTGGTATCATTTAGGATGGGACAGAATCTAGAGTTAGACACTAAATTTAGCTGTTCATAGGCAATCTAGGAACCTATCCTTTTACTACAGTCATACAATACATAGTATTGACAAAGAATGATCCAGCTCATTCTAGAAAAGATACCTTGCAATCAATAATCCAAATTTCTCCCTAGGTTCTAATAACTGTATTGCCTACAAAGCAAATTCAGATGTGCATGCATAAGAGCCTTCTGTTATCTGGGAGGTTCTAAGGTACTGGAGAAATCAACATGGCATAGCTCACTATGACAATGCTATCAACTATAAATCAATTTCAAGAAGACTTGGGATACTTGGACAGCAGCAGGTGAAAGACAGACATAACACCAGGCACAGCACTCCTGTGTACCTCAAAAGGCACTAGTTGCGTACATGCCACTTCAAGGGAAGTGCTTGTCCCACTCTGCTTTGCACTGGTGCAGCCTCACCTCGAGCACTGTGTGCAGTTCTGGGAGCCACAGTATAAGAAGGACATAAAACTAGTATAGAGCATCAAAAGGAAGGCTATGAAGATGGGGAAGGTGAGTGAGGAATGGCTGAGGTCCCTTGGTCTGCACAGCCCAGAGCAGAGGAGGTCTGAGGAGACGACTCATGGCAGCCTATGGCTCCTCAAGAGGGGAGTAGAGGGGAAGTGCTGAGATGTGCTCCCTGATGACAGCAACAGGACTTGAACAGACAGTGGGGGTTAGGAAAAGGTTCTTCACCAGAGGGCGGTGGGCATGGAACAGGCTCCCTAGGGCAGTGGACATGACCCTGAGTTACTGTAGTTCAAGGAACAGAGGGTTGGACATCATGATTTCTTGATGCCCCTTCCAGCCCCTGAAATCCTGTGTGTGATTCTGTGAGAGTGTTTGGGCAATACTCTCAGGCAAAGGGTTTGAATTTTGGGTGGTGCTGTGTGGAGTCAGGAGTTGGACTCAGTGATCCTTGTTGGTTCCTTCCAACTCACAATATTCTGTGATTCTATGATACATGAGCCAGTACATCAAGATCCAAAAGTCCTTTTGATTCCCAATCCTCATGTCCCACTAAAATCATCCTACTATGAATCCTTCATATTATTACAGAAATGCTCAAGCTCAAACTAACCAAAAAATTGCAAGAACTGGATCTGTATGCTTTGAATCAGAGCTAGGTGACTTAAAAGTAGATTCCAAATAATCTTAAAGACATGGTGTCATTTGCAAACTGCATCAGAAAAGGAGAAAGAACCCCCCAGCCTCCACCTCCCAAATCCACAGACCTTTACAGCTTTCCTGCAGTGCCTGAATCTGAGATACCACTCAGGGAACAGTTATGTTAGTGTAAGATCTGTAGAGATACCTATCCAATTACTTTCAATGTGAGTACACTAATATTGCTGTCTGGCATATTGCTACATGTTTCAGCATCAACTACAATTTCTAATCTTTTCCTCTACTGTTCCTGTCCCTTGTAATACAACAGTAATACAGGGTTGGCATAAAAGCCCTTTGGTGAGAGCTGGTGACAATGTGCTCTGCAGGTCCCTATGTCCCAGTAGGACACCTGAGTCTACTGAGGAGCTGCCTGTGGAAGTCTCCCAGGACATGCTGAGCACCACAGAACAGTTGCACTGCTGAACCCCCAGAGCTGATAAGCTCAGCGCCCTGCAAGACATCAGATCTGCTCGAGGTCCTCAGCACATGCTGCCATTGAGCTGCACAACCTGGGGCACTTCCAAGAAGGAGGTGACTGCTGTGTGAAACCAAGGACTGCAGACAGAAACCTGGGGGAAAAAGGGCACCGAGGGCTTCCTGAGCACCCACTTGAAAGCCACTGGTGAGCTGGTAGTGAATTTTTTTAAATAAAGATATCACTAATTTTTACTAGCCCTTACCTGAAATTCTCGTTTTACTATAGAAATGAATTCTCTTGAGCAGAAGATGTTGTGAGTCAGTACTGGTATAACTATAATCAAGGATGTTTGCAATGCTATCAGTGGAATAACTAATATGGAGCCTTTATTTATGAAGAGAATTTAGATAAGTGTAGTATCAGCTGACATCTGACATATATTGCTAACTAGAACAATTCCAAATGAAGTGCCAAATGAAGGTATTTAATCGTAAATACAAATTTAATTGAAAATACCTTTACATAAAGGACAGACTCCACGTATGCAGTCTCCAATATGCCAGTTACATGTGCAAAATCAGATATTATTTGAGAGTCAGTCAGATTTCCATGTAGGTAGATGAGGAATTTCAGTGACTGCCAAAAAGTCCATCTGTTTAAAATATCCACTTATCCAAATACAGGTTAGTAAGCCCTGAAATCCTGCGGGGATTTGATAAACCTGATATGCTTAGCAGATTTTATTGTTGCCTTTCAGAGAGTAAAGCGATTATCAGCTACTGTGTTCTGTGCTCCTGACAGGACAATTTTCTCTTCAGCAGAATAAAAAATAATTAATACAAATAAATATTTTAAATACTGTAGCTTAGATTTGCTTAGAGTAAGGCAAAGTGCAATCTAAACCGTGCAGATTTAGATTGCAGCATGGGAGGCTCAGATTTGAGGTTTGGTTAGCAGGCAGTTCAAAAAAATAAAAAGAAAAGCTTCTGACAGATATTAGCATACCTTAAAATTTATTTTTAAACATCTTCCTAATTATAGCAACTTAAAAAGAAGTGAAACTTCCCTCTCATGATCAAGATACTATGTGTCTATTTGATTTGTAGTTGCTGTCAAGGAGAAACCGTACATCTATTTTCTACACCTTGCTCTTGGCCCCGTGTTGTCTTAAATATGTACTTTTCCTTGAAACCTTCCACTACTACTGCTACTGACATGGGGCTAAGGCTCAAAGATTAGACTGTTAAAACAGCTCATTCCACACCTACAACAGTACCAACAGCAGCAACTTGATAGGACACTCCCTGTTAAGCGATACAGCTCTAGGAAGAGTGGATTGGATAAATATTTGACCAGAGTACTGTTGATACTAAACTTGCTGAACCTAAACGATGAATATCATTAGATGGCTGATGTGTAGCACAGTCCTACTCTAAATCAGATCCCTAGGCACCCTGCTCACTCCACAGAGAGACTGAACTGGCTACTAGGATGAACATTTTTCTCTTTTTTTGGACCAAAAGTAATGCAAACAGTCATTTTGGACTAAAAGCTTTCCACTGTCATAGGTAATCCAGATATATTCTGTATTACACAGTCTATCACCTGTAAATCTTTTGGGTCATACAATAAAAGCACATTTTACATGCGTATCAGGTATTTCTTCATTCTATGGTTTAAAATTTATTTTTCCTTTTATAATCTCAGTCTAAGAACAGGAAACATATAAATATATGAAAATAGCAAAGACTATCCAAGTCTTCTGTCTAGGGAACTTGCTTCATCTAACCTTGGCATTTGTTCTCAGAACTCAGTAGTACACAAAAACCAAACTTACTCTCTGATTGTACCTGTTTCCAAAGCACAGCTCATCTGGCCATTTATCTTGTCTACTATAAAACATCTATCCAGCAGATAGATAATTTATCCAATAATAACTTTGCCAAAACAATAAGAATTCTACTTGCAGCATTCTCTTTCAAGCAAAAGTCATTTTCTTCTCTTCTCTTGAGAGACTTTTCAATGGGTCATTTAAGCTAAGCAAAATTCTACTCCTTTCTTCTTCTTCCATGTGTGGTTTTCTTTAGGAGGTAGTTTTATTCCAACATCATTAGGAAAAAAAACAATTCTGGTAAGACCTACTAGATCTTAAATCTATCCTAAGCTTTCAAGATGGAACTGGTACAGACAATTCTCTGAATTTCCGTGTTCCCTGGAGTTGTGAGATATATGGCTGCAATAAAAAGCACTGATCAAGCAGGTACAACATGCCATACAATCTAGATGACCCAACTACCCCACTGTGGTTATGGATGAAATTCTTCAGACATTACAAGAATAAGTCAACATTTCTAACACTTTTCTTCTGCAAAGCAGATTAAAATGTTATGGGCAAGATTCAACTCCCAGATTCAAGGACATTTCAATCTCTACTCAAAAGAAGAAGAAGAAAAAAGTGCTTACACAGAGTTGCAGATCTTTCCTTGAAACTGTAATCACCAATGCATTGTTTTCCCATTCAGTGTTGCTAGAATTTACCGGTGCTCTGAAAATCAACATTTTTTTTTCCTCATTCTCAGGCCTCCCCAGAATTAATTTTTATATTGTAACTATGAAGACAGTTACAGTGCAAACTTGTAATTAAAGGCATACAGAAACGGGAGACAAGCATGCAATGACACGCTGAGTAGTCTTGGAAAGACTGCAAGAGATTCATAATATAGTACACAACCATAGTAGTAAATCACTCTAGTAACACAGCTGACTTCTGCTACACTGACATCTCTAGGCCAAGCATGCAGCCAGGCCTTGCAATCTGCAAAACAGACCTGAGGATTACAGCCTTGCTAGTTAGTTTTGGATCAGCACTAGAAGCCAATCATTTATTTCTTCTTAAATGTAGTATCACATAAACAATAACTGCACCCAATAAATTGTACTGCTTTCTTCATTAGTAAGTAGAAATGTTAGGCATCTTAATTGGCTTATACAGTATTAATAAAAAAATACATCAAAAGATTATATTACTAGGTTATTATACTGTACTGTCTGATAAACTATGCTAGACAGACTTATATTACCTAAATTGACATTTAATCTCCTTGGCCATGACTCCTACTTTCCAGACTACATCAGATGGCTATTCAAGAATTTAGAAAAGAAATATATGCGGATATTAATTGTGAATGTTTTTATCATGTTTAATGCAAAAAAAAAAAAAAAAAAAAGACTAAATTTTGCTACAGATCTTTGCCAAATACTGAACTCTTGACAGTTTTATTACATTTTGAGAGCCACCTTGCCACTCTTTTTGGTTTACTGAATGGAATATTGTGCAAGTATAAAAGCACATTGCAATTGACAAGAACTCAAATATTAAGGAAAAAAAAATCAGATAATGGACCCACACTTTAACACATCTGAAAAGGTGTATCACAGACAGCCTCACAAGATTCTTAGCATGTATAAATTAAAGCATTCGCTAATGAAACAGTCTTGTTGGGGGGCAAGAAATTCTTCTAGTTACATAAACAGCCAACATAATTATAATCAAAACCTCTCGATTTCAATAATATATTGAAGCAGTTGGTAGCACATTTCCATGCTTCATTATCAGTATTACCAAAAATTAGTGAACAAACCTAGATATAATCAATAGCTTTCTTTTCTGCATATATTCTGTCTTTCAGTTTTGCTAAATATGTAGGAATGAAGTATCTGTTTCATGACAGGATCTGTTTTCCTATTTTGCATTCTTAAGCACTAAGCAGAGCCATCAATAACTGTTCTCATTACCAGAACCATAGACAAACATGATCTCAGCACCAGGCAACAGCAGTCAAGTGATAGAAGAGAGTGCACACAGCTTGGTCATACAGTTAGTATTTGTAGAAAATATGATAAGCTTATTTGAACTTTGCTACAGAGATTAAACAGATTTTGTTTCTATCATTTTAGTTAACACGGGAGGAAAAAAGAATGGATCAGACTGACTAAGAAGGCAAACTCTTAGTATGTAAAGTCAATGGGAAAAATAAGATGCAGTGAGCCCAGAATCTTAGTATGAGTTCTGATTTTGTTACTTAAAACTATCATTTAACTTGTTACCTAGAGAAAGCAAAGTTATGCAACAGTCTTCTGGAGTATGGAAAAACTTGATCAAAGGAAGGTTTCTACTGATGACAGAGTAATTCCATTTTAAAAAGATATACCCAGTGGATTCACAGAGTTCTACTTTTGCCAAAATACAACCTGCATATCAGTTGTATCTGCTTAGGGTGGGATAGATGCATAGAAAGGATCAGATTGAAAAATGTATGGAAAAACTGTGGTAAAATGGGGTATATTGCTTTTCTTTACATTTGACTGCTCTCCAAAAGAATTAGATTGATCAAAAGCAAATACTGGATTAAAGAAAACTGAACATTATGGAAATAAAATCTAAATAGCAGTTAAGGAAACCAGCCAACAAAAAACCATCTGAATTTGCTATCAGACACACGAGATTTCTACCTGAAAGAAAATCTTTGAAGATGAAAAAATGCAAAGAATCCTCTCACAGGAGAACTGATTCTTTCCAAGTTGCTACTGTTTTGAAAGCAAATCATGGATTTTCTCATCCTTCTGTCTTTTTGTGCCACTCACAGAAATGCTAGTCTAAAAACAAAACAAAACAAAAAAAAACAAACAAACATGAAAATAAAAGCAAAACAGCAAAACAAAACAGAAATTGTTGTAAGCAAAACATTTCCTACATGAACAGTGAAAAACATATCTTGGGAGTAAATGTTTAACACAAGCTTACTTGACTGAACCTGAAGGAAATGTTGCCCCACTGTTTCCATCTTTCTCATTTTCTAGTATCTAATTATCCCATCCCATTAAAAGGTTCTTCTAGCTATATAACTGCCACAGAGGAAAGCACTGTGTAGTATCCATCACTCATGCAAAATGAGAACAAATATCTTGTTTAAACCTGATTACTCTGGAGCTGGCATTCAACATTGCCCTTGGTGCAAGACTGTTCTGAACCCAGGGAGTTGCAGACCCATAAACACTGCACCTACACAGCAGTGCACACTGTGGGTGGTAGCACAGGAAGGGAAATAGCTTGGAGATAAATTAGGAAACCAGAACATTCATGGGCTAATAGCTAAAATATTTCCCAAAAGCCAACAAAGTTTATGCAGTGAAGATCAAGTTATAGGACTGACACACGTAAAGATATTTTCCTATAAGTGCCTGGGATCCTTAAGCTATTGAGGCAAAATATGTCTCACCTATTTGAGACATATTTTAGGCAACGTGGGAGATCTACTCAGGCTATGAGTGGTGAAGGATCATCAGTTTTCATTTGTTTCATAACCAGATCAGTATAAAAAATGTCTGTTTGATTCTTGAAATACTTCAACAGTGAACAGTAACATAAGTTACACAACCAACAACCAATCCAGGTATTTTGGTTGCTTATTAATCTTCATAGTACAGATCAGCACACTAAACTTACTTTATTATTTCCTACAGTTCAAATGGCGTGTTCTCATTATCCTTTACTCAGAAGATGGAAATATGCAAAAAGGGCCACCAATAAAGAAGCTACATAAAAAAAAGCGAGCCTCAGCTCCAAAGTTTCCCTGGAGGACAGACTTCCTGCTAGTGCATGTTCCCTATAGTAGGTTGGATAGAAAAGCATCCAGGAGGATCTTGAATATCTCCAGAGAAGGAAACTCCACACCCTCTCTGCACAGCCTGCTCCCAGGGCTCAGCTGCCCTCACAGCATGGAAGTTTTTCTTCATGTTCAGATGGAACTTCTTGTGTTTCAGTTTGTGCCCACTGCCGCTTGTCCTGTCATTGGACACCACCAAAATGAGCCTGGCTGCACCCTCTTGACTTGACATCCATCCTTTAGATATTTATAAACATTGATAGGATCCCCTTTGTTTCTAGCCTTGATCTACCTTAGAAACACCAAAAAGCTTTCCTTGATCTGCATTAGCTTTCTGAGCCCTATTATGCAAAATTAAAGGATTTTTTGTTATTTGATAGTACGGTCTCTTCTTTGCTGTTGTTGTTAAATGAAGTTTAATGTTCAGAAGCTCCCTGATGTCTAGAACAATTCCTTATGAAGTAACAGAAAGCAGAATACAGACCTAAGTTGCATTTCCATTTTATCTACTGCATGCAACATAGTTGAAGCCACAACTATGGACTTTATTATTCTTACAATTTCTACCCATATTTGAACACTTTTTCTAAATATCAAGCTTTTTCTCAAAAGGATGAGAGGAACCCCACAAAACGGCTCTAAAAATTGAACAGCAAAATACTCAATTCCTTAACGCAAATGACAGAACACATTGAGCCATAAGTGTTTTAACAAGCACATCAGGCTGCTATTTAGCTTCAGTCAACTATGACATCTCCTTGGAATTTTAAACAGCTTATGACAGAAATTTTAAATGGAATGGTGGGCCAAATTCACAGTGGTTGTCTGCATCTTGGCGACTCATACTGTGATAATATTACAGAGACTGTTACAGAGACTGTGTCACAAGAACATTTTATATTTCAAATCTCCACAATTATTCATGATGATTTGATATCTGAAGCCTGACAGTAAACTAAAAATATTTTGTTATTTCCCCATTGTTCCTGAGTTTTAGCAAACCTACCACTATTTTCTGCATGAGGAGGGGCTGGCAGTCTTCTAAATGAGCACGGCTGCTTTCTAGAGAGGTTGCTCTGGTTATTTTTGCTCCAAAAAGGGCTGGTTTCAAAGCAGTTTTTGGTACTGGACCGGTACTGTGTCAATTCTGAATCAGTCAGCACAGTCCTTAGAACAGATTTCTTTCATCCGTACTGGCACTCAAAATAAGACCATATGTCAAAGCTTTAATAAGCAAAATTTTCCAACAGCAGCTTATTTTTCTAGGAGGAAATGTGATTTACATAGATAGAACTTTAGAAATCCATCTACAAGATTCATGAGAAAAACTGGTTTTCCTATAGGAAAAAACACTTCTCGCTGCTCACAGGAAGCACGCCTGAATATGACAAAGTCACTGGCCTTCCTGAGGACACAGCCCCAACATGGTTCTGTCCCTTTGCCTCTCACAGGAGCCACAGACTTTACTAGGAAAGAGTAAAAAACAGGAAAGGCACAAAAAGGAGCTGCTGAGAGCTGCTGGAGGAGCACCACAGAAAGTGGAGGAGAGAAGGATTGCAGAAGGAAAGTTAAGTCACAGAATCATAGAATCATAGAATGCTGTGATAGAAAGTAATGGGAGTGGAGCAGTTCAGCAGAAGGCCAAGCTGATAGAGAAGGAAAAGTAAACTAAGCAAGTAAAAGGATTTATTTTCTGTTGATAACTTAGTGAAACAGACCTCACAGGTATGAGTCATGAACAACACGGAGCAAGTCTAACCTGTGCATGAAAACACCAAGGCATGAATGCAAAGGCAAAGGCTGAAGAGAACGAGCTCAGAAGAATACAAGACTGAAAAGCTGCAAGCAATTTTGTCAAAAGAGCTTTGGGTTGCCACAAACTATTTCATGCACCACATACACACATGTAAGGCATCTTTTCTCTTTGCTTCTTAGTTACGCCCAGAAGAAAACTTAACTCATACTGCATAAAGTAACTTTTCCTTTCCTCAGCAGAGAAGGGCAGCCTCCGTAATGGAGGAGATGGGCACTGCACTGGAGAGTGAGGCAGGGCTCTCCAGCAGTGCTGAAAGCCTGTAACCCAATGAATGAGTGGTTGTATTGATTCCACCTTGCTACATACATTCACTAACCTGGAATTAACGGCCTTGGACAAGTTATTTCCTCTCTCCAGTAACTATAACCCAAATTTTAAATTTACCAATATCAACATCTTCAAACTCTTTTCATGCACCTTGACAGACAGAAGAAGTGTTCATGTATCCATTTCATTTAATAATTATGTGCAACTTCCAGGCTGCCTCCCCACTGCATGGTCTTGAAACACCCATCCAATGGCCCTGAGCATAAAGCAATCTACTGGCTTCACGTCCAAAGGCAGCATTTCTGATCTACCATCTTGGGAAAAGCTTTCTGCAAGAGGCACCTCAGAACCAGCTGTCACGTGCTGCACTTCCCTACTGAAATCCAAATCTCTGTTGGCCTTCGGAAGGAATTACAAATCATAGACTTGGATGTGAGGGTGTCCTAGACAAAGCAGGTACTCAAAACATGTCATCCCCTGGGAAAGTATCTCCTAGCTTGGCAAGTTATTTAAGCTGGAATGTTTCAATTACTGTGTTCAACCAGAACTATTTAGTCGTCCTCTGCAAAATGAATGCTTTTGTTTAAAGGCTTAATTGAGTCTATTATTAGTAATACTTATAGAAAACAATAAAAAGCCCTGCTAAATCCTCTAATTTCTCCCACATGTGGGAAAATGAGCAAAGCAGCATTGAAACATTACTAACCTTTTATATTTTTAAAGTAGGGAATTGAAAAAGGTACATACACAACCCAAAAGACAAGGCAAATTAAAAAATTCTGTATTCATGTACACAGAATCCACAGCATTTACCTTGCTGCATACAAATACATATTCTTGATGAACTAGATGATTCTACCATAGACTTTACCAAAGAAAAAACAACTATTACAAACAACAAAAGTAAACTGCAATTTTTTTAGAGTGCGAAGTGACAAAGTCCCACAGCTTTTCTCTGGTTTATTACCTATGACAATACTATAGATCTATTATCTGCCATTTTTTAATGAGTCAGTGCCAGCTAAGACACTGTTACCCAAAAGCGGGTTGCCAGAACCTTCTGGTTGGGCTCTCATAGTACTGTCCTTCCCCTTCCCATTTCCTTTTCTGGTGGATCATTTATTCATAATTGTGCCAAGTTTTAATGCCTTTTCATTCTTTGCTTTAATTACACTATTAAGAAAATCTGTCCATTCAAATATCAAAAGGCAGTCAACTTAGCTTCTTCAAAGAAGAATTGTATTATACAGGAAATTCACATTCTTTCGAAATTAAAGTTTTTGTTTGTTTATTTCAGATGAACAATAACCCAAGGACTTTAGAATACTTTCTAACTCATTCAAGCAAAACTTCCACCTAAACAATTGGACATCTTGTCATACCCTGCTCTTCAGATATATATACACATAAGAACTATAAAAGTCACTTTTTTTTTGTTGTTAAAAAAAAGCTTATTTCTTTCTGCTCTTTTCTTTCCAGAATTTTCACAATGAGTAAAATTTATGTTCATTTTAGAAGTACGATTTGAGATCAGGATTTTTTAAAATACAGAAATAGATTTGTCAATTCCATAAATAATACTGCAGTCAGCTTGGATAAAGCAGTATCCAAGTAACAGAAGACAACATTAAACCCCTCCTTCCCTCTACCACACCCACAAAACCAACATACTGGATAATGAAATGTCAGAGCAGCAATTGGTAATACCTGCTTAGGTTAGCAGTATTTGATAGGAATTACCACTGGAGATAGAGCAGGTCTAGACTGGTTTCTATGTTTCTTGTTTGGTTTTTCTACTTTTTTCCTTCTAAATAGAGAAAACCACCAAAGTACATTCCAAGTTTTTTGAGAATTGGATGGGAAAAAGCCCACATGCTAACAAAAGACAGTTTTAAGAAGCAAACCATTCTTCTTCCTTAAAGAATAGGCATAGGTTAACTGAAAAAATATTTAAATCCTTTTTCCATCTCTGACGTGAGCACTCAAAATTATTACAACTTTGTGCTCATAATGAATGGTCACATCATGTCACTAAATATTTTCCTGTTAGCTTAACTCCATAGGAAAGTAATTATAGGTTTAATTTCTAAACTGTTTGATTTAGAAAAACTTTTTGTCCTCAAGTTGATAAAACATACATGAGAGCCATAAGACCATTCATGACACAGCTTTGAACTAGTCTTTAGATTATACTTAGGAAATACGCTACTGGGACAGACAAAGAAAGGCAGGGTAAAAAAGAGAAAAATGCGGTTTCTTGGGTTGATTTCCCCTTGTAGCATCTAACCTTGAGCATAGATAGCACTTGGACTGAATTAAAGTGAATCAGGTTGTGAATCTATTGTACTGCATTCTCACGCTTAAAATCAAAACTAGCAAATGCATATCCTCTAGTTTAAGCAATTCTTAGACGTTTAAGTTCATTTTTGATCAAAGGTGGGTTTTTTGTTTTTTGTTTTTTTGGTTTTTTTTAGCTGGAGGGAAAAGGATAACTAGGCATTATTTAAGGGAAGAAAACATTATAACCTAGCTAGCATTAAATCCAAGCCTTTATTTTATTCATATAGTTCATGTTAACCACAAATAAAACAGAATCATGGAGGTGAGATAGGACTTCTGGAGGTTTCCTGGCTCAACTGCTATAGGACTACAGCCATCTCCAGGTGAGCATCAAGTCTCACTGAGGATGCAGATTCCAATTCTCTGCAGGCAGCTTGATCATCTTCATGGCAATTTTTTTACTTCATATCTATTGGGATTTCTCACATTCCAGCTTGTCTAACCAGCCCAGGTTCCAGTTAGCTTTCTCCACTGCCAAAGCACACTGGTAACTGAAACTGCTGCAGCTTACATTTTCTGTCACAACCAGTTCTCCCTTCAGCAGCATGGTCATTTTGGGGCTATTTGTACTTTCATCTTTTGAAAACAGAATTATTTCAGAGTCCATTTAGAATGCCACCTCTAAGCTCTCTGCCCAACATTTTGTTTTGGATTTTCAATGTTCCTTCAGTTTCTCAAAATCTGCATAGCCCCCAGATAAGTATTTTACCATATATTTTCTGTTATATTAAATGAGAATAGGGACAATCTGCAATTTCTCTTTGTAGGCTTTTCCTACTTTGTCTCCTTATCTCCCCTGGACTTGGTCTGTGTTCCCTTTCACCTCTGCTTCCTGTGGTTCTTGTCAGGATCTTTTGGATTTTGACTTTTTTTTTTTTTCTTCTAAATATAGGCTTTTAGAAAGTGAAAGGATCAGTCTGCAATAGTTCTTTGAAAAGACAAACAAAAAAGATGCAGAAATATTTCTCCTAAGAGAGTTGGAAGCATTTATTTTCACATTTTCATCTTGGAAAATGAGTAAGAGGTTCAAACAATAGCTTCCTCTTCTCACCACATCATTTTCTGGACAGAATCTAGCAGCTCATTTGTTTTTCTGCTGAAGGGGTGAATACTCTGCAACAAAAGGAAACATAATAAGTATCTGCTAATGTGGCAACTTTTCTTTCACTTGAACTGAACTTTTTTTTAAGGTCATTTTTACAGTAACATCCACTGGTGAGAACTTTTCAGACAAGATTAGGAAAGGTAGAAAGATGAACTCAACTTTGTTTTTCTAATTAACAATCTCACTTTATCCATGGCTTATATTAATAGTTACATGAATAATGGCTGAGAGATAATCATCTCTTTTTTCTTTGGACTGTCCCAAACACAGTTAATATTGTTTCTAAGTTAGATCATAGAATAATGTGATTTTTTTTTTCTTCAGCTTAGTCCAGATAATTACAGACAGACAACTATTTTTTTCCCCCATTATTTCAAGTGTGTTTACTCATCCTACACTACTTGGCAGTTTAGAAACAATCCGAAGTACAAACTTTTCAAGAAAGACATTGCTAGAGGGTTCAGTTCTCACCCTCAAGGGTTCTTACCCAAAAACAAACAGACAACAAATACACATTGCTGCAACTTTTAAATGCATCGATTCCATGAGGATCATCAAAATACAAATATTTTTTTGCATAGCAGGTGGATTTTCTGCAGTTCAACAATCTGCTCCAGTGGGTTTACCAACTGATTAATATGTTTCTAATGTGCACTGAAAAGATGAATTCCAGAAGGGATAATTTTCAGTGGCATACAGAAGAGTAATTCAGAATCAAATTAGTAATAAATAAATAAATAAATAAAAAGTAACACTGCAGATCGTAAAAGTTTCAGTAACAGGGGGAGGGAGAGAAGACATCTACACATACTCTGAAAAGTGATCACTAGTTGTTGACCAGTGAAGCAGAGCCATCCAGCACAGGATCAGCCTACAGAAACGTTATAGAGACAGTTTTGTAAACCTGGGAGAGGAAGTCACAAACTCTGGCCAAAAAGCTATGTGAGCAGCAACTCCGAGGTTCATGCCAGCAGATGCATGCTTTTGGAAGATCAGTTCAAATCTTCTAGGACAGTAGCAAAGCTCAACAGCTCAGCAAATTTCTCTTGCAGGTATACTTGCAGCAGCAGAGCCCTGCAGCAGCCCTGTGTGTAGTCACAGCTCAGCCTCCACACGGCCTGCAAGAGCAATTCTGCACATTGTTGCCATAAAATATGTATGCCTGGTTAAATAATTTTGGTCAGTGTAGCTCGTTTCTGTTGAACACCATGTTCAAGCGGTCCTTTAAAAACATGCGCACATTGGGAACTGTTTCAATGTGGTCAAAACCAGTTTTGTACCCAGTGAAAAGGAAACTAATATATAATCCAGGTTAATATAGCACCCTGACTGAAATTAAAAGTGGTGTGTTATTTCCTTTACTGAGCCAAAGTAGATAGCAAGGTCATACAAGTCATTTCTGAAGCAGGGAAGGGGAAGGAATAAGCAGTCAGGATACCTTCCAAGCTGAATATATTTACAAAACCTGAAGCATTCCAGTTCCTTGAATGAGGTGATTCTTGCATGCACTTCATCAACTATGTCCGGTAAAAATTTAAGAGAAAACATACCTACTTTTGCAATAAAAAAGCTTTCTGGAATCCTCCCAGGCTATGACATACTAGGAATACTAAAGTATACTATTCATATTCTGCCTTGCCCTCAAAGTCTTCCTCAAAATCCCTATCCAGATCTCTTCTACATTCTGCATATTAACCCTTTTATTTTTGTCAAGCCATCACTGACACTCAAGGTCAGGCTGAACTGGGCTCTGAGCAACGTGATCTAGCTTTAGGTGTCCCTGTTTATTGCGGGGTGTTGGACTAGATGACCTTTAATGGTCCCTTCCAACTCAAACAACTCTATGGCTCCATGATCAGAAAGATTGAGATAGCCATCCAAAAACAATTTTCCAGGTGACAGTCATATAAGAGTTTTTTTTAAACTGTGTAAGGAGTTTGCTCCTATGTACACACACATCAGTGACCTATAAGAAAAATCAAGGGATACGTCACATAAATGATGTTTGATGTAATGAAGTAAATGGATAAAAACACTATTGTGTTGTTTTCCAATAATTTCTAGGAGAACTCATGGAAAAGTTGTCCTGTGGTTTGTCTTATGGGCTATCAGAAGATGCTTTACCTAAAAAGCTGGTTCCTTACTCTCCATTTCCACATAGTGCTGAAACAAGCTATGATTCTAAGATTAATGTATTTTAAGGGGTTTGTGCCTTGAACATGAGCACAGAAACATGTATAACAGGAAGAGCTGAAAATGTCTTTCATAGCCAATGGAATTGGGGAACTCTGATGAACTATCTTCTTGCCAGCATGAGTAGCTGCAAAATGAATTTCATCCTGGTAGCCGTTCAGAAACAGATGAGGTAGGAGGAATCTGCCCCACATGAACATTAGTTTGAATTCCCCTGTTTTCATCCTATTCAGCATTAAACAACAGCAAGAGAGACTTCGTAAGATGATGCTAGTAACAGCCTAATCACAGTTAACTAAATTATTCCTTTTAATTTTCCATACAAATTAATACGTAACTAAGACATTACACAGGAACAAAGCAGCAGCCATCCAACAATACTAATGGCCACAGGAATTTCAGCATTAGATCTTCTGACTGTATGTTACCTGCTCCATAAAACCCTTCTATTTTGTTTTTTTTATTATTATTATTATTATTCCAATGTTTGGAGTAAACTTCCAAAAACACACTTGACCCAAGCATTATCCATTCAAAGTGATTAGATAACAACCAAGGAAATGAAGTTCAAAATGTGCTTACTAAAGGTTTACTACACATTGCATACAAAAAAAAAAAAAAAAAAAAAAAAAAAAAAAAAAAGTCAGGAAGGAAACAGAAGAGAACTGCCAACTCTGCTTTTCTTGAAGCTGAAAAGAAACACAGGAACGATTGCTGGCCCCACCGAACTCTAAGCCAGTCATTCAGTGTCAGGATTCAGTGTGACTACGTATTGAACTATGCTTGATTTTTAGAACACTGGCAAACCAAGTGCAGCAGAAATACTTTCATCAGTCAGACTCAGAACTTGAAACATTTTGATGGCCTATGAAGAACATGGACCAGCCTTCAAATCCACACACACAGAATAAACACAGCTCCCAACAAACTGAGGTTTTTCCTATGCGTAAATGGAAAGAAGCATATTGTACGTAGGCTACTCCATGCCTTTTTAAAATAGTTCTTAAGCTACTAGATTCTACAAATACGTATTTCTACCTCTATACACATTACAAGCGTATGGAATAGACAGAATACCCCTAGGAAAGTGCTGCATGCCTTTTGTTACATGTCTAATCTCACTGATCTTGTTTACGTACAGAGGAAATTCTTATGTTTCTTTGTTATGAGAGGAAAGCTTGCTAAAGGGTAAAAAAAAAAAAAAAAAGAGTAAATCAGTACCAACTATGAGCCACAGCTGCTCCATATTTCAGGTCTGATAATCAAATGAAATTCTGTTTGAAGTGGAAACCTCAGAAAGGCTATTGTATGGATTGTGTGAATTTAAGGCATAACACAGAAGGGCTGCTCTGAAAGTAATGACTCCTTTAGACCCACGACTTCAGAGGCGGATGTTGGCAGTATGGCAGTAGAGGATGAACCTTCCCACAAATATTCTGTCACATTTTGTTTCTGTATGACAGATTGTAGCAGAAGTGTTTATGAAGCAAAGGTGTGCAACTGTATCCCTCCATGTGGAAAAAATTGCACCCACTGACACTTGCTGAAGGCCTATGGAGAGCAAGCAGCAGACGTGAGTGCAGCGGGTGGTGTGCTTCATCAGTGGTGATAGTGATGTGAAAGACAAGTCACGCTGCAGACAGCCACGCACAGGTGTCACACTAAAAAACAAAAATGTGTCTTTATCAGCTCATTTGCATAAATTGGCAGATTACAACCAGGGAACTGCATTCTGAGATGAATATTGGTTTCAATGTGTTGTAAATGATGGGGACAACATTGGAATACTATTCATGCAGGAACAGAACTCTGTAGGCAGGTTTGTCAAGACTTGAATCAACACAAAGCTGAAGACGTTAGTTTCCATGATCACATCATTACCAGCAACAAGACATGACGTCACCACAATGAGCCAGAATCAGAGTCCACGGAGTAACATGTGAATTCCCTACTCAAGAAAAAGTTGAAGACACAGTCCATAGTCGTTAAAGTGATGCGCACTGATTTCTGAAACAGGAAAGGGGTGATCCTTCTGGATTTTCTGAAACCTGAAGAAACTATCAACTCTGACCATTACATCATGACGCTGACTGAACTGAAGGCTCCAAATTCTAGAGCAAAGTCAGAGAATATAACCATTTTCTTGTAATATGGTACAGTCAAATCCCCTAACAGTTTGAAGACCATGGAGCACATTGCCAGTCTTGGCTGGACTGTCCTATAACACCTAGCGTATAGTCCAGATTTGGCACCTTCTGATTTCCATCTGGTCAGTCCAGTGAAAGACAGATTGCATAGGCAATGTAATCCTAGCAACAACACCATCATAGCAGCTATGAAACAGTGGGTCACCTCCACTAGTGCGGATTTTTAGAAGCACAGCATACAAACTCTTGATCATTGCCAGCAAAAATGCCCAGCTAATGGTCTTGACTATGCTGAAAATCAGCGTTCTGTAGCTGAGAATTTGTTCTACCAAACAGTGCTGTTGTGCTCTTTGTACCTGATGTAGCTTTCATGGAAATAAATAGGAGGCACTACTTTCAGAGCAACACTTACAACATCCTGTGAAACATATTTATTGGTGATAGGATGTATAAAGTGTTTCTCCAGTGATTAATATAGGTTGAATGCACATTATATTTCTTTTCTTTGTAACAGGATGCTCGCTTTTGAATCATGTTTCTTCATTGTCTCCACTTACTGTAACTGGTTTGTATTATGGCTTAGTTTCAAAGTATTTGAACTGAATTGTTTCAAACTGATAAAAGATATGCTCCAGAAGTCCACCAGTATGTCCCAGTTGTAGGCAGCCATTCAGACTACAGTTAGCCCAAAATTGAAAAGCAAACAAACAAAAATGCTTAAATCATTCCCATCAAACAAACAAACATACAAAAGGAAAAGACCAAAAAAAAAAAAAAATCTAAACTAGAAAACTCACCCCCAAAAAATGTAATGCAGATTTTAAGAACTCTGATCTTTAGATTATCCTAAAAAAATCCTTGCAGTTATATACTGTAGTCATCTGGTTGACAGATTAACGCTATTTACTATTGAAACTGCAGGTCAGAGGATAGAGCGTTTATTACTTGCTTAAAATTTGCAAATCTGTATGGGTAAGCACATTAATTAAGATATAAGAAATTGGATTAGAAACTATTCTTAACATGAGCATGAAGTACTGCATGTGCTCTGTTTTTCTCTTCAACAATTCAGAAGAGAAAAATGTCACATTCTTTTTTATGGTGAGCTTGTTATATTTCCACTGACACGTTAACATAAGCAAGGATAATATAATTAAATTATTCTGAATTATTCAGTCACAAAGAATTACACATGCCTCAAACCAACTGCAAATTGAAAAAACAGCCTATAGCTCTAAGAGGACTAACAGCAGCAGATTTTGGCTTTTTCCCTAAGAAGAGTTTCCTGGTCAGTAGAGGTTCTGAACAGCCAAGACGTTTTGTGCTATTTCTACATTATTATACTTGATTAGGTCAAGTGCAGGTCTAATTTGTATATAACTTTAAAATCATTAACCGAACTTTATGGCTTCTACATTCATTCCTGTCTCCTGAAAGCACAGTAACTAATGTAGCTAGAGGAGATGATTTTCTTCTCCATACACTGATGTGACTGAGGTCTGCACAATCTTTCTGGAGCTCTGCAGCCAGGACCACAGCAGGGAAGGTGAGTCAGTGCCATAAGGATTGCTTCAAACCTTTTTGGATGTAGCAGGGATATTCAACAAAACTTCAGTGCAGTGGGACATGACTGTCACAAGTACCCAAAAGTAAAAGGGGTAAACACCCACATGTCCTATCAGACTCCCTCTAGTCTGGTTTCATTCCATGCACCTAGAGGCCATTAGAAGTGAAGTACTGAAGGAGTCTCTAATGAGATCTGTCCTGTGTCCTGTGTAACATCTCTGCCGGTGACCTGGAAAAGGTAACGGCACACACACTCACTGAGACTGCAGGTGACATCTACACGGGGAGAATAGTGGATAGAGGCAAGAAAAGGGCTGCCTTTTATAAGGTCTTTGCCTGGAGGAATGGGCTGATGGGTATAATGAAATTCAAAAAGGACTAATGCAAAGCTCTGCAACTTGAAAGAAAACAATATAGACTGCAGTGTTGGTGACTGACCAGTCGGCTGAAGAGCAGCGCTGTTGGAAAGGGTCTTGTGGCCTTAGTAGGCAGCAGACCAAAAAAGGAGCCACCAGCAAGTAAAAAAGGCCAACAGTATCCTGGGCTGTATTAGCAGGAGCATAGCATACTAATAGGTGCATGGATTGAGGGAAGTGATCATCTTACTTTACAAGGCACTCAGACTGTGTCTGTTGTAGAGTGAAGCCTACAAAAAAAAAAAAAAATTAATAAACTGTTGTTTATTCAGTATAAGGACACCACAATGATCAGAGGCTGCATCAAAGCATCATTACAAGAGGCATTATAGTTTTTAGAACCACAGCCATTGTAAAAAAAAAATAATAATAATCCAGAAAAATAACACACATCATGTTTGGGAATGTCAGGTACTCTCATTTCAAATGGTTTGTGTTGTTATTGTTGCTGACATTACTCTGAGACAGGTAGGGGAAAAAACCTCAATGCACACTCAAGTTAGTTTCACACATCTGTGTAAGCCAGCTGATTCTGAGCCAAAGCATTGGAAAAGCTTACTGATAGGCCAACTACAGTGCAATAAACATACACAGACAATTCTTCCACAAAATTAAACTAACATGCTTTGACAGAACCTAATAGACAGATAAAATGCCAGATCGTAGAATAAAACGTGCAATTTAAATCACAGCAAAAGCTCATAAAAATAAAGGACACTCTTTGCAAGTTCCTTAACCTGGAAAACTAAAGGAGGAGTAAATTTGTTCAGAAGGTATTCTTTTAAAGCCCGGGACATGCTGTTGTGATTAGATTATTTCTGTCCCATATGCCACATTTGACAATACCTCTCCTTTGTTAACTTGCCTTTAACTACTGATTTCCAGGCATAAGGTAAAATGGAAGAACAAGTGATTGATAGTCTGAGGCTCTCTTTACACCATGCCTCAGAACACACTGAGCTCACACAGACATGTATTTGGCACTGCAAACCAATAATCATTTGCCTATAACATATATTGTCAACAGAAGAAGACAAGTAGGAAAACTAGTGTTAGTCTCACCACCTTCAAGCTGAGTTGGATTTCTCACATCAGTACTTTGACTCCAACACCCACAGCTCCTAAATGAGATTAACAAAACCTATCTTTCAGTGACAAAATTGGCTATGGATAACAGATTCACAGACTGCAAATCAGACTATGTAGCAGGTCCAGCCTCAGTTTCCCACAGCCATATGGGTAACTACTGCCTTATTGCTTTACTGCCTACATGGAAGCTTCACCCTTCTCATCACTTTTTGAAAACCCATAGCAGAATTCAATATTTTGACATGAAAATCAATTCAGTTTTCTAGTTGTTAGACCTTGATCAAGTTATTTTGCTAGGTATTTAAAGAAACAAAATGAGAATGCCCTAACAAATCATACAAAATGGAAAGTGCAGACCCTGCACATTAGAGGACACAAGTGCATCGTATCATCATGTTTCAGAAAAGAAAAATAAAAAAAGATGTCTTTGCAAGCAACAGCAACCTCCCACTACACGAAATATGGCAGAAGTTTTATTCAGCATTTTGACATTTTCAATGCAAGGCATTTTCCTTAGGTAGTCAACATAGGAATCCAAAGTGTGGGAAAAGAGTTCTTTTCAAATTTCTATCACCTGGCCCATTCAGTAGCTAGCAAAGTCTTAGCTAAATATACTCTTAGAAAGACAGCTTCCATTAATGTGTATTTAAGTCTCAGAATCATGAATTCTAGCTTCCTGAAGGAATGAATTTCCACTGAATTAAAAACTACCTACTTGTCGTTAACTGAAGGTTTTGCCTGTATTGATCTGTGCTTCTTTGGGCATTCAGCATATCAATACTGAATACTTTCTCTCCTCTTCTTCCCACTTAGTTGGAATGGATGTGACACTTACCAGCACCGCCCAAGACCAGAAGGCTCAGAGAAGGCAGCCAAGGGTCAGCTACCGCTTCATCTAATTGGAAGTAATCCGTTTGTGGCACAGCCTGGCCTGAAGCCAGGAGCAGGTTTAGCTACACAGATGGATCGTTTGTTCCTGCCTATTCAGACCTACCTTCTCCCTCCCAGCATTCAACACTGGCCATAATCTGCGATCCTATTAAGTGGATTTCCATGGATCTAGGAAACTGCATGGACAGGAGGCTGCACATCCACTAATACACTAAGTGTAATTACAATATGGCAGTATGTAGAAGGATATGGACAAAATATATCAGAACTATATAGATTAGACACACTTAGTCAAAAGTCACCAACAGTTAGAAGAATGAAGCATGGCATTTTCACGTGCTATATGAGGCTGGGACAAAAGAAAAATTTCTCCTACAATAGTATGAGAAGGTAAGACCAGAAAGGTTTCACCAGAAAGGGTGACTATTGGTCACACTGTTTGAAATGCTAGTGGAACATGACAAATAAATTGTCCTTTTTCCCATATTCATCTCCTCTTCTTGCCTATGTTTACCTTCTACATCTTTACTTCAGAGAAGTAGTTGGAGGACTCAGTAACCCTAGTTCCAAAAGAGGAAATTGCCTTAGTTCAAAGAATTTCTCTCTTTATCTTACTTTTGTGTATTTGTGTGTGTATGTGTGGGTAAGAATTACATCTCAGCATGATGGGTTTTTTTTGTTTTTTTTGTTTTTTTTTTAAATGTTCCATTTTAAGTCTATCCCTTTACTTTAGGAGGCAGAGAGCTTTTCTCTCCAGTATGGCAGAAGAGCAGGGGATCTAGTTTCAGGCCGACTCCTGACCTGGAACACTTTTGTTTTGCTGGCTAACCCAATGCCAGTGGCTACAAGGCTAAGCTGGACTGGTTAAGTTTCTCCAGTGAAATGCAAAATGAGATCTTCTGCTTTTCCTGAGCTTAGATAAAGTGTTGTTTTCAAGTAGTTGTTGAGAGAGTGTGGTGAAAGCTATCTTCAAAGCAGAAAAAAGCAGTTAGCACATAAGTTACCTTTCCTGATAGCTGTTCATAAAAACACACTGAATATTCTCATCTAGAGTCAACATATTTAGTTTTTCCACAGCAGAGTTCTATACCTAAGACAGGATTTATATGCTGTAAACAAAGTGAAAGGCATTTCAGAATTATCAAGTTAATATAAGAGGCATTCCTTATTTCTATATCTGACCCTTGAATGACCTAATAAATAAATTAACATTCCAAGTCCCCTATCGCACAAGCAAGAGGAAGGCCTTATCCGGCCTCTGCTTAATGAAAACAATGTAGTTGATAAACCTAATCCTCAAAGATATGTAACCTGAGTTTGTTAACCAGTAGTTTTGAGAGCAGAGAAGTGCGTGTTAGGAGCAAAGATGCAAGAGCACCATCATTACCTTTATAAAACTACTTATGTACCTACAGATAGGTTTCCTGTGTCAGGTGTGCCTCTCCCGCCCAAATCCTCCAAAGTAACACTGCACAGTAATTCAAGAGATTCAAGCCAAATAAAATCAAGTTTCAGTGCTTCACAGACTCAGGTATTCATTTTACTTTAGCTCTGCAGTGTTCTCCCATTTTGACTTCTATCTGTAATAACAGAGCTCGTTTGTACTATTTACATAAAGAGGTTTTACCGTCTATTTTGTAAGCATATCTCCACACACAAATCTGCTTTCTAAGGTCAGACACCCGCAGGAAGAAATCCAATAAGTCAGATAAAGACTATTACTGAAAACATTATAATGTACTTTGTCATCACAGGTGTGCACTTGTCTCTAGTAATGACTTAAAGCAAAGACTTTTTAAATGTCATTAGTTAAAGCCAAAATTATATTTGCCTTTGTACGAAAGGGAATTATGTACCTCATAACAATTATTTTCTGCTCTTGAATAGCACACAAACAATACCATCATATCTCCATTCCAGAAGCAGATTTGAAAATGTGTCATTGGGAACAAGGGGAAGAAAGCTAATCCGAGATACCACAGTCCAAAACAGATGCCAAAATCATTTAAGCTTCATAGTAAGACACATGCCATCCATTAACGAGATAGATTGATCTAAAATACAAACTCAGAACTGAAGACTGAGTGTATTTAAACAAAGCTTTATTGAACAAAATGTCTTTGTATTTTTTCATATTGCTTGCAGGGGTATTTGTGTTATGAATATGTGAGGAAAAATGCAGAACAGTGACTTCTGTTTTAATACTAACTTAATTATTGCAGACAATTAGTTTTTTTTTCTAAGCTAGAAACATGCAACTGTTGCTACTTTAACAAACAAGTAAGCAAAACCTAAGCATAAACATGCATTGATAGAAATACATTACTGCCCTATGCTTTTATACTAAGAGTAAAACAGTGATGAATTTGTATTCTGAACTTTTATACCAGACAATTATGTCCTGACATATTTCCTAAAGTCCTAAGTATTCAAATCAGTAGACAATTGTTTTTTTTTGTTTTTTTTTCCAGTTCTACCTTGTGTATAATTAATGCATCTATAAAGCATTTATTCTGCACTTCCTCTGCATCATAAACAACCTTAAGCAGTGTTGTGTTTCACACAGGACTAGGGGATAGTATTCAAGTAAACTACAGAGGCTGATTTCAACAGAAAATACATGGTGCTTGCAAGAACTCTCTCTAGGGTGCCCTGTGACCTTTGCTTTCTACTAAGTCAGTATTTTTGCTTCCTGAATTATGCAATGCATTACATTAGCAAAGCTTAAACTATGATAAGACCAAAACTTGTTTTCTCATGAATACAATTAAGGGATTTTCTATTAAACAATTTCCTTAAAGAAGTAATACACGTAATTCAAACACAAAATTAATTTGGAGATCTGTTTTATAACAGAAAAATGTTTAGATTCCTCCACAACATATTTTCCCCTGAAATTACACCAAGATTTAAAGATATCCTCATTATTTTATTAAAAAAAGAAATCTTTATAAAAAAGTTATAAAGTTATATAAGTTAACATAAAAGTTATCTAAAATGATTAAAATTGAAGTGAAACTACAGTCTTTATAATCTCAGAAAGACCTGATTAGTCAGAAGTTATTTAACCTGCACACTGCATACATATTTCAAACTTTGCTTCTTAGATGGACTCCTAGGAATTAGGTCTTAAAAGTCTGTGGAGCTTAATGGGGTTCAGACTCTAAAGGTAGCAAAGGAGGATTATTGTAGGATTAACACACCAGCGCTCATTTTGTGTCAGTTTTGCAGCAGTATCCCCTCTTGCATCCCTTTACCATTAAATTTATTCTGATTTTAAACTACCAAAACCAGCATCAGAATTAAATTCTTAGTCATTCTCAAATATCACCCTACACATAAGCATCATCGCTGTCAAAGCTATGACCTCACTTGTGATTATGTTCTCACTCAGATTCCACAGGCTGCATGTCAAGGTTGTTTAGGCTCCTGAAGGCGTCTTGAATGTACATAATCTTGACAATCCCTTAAGGCAGTCTTAAGATTCCTACTAACTTACTGTATGTTATGAAATCCTTTTTTATTTTCATAAACTGTAGGATTGAGCCTTTCAATGACGGCCTTGCTAATTTGACTGGAAAAAGTCTTTTTAAAATAAGTTCACAAATCACCATCTTTTTAAACAAAAATCATGCGTATTATACTGGGATCAATTAAACCATTATTCATGTAAGTCAAGGGGTCCAGGTTAATTTATATCCACTTGCAATTCAACTCATTGATGCCTGACACATCTAAGAACTGCTGAGATATCACAGTAACCACACCAAGAAAAATACGGTTCTTCATATTCAGTTCCATGCCCTGTTGACAGGCATGCATGCACATCTCTGGGTCAGAAGTTCACAGGTACTTGTCTCAACAGGCAGATCTGAGTCAGCGCTGAATGAGGACAATGGATACATGAACACAAATGGACATCTATTATTCATCCGTTGGCACTTAGCAGATGCCGGTTCCTCCCTGACACTGCACCTGTGCTGAAAGGAATGCAACCAGCTTGCTTATTTTTTTAAAAAACAGCACTCCCCTGTGCCCAGTACTACTATCTAGCAAAATAAAAAGAAAGCACAATAGGTTCCAGCACATGCTAACTGTTTAACTCCTACCAGTGCTTACAGAATACAATTTCTTTGTTCTTTGTTTCAGATACAGGGGCTGAACAGACCATCCTGTGTGCACACAAGCACGCACAACCAGCAGTGCTCTCCTTTCTGTTCTCACCCTTTTCCCTCTTTTTTGTGTTACTCTTCCTGCAACACTGGACCCCAGGATCGATGTTTTGGACCTTCATCAATAACACCAGCATGACAGCAGACAGCCCCTGCCGCTTAGTCATCTGAATGTGGAGCAATGAGAGGCCTTCAGCACAGAATCCCAGCATCAACCACCACAAGTCAGCTATGCACGAAATGCACAGCTTACAACTGAATCACTGTGCAGTCAGAAAAGGAAAGGGGAAAAATATGAAAAGCAAAGACTGCACGTGTACAAGTACTCAACCACCAAGCACAATTCAACTTGGGGTCACAGGTTAGTAACAAACATCACTGTCACATGCATTTCACTTCCTCAGCTCCTCAGAGAGGGAAGCAGGGGAGGAGAAGCTTGCGTCTGCCATAGCTGCAACTTCTGTCTTCTCCAGAAACAGTTCAGTACAAATGACTGGTACAGCAGAATAAAACACATGCAGGGAAAAGTGCAAAATAAGAACGCATGGACTCTGAGACTTGTTTTCAGCAGAAAGCATATTCTTTTCAGTTTATTTTACCTAGATAGAAGTACAATTTCTGAGCAAGCCTGATCATACTTATTTTAGGCATCCATCAATGAAATGAAAAAACCCACAGGTTGTATGCCATTCCAGCTTCTCTGTACAACCAACTGTAGAGATCCACATCTAATCTGCTTTAAATACACAAATCCTGCCTGGATGGTGCTCTGTGCCAGCACTGTTGCTATTCAAGTAGTCTCAAGAAAAAGAGTTGAGTTTGTTTGTTTGCTTTTTGTTACTTAAGTTTACAAGTAAATTATACAACCAAAGCTACTTTAACTCCTGAAACAACTTCACAGCAAAACAACTCTCAGTTTCTTGCAACTATTCATATCAGCTTTCAGTTGCTAGCAGCTTATACATATATAGCTTGCTACATAACTACTTCTCATTTATTTTGTTTTTAATTCAAGTCACAGAGCTTTCTTCCTGCTGTGCTGATTCAGCATTCTTTTTCATAAATGCAAGCAAAGAACCAGAAGCCAAAAGAAAGAAGAGAATATAACGCTAACCACTGCAACTTACCTACTTGATCAGAAAAAATAAAAGGACCAGAAGGCAAAGTGCACTGCAGATTGTACCCATAAAATAGAGTATGATGGAAAAATAAACTGATTGAAATGCCTTTATTTTTCCAAAAGATAAACTGCATGTTCTTGAGCTGATTTTAAGAAGCTCTCTGGATCCACCCTACTCTTCTCTACCATCTTTTTTACTCTTACTTTACTTACACATGTGGACCTTATCAAGACCACTTTGTACCCTTACAATCACCGACTCCTTACATTTCCTGTAGGATTATCTACTGACCTTGCTCCTTCCAAAGTTGTTTCCAGAAAAAAAGGCTGCAGCTCTGCCCTGCGCAGTTGTATGGCTTATCTTGCTTTCTAGCAGAGATCCTTTAATGCAGAAGACATGGGGGAAAAAAAGGTACTTCACACGCTAGCAGAGGTTTTGCCTTATTATTTCTAGTCTCTACATTCATCCTGAAGACCTTAGGCTCTGCTTGGCTGCTTGCTCTAGCAGACAAGTCTGGTCTCCCTCAGGGCTGCTCCATTCAATTTTCTACTGCAAAAGAGGGGGACAAGTGGAGAGATAAGGTGGTACCACACCCAATGATCCACTTTTACAGAGCTTACCTACACCAAACCACACAGAATGGGCTGTGGAAGGCCCTTCTCTTCTTGCCTTCAAGTGACTAAAATAGTCTGCAGTCTTCCTTGCACAGAACATCCTCCTCATATGCAGCTTAGGAAATTGGACCTCTTCCCTCCTTCAGAATGTTAGCAAGGAAAATGGCCCCAGGTCTCAATTGTACAGCTCCCACACCACCCCATGCCTCAGCAGAGGGGCTATCTCTTGCACACAAAGTTGTTCTGTTCAGAGAGGAAGAATGTCCTCATAACTTGAGTAAGGCAGTCACCACAAACTGCCCCTGCCCAAACATAGTAGCATAGTAATGTATAGTGCAATGGTAGCTATGGGAAGTCACTCATATCTTCATCAAAAGTTGCTTATGCAGACAAAGCTGTCTTGAAATAAGAGAGTAAGGTGGAATGAAGAACAGAAATCCTTTTTAAGGCCTTTCCACACATACTGTAAATAAAAGAGTTCTTACCAAAATAGACCTGCATCACAGCTCCTTTCTCACACCCCATAAAATTCAGTTTTTCCTAACCATATCAAGAGCAGGCAGTGAAAAGATCAACTGGAAACTAGGACGTGGAAGTCATATACAATTCAAGATGCAAGTTAATTTTATCTGCAGAGAAATTGTGTTTCAAGAAGGAAGAATACACAGGGTAATGTCATAACCTCTTCACCTAACCACATGGTAGGTAACCATGAGCTACCACTGAGCTCACATCCTTGCCCCCAAACAGCAAACATTCGACGTAGCTGCAGTTCTGCCAATCTACAACTTATGATGGTCTTGGCTGTTAAACAGCAAATGGCTCTGGCATGAACAAAATTCCCACCTGAAGAACTCCCTCTTTGAGGATGCTATTCAACAGAACTGTAACTCCTGTTTCACAGGCCCTCATAATAGATCAATACTATGATGCTCACATAACACAAAGGCAGAATCAATAAAATTTCACTCTAAAACGTTCCATACAAAGACCAGATTGATGAAGCTTTCTGTACTAAAATAACCATACTATTATTTAGTCTTGTCAAAGACAAAAAACAACAACAACAAAAAACAGTATGTGCTTATCCCTATCAGCACCTGAACAGCTCAGCCAGGTGATAATGAAATTATCTGTTAAAAACTATGATGCTGTAAAGAACAAAATTACAGTAAGGGAAAAGGAGGTGTAAGATTGTGAGAATGATCAACAGACAAAAAAAAAAATTAATCCTCCAAGGGTTGTCATGCCTACTAGCACTTAATCTGAAATCACCCCATTTAATATGGTATTACCATTTAATATGGTATTAAATAACCTGCAGAAAACCTATTTTACAGGTAAATACAAATGCTTCTAACAGATCATTTTAGAGAGTGTTTTTGCCTCCTTCATTCCCAGATTTATCAGTTTCCTTCTCAGAATATCAGCTAGGGTGAAAGTGAGCACAAACCACTGTAGATGACTCAAAGTGCTCACAGGTTTAAGAAGAGAAAACATGAATGTTACTAGCAGAAGGAGAAAAAAATTCTACTGCTTAGTATTCAGTAAAAGCATAGATTTTGTTAGAGCAGCTTCTTATATTTGTATAATCTTACATCAAATCAAATTTGATTTCAGTGAAACAACCATACACAGAACAAAATGCTAATGTTATAGGCATTCTTGCCCCACTGTATGAAACATAGAAGTGAAGCAGGAAGTAAATGTTTGTTTAACTCAGACAATTATTTTGCTTGAAATAAAAAAGTTGAATATATTTTCAATAAATTAGTGCATGCACTTCATGTAACCTGATAGGAAAACCAAGCACTGAAACCTTAATAATCCCATCGTAAACTGCTCATTCTCTCAGCCTGGAGTTATTATTCTGGGAAAATATCACTGGAGTCTTCTTTCAGAAGTTGGACTGGATGAGCTTTTAGGATCCCTTTCAAGTGAAAGGATCTCCTCATTCTTTTACTCTTCCTGAGGGATCCATTTTGGCCACTGTCAGAAATATGACATTGGGATAAGAGGTCTTTTTCAGTGTCTATTGTACAGTGATTTCAGTAGCGCCAAGGGAATCACAGTCAACTCCAAGCAACAACTAAAATTAACATTACAGTAAGTAAAAGTAAGTTGAGGACCCTTTGGGATCCAAGGGCTTCACTTACAGGAGGTGCTGAGAATAAAACATCACTGCCATTGTGGGTGGGACTGAGATCTGAGACTCTCAGGTGTTCAGCAGCCCCATCAAATAGTCTGTTCTGAAATCCTCCACCACTTCAGTAGAAATTGAATAAAGAGAAAGAAGGAAGAGGGTTCAGCATTTTAGCATTTTACAAGCATGCCACAGTTAGCAATGACAGTGGTCAGTCAAAGGAGAGTAGTTAAAATGAAGCATGTGGTGAAGAGAAAGAGCCACCCAGCACTTAGATTTAACAAAACTGCTTCTTTTCCGCTCACTGAGTTGCTTTGCTGGAATATAAAAGCAGTCCCTGAATGGCCCAGTTTCTCAATCGGGCAAGCATTTAGACTTGGCAACCAATAATGACTATTTCAATTTTAGTATTAAGATACATGTTTGTATATGTTCACATCAAGATTCTGAAAATAAGCAGGTTAAGGGAAACTATGACTTGTTTAAACAATATTTAAGGTTAAAAAATTAAATGAGAGATGAAAGTTTAACGTAGTGTCTTTATGATTTATGTGCTTAAAAAAGCCCTCATATTGAGTAAAGTATAAATGAAAGATTTACAGGAGGAAAGAGCCAATTGTTGTCATACTGCTGTAACTCATCAGCTTAAGGAGCATGCAGCTTGCTGCCAAAGTTCCCAATGAAGCTCTTTTCAGTGAAAAGAAGTAAAACTGTATTTGTTTTCTTCGTAATTCCTGCTCACAATGTGTTTAGTTGTGCAAGAAAAAAAAGTTACAAGTTTCTAAAGATGCTATAGATCCATAGAGTTTAAAAATATCGGATGATAAACTGAACAGTGATTATTGTTTGTAAGCTAAGACTTGTGTCCTTACATAATTATGTGTCCTCATGTAATTGACTCAGTGTGCTAAGATGTGCTGCCCCGTGTGATTTTTGATGCATCAAAAAGAAAGAAGAAATGGCTTCTTGTCTAGGTAAAACTCTCCAAAAAGAAGAAAAATCAAATAATAATAATAATTCAGCCATACCCCACTAAGTTTGTAGGTTTGTGAATTATAAAGCGTGAAAAATAAGAGATTTGAGAACTTGATTGTGAAGAACATATTTCAGTATTACATGCGCTCTTCTCTTCTATTTTGACAAAAAATTGACAAAAAATTGACAAAGTTTCTAGACACAGAAGGAAAAAGAAGAAATGTGAATGTTTACCCTGACATTCCTACAGCCCTCCTCACCTTTCCCAGCCATTGAGTTTAAGTATAAAATGTGATAAATGTGCTTAGTGTGCAGAAATCTATCTTCATTACTGGATGAGCAGAGCACTAGGTGCTGATAGGTATCCAAACCCATGTTCCTTATTTCCTCTTACCTCTACTTTTTAAAGAGGTCCAAGTGTAAATGATTCTTCATAAAATTTTCCTTTAAATCTCTCTGATAAAACACAGGTACTATTTTGAGGACTCAAGCTGTAGGTTTCTGCATATAGTGTGCACATTTGGGCTTTATCTGCTTGCCAGGCCAATGGTTGTGGCTGAAGAGTCCCTGAAAACAGCTCTTCAGTGTTCAGCTTTGACTTGCAGAAGTTTGCAATGTAAGTTGCAAAAACTGAGTTGTACTTACAGAAGAGAGACAAGGAGTATCAGACAAGATTCAAGTAGTAACAAACACTCTTCTTACTTTTCTACAGCTTTTCTAGGTCACAGATAGATACCACTGCTTGCTGCTCACTGCCCACTTTTGCCAGATGTATGCAAATGGGACTATTGGAACTGGCACAGTACCTAAAAGAAAGTGCTGATACCAAGCAACTGTAGCCCTTAAACAGCCCATGAGATAGCAAAAAGTTCTGGCACTTCTTCAGTACTGCAAACAAGTCCTGTACTTTAGAATCATTAAAGGAGATGTTTTGTCAGCTTCAGATTGACTTCTGTACAATCTGATGCTTGTTCAACATCTTTGGCACCAGAAAGTGAATGTGGAGTACCAGCTCCCATGCATGCAGGCTATCACAAACCATTAGAAAGGTAACCACGTTGAGCTCTCAGTTGTCGTTTTCTTAATTCATTGCCCTTACATATCGTGTAAGATATGATACATCCATACCCACCAAAGATCACCTATCTCAAAACCAGCTTGCTTGTCCTTCCCTGGCCATGGACCTGACTTTCCCCACAGGCAAGCATGGAGCTGTAAGCCAATCTTTCCTGCATCATTCGGAATGCTCTATGAGCTGGGAGAAGGTGGCTGGGAAAATACATCTCCTGGCTTCTCTGTTATGTAGCACGCGTGCCATAACACAGCTAAGGGGGGTGGAAGTGTAAAGCCTAAGCCAAGAAATTACACATGAGCCCTTGTCTTCAGCATCTCATCTGCTGCTATGCAGTTCAAGGGAAAGATGTTTGAGGGGAAAAAGGTAGCAATGAGTCGTCTTTGGTTATTCTGAATCAGCCTTTTCCATGAACACTGCAAGTGCTAAAAGCAATCCCAAGTGAAGCAGCCCCTCTTGCTCTTCCTAGGATTTTCACCTTTTGATTAGTTTCCATGTTACCTGACCTCAAGGGACACACACAGACACCACTCACCCGCTGAGGAAACTGTGTATCCAAGCACCCACACTAATAGAAGCACCATTCATCCAGCTAATATATGGAGCTTTTACTGATGAGTCAACCTCTCCAGTAAGGCTGAAGACACATTTTTTTGTCAATTCATACCGCTTGGCAGTAAGCAAAATCACTGTACATGTGTTTTAAAGCAGAGGTACCAGTCGGAGCACAAACAGAGGCTAAGCAGTAAAGCTGACACACGAGGACAAAGCTGTGGCTATGGACTTAACCAAGGTCTCATGTGTTACATGAGGCTTACTGCCTACCTTTGACCTTCCCCATGTTTCATTTTAGCAGCAAATCCGAGGCCCAGCAAGCCAATGAAGTATTTGTTATCTGAACACCACAGATGTATCAGCACTGTATAAATACATACTCACCTTATCTCTTAGTCCAAGTCATTTCACATGTTTACAAAGTTTATCAAGCTGAGTGTGCCTTAAGTGCACGAGAGATGCCATAAACAGGTTTTCCCTATGCTACGGCATCTCCCAGAAGCAGAGTGCATCCACTGATGCAGGTCAGGGGGTACAGGCGTTGGACTTAGGAGCAGAAGCACGATGACAAAAGCCCTCCGGTACCCACGGGGGCCGCACGGCGCACACTGCCACTGGAAGCAGAGCAGGGCGCTGTGGATGGGGGGCCGGGAAGCACCGCAGCTGGCAGCGGAGCAGCACGCCCGCACGTGAAAGCCCACCAGCATCCTCCTCGAGTGCTTCTGCTCCGCTGTGCGAAGCGAGGAAGGGTGAGCCCGGGGAGAGGCAGAGCCCAGCTGCAGGCTCCATAGGAGGGGAAGAGCCCGGCACGGCACGGCCCGGCCCGCAGACAGGCGGCGGAGGGCAGAGGGCTGGCACCTGCCCCTACCTTGTTGAGGTGCGGGTCGCGGAGCACCTCGTAGCCCCTCTTCATGGTGAGCTGTAAGGGCCTGCCGCCCTCCCGGCTCCCGGCTGCCTTCCCTGCTTGCATGGCGACGGACTCGGCGCGGCGAGGCGTACTGCCGTCAGGTCCTGCGGGAGCGGAGGCGAAACGGCGGCGACTCCTCCTGCTGAGGTGACCGCCCGGCGGGGTGGGATGATCCTGCGGGGAAAGAGAGAGAGAGAGTGGGGGAGGGAACGAAGGAGGGGGCAGAGCCGCGACGAGGCGCCACCGCCAGGCGGGGGTCACCGGGCGCCGCGCTGAGTCACCCACCGGCGCACCCCGGCCGGGGCGGCCAACCCCTCCGGGACGGGAAGGCCTCGGTGCTGAGGCCGCTCCCCGCCTCGCTGCGTCTAACGCCGAGCGCTACCGGCAACAGGCTGCTCCCTAATCCCTGCTAGGGAGGAATTGCGACAGCGCTCCTGCCTCCTCACGCTTATTTTTGTGCCGAAGATAACGCGGCGCTGCCCCGGGAGCGAAGCCGCTCAGTGCCTGCAGGTGCTGCGTGCGGTACTGCCGGCGGACCCGCGCCCAGGTGGGCCCTGAGCTGAGAGAGCTCCTCCGGCTTCAGCTGTACGCGGAGCCGGGGCTGCCTGCCCTCCCAGGAACCGAGTTCCGCTTTCATTATGTTATTATTAAACGCCGGTGAAATCTACCCTTCTCTGGAGGGGATCGGCTGCACGGCTCGGTGCAGTGCTCAGCACGAGCAGCTATCAGCTTCAGGGAGGGGAGGAGCAGCAGGGCTACGGCTAGGAGGGATGGAGGGCAGAGGAGAGCAGTCCAGGGCAGGTGTTGGTTCGGTTTGGGCCGCTGTCTGTTGGATTTGTTTGCCACGTGTCCTAAAATTGTTTGTGTGCTATGTGGATGCTGCGGCTGTGCTAGAGGAAGTACACAGCTTCAAATTAATGACTGGAAAACTACTCAAGGATTGAGGGTTTTGCTGTGACTCCGATGTTGCAACGTCAAGCAGCAACAAAGATGAGAATGTAGAAACTATTTTAAACTTATCTCCTTGCATTCAGTCTGAAGGCCTTGTATCCACTCTGCTACCTCATCTTTTATTAAAGAGGCTCTCCCAGAACCTGACCTTTTCCAAATTTCCTGTTAAGTAGCTCCAAAAATTTCACTTGGGGTTAATTAACAAAGGGAAGTTGGAAGGGTTCCACCTTATGCTTCTTGAAACTTGATTAGCTAGTCGGCAGCGAGCTCAGTAAATAAACCTCTCCCAGCCTCCGCCGCCTCAGGAAGCACTGTGAAGAGTGGTATTAATAACAGGTTTTGAACAAATTTCAGACCTGAACCTCTGTGACTAAGAATCCAGCCTTCCTGAGGCTTGTCCGGATAGCTCAATTCCTGCCTGAGTCCTGAATTTTACCTTAAATAGGTGTATCAGGGACATCAGGCTCATGCTGCCGGCCTCCTTTGGTCGTGATAAAAATAAAAAGCAACATGGAAACTTCCTTTTTTTCTTTCCATTTCTTCTCAGGTAGGCTGAAACCATTCAGATAGAATGGTAACAAACGTGGTACTTTTGTCCCAGAGAGAGAGCAAGGTGAGCTGATGTAACTGTTATCTCAGTGTTGCAACACTATCTATTTAAAAATAAAATTAAAAAAAGCTCTCTAGTTTACACCAGGAATCACTGTAACAGCTGTGACATTTGACCCCTGTTAAGAACTTGTCCTGACTCACCTTGCTCCTGCTATTAAAGGTATGCAATGTAACAGCTAATTCAGGTGAAAGTCAATGTGGCCATATAATCCCTTACATAACCAGACTTCAGAAGCAATTTACTGCAGTATTTGCTGTACAGATTTTCTCCTGCCTTCCCCAAATTATTATTTCTGTTCATCGTGTTCAAACACTAATAAAAACAAAATCATACCCATCTCCTGTGATAATGTGTCCCTGACTTTTAATACTGACTGCATCCAATATTTGAACAACAGAGGAATAATACTCAACAGTTACATCTGCGGCGAGAGGTTTTTATTACAGAACACTGCACTGTACAATAAAGTTAACAAAATCTTTTTAACTGGCGGATTTGTAATTTTTTTTTATTATTTATTTGTTTTTGCTGTAGCTAAGTATATGATAATGGTATTTTTGAAGGAGTTAACCCACATTCAAATAAATCAGTAAGGGTCATACAGTGGCCTTGCTGTTCTGGCAGGTACCCCTTTCTTCTTTCCAAATGGTTCATACAACACAGTGTTAGAACTCCTGCTCAAGATTTTTCTGAAGTACTTATCCTTGAAGACCCTCCAATCTCCTCTCCTGCTTCTTCATTCAATTGTTTAATGAATCTTTGTCTGTCAAATCTCCCCAGTTGTATTATAGATATATGGGAAGTCCTCTACGTGAAATGGTCCTAGAAAAAGTGACTGTTAGAAGGAGCATTGGACATCTTCCCATTTGCCTTCGTGTCTCAACCTGCTGTGAGATAGCTGCAAGAAATGAGACCTCACAACCTGCTTTGGCAATCCAACAGTGAGGGGAACACATGGGAAAGGAAAGATTTCCCTGTTGCTGAAGTGATTATTAATGAGGCCTTGTGTTGGGCTGCAACAGATCAGAGGATTTGGAACTTGTCAAACCATTGCTTGAACTACAGCAGACTCTGGGATCTCCAGTGATACTGCACTGGGGAAAAGTCAGCTTCCAGTACTACCAGTTTAGAAGAAGAGAAGGGGAAATCCTACATCCTGATGAAAGCATCATATTAAACACTTATTTATTTATTTATTTATTTTTAGGTCTTTACTTGTGTTTCATATCAGAGTTGCCCAAATCAAGATCTTTAGTCGGTCTGTTACCAACTGATGTAGAAAAGGTTCTTCCTCTTTAAAGGAAAGTAATGTTTTAGAAGATTTCTCTCCTTGAGTTCTATCATGTCTCTTACCCAGACCCTCAAGCCTCTCATGTTCCTCCCAAGTGATGTTTTCTGCCTTACCATCCTAATCACAATCCTGAAACGCTGTTGCAGGCTCACTATAGGCCCCATTATGCCAGCCGAAACCTCACCAAAACCAACAAGAGAGGTTTACTTCACTTGTTTTACCAGTGGTTATTCTGTTTATTCTTCTCAGTAAAATGTTTGCTTTTTTTGCAATAGTGCAACACCATCAACTCATGTTCAGCTGTGGTCCGATGTAACCCCATGTCCTTTCCTCCAGGGGAGAAGTCTGAATGAGTTGGCAGTATCATGTCAAATTTGGCAGAAACACAAGGTTAGCTTTAAAATGGGAATTGTTTAATGATTTAAAAATAGAACTGAAACATTTGTAACATTTCTATTATGTAAACATTTTACAACAGCAGTGGCAAGCCAGAATTGTACTTGGTAGTTTGAAAGGGAAATTCTCTTTTTAGTCATTGGGAAGTGTATTTTTAGTTAGCTAAGGTGAAGGAGAATAAAAAACTAAACAGCACAAGCAGTGCAACATTATTGTTTAATTTTATACTGGATAATTTTTGGTAATAGAAAACTGTTGTAAGATGAAGTTGGATTTTTGCTGCTGTTTTTTCCTTTAAAGTAAGTAATGCAGTCTTCAAGCTTAATGAGGCATCTAATGGTAGTTTTGGAATGTCTGAAGTGCCAGCACCCTGAAGGACTTGGTGTTCCTCCCAATTTCCTCAGGGCTCTCCCCACCCAGCCCACAGCCCAGAACCCCACATCAAGCTCCCTAGTTCCATCAGTTCCTGTCTGTGCCCAGCTCTGGCACGGCTACACCTGTGTCTGGCCGTGGGCCCTATTGACCTAACATGTGGCATGTTGAAAGTAACCAGTATGATGATCTCAGTGTGCTCTCAGCCTGGCCTCATCACTATGTCACTCAGCAATCATGAGCTTTACCTGACCCTGCCTACCCTCACTCGGCCTGACCCTCATTCCTGTTCCCAGCGTGACCTCACCTCATCACCACAGTGGACCTGGCCAACAGGCTGTCCCCAGCTGCCCCTAACCTGACCTGCTCTTTCACTGTGGATGGTAGGGTGAGCCTTCACCAGTGAGATCCTCCCATGTCAGCTCACATGGGGAGCCCCTCAGGTTCCAAGGGAGACACTGTCCCTCACTGTGCTCTGACACTCTGGACAGTTGCCCAGGAAGAAGAGCCAGGATCTCCTCAGAGATAGGGCATGTGATGACAACAGGGGGGAGAAGCAAGTTGAACATAGAAAACATCCAATTGGCCCTAAGGACAAAATTTTCAACCAGAAGAATGGTGAGTGTTGAAGCGTGCTGCATAGCAGTCAAGGAATTTCCATCCCTGAAGATTTTTAACACTTGAGACAAAGCCCAGAGTGACATAGTCTCAAATTAAGATTAGGCTTGTATTGAACTGGAGGACCTTCAGCTGTCCTTTCCAATCCAGACTTTTCTGTGATTTTATGAGTTGCACAATGCAGAGAAAGACAAATTCTCTGAACACACTGGCATATCTGCAAGGATTTCATCATAGCAGCTAAAGGCCTTCGCTCCTCATGAACTCAAGTTTCAGTGATTTTGCTCCTTCATTTCTGGCTCTTTTTCTACTTTGACATATATCTGCTTGGCCAATGGGCTCTATATCCAAAAGAACAGTTTTTGTAGCACTTCAGTCTTTACTTGCAATAATTTTATCCTACATGCCTTAAATCTAGTTAAACTGCTTAATTTCAACAGTTGGTGATAAATATCTTATGTCTCTGCAGTTTTGGAAGCTGATGTTAGATACATGGAAATAAATATTGTGCCAGTGTAATACAAATATACCTAAAAATATTTAAGTATAACAGACCGTAAACATGCCTGTTGTACTTTTAATTAGATGATATTGCATAGTCCAGGCTTTGCAGGAAAAAAAGCCACACTTGTCCAGCACATGTTGACAGATGTGTTGAAGCACCGTGAGAGAATTTCCACTTAGTACACAAAGATAGCTACTTCCATCAGTAGGCTGCAGAGGAGGGAGAAGGACACATGGGGCAATTGCATGCCTATAGAACCATTTATTTCTGCTGCACAGTTTGCTTATGGCAGAGTGAGAAGTGAATGATGTTTTGACTTGTGGGCCACATCCTTCACAGATGAACAGGTGTAACGTGAATGAAAATATATTTTCAAAGTTGATACAAAATGCTTCTATTCTGATTATACAGACACTCTGGAGTAGCTTAAATGACCTACATCAAGCAGTGGAAAATCACGTACCTTCTCTTCAAACTATTCAAAAAAGTTTGAAGCAAATCTTCTTTGAAATATCCTTTTTGAATTAATTTCCTGAATTGGCTGGTGATGAGGAATGTCAGCTATTTCTAGAATACCAAGCCTGCTTATTTGAAAGATGTGAAATCTTGTTAGTAGTATCTTTTCATCACTAATGAAAATGCCTTCATTGTGTTCTTTACATCGTTTTACAAAGTGTGCACACATTTCCATCTCAAATATTTTAAAGATAATATGGAAGAATATTTCAGATTACTAGAACTAACATTTTTGACTGTTATGTTAAGTGTCTCAGAACAAAATTTTCTTGGCTTTGTTTTAGCTGTGTTAACAATGGATTTGGAACTGAGGATTATTCAATGCCAAAATAAAATTGCTATGACATTATTGTATGATTTGTATCTTAGTACTGGGAGTTCACTGTCTTGCTAGGAATAATAGGATTTAGAAAAAGGCCCCAAACAGCATTTTTACTTAAATTGCTGTATCAAATGTATGTTCCAGCAATAAGAGTAGGAACTTTGTGAGTCTCCAGCCACTGTTTATAAAAATGTGATGAATTCTTTCAGCTTTGTCAATTATGGGCATAACTCTAAATAACTTTGACACCTTTGGGATTATCTTGGAATAGTTTTAGTGAGTGCATTTCTGATGTTTGTTTCCATTCGCTTTCATTTTCACCATCGTTATGTCTGGCATAGTAATTTTAATGGTTTAGCAACTGACAAAGCATGCTTAGAAATTTCTTAACTACTTCCACTCCTGTGCAAGGACAGATGGTTTTGTGAGCCTGTTAAAGATTTCTTCTCCACACGTGCTAATTACCATAAGTATTTTGGAGATTGTCCCACAAAGTCCATTTTGTTTTCCAAATCATTAGCAATGTTAAAAACAAATCTTCTCACAAAAATGTTGGCATGGGCTCAAGCATAATCCTCAGTTCATCAGCAACCCTTCCTTATGCATGGGAAGCTGTGTGGGGTCTATTACATGCAGTTCACTTGCCAAAGCACTGGAGGTTTAGTGCACAATATTCCAGCCGCGCTTAGTTTTTTATATATAAATAATTTTGCCAAACCCAATTGAAAGATAAAAATCACCTAAATCTGCAGAGAAGAAGAAAGAGGCAAAAGTTTTTGAGATAAAAAAACTACTGCCTTCCAGTGCAAAGAGTGGCATACTGCTTTAACAAGAATCTGTAGACCAGATACAAGGAAATCACAAGGTGTTGGACTAGATGGCCTCTAAAGGTCCCTTCCAACTCAAACAATCCTATCATTCTATGAGCATCGCTCTCAATGATGCCTGGTTTGTTAATAGTTACATAAGGCCTTGACAACTTCAGCATGAGTACAAAACGTAAGAGATCATAGCATTACCTACAATCTTACCAAGCTTAGCATCTGGAATAAAACAACTGAGTAAGGGCTCAAAGGTAGTATTCAGAGATCATCATTTCAAGCTCTGTCTTCACCAGAGGATAAAGAGGAGCGTTTCTGTCATTTTTGATGTCATTCTCAGCCTCATGGTTATTCTGGAGATAGTAGTCAGTAGTTCACGAAGTTATTCACTGCCAAACCTGTTCATCTTGCCCTTAAGGAGCTATTCTATATATATGGGCCATCAGAAGTCTGTATACTATAGCTTTTATGCAGGGGTTATGCATATCTTAAATCCTTAATACAGCCAACAGATTTCTAACATCAATTAATCAATCTATATTCCTCCACATAAAACAGTAACTCACCACACCAAAAATCCAAAAGGATGCAATATTTCTAAGACAATATTTTGAAGAACTACCTCAGCCATTTTGAGTACTGATCGTATTTTCCAAATAGCTTTATGTTCTTTTAAAATATTCAGACTATTTCTGCTGAAACCTAACTCGTAAAAACATTTAGCGTTATTTTCTATCATTACAAATACAGGAAATAATAGATAATTTATTTAAGCAGGGGATTTCCTGATTTAAAGTAGTCCTGCAGAAGATAATTCACCATTGCTGTGGATGTTCAGTAACAGGGCAATGATGACAAGATTTCAGAAATAATGTGGCGTTGTTGCCTGTGCATAGCAATTAGTTAGTGGCCTAGTTCAGATGAGAGTTTCAGTGTTTTATAAAATGTCTGAAGAATAGCTGTCCCAGTTAACATAATTAACCACAGGGAACAGTTGAAGGGCACAGTTTATTTATTTCAGGAAACTTCACTGGAAAAAAATTAAGTAAATTTGTACTATAAATTAGCTCTAGGGAGAAATACAACTCAATGGGAAACACAGAGAGATGACTGATAACTGCATCACTAGGTAGCATCAGACGTCTTACCCGGCAAATAATCAGATTTTCTTTCTTAAGTTTGCAAGCTTTTCTGTTGATTTATATCTATAAGAAGCAAGAAGAAACTTTTTATTACTGTTTATGTAAAAATAAACGAACAAGCAAACAGTCCTAAAATGGTTTAATCAGAGCAGAAGGAAACAGTATGTCTAAAAGCTACATACCCCTACTTGTTAACCTATCCTACCTGGTGCCTTCATAACTCTTCAGGGAATGTTCGTGCTATGCATCTCCCATACATAATTACTCAAAGTCTCTAAATACCCCTTAAAAACAGAACAGTACTTATTTTCAGTGAATTCCACCTCCATACAGCCCATGCAACAGGCTTCAGAAGGAAAGCACTGCTAGGTGAAAGAAAACAGCAGAAGCACTGTTGAAACACAGATGACCCTTTAAGATGACCCTTGAAGCTTTCACGCTGTTACATGCCAACATTAAACACTGACATTATCCTCTATCACTCTGTTGCTACCAGAATGTGAGCACAGAAAGCATCTATTTGTGATGTGCTCACTGGGCTCTGCTTAGCTGAGGCCATTGTGTCAGGTCTACAACCACAGAATCCTGACACTACAGCACACAAAAACACCTGTGATTTGCTTTGCATAGATGTAGGTCTTGGTGTGCCATGATCATTTGGGCAGTATTAATCACACTGATCCAAAATTACTTATGGGTAATAGAATCTTACGAACAGTTTTTTAATGTACAGGTATGAAAATCTGAAAACTCTCGTACTTGGTCAGACTGAAGGACCAACTATCATAATATCCTGTTTTTAACAGCAGTAGACAGTTAATCCAGGGAAGGTTTTAAGAAATGTAGCATTACTTGGCATTCCCTCTCAGTTCAGGGCAATAAATTACAAGGACCAGGGACTTCCCAAGCCAGAGTTTACCCTCAGAATATTAAGACTAATAGCCATGGATTTTGGCTGATTGTTTTCTGAATCCCTATGTTTTGGCTTATACTTGGTGTGTTGTGTTTCATAATTAACAACATAGTGTTTGAAAATGTTTCGTTTGAGAATGTTGTATGTTTTCAGCTCTTGCTGGATAATATTTTGGATAACCCCTACTTTTGCAGTATGAAAAAAGATAAATAATTCTTACCTCTTACCTATGCTGAGAGCCTTTGGAGTTGACATGACCACTAATGCAGATTGTGTCCAGGAGGCAGATGCACTGCGCCTAACTTTATGTCACATTGATATCTTGTCTTTAGTTTTCCATTTATTTATACAAATAATTTCTGAAACTCTTCTCACTGTTCTTACTGTTTGTAAGAGTCTGTGCCAATTTTCAGCGAATGAGCTATGTTGGCTCTCTAGCCACTTTCCTGAGAAGTCTTAAGTAAATTAGAGCAGTTCAATGTATGTGAGTAACACTGGGATTAAATATTTAATCTACCATTTTGTTACCTCAGTAGATATTGTGAAGTCTTTTGGAACTGCGTTTCACCTGACCTCCCTTCTGTAGCTGCACATGTATTATCAGCCTTTTTTCCACCAGACTCACTGACATAAGGACATATCTTCATGAATTAGAAAGAATAAGACTTTCTCCTCATCCTGCGTATCATGCATCTTTTCTGCAGTTCTTGGAAAAGTTCTCACGAACCTGTCCTTGTGGCAAAAAAGTGCTGCACATGATTTGTGGTACCTGAATTATGGCTACTAGCATTATCAGTATTACCTACAAACCATGAGCTACCGACTCATTGAAAGCCAGAAAAACTATCATATTTCATATGCCTAATGTCTGTGATCAAATCAAAAACCTGTTGCCACAACTGCTCTAATGGTTGACTGGCCAACACTAATCTGGATTGCAAGAGATAAGCACTAATTGCGCACAGTTATACTTTGGGGCACATAAGCAACTTATCTCTGCCACAATCAATTGCTCAGGCATTTATGAAATAAGAAGTCATTTAAAGCCAGTGTGACAGAGTGACCCTACTGTATTCTGCTTAAGCAGGAGGAGCTCATAACATGGTTTATTTGTTTAAAACTTAGTAAAAATAGAAACAAATGTAAAAATGGAACACAAATAGTTTTGAGATCACATCTACATAAAGGACAAAGTTCTTGCAATGCATACAGGGCCCAAAGCAATTCCAGTTAATGCGGCACAATAAACATGGCCAGAAATCATGGGATATCTGAGTTGCTAAAAAGTATTAATGTAGATGTACAACATCTAGTATGTATTTATCTTTGGTAATTCAGACTCCAGGTGGAGGATTTGGATTTGTGAAATTCAAAAAGAGGTACAAGTGGTACTATTAACCTACATTAAAGAGAAAAGCCAGTATTCTTTATCACATGAGACAGTGTTTTTCCATCACTAAGTAAGAGATCTTGCCCCATAAATTAGACACCTAAAGATCTTTCTTTCCCCTTCATCACAAGAATGAAAAAAATTGATTACTTTCAGTGCAAGAGTTCCCATAGTAACTTCCCCACATTGTGAGATGTTGATTTTAAGTACTTAAACAACTTCTCTTATGAAGAATTAAAATGGCATGAAGTAGTTGCTGTCACCAAACCCTTTTCTATGCTGAGTAATAGCCAGAAGAACATTCTGTGGTTGGGCCAAAAACATAAGCTGTCAGAAACTTAATCATGTCATAAGAATATCACTGTAATTACAAATCATAATGCAACAGACAATATAAATTTGCAATGAGGGCACACATTTCAGCAACACGGGGCCTTTACATAACTTTTAATTTCCTAGTACTTTGTAAAGATGAAGTGAACAATCTTCATGTCACCTCTCTGGAAACATGTAGCTGCACATTTCTCCAGTCATCTTACAAAATAATATGTCAAATAAAAGTGTGTCCATTATAACAAGTGCTGAGCATGAAGAATTTCTTCTGTTCTACGAAATAAGCCTATGGCCCTTCTACAACTATGCCTTTAAATGATTTAGCAGGTTTTGTAGGGAATATTTTGATGACCGTTCAGGGTTTTTGTTGTTGTTTTTATTGGTTTGTGGCATGTAAGACTGTGATCTGGAGTCAGGATGTAGCCCCCACCTCACTGTGTTTTAAAACTGAGGTCACAATCCTGCAAATATTTGGGTGAATATTATATTTGCATGTGTGCAAGAGGTTCCCATTTAAACATCAGCTGGGGAAAATTAACAGAAAGACCACACCTGCCGAGCCTCAGCCTTCTGGCAAGCACTGTAGAGAGGCCTAATGGGAATTAGACAGGGAAGAAAGGTTGCCTGGATTTAAAAAGGGTGTGAAGCTTTCAAGCTCTCAGGGTATGTACAAGTTTATATTTGGATAACCCAACAGCTATGCATGTAAATTGTCAGGGAAAATTAATGAATGGTGCATGTGCAGTATATCAGACCTCTTTGTCTCTCAACCAATATTTTTGTATGCACCAAAGTGCACATTCCTTACTAAGGGTTATATGCAGTAAGACATGTTTAGAGTTTAAAAAGCCACATAATTTTAATGTATCTGAATGCAGAAAGCAGTTACCCAGAATAGTTTTGAAGTTCATTTATGGCTTTGTAATGAAAGTTAATGGTTTCCTGATCTGATAATCATCAAATATTTTAAGCTAGAATTTAATTTTGAAGTTTAAAAGAAAAAAAAAAATGAATGTGTTTTCTCAACCATGGCTTCATTGTCTATTTTGCTTTCTCTGGCCACACTTGTTTTTTCATGGAACCTACTATAATGTATTTTTAAGAAACTGTATCATGCTTTACATATGAAAAACAATGTGAATGAATTATATATGCTCTACATGCTCTTGTGGTTCCACTCTAGAACTGAAAATCTCACATTTCTGTATTATTTCTTTCTGATAATTCATATATGAAATATCATAGTAGTGCTAGCATGGTAGGTATAGTTGTGTTCTAAAGTTGTTATCAGTTGCAGACCTCTTAACCTCTGCAGCTCGTCAGCTTTGCAGTAGCTCTCAGTGCCCCCATTCCCTTTGCACCACCTCAACAGTGTGTGACAGGTCTAGAATTTCTTATGGGGTTCAGGTGCAGCATGTCGCATAGGTGTAACCTATAGATCTTTTCCTTAACACCTATAGGTGGGATTTGAACCAGTTTGTAGAGTGATGAGCCTCCCCTGTACTTCCTAAAAATATTTGATATCTCAAAATAATTTCTGTTACATGGGTTGGTGATCCAGATTCCACGGAACTGTAGATTTAAATAAATGTCTCTACGTGAAGTAAGGACTTAAAAATCTCCCTTTATATACGACCTTTCTTTCCCCTTATTTACCTGAGCCACACAATGCCACAGCCCACTGTAGTACTTCTGGCAGCAGTGATCCTTCCTCCTGCTCACTACAACCTCTTTCCTGCCAGCTGTGGAAATTTCCGCTCTCTTCCATCAGAGTCTTTGGATACTTTGCTGCTGGACTAAGATCTGTGTCTAGCACGTTTCCGGATAAAGATCTGCTCCAAGAGGGGCCATCTATTCTCTGTTTCTGTCAGAAGATGCATCCCAGATAAAGGAATTAATCTGTTCTTCCTGCTGTGTTTATCTGGCAAGAGAGAGAAATCATGCTAAACTGGATGACCCTGAAGTCAGCTCAGTTTACAGGCCCATCCGCTCTGCCAGTAATTATGCTAAGATTATTATAAGGTGCATATATCAGTGTAAACCTTTAATAGAACAAATAAATTATTAATACAAATAAATTACCAGTTAAGATAATCTAACATTATGTAGACCACATTTTAACTTCATTATTTTTCCATCAACAATAATGAACCCGGAATTTGCCCCAGTGCACACACAAAAAAACATAGCTAATAAATCCTTAATTATTTTTGAATTAAGAACATAGAGGCATGTGAGCTGTGTGGAAAAACAACGAAAATATTGGTTCACAGATAGGGTTAGTACAGTAATAACAAAGAACAAATCTTTTCTTGGAAGACAAGGACTTGCATAGCAACTTAATCAGTGAACCGAGGGAAGAATGACAATTTCAAATGTGCAAATTGGCTCTGCTTTGTTTCAAAGTGTACCAGGAGGGACTGTACACAAATATTCTACAGAAGTTTTATAAGCCAAAAGTTGCCTTCTCGTGTAACTTGCATTAATTTTACTGAAGTCAGTGTAGCTCTGGTCATTTCTGATGTATCAGCTGAAATCAGCCTGGAGTTACTGTGTTTCTTCTCTAAGCTGTGCTATGTTGTACTGGAATGGCTGTCTCCTGTCACCTTAAAGGAAAGGACATCACCATGTTCCTGTAGCTTGTGAGTTTCTTGGAGGGGGAAGCTTTTCAGGAAAAGAAAAGGTTTTTGTCACCTAACTGGCTCTCAAACATTTTTCTAATGTATCTTGTTGTGAAAAAAATAAATAAAAAGGAAAATTAATTTTAAATGTGACCTTTTATTTAAACAATAATATATTCCACCTCCTCCTTCACCCTCCCACACACACACCCTTACCTAATACATAAGGCATGCCTCACTTCAGCCAGCTGAAGGCAAGAGGGGAAGCCTGAGCCATTCCTGGCCAGCTGTAAGGACCAAGAGCAACCTCTCCTCTCCCCTCTTTTAGCCCTGGAGTCAGGATCCAAAAGTCCTTTCCCAGGGAGGGCCAGAAAATCCCAGCTTTCATTCCAGCACCCATTACACTACTCTTGTGGCTCTCGAGAGAATTAATTTGTTCTCCACAGCCTTTTAATTGTTCCTACAGGACTACCCAGTCCTGTCCCTTCTCCAGCCCTGAGAGAGGGAGTAAACACTACATCCTGCTGACAGTGTCCAGAAGTGATCTATCTCTGTAGGTAGGCACTCATACAACTGCATATATTTCAGTAATAGAGATGGACATGAAGTGGCCTGCACTCCCTGCTACCATGTTTCATGGTACTATGACACAGACCTGAGCAGCTCAGCCCCCCCAGCACCCCCTGTTCTCCCCCCGCTTGGGAGGCAGCTCATAAAGTGCAGCAGCAGCTGAATTGAGTTGAAATTAGGTATTTTGTGCTGAGTTTTGTCTTACTGAAGTAATCTGCACTTTGATCCACACTCAGTTGTATGCTAGCATGCATTAAGGAAAGCAGAAAGGCTTGAGGGGAACAGCAGCAGTAACTTGGTAGTAGCACAAGAAAATTTGCCTTTCAGTAAACAGTAGATATATGAGTATTTGCTTTCTGTGTAAGCATAAAGCAAATTGTAAAAAGGCCATTTCTTGGCAGAAAAGTTTTGCAATTCACCCCTTGAAAAGGATTTGAACTCATTCAGCTTCTTTCTCTGAAAATCCCTGATGTACACATGCTGCAGACATGCATTTCTCAATTCTGCAAAGTAATAGAGAAAGGAAAGCCAGACTTGCGAGAGGAGCTGGAATGTAAAGGTAGAACATCCAAAAGGCACTGAAGTTATTAGGGTAGAATATAGCACTGTATCTGTGCTTATTTCTTAGGAAGTGATTTCTTAGGAAGTGACGTGCAAGAGGCTGTAAACATTCTGAGGAGGTGGCACTTGTCTCCTAACTACCCAACCCCACATTTTATTTGAATATTCCTATCATGTTTTCCCAGTGCAATGTGTTATTAGCAACCCCTGATTTATTTGCACCCAATAACAAAGGGAGACTAGCAATACTGCACTTACCAGTTGCTTCTCAGATCTGTCCAGGAAGGGTGAAGCCAACTGGGCATTGGGATTGTTTAATCTGCAGAAGAGGAGGCTTAGGGGAGATTTTTTAACTCTCTAGAACTGCCTGAAAGGAGGTTATGGTGAGGTGGGTGTTGGCCTCTTCTCCTGCTTAACTAGTGATAGGACTAGAGGGAGTGGCCTCAAGTTGTGCCAGGGGAGATTCAGGTTGCGTGTTAGGAAAAATCTCTTTTTTGAAGGTCCAGAACTGGAATAGGCTGCCCAGGGAGATGATGGGGTTACCATCCCTGGAGGTGTTCAATAAACATTTGAATGTTGTACTATGGGACATTAGTTAGTGGGAAACATTGGTGGTAGGTGGATGGTTGGACTGGATAATCACTGAGGTCTTTCCCAACCTTGGTGATTCTATGATTATATGAAAAGCTTTCTCTAAGGCAGTTCTAAGTGCTACATGAAGTGCCTGTGGTAGTTCTGGTAGGTAACTTTCTTTTCTGAAATTTCTGGTCCTGTAATCGTATTTGTACACTCTGATCACTTTATACTTTCCAGTTTAAGTAGGACAGGGATGTGTGGTTTACTTTTGGTTATCCAGATGGAAGATAAAGTGCAGAGCCAGTAAGAAGATATTTTGTAAGTGTAATCTTTGGGCATGTGAAAAGAAAGCCTTTGCAATGTGATCTTGATAATCTGCAGTGATTTGAAATCCTACACAGTTTCACTATTACTCATTATAATATTTGATTAAAGTTTAGCAGAGCATGAAGAGTTACTTTTGTCTGATGAGGACTGATTTATGATAAGTTAAAAGAAAAGCAAATGTATTAAGGAATGTGTCAGGTTCGTTTATTTGACAAATGAGTGTAAAACTACTTACGAAACCACTTCAGAACATAGCAGCACCTGGATTGTAATGTATTTTGTAGCAGCAATGATGTAAGTAGTTTTAGAACAGTAAAAACAATACCAGGGGGTGCAGCTCAGACCTAGCTCACTGAGGGTGCAGATTCCCACACCATGCCACAGTTGTGATGGATCCCTCCTGCAATTGATCCTGGATAGCAGTCAGCAGTCCAAGTAACCAGCAGGCCGGAATATGCAGGTGCATGTTATACTTAAGGGCAAGGTCATGGTTTGATGTTACCCACCCTGGGCTTTGCACAAAGGAGGTGTTGTAATTAATTTCTATTATGGTGGCTGCTAATATTCTTGATGATGTTCTATGGTTCTATATCTGATGCATTTTTTTGAGAGGGGGGGGGGGGGAGGGGAAAGCAAAACATTAAAGACACGGATCCTGCCTTAAGGTACATAAGAGAAAAGCCCTCATTATTCATTATTTTTCCAGAAGCTATGGAAAAAGGAGTAGAGTGGCAGAGGTCAGGTGGGCTGGCACAGGTACACACTGAGTTGCTGGCGAAACTGAGCAGAGAATTCAGAAAACTGTACTTAAGAGCTTTGTACTCTCCCCAGTTTTCTGTGCGCACCTTGGCTGCTTTGGAAAGGCCTAACTGTGTGCGTACTCAGTGAACAGGCCATTAGATATTTTATTTCTCAACTTTGTTATTTAAACACCTTCTCTTCATTTTCCAATAACCTACAGTGCTTTTCCCTTAAACCTCAATCAAAATTAATTTGTGGAATGCTTAAAAAGGTCATTTTTAATTCTCACTTTTTTTTTTTTTGACAGAGAGTCTTTGCAATAGAAAAAGAGATTCTGAAGTTAACCACCACATGAAATACTGACTCTCTAAAGTACATGTATGAATCCTGTCCTGACTACTGTTTCGCTACACTACATAAGACTGAATTAAGTAATTAATTGTTGATTTGAAACGGATGGGTTGCAATTGCCAAGCTTTTGTATTTCCAATTTAAATGTCAATAATACCACAGTAATTTTACTTGCAGTTTTTTAAGCAGTACATTCGATTATATTAGCAATATTTTTCATTTCTCAGCTACAGTGGAAGCAGCTACTGGTGTTTAAGCCACTTGCTGACTGTTTTAACTTGATAATGATATTGCTTTGTCAACTGGATTCAACAGGATCAACAGCAGAATGCGCAGCACTGCAAATGTAAAGAAACACTTTCAAAAAGTCTAATTATGCAGACTTATGTCTGAAGTGTCAGATCTATATATGAACTGTTCATATATTCCATATTTATTACGCACCACACATATATATTGTGTTCTGTTGGCAGCCCTAAGCATTTTAGTTTAACTTCCAAACTTTGAAGAAAAGTTGTTGCTTGACTTCTGACCACAATGAATAGGGAAGACAACGTGATAATAAACCTTACAGACCAAAACATGGGATCATTTCTAGCTTCCATTACGGACAATATAGCTTTATCATTGACTCCTTCAGCACAGAGGCTGTAACTGCTATATCCAGGATTTTTTCCAGTATCTTTTTAGTGGATGGGAAAAACATTCAGATTATGGTACAGGCAGCATAAGTACGTCAGGTCTTCAGCTCATCTGGCAAGTAAACAAACTATGGTCTCTTCATAGTAACATAACCAGCAATCCCTGCAACAGCACATTAGTCTCATTCAGGGAACTTCCTCTGAGGCATGTATATTTATTTATCTTTATTTCCCTAATCTTTACTTCATAATTCTCACTATTAACAGATAGAAAATGATGGAGGACTTCAGCTAATCATCACAAGCAGAAGATAACTGCAACCACTAGCATCTCAGTGGTTACAACATTTGCCAAGTAACTGAGAGCCCTGGGCTTATCACCCTTCTCATCTTGGTATGGCTTGATGGCTCCGTGGTGTCTTTCACACCTTCCATGTCTCAAAAGAGCACTTGACTAGCTGAACTGGATCTTGAAGCTTGCAATGTATTCTAAGGCCAGGGAGGACAGAGAGTACTTTTGTGTTCCTTCAAGTTCAAGTTCCTTAGGAGAGGGTTTAAGTGGGCTGGAGTCTTTCATCTGCAGCTTGACCCAAATGCACTCCAGTCGTTAGGTAGCTCACAACATTTTTCTGAGTTGGAGTGGAACCACACAAGGAGCAAATACTTTAATTCAGGTCTCTGGATTTTGTCACATAGGAAAGCACTTAGACAAGTGGAAGCATTAGAACAACTGAACGGGATCAGACCAAGGACCCACTTATCCCCAAACACTGTCTCCAAATGTGAATAGTGAGCACATTAAATATTTGAAGAGCAGAGACTTTTTCCTGCAGCTCACAAAGGTGAACAAAAGAACACAGAAGAAATAAGCACTGATGTTGAACTGAAATGCTATTGTGTACCCCTCAAAGAACTATACTTTTTTAGGACCGAAGGCAAAGAGCCAACAGCCTGGAGGCAATTCCCCGTGAGTTCGTGACATAATATACAGTAAAGAAATACAGGCAATTTTTCACAAATAAAGAAATATAACAAATGTTAACTTCTGTTGGAACTATATCTTCAAGATCCGTAAAACCTCATCAGATACTGTGCCATCCGTAGAAAAGTGATGTGGTCTCTTTCCAGAGTTCCCAGCACTGGTCTTGTTTCATTTTTTGAGAAAAGTTACTGAGATCACCTGTCTCAATTCTACTATTTCCACGAAGTGAGGTGTTTTTGTGACTAAAATAAGTTGATATACATCTTCCACCATGTTCTCTGTCCCTCTTCTGCTGTTGATAGAAGTCAACCTAGGTTAAAACAAATAAACAGTGAAACACAAGTGGTTTCTATCAAACAATGTAGTGACTTTTCCCAGTATACTCTCCTGAATTCTGGCTCAGAAGCCAACTGAGTTAGAGGCGGTGAATTTGATTTAGAGGCGGTCCATTTACATTAAAAACCTGGAACAGATTTTTGCTTACATGAATTTGTCCAGACCACTTCTAATTTATGCAAGCTTTTGGCATCTACAACATTATGTAGCAATGAGATCCACAGGTTAAATGTGTATGCTTGCAAAAGTACTTCTTTCTCTTAATTTTGAACCTGTTAACTGCTAGTATGAATGTCTCCCATTTAGGGAAAGATGGAGAAAAATAATTTCCTATTATCTATTTCTTATTTCCATGCCACTCAGGATATTATAAACCTTTATCTTGTTCTTCTAGATCAGCTGTTTTTCAGAATGAGTAGTCAATTCTCTTGCATGGAAACTTTTTTATATTTTGCATCCTCTTTGTTGCCATTCTATTTTTTACTATGACATTTCCTAGAGAGAGAAAAGGACTACACAAGGTATTCAAGATGCTGGGACTTCTTTAATTTATGTTTTACTGTGGCGTAGTACAATTTTTCTTTCTCTATTCTTTCCTAATAATGCCTAACCTTCTGTCTGCATTACAGCTGCTCATCAAGGTGATATATTCATAGAAATGTCTATCTATAGGGCATGATTTCAAATCAAAATGGTAATAGTCAACTTGGAGTCCATCAAGGAAATTGTTTTTTTCTTGTACCTATCACTGCTGAATTTTACCTGCCATTTTATTGCCTAGTCACTCAGTAAGTATCTTTCCCATCAAACTTACTACATATTTTTGCAGATCTTCAAAATGGTGCTCATAATAATAATAATAATAATAATAATAATAATAATAATAATAAACTCAGTGACTACCTGCAAATCTACTTCTTCTTGAAGACTCCTGTTGGATTTAGCTTATGTTGTGAGAATTTAAGAGAAAGGGTTTTCTGAGAAAGGAAATCTTCAAAAACTTTTTCTCTCTGCTTCTTCTTCCATGCTGAACTCTGGCTACTTTTAGAAATGGAAGACCTCACAGGAGCTTAGAGTCACTTAGGTCCCAGTGGTAACCTTTCCCATTTCTTCCCTAGGTAATGTGATCTCTTCTCCAGTCAGAGGGACGTAACACATCAGTCTTCATATATCATCTTCATGAGCTAAATTGCCAGGGAAGCTTATGATCTAACTTCAGAAAAATTTCATGAGAAAACAAATCATTTATTTTTCTAGATGTCTGGTCTTGAGAATGCAGAATGCAGCCTTCAAGGTAGATAAGCAAACAGCTAAAGGGAGAAGTAATTTAGTAAAACTTGTTCTTGGTATATTAAGAGGGAATTTGGCTATCTTCTTAACTTTTTTACTGTCACAACCAGGCACCAGGCTGCTGGAGTGTTCTCTTACCCTTTGAGCACTCAGATTCCTTGACTCTCTGCTTGCCCTTTGCAACAGTCGTCCAGGTCTTTCCCTTCTGGCACAGACTTGATGTTGACTGTGCACAGAGCTACATCCTCACACCTCTTCTTCACAACCTTTATCGAACCCTGCAGCCTCTTACCCAAAAGAACATGACAAAGATTTCCAATACCAGCAATCCTTTTTCTACTAGGGATTTTCCTACCTCCTCCTCCTTTTTTGTCATTGTTATGGTTTTATGATTTTTGGTTATCAGTATTCCACATCATAACATCATGCAGTGTACTGGGAGTTAAAGAGCAAATGCTCTAGTTCCGGGTACTTGTCCGGAAGAGAAGAACTACATTCCCCAGAAGACTGTTAGAGTATTGTTATCATTCCTGCTCAGGGGAATAGATATAAGGCCTGTAGGTCACCTGACCTGTGTCCTCTGCCTTCTCGTCTCATCGTGCTCGCTTTCGGATCGTCTCGCTGCTGCTCCCGACTGCACGCAAGGTTTCAGTATTAGTGTAAGGCCTTTATCTCTCGGACAATCCTTCTCTCAATTGTATTTGATTTTTGTAACAATTATATTGAATTATATTGTATTATAGTGTGTTATCGTGCATTCCGATACTATATTTAGTAAACTAGTTTGTTTCTCCTCAGATTGTTGCCACTGTTTTTTTTTTTAATTATTCTTTTTGTGGGGGGTCCCTGGTTCCCTTTTCCGGAGGCACGGATTTTACAAAGAAATCCCTCCGCCCCACTAGTCTCAGAACCAGGCCGGACCAGCCCGTAAATCGTTGACAGCCTTTGCTAATCCTGTTGAAATCCTTGGGCACAGACTCTCAGACCTGTTAGTTTTCTCTGGCTCCCTTGGACCAGGCTGCGCTGCACTCAGGGCTTGATCCAGTATCTCATTTCACTAGCCATAGTTTTACTTGGGAAACCCATAAAGGCGCTTAATGTGCTGATGAAATTTATCTATTTGTACTTTTTTCTACTAACACTGGCATCTCTGCCAGATATGAACAGAATTACAGCCAGTTAGTTCATTAACATTAAAATAAAATGGTTAAAATATGGTATTTTGCTTCTTCCTTTTATTATAAAAGTATGTAGTTTCAAATCGTATTTTACTGTGAGAAAAATAGCAAGAATACAAAGATGTTCCGAATTCAGATCAAAACCAATGCTGTTCTCCTTTGAAACCTAAACTTACAGAGCTAGTTTTGACTGTAAATACTTATTCACACAGACAACTAAAGGAATTGTTACTGTGTAAAGCACTTACATGGTTAAAACAGCTGATGAAAATCCCAGAGCACACTCATTAGTGTCTGGTTTTCATCTATGGTGCATCTGTGGTTGTAGCATGAAGATCTGACAGTGTATCTGTGAACAAGTCAAGCCTTAGCTTGCATTGGTGAGATGAGACATTTTGACTAGGTAAAACCTAAGGTACAAATATCTTGCAGATTCCTGTATTTACTTCCTCTATCACTCTTTTATGTAAGAACAAGTCAAACATGAATGACATTTATGTGGATTTTTTACATTCTCCATAATCACAAGATGGCTGGACTGACCTATAAAATAAAGATTGCTATTTAATTTTCTTTTTTTGTTAGCAGCTGGATTTTAGGACATTTCTGACATCTATATAGGCCTTTCAAAGTTCACAGTGTAACATCTGAAAAAGTTACAGTATCATGTGCAATTTTACTCCTATTTTCTTTGGTACACATGATTATCTTGTACTGGAATTCCAGAGAACAGTGTGAAACAGAAGGAAGTAAAAGAAATACAAAAATATCAGGAGAAATACTGGTTAAAAAAAAATGGAAAGAAAGAAATCCTTTCCTTTCTGTAAATCTGTTGGAGCTTTCAAATACATTTTTTTGAGCCCTCATATATGAAAGTTCAAAATTCAGTGTTCTTGCGATAGATTTGGATACATGGCTTGATAGGAAATGTGACAGCACATAAGACATTTCACTTTTCTCTGTAACTTATACAGTGGGGAAAGGAATTTGTGTAAACAATTACCTCTTAAGTACTGGAACTTATTTCCTCCTGATCAGGTCCATTTTACTAGCAAGAGAAAAGTAAAACAACGTCATGCGAAATCGGGATGAAAATATTTCAGGTGTGTTTACTGTAGGAGATTTAGTCTCAATGTTAAAAATATATAGCAAAGACTGTAAAAGATATGTGGATCCTGTCTTCCCATAAAACTCTTGAAATCATGGAGAGGCAGATTCTACATATTTCATGTAAAAATCTGGATTAAAACTCCCATTTTCAACAATGTTTAATGATCGAAGTGTCCTTAAATATAATAAAGGAGAAAGTACCACAAAACCTGAACTTTCGGACTTTAATCCAGGTATCTCTGGAATCGAATCCTTAATTAGGGATTCACAGCTATTTTCTTACCTTGCTCCTTGTTTTCCTTTGCAGTGATACTGATACACGAAATTCACTAAACTGTAAGAAAGCACTCAACCACAGGGAATAGATATCTTCATTTTACAATGAAGTCCAGTACACACCATTTATTTTCAGAGCCACTTTATGATAACGTTGGATTGCTTATTTTAATGTCTCATGGGAACTGTGCTTAATGACGCACTGTAGCTAAATAAATAATATAGAAACTTATTCTTTGATGCTAAAACTGCCATGATAGCAACCCATGGGCCATTTTGTTTCTAAAGAATGCAGTGGAACGCTGACAGCTATGATAACAATGCACTGTGAGAGAAATATCTCAAATGAGAATTTTTCCTTGGCATACACTTCGATGACTTTGTATTATATGGAGCTTAGGCTGATAAAATGTAAAAGCAGGTCTTTGTTATTAGTTCTTTCTTATTAATTAGGTATAAAGCCTACTATGTAAAAGGCTGAATATATTTTCCCTTAGCTGTTATGCCTGGTGCTGTGATGGGGCAATTGATAGTGGGTTCAAGACTGGTTAAATTCATTATTCCTCTAGTTTGTATCTGTAACTTGGGCTAAAATCAACATGGGTAGCTATTTCATTGCACTGTGTAAGGCATTTTAGCTGTAAATGAAAGGTGAAGGAAAACATGTAGATTAAGTCAATATCATACTGATTATAGGGTTATAGGGTTGTTTCTTTACCTACCATGTTTTGATTGCCTCACTTCCAAATTTGGCGATCTGCTCAAGATGGTCTAACAACACAATAGTTTTAACCCACTGAACTACTCATCCAATGTCAATTTCAACCTTAAAAATACAATCTTCATTCCTACATAACCTGTTGACATCTTTAGTAATTTAAGCCTTAGTGACAGTGTCAATTTTGCAATGCTTGCTTATCATCAAGCAATTAAATTTGATTTTTGCAAATGTTAATGTTTTAAAAATGTTTGGCCAACTTTATGCATTAAAACCTTTATTCAATAGTATTTCACTATTTTATTGATTAATGAAAGTAATTAATTCATTCTATCTATTTTTTGCAATTATATATTAGAAGTTGAAACAAATATCTCATTGAAGCAAAATAGGAACATCTTGTGAAGTAAGACATTTTTCTTGGAGTCATATCAAAAAGACCCATTCAGGAATTACTAAACTGAGACCAAACAATTGCAATTTTATATGTTTTACTAGAAAGAGATCAGTCAATTGAACTGAATTTGGTGTTTCCTATGTTTTCTGGCAAGTAAAAGAAGAAAAAAGATTAGTGAAGTCAGGACCATACCCTGGGAATACCATTGTATTTTTATAATGAATCCTGTATGTGAGAATATTAATTGAATATTTTAGAGTTAAGATAATAGCACTACTAAGCAGGAATGCAATCTGCATTTCAGCAGAAAGTATGGCTGTGCTAATGTACATGTGGAAAATTCAGACACTGTGTATGCTCTTTTTTTTTTTTTTCTCATTCCCTTTGGACTTCATTTTCTGCAATTTTAACCTTGGACTCATATTCATAAACTATCAAATTGCTAACTGTTGCTTAAAAATCTTGGCTTTCTGTAGCCCAGTGAATAGTCTGGATGAGCAACATTCCCCTAGGGGAATGTTCCTGTGCAGAGGTTGGTGTGTCCCCCATTCAGTTTGCACACATAACTGCATTTTGGTGGGCTCTGCTTGTACACATCATTTGAAAATAATGAGAGGGCTGTAGTGAATTTTGTCTTGAAATTTGATCCATTACATTTGCTTCTTTAGTCTCATATCACTCATGTGGAGCCCGTAGTGCACTTTTGTGTCACGGGATACTCAAGTTAATCAAATGAATTAATTAACTTGACCATTTAGCAATATTGCAGAAAGGACATGCCTGCATTATTTCTTCTCAGCAAATGCACATGTGCATCGTGTGTATTGCTCCATTTATATGTACAGTTATGCCAGTATGTGGACAGAGGTTATTTTGGTCGAGGTCTGTGTAACCACACAGCTTGGGAAATTCTAATAAACTGCTGAACAAACTTCATCGGATATTACATTCATGATGTTACAGAGTCTATGTCCCCTTTCTAAATATTGCTAGCTGCCACAAGCCCAGTCATATTTTCAGCAAGTTCCATGTAGCGAGGTGAACACATGAGTCCTAGGTCAAACGTATCCAGCTGTGGGAAAATTTGACATCAGACAGTCTTTGATCATGTGCTAAATGCAAGTCAAACCAACCAGCCTGGGCTTTTGCTTTCTATCTCCTGCCCTGTGGCTTGACAGATCTGGCAGGAAAGGTGCAGAAGGATTGCCTGAGTCCCTAAAGGCCTCTCTAGCTTCACTCCACCATTGCAAGGGTCGTATGGCCCAGCACAGGCAAGAGTAAAACCTACAGATTGTAAGACCCTCCCACAAGGGAGAACGAAGGAAACAAACTGGAAGGAGGAATTATAAACAAACATGGAAACCTCACTCTCTGGAAGAGTTTTACAATGTCAGGGAGGACTCCCTTTTGTTTATTCTGTTGTCAGTGACTGGGAAGCCTTTTTCCTGGCTAGGCGCTTATTTAACTTGGAAGGCAAAAGCCGTTTTCTTCTGTATTGTGCGTGTAAATTAGGCATATAGTCTTCAGCATGTAGCTGCCAAAGTAAGTCAAAGGAATGGGCATTTCCATATGCTTTTTGGCATTCTGAATTTCTTCCTTCAATCCATGGGACTGCAGCCAGTGGGTTCCTACTGCTACTCAGCACTATCAAAGGACAAGGAAGTACAAAGCTGATAACAGTGAATGGATTATATTTCTAAAAGTTCATATTTTAGATAATTGAAATACAGAGCAATGTCATCAAAGTCAGTTCTGAACATGATAAAATGAAAGAATGTTTTCTGGAACAGCAATTGTATCTTTTGTGTTCTTAGATAAAATTCCTGAACTAAATAGGAGCTGCTCATAGGCTGTAGATTTAGTGCCAATTTTTAACAGAGGATATTTTTTACATGCAGTTTGTGAACTACTAAAATTGAGATGTTCAAGTGGAAATGCAGAGCTGTTGCTGCAGCAGTGTGCTCTCAGTAATTATGATTAAAACAGAACAGATACTGGCAGAAAAAAAGTAGCTCTACATATTTAAATCTCTCCACTATTCAGCGCTGTGGCAACTAGAGTAAGGTATGTACATATCTGTAGTTCATCTCCTGCTGCAAAAATTATTTTTTTTTTACTTATGCTGTTATTGTTTAAAGTATCTCCATCCTAAACTGGGATTCCACAGTTGTCTGCTGATACATACCTTTAGGGGAATATAGGCAGAAAGGGTACTACAGAGAGAGAACAATATGATAACAGACAACATGCTTGACTGCAGCCCATTGGTAGCCTAAGTGTGGTGAGTATCCTATAAGCAGGACAGAAAGGGAGAGCTCTATGGAAGGATTTGAAAGGGTATCATGAAGTAACAGAGATGCTTCTTTCAAAGTGGAATGAGGAGGTGAGAGCCAGCACCAGGAGCAGATGAGGGAGGATAGTTCTTGCTCAGACATTTAATGACTGGAAGATACTGGATGATCTTGAGAGAGAGGAGTCAGTACCATAACAATACTCAGCATCTTCATGAAAGTGAAACGGGGAAGCACAAGTAACAGCTGCAGGCTTGTAGCTTATTCTTGCCACAATAGAGAATTATCCAGTTAAAAGTTTTACAGTTTCTGTTAATAATGTATCACAATATTGGCTTCTGCTGAAAACGAGGTGAGGTCCGTGCAAACACAAGAGACAGAACAAACCCCATCTCAGGCAGTTTTGGCTATGCATACTGCTAATGAGGATTTGGTAACTAACTCATGTGCATTGTTAGTTTAAAAATCTTGGCCAAGGAGAAATATGTAGATGAGCGATAAATCTGCAGATGAGTATCAGTTTTCCATTACAATTTGGGGATATAATTTTCCATTTATTATAACTTGCATTAAATTCATTCTAAGTCAATCTTCTTGCATGTGTTTTGCTTTATTACGGTTAAAGAATTCAGGGAGACTCTGGGCTGGAGAGATAATCTGAAGCAAAAATTTTAATGAGTAAAGGAAGAGAGTCTATGTGGATATTAAATCTTCAAATTTTTGTCTCTTGAGACAAGATACAAAGGCTTGTGAAGTGAAAAAAGTCCTTCTACCATCTCATTTGAGCTTTTGGTTTGTCTCTCATACCCTACCAGCCGCTCTAGCAAGTAAATCAAAGAAGAATATCACATTGGTACGAAATAATCTGTAGGGCTATGGAAGATGCCACCAACGATGGGTTCTGTAGTATGTTTAATTCACAAAGTCATTTGAAATGAAAATTGTAGGTCTGCTGGGATGAAAAGGAAACCAACATGCTACTGTTGATCTGGTGTGGTATAGACAATGCCTCTGAAAGCATTAGTCTGATATAAACAACTTACAGCTATCATTAGCAATACACTCTGCTCTGCTTTTACTGCATTATAACTTGACAACATGGTAGACAGTTTTGAGGCAGAAATCAACAGAGGCAGAATATTCTAAGTTCAGCTCATACCATGATTAACAGCTCCTGTTTTTCTAAAACACCCCCTTATTTATGTTTTCTCAAACAACTTCTGAAAAAGGCAACAATAACATATTTTCTAATTTCTACTTTCTTTTCAGGTTCATTAACATATTTTGCTAATTCTTAGCCTGCTACAGGGGAAAAAATACATGCTGTAGTTTGTCTCTTCTGACTTTCCTCAGTCGCGGTGCTACTGCTCTGAGAGGGGCACCAGTCAGTTCCCATGACTGCGTAAGGATGCACCTTGCCTGAGCATGGAAGGGTAACAAGTGGCAGTGAAAGAGGATGAGTTGCAGGACAGTCTGAAAACACCTCTTGACTAAGAAAAATCTGAACTTTAGGTCAGGCTTTAAAAAAAAAAACAAAAAAAAACCACCTAGAATATATGCTAAGCTATCCCTCAATATCTATTCATATTTACCATGGGTTGTCTTTGAGGACACTTCTGCCTGTAACCTCTCAGGAATGACATTGGACCTCTGGAAATCCTTAGAGCAATAGCAAGGTCACAGTGACTGACAGGAAGTGGGATTCTGTGCAAATACTGCTGCAGAAGTTGACACTGAGAAAGTGCAAAGGGGACTCTGCTCAGGGCAAAGCCTTTCTGCCTTCCTTCCCCTTTTTTCACTGGGCTGTTGGCATGTGGAAATGATTCCAGCTGCAAGCTGAAAGCCTACAGACAACATTAAAACTATTAGAAATATGCAGAGATTTTAGAGCCACAAAGGATAGTAATGAGCATTTACGTACTTCAGTAACACCCCCAGAAAAGATTCCCCATTACGTTATCTGCAGCTGTGCTTCCCCTCAGTTAATAGTCTGTGTCCTGACCAGCTCAGCAGAGGTGAGTGAGAATATATGAACAGACAACACAAGAGAGATCTATGTGGGATGTGAAGCAGAAAATGGAAGCACTAAAAATATGTCCTGGATGTTGTTTGGCCCTCGTTTTCTCCTGCCAGCTGCAGAGACCCAAAGATAATGTTCGTTTAACACGCTCTGGACAGCAAAGAGGCATTCTTGGCAAACGTGATGCTGTGTTCACCATGGATTTTGGCAATTACTCCAGTGTTGTTTTCCTAGGCAGAAGATAGTAATTATGGCTCTGAGAGGTATAAAATGACTACGCTCATTTCAGTTGAATGTTTAGCTTAAAGTCTAAAATGAAACCCTATAAAATTCAATACTATTAGCTATTAGGCTGTTAACAATTTTAGCAGAAACATCCAGCTATTTTAGGGTTGTGAATGGAATTTGAAAATGGCATCACCAGGTTTTCTTCAACTCTTTCTTCATACGTATGACTTACCAAGAGTAAACAGTCAGATTTGCCTTTTGATTCAATGCTGTTCTGGAATGTGATTAAATAAATGATTCCTTAAGGCATGTTTTTTCGTTTTTTGTTTTTTGTTTTTTGTTTTTTTTCCCTCATGTTTTTATTCAGTGTATAAATCATGCAGTGGTAGCTGAAAAATTAATCCCATACTCTCCTGGGCATCTCTGTGATAGCAGTAAATGGTTTATGGTCACCTTCAGTCAACAGTAGCCTCACGTAAGTGAAGGCTATATTTCTTATTACCAAAGGATTATGGCCAACATCTCTTTTGTTTGTTTGTTTGTTCTCTCTTTTGGAGCTCTTCAAAACGTAACTTCCGTTAATGCTCTTTTTCCTAATTTGACTGGGCTTCCAGAAGAAGAGTGCTTCACTACCACAGTCACTCAGTTTTATGCCAAATGTCAAATTTTCTCAGGTAACATGTTTCTGTTAATTCTTATGAGTTCTCAAACTTTTAAGATGTGTCTCACTCCCAGTGACTCTCTTCCAGTTTAAATACTGATACTAGGCACAGAGTCCCTCAGTAGTTTTAATTTCCTTAGAATCCCTTTCTAATCAGTTGTGTCAACTGTGCTGATGGTAGCTAAGAATCTTACTTTATCTAACATGTCACCGTTACTCTATTAATTTTCCTCTGCAATACGCTGTTTCCATTATAGTAATCTAGTGGCCTGGGGAGGGAATGAATATTCAGCTTTAGCCAGGCAAAGTCAGGTGTTTTTCCAGAGCTTCTCAAACTCTGGACGTTCACTTCTTTTCTCCTCACATCAAAACATCATTTATGGATATCACTGTACACCATTTACCATCTACAGTTCAGTGTATTTTCCAGTGCAGTGGGAATGTCAGCTGGAGGAAGCCATTTGCTTCAAAGCAGTATGCTCACAAAAATACTTGTTTGTTTTTTTCTTTGGTTTGTTTTCAGAATTCTTCACCCCCTAATTGTACCTACCGGCAACTTGCCAACATGTTGGGTGAATACAGTATTTGCCATCTGACAGTTCTCCAGAAACACCTCTCCTTGTGGAAATTTTCAGCAAGGAAAGTGATCACTCTATATATGTATTTAATCTCCATGATTCTTATCAGGTAAGAACTTCAAGCATTGCTCTTTTAGCATTGATGACTGAACAGCCAACTCTGCTCTTCCACTAACTATACGAATCTCAGAGCAACAAGTTTGTACTGTTTCCTCTTTAGCTGCAGATACGGGAGGAGTGAAAACCAGGGAAGGCAGGACTTAGCCCTTGGGGGCTGGGCTTTTAACTCACAGTCTCCTTCCTGTGGGTCATATGCTTTTACATTTCTACATTTGTTTCTCCTTTCTACTTCTCTGAAGAAAGCACTCTCTTGATTTGACCACAAGCTTGACATAGTTTTAACTCAGACATGGGATTTTTTTCTGTTTGTACTACCTCAAAATGGTAGGGTTATTTTTTCTTGTTCTTTTTTTTTTTTTTCTCCTGATCTCTTACTTCATAGACTCACATGGTGAAAATCAAGTCTCAAACAGATGCCCTATGTCCACATCCATCCTATTTCTCTTTTTACCTGTAAGTTCTCCTGTTGGTGACATTGCATTCATTGCTAATGTCCTTGTTCTGGCACCATACTTCCTTGTACTCCTATACCCAATTTAAATTTAGAACTGCCTCACAGGCTGCACTGTGATGGTCCATCAGTCTACGCAGAATCTTCCTGAGTGAGAGATGCTTCTTTATCCTCACTGTGTGTACTCTTAAAAGATGATGTGATTTATTGCAGTTCTTGCCTATTTTCCAAGTCCTCAGTGTCAGGGTCTCTAACAGAGGTCTGTTTCATTCAACGTCTCAGTCTAACCGGTCAGCACTGTGTCACAGGAACCTCTGAGCAGCACAATAACCAAGCCCAACTGGTCCACATAACAAAAGGGCTTCTGTGGCAACAAGCTGCCACAGAAGAGGCACTGCCATGGAGACCATTCTTGATCCAGTAAGAAAGATCTATTGTATTTCACATCCCTTTGTTCTGAAAGCAGTAGGAATTATCTCACAACCATTCATCATGAGCCAATGAGATATCGCGAGTGTAATGTTTGGGGACTGCAAAAGTGTTAAAGCTCATAAAAATTAGTCTTCTTGGGACAGGGAAAGTAAAAAGGAAGTGAAATATATGCTATCTGCTGAACCGGAAGAGTACTGAGGTGAGCTTGAGAATTAAAGGGAGAAGGAAATGGGCTTACCTGCACTACCCAAGTAGTCCCTTGTTTTGGAAAGAGGTATACATCTACACATGAGCACTGGGGGGACAGAATGAAAGGAAGAGAGTAACGCTGACTTACTCTCTGCACATTGAATATGGCAAGGAACTGTTCATTGAATTTTTAATTCGGTTACAGGTAATTTGTATTCTTTTTTGACATCTATCAGCTTTTTGTTTTGTTTTCCTGAGGTGCATCTATGTTTTCTCTCCCCACAGCATTTATGCAAAAGAGTACTTTGTAGGTAGGCTTATGTTTCTATTGAGACGTAATGCACTACATGGAGTAAAATCCTGAGATTGTGGACAAGGTATTTTCTTGCTATGATCCAAAACTACTTGTACGTGTGCAAAACCTGCCTGGGAGCAGAATGCATTTGTCCAGCCTTGTAAGGCCAGACTGCATTCCGGGAGAGGTTGTTCAGCCGGTGCGTCCACAGCCTGTGTGTGTTGCCCACATGGAAAGCTGAGGCTCCTATCTCAGATTTCCACACAGTAAAAAAAAATATATATATCCAAGAGAATCTTATTTAGAAACATTTTGTAGCTCATTTTGTGAATTATCTACTTCTAGCTAATTACAGTTCTGTGAGGGAATTCAAATCCGATTGTAAAAACCTGCTCTACTTTCTCCATAGATCCACGGGGAAGAACTTCAATAGAAAACAGTAGATTGTTGATGCTAGTACTTACTTGATTTTCATTTTCCCTTTCTCTTTTTTCTTAGGCATCAGTCTTTCAAAGCTCAGTTCCAAGTTGGTATATGATGTCAAACTTATTTTTGGGACATGTAGAAATACCATGAGGGCTCACTAATCTTCTAATGAGGTAAAATTACTCCTGAAGGATAAAATTAGCGTGCTGGAACTTTCCCAACAATTATATTTGTACAGCCCTACCATGTATATTATACAGCATGCTTCTAAAAAACCATTACTATGAAATACATATTCTTGATGTCTTTTTATAATGTTTAGTTATTTTGTGGTATTTTTTAATGCAATAATTACTTTTTCTCTCCCTCCAAAATCTTTAAATTTGCACTAAGAATTATCCACACTGTGTAATCTTACTATTTCAAGAAAGAAAATATTCATAATGAAACAGTATTCAAGAACCTGGTTAAAAACAAAGAAGAAAAATAGAAAACATATATACAGGTTATGCTTATTAAAATAGTTAATTTTTTCCCAAACAATTTTTAGACTTTTCATTTATCTTGACAACTTCTCATGAGCATCACCTGAGATGAGGCAGAAATGTGAAATCAGGCACAAGATCTGTTCCTATTAGCCAATGTTTCAAGTTAAAAAGAAAACCAAAAAAGCATGAACTAAGCTACAGCAGATTGAGAAAGCAGGAGAGAGTGGGGTGATACAGCACGAGCATGTTGGTCCCATTACCCTGAGTTCACTTAACAGTACAAACCTCTGTTAGCCTAATTTTCTGTAAAATAAGAGATAGAATATGGTACTAAGTATCAAATTTTTGTAGAGGTGACATTGTAGCAGTAACAACCTGTTGTACCCTGCACTATTCTGCATGTTCATCAATGATCTGGAAAAGGGATGAATGGTTGGACCACACAGTCAGGTGAGGCTTCCAAATCATAAAGGTTAATAAAGACAACGCGAAGAACTGCAGGAAGGTTTGTGAAAGGGAATAACCGAGCAATAGAATGGTGGACGGAGTTCCACGTAGATGAATATGAAGTGGTGCGCATGGGGAAAAGTGGCCCTTACTTCACAAATGAAAATGCAGGTCATCCGGTCAGTGTTTCTTGGGGGAGTGTTGGAGTTTTGAAAGCGGTTCCCTGGGAACATCAGCATAGTGCTCAATATCTGTCAAAATAAACCAACACAAAACTAGGAGGTGCTGGGAAATCAACAGAGGACAGAACAGAGAACACCTTTGTGCTGCCACAGAAATCCTATTTTGCCTGCATCTTGAGGTAAAGAATCATAGAAATATTGGTTGAGAGGGACCTCTGCAGGTCACCCTGACCAGGCTGCCACTTGACAGAGGACTACTGCCAGCTCTGGATCAGGGCTTTGACTGTCTAGCTGAGGACTGAAAACCACAAAGGACAGTGATTCCACAATCTCTCTGAACAGCTTATGCCAATGCTGCATGACTCTGGGCTGCCCAGAGGTGTGGTTGATGCCCCACCCCTGGAGACTTTAAAGGCGAGACTGGATCAGGCCTTGGGCGACCTGATCTATCGTTGCATGTCCCTGTTCACTGCAGAGGAGTTGGACTAAATGAACTTTAAAGGTTCCTTCCAACTCTAAGGATCCTATGATCCTGTGACCCTTTTCTTGATTTGGTTCTGATGTCCAAGCTGAACCTCCCAGGCTGCAGTTGTTAATGCAGCTTACCAATGCACGTGGCCATTGCTCCTTGTTTTGTACTTGCTCCTACCAAGAAGTGTTTGCCCCCATCAGCCTTCAGATGATGCTCTAGTCCATGTGCATCAGCAGTAGGATGGAAAAATGAGTTATTTTCACATAATACATGGCTAACTTAGCTAGACTCCTTCAGGGTGAGAGAATGGCTACAGGGTCCATGATAGAGACCTGTACATTTAGATGTGGCATGTGAAGGGTGTCTCTAAGTGAGTGCAAGCGAGCTAGGAGTAGCAAGGTTAACAATACACAGAGATAGGTTTTGGCATAAGGTTTGGCTGACCTGTGGAACTAGCCACAACAGCTGGTTGTGGACACTAAAGGTCTACATAGATTTAAGGAAAAGTAGATGTGCATAGAAACGACATATTCCTCAGAAAACCTCTGAGCCTGAAATATTGGTGGCAGAGAATGTTCTCAAGAGGAATACCACATGATCTTGCCCTGCACTAATACTCTTTCATAGGCTTTTGGTCTAAAAAAGTTTTGGCCTGACCCAGTGTGAAAGCACAAGAAATTCCTTGCAAAACATAACTGCCTCATAACGTGGATTTCTATCTCTCCTTGTCAAGTAAATTGTCAAGGAATTCTTCAGCTCAGTTTCTCGTTACACTTTGGTTTGAAGTTGTACACGCAAACAGCAACACAAGCAGAACTGCAAGAAAATGAACATTATGAAGAATGGCCAATAGTTTATTTCCATCCTATTCATCTAATGGTTCCACTAAATTTCAAAACTAAAGTCTTTGAAAGGAAAGATATTCTTATCCTTGAGACATAAAATAGCACTCCGGAGATCTCAATTTCATCTCTAGCAATGCCACACGTTTCCTGCTGGTTTTGGCAAACCAAGCAGGCCATCATCTAGCGAGAGCTGTTTTCAGCAGATGAGCTCATTGAAATGACTCTAGTCAAGCACTTGCAGAAGTCCTTAATAAATGAGTTTCTTCTTGTGGCACATCTACATAGCACCAGAGTACTTCAGGAGTACTTGTAGGGTAGAGGGCTGTGGATGCCAGCTGGGTCTCCTGGTCCCTTCAGAAGGCCCACGCTGTGCCTATACTGGGACAGGACCTATGGAGCAGAAAACCGCAGCCCAAGGTCTCAAAGGGAGTGATGAGGGAAGGGGCACCAAAGCTCCAGAGCCCCATCTCCACACAAGGCTACAACCAGCAAGGTTCTGGAAGCTCTCTGCTCCGGGGCAGGGGAAGACAGAAAGAGAGGCTAGAAGGAAAGGGATCTGGCTCTGTTCAGCCTGGGGAAAAGAAGACTGAGGGGGATCTGATTAATGTTTACAAATACATGAAGAGAAGTTGGAGGCAAATGGATGAAGCCAGGTTCTCTCGGTGGTGCACAACGATAGGACAAGGAGTAATAGCCTAAAATCTGTACATAGGAAGTCCCATATGGAAGAACTCTACAGTAAGGGTGATGGAGCACTGAAACAGGTTGCCCAGAGAGGTTGTGGAGTCTCCTTCCTCGGAGACGTTCAAGACATGTCTGGATGCCTACCTGTGTGAACTATTGTAGGGTATCTGATTAGCAGGGAGGCTGGACTCGATGATCTCTTGAGGTCCCTTCCAACCCCTGCGACTCTGTGATTCTGAGAAGGAAGAAAAGGAGGGGGACGTTTCTCTCCAGCCTCCCAGGCCCTGAGGAGCGCGGCCCGGGCGGCGTGAACCTCCCCAGGCGAGGGCACCCTCCGGCTCGAGGCCTCGCCGCCCCCCCTTCCCGTCCCCGCCTTCCCCTACTCTCCCAGCAGCCGCTCCCGCCCCAGCTCTGCGCGGGTCACCCCGGCTCCCCGCGGCGATGCACTCCCCGCCCCGCAGGCAGAGCCCCGTCCCTTCATCCCATCCCATATCCCATCCCATCCGAGGGGCTCTGCCTCGGCTCCCCTCGGCCCTCCCCCTCCCTCCTCCCTTGTCTTTTTTTTTTTTTACTCTCTCTCTTTTTTTCCATCCCCTCCCCCACCTGGGAAGACCCGGCGGCTCCCCCCCGCCCCGTGCTCAGTAGCGGCGGGTGCTCGGCGGCGGCGGAGCGGGGACACCGGCGCGGCGTGGATGTGGCCGCTGCCCCCCGGCCGGGGCTCGGCGCTGCCAGGTACACGCAGGGACGGACTCGGGGGGCTCCGCAGCCGAGGCAGCACGGCGCGCAGGTGGCCTCGGGCCCGCTGTGAAGCGAGACGGAGGGGTCGGTGCCTTCGCTTCTGCGTAACCGTGCCGTCCCGCTGGGTTTCTTTTTGATAGGACCGAAAAGTGACGCGGATCTTTGATCCCCTTTTTAAGCACAGGCGGCTCCGCGGACAGCGGAGGGGGGCACGTTCATTGCTTTACGCTTTCAAGGGTTTCGTCTCCGCGCAGCTCCGGAGCCTCTCTGCGCTTCGAAACAGCCTCTCCTTGAGTTCCGATTCACCCCCGCTGTGTTTGTGCTACCATTCCTGCCCTCCTTTTGGAACTGACACTAATTTTATCCAGATTCGTCACTGCTAGAAACAGCTTTATCTCGGAATCGGGGAAAGCTGTGCCAAGTATTTAGTTTGCGGACTGTGAGAGAAGGGAGCTCCTTCGGGTAGCGCGCAGAAAGCAGAGAGCCCCGTGGTCACACCCGAAAGCGGGACAGAGGGTGGCCAAAGAGCTTTAGAGCCTTCCTCCCACTCCTCCAGGAAAGCACCACACTTCTGCGTGATGAGTGCATCGGAACGGTGAGCAGAAGGGGCGCGGGCAATGAAAAGCAAAGACACGAACGCAGTCGCCGACCTCCCCCGGCTCCCCTCCCGCTGCGGATGCCGTCCGCACCCCGGCAGCCACAGAGGGGCCGAGGAGCCCCTCCCGACTACCTCCCCAAGTCTCGGAGGGGAGGAGAGCGGGGCTGCCGGCTGCGAGCCCGGCTGGGAGAGCTTCCCGGCGAGGGGAGAGCCGACTGGGCTGAAGCTGCGAAGCGCTCGTCCTCCTCCGCTTGCCCTCGAGCGGAGCCGAGTCCCCCTGACCCGATCCGGGCCGTGCCGTGCTGTGCCCGTGCGCTCCGAGCCGTGTCGCTGTCCGGGAGCGCCACCCAGCGGTCCTCCTGCCGCCCGGGAGACGGAAAATCCGGGCCCGAGGTGAAAGCCCGTTCCTTCACTGCTTTTTTTTTTTTCCTTTTTTTTCTTTCTTTCTTTCTTTTTTTTCTTTCATTCCTTTTCTCCTCTTTTTCTTTTTCTTTTTTTTTATTTTTTCCTTTTTTTCCCTCCCCCCACCTTTTTTTTGGTCTCATTTCCTAAGTCCACGTGAGCTTTCCAAAATCCTTGCCAATTTCGTTCTTCTTATTGCCACTGAGGCAGCTTGAGTCTTATAAAAAACAAAAAACAAAACAGGAGTCGCTGCGTGGTTGTTATGTGGGTTGGTTGGTTGGTTGTTTTTCCATAAGTCGGAGTGGAGGATGAAATCAGTGCAGTGCTCTATAGAGCAAGCACGTCCATAGGAGGGGAGAGGGCAGCGGTGGGCAGGGTTAGGGTGATGCTTCCTTCCAGGGATTTCCAAAATCTGCTTTCTCTTTTGCTGTGTCAAAGGAGGACTGTCAGTTCCAAGAGCATTTCAAGAGTAAGGCCAAAAGCATTTAAGGAGCTGGTTAGTGTTGCAGCTTCTTCTATTTTATGGCCTGAAATCTGCGTGTAAATTCAGGCATGAGCTGATTTTCCTACTATAAGATGGCTCAGGCTGCTTGGGCTCCTCAGGCTACTCTGAGGATCTGCTCTGCCTGCATTGGGAGGCAGCTGGGCACTTTTCTTGTGTCTGAGCTACTCTAAAAGGCAAATTCTGTCTCTGGTTGCCTAAAGAGAAGCATTTTGGACTATATTCTGCTAGTGTAAGATAGGCCTTGCTGACAAGATGCTTAAAGGATATCCTAAAAAGGTAGGGCATGGGTATGCTTTGTGATTTACAGAAAGGTTCGATGTTGGAGAAGAGCTGAAAATGCTTTTATATGTACATATGTGTGCTGGAATTCCACTGAATGGACTCCTTGCAGTTATCTGCTGGGCTTGGAAACCAGAGGGAGAAATTTGATATATTCAGAGGATCAGAACACTCTATTACTTCCTAGTTTGTTTTCTTCTGTCTTCTCTGAAGCAGTTCATCCTGCCATGAAGGCAGAGCTGACCAAAGGCTTCTAATTACTGTAAGCCATCCCAAAATGTGTATGAGGAAGGAGCAAAGTAAAGGAGATGGCAGAGCTCTGGGTTTGGAAGAAGAGCAAAGAACACTGTGGTGCAAAGCATCAGTAATATTTTGAGGATCTTTTTTCCCTTCCATCATGTAGCCTTCTCTGAGACCTTCCTCCTCATTTTGGAGCATGTGTTCTCTCTCCCCTTCTCTCACTCTAGAATAGTGTCTTTGCAACCATCAATGTGTTTCCACCCCCACTGTCTGGTAAGAGAAATCCCTGTGTTCCCTCATGCCAGCAGCCTGTACTGGGCCATAGCTGCTCACTTTGCCTGTGCTTGGTGCTGGCCTTGCTTAAGCAGTAGAGTTCAGTTTAGTAAACAGATCCTGAGTACTTGGCTGTGAGTGACAACGATGAGAATTACCATTTTCATCAAGCTTCTTGGCTTGGACTTCCTCCAGTTCTACTGAAGTGGAGTTGTCCAGTCGGTTCATCACAAGCAACAAGTAGTTCATTATAATTGATGGAAACCTTGGCTTCCAAGACTCTTTGTAGCTAGCGAGCACTTGAGTATAGTGTTTCAAACAGGAGGCTCGGGGTTGTGTGTTTGGGTTTTTTTTCCTCCTTCTTTTTAAAGAGTGGCTAAAGAGAGGCACAGCACTCCACCCATTTGCTTGCAGAATGCCTCCATGCAAAGCAAAGTTCCTTATGGGTTCAGCTGAAAAGGCCTGAAAGAAGCCAAAGAAAGGCTCTTCTGAAGCCTGATGGAAGAAATTGATTTCTTAATACCTTGTTTCTTTTCAAAAGCTGTATTAGGACACAGCAAACTAAGCCAGCTTTTTCACACTAGTATAATGTGATTTATCATCAAATCATGCTCGTCTATGGTCAGCTTAAGATGAGGAAAAGGAGATGCTTTCTCATACAACATGTAGTTAAGCAGTGGAACACTCTGATACAGAGCTCTGTGGGTATAAGATTTTGTGGGGTTCAAGGAAAGACTGGGTGACTTATGATAGAGAAATCCACAGAGCTTTACTCAGACTACAGAAACTGCCTCTACCTTAAAGTCCATGAGATGCAAGTGGCTATAAGCTGAGAGAGTGTGAGAAAGGAGGGACATACGTGGCTTGAAAGTAATGCTGTAGATAAACATTAATGTTTAAATATGTGCAATTCTGCTATACCAGTGACCTACATTGGTACGGCCAAGTGGTGTCTCCCTGCACTGTTTTGCTACTGGAATGACTCTGCTGGGCTTTCAGAATCTTCAAATATTTTTCAGTATGACTACATACACCCCAGAGCTTAGGCCTGTGAATCACTCTAATCTCCAGATGTCTTGGAAGAGTCCATACATCTCCAAAACCTTAGTTAGCTGCTTTAAAGCCTGGGTAAACATATATACAGTATTGCAAAATGTGTTTTAAGTATATCCAGGTAAATAAACCCCAGCTCAAAGTCAGCATTCCGTGAGGGCTGAGGTGAAAAGCATTAAAAATTATGTTACCATTGCACTCTGAATTTGGTGTCAGAATCAACAAGCAGTGTTTGAGCCATAGTGTTTAGTCAGATAAAAAGTGATAGCTGTTGCCTCTTACAGCCACGTGCTGTGTCAATATGCTGTAGATGCCTAAAATTTTAGGAGTTGTTGTTCCGTTGCATCTCTCTTAAAGTGACACTAACACTTTTTTTTTTTTTCCCCTTGTTACACACATGCTCCTTTCTTTTTCATGCTATATATTTAGCTAGCCTGTAACCAGGTTATTTCACTGTATGGTTTTACTTGTGTTATTCTAAACAAAGCTCGGGAAAATGAAAGCGGTTGTCTTTGCCCTGATTTACACTGCCATTATAATGTAAACCAGAAAGCTTAACCACATACATACCCTTGAATTGCTTGGCTTTTAAAGTTTAATCATAGGCTCTTTCTTCATACACTGCTGAGGTTTCTCTGTAATTGGAATAAAGGATATGAGAATGGAGTGCAGCGTTCGCAATGGCACTGGTCAGTAGTTGGTTAATGCCACTGACATCACTGCTGCCAAGGGAGAAAAATGGTCTTTTCAGTAATGTTTTGAGCTCAGAATCAAGAGTTCTGGGTTCAGTTTCTGGCTCTGCCACAGACTTCTAACAATCTTACATTCTTTCTGCATGTTTCCCAGCTACTGATGAGAATAATACAGTTTCTTGTCTTTCAGAATTGAAGTATTAGCTCTTTGTGTGGTGTATCACCACAGCTAGGTGGGGTTTTCCCCGTGTGACCATATGACACAGACTGCACAGTTTCTGCAGTCTTTGTGGGATCCAGTAGAGAAAAGGCATGTCATGAGTCAGCCAACTTGACCCTCCTACTTGGCTGGGCATTCCTGTGTGTACCATAGCTGTGTGTACTCATAACCAGGAGTCTCCTGTTGGCTAACCATCTTCTTCTATCACCTTTCTGCCCTTCCAACCATGGATTTTGGAATTCTGTGATTGAGATGCCTACACAAAGGAAACAAAGGAGGATTTGGTGGCCCCAGCATACAGGAGATGCAACTCAGGAGATGCAGGACAGCCCTGCTTCTCAGAGTAGCAGCAATGGAAGGTGTCTAAAATGGCACTGGCTGCCTTCTGTAGATGCCAAAATTGTTCCTTCTGGCACTTCCAGAAAATATGAACTTTGGCAAAGAGGTCATTCTAAGTAGGTTCATTGGGAAGGCAATTAAAAAAAATGCTATTTTCCATAGCATGCAGTTTCACAGATCTTAGCTGGATGAGTATGGCAGAACCATTTTTGGCCATTACATCAAAGACTGTAATTGGTCTGGCTTCCTAAGGGAATTAATCTCATGGGTACAGTCTGTCTATTTATCTCTGTCTGCATGCCAACCTCTGGATGACTTTTAAATACGTCAGTAATATTCAACCATGTTCTGCTTATCACCAGTAGCTTATAACCAGTATAACCACTAGAGAAGCAGAATCTTAAAAGATAATTCCAGTCTTACAGTATAGATAAAACCAGCTGGAATGACTGAGACTACTGCTGCAGCTGAGGGAAAAGCAGGTAAAACTCAGCTCTGTCCACCAGTAGCTAGCTCCGTCTAGTAGGTAGCTCAGCGTAGATGCTGGCTGACTGGTCACACTCATCTCACTAGGGACTGTTGGGAGCATCAGAGGCAGTGCAGGGAATATTTGAAGGCAATTCTATTTCAAGCAGAATGTTAAATTCTATTCCACTGATGTCAGTCCTAATATTGCATGGTTTTGCTTTCTTGGATACTAAGATATTTGTGTGTATTTCAACAGCGTATTTTCAAACTTCTCTGTTTTGTTTCAGAAAAAAATAGACAAGATGGATCACATGTTACTGCTGTTCATATTTTTCATGCCTGCACTGGGTCTTGCTAATGGAACGGGAACTGAACAAGATTTTACCTGGCATTTAAAGAAGGTTCCCCAGATTGTGAGTGAAAGAACTTTCTCCCTTGACAGCCCTAAATTTGAAGCAAAACCCAACTTGGAGCTGAATAGCGTTTGTGGAATTGAATGTCAAAGGAAATTGCCAGTGCCCAGCTTGTCTGACTTGAAGGACCTCTTATCCTATGAGACTATCTTTGAAAATGGCACGCGGATCCTGACTGAAGTGAATGTCCTTGGGCTGACACTTGATCCCGCTGGAAACACAACGGCACATAAGTCTTTGAGAAAGAAGAGGCAGATATATGGAATGGACAGTAGGTTCAGCATCTATGACAAGCGGTTTATGACCAACTTCCCTTTCAACACAGCTGTGAAGATCTCCACTGGCTGCAGTGGCATTCTCATTTCCCCAAAGCACGTGCTCACAGCTGCCCACTGTCTGCATGATGGCAAGGACTATGTTAAGGGCAGCAAAAGGCTGAGAGTGGGTCTGATGAGGACGAAGTCCAGAGGTGATGGCAGGAAACGCAAAGGTGCTAAAAGAAGTAGGAGAGAAGCCACTGAGACCCAAGAGGATCCTGAAGTTGCCACAGGACTAAGGCGACGGTCCAGAGGCGGTGGGAGAAAGCAGAGGAGATCTGGGAGGAAGCAGGGGAGCTCAGATGGCATGCCCTCCTTCCAGTGGACCAGAGTGAAGAGTACCCACATCCCAAAAGGCTGGTTTAAGGGTTTCTCGGGAGATGTTGCCCTAGATTACGATTATGCTGTTCTTGAGCTCAAGCGACCCCACAAAAGGAAATACATGGAGCTGGGAATCAGCCCAACCATCAAAATGATGCCTGGCAGTATGATCCACTTCTCAGGATTTGACAATGACAGATCCGGGCAGCTGGTCTACAGATTTTGTAGCATTTCTGATGAGTCCAATGATCTCTTTTATCAGTACTGTGATGCTGAGCCCGGCTCCACTGGGTCTGGTGTTTATCTTCGTCTGAAGGAGCCAAACAAGAGGAAGTGGAAACGCAAGATCATTGCTGTATTTTCGGGCCACCAGTGGGTGGATGTCAATGGGGAACAGCAGGATTACAATGTAGCAGTAAGAATTACTCCTCTCAAATATGCCCAGATTTGCTTCTGGATCCACGGGAATGATGAGAATTGCGCACAAGGCTGAAGAGAGCTGACACTAACTTGCCAAGCACCCATAATATCATAGAGTGAAAATCTGCTGCCAGCGGCTACCGAAAGAACATCATTCCACGTCAGGATGCCTTCGAACTCTAAGCTCACAAATAGCGTTATGGTGACTTGAGTGACTCTGAACGGTTGGGGGATGGGTAGCATTGTCAAACAAAATGTTTTTAATTGTAATCAACTCCAGGTCTGCACTTGAAATCCCAAGTTATATTTATATTTGTAATTGTGATAAATTCAAATCATTCACATCAGAAAAAAAATGGCAACACTTTTTTGTCATTTTTTTTTTTCCCCACGGGAAGGATTAGAACTTCTCAAACTGGTATTATTTAACACCATACATTTTTCCAATGGATTTGCTTTTCTCAGGGTTCTGTTTCAATTCTTCAAGTGCAAGTTGCATATACATCACTTTACTGTATGCGCAGAATGTATGTGTACTGCATGAGAACAAGACTTTTTTTTTTTTTTTTCTGGCATTTTATAAAGACCACAGCTCCATGTTGAGAAACAGCAATCTAGTTCAAGCTTGTTATTTTGGAAAGCTCTGGTTGCTGGAGGAACACTCCCATGGAAATCCCACATTTCTCTAGCTGATGACCAGACCTAAAAGACAAGTTTTTGTTCATTGCTCAGTAAAAACAGCAAAGAGAAATTAATGAGCAGAAGTTTCCATGTTTGGAAGAAGAAGAAACATTAAAACGTAACTTAATGCCTTTAAATATTCTTTGAGAAGCTAGACAAGTCTTAAACATATGGATTTATTTTCTAGTTAGTGTTTGAAGAGCTGTAGCTTTAGTTTCTTTTCAGACGTTTAGCTTTCCCATTAGGCAAAGCGGTGGCTGTTTGACAATCATTTAGAGCTTCACCTCAAAGCCACAGGTGATGGCTTTATTGGGTGCTAACCATTTTTGCAGGCGTTTAAAATTACTTTATAAGAATTCAGCTTCATAGGTAGAATGCTCTGGGTATTAGGCAGGGAGTTGGAAAGCAGTATTTCCTTGCCTTTAGTTTTACAAAGTGGGTAGTTTTAATCGTGTCATATTGAGACTCCACCTCAACCTGAGTTTTATGTTTAAATTAAAAAAAAACCCTCCCAACTAAATTACACCGCTTTCTGAATGGTGGACAAACTACCCTGTGCATTATGAGAGATATCACGCTATGTAGCAGCAGTAGTTATCAAATCATGTGGTTCAATGTGTTTGCTGAACCACACAGTTAATGAAAACACAAAGTGAGCTTGACTTCTACACGCTTTTATACATGAATCGCCTTTCTAAAAATTGGTTGCTGTTGATTGCCATGCAAGCCTTAATCTTGTTTTCTTTTGTATCAAGATTTTGAAGTGCACAGGGTTGTTATGGTGCTATGTTAATCTAATAACATAAAAGGATATTGTGTACTTCAGATCACATCCATTGAGTTTAATTACATTCATAATTATGCAACACTGCAATCTTTCATTTTTTTATAAGTTTATACGGACCAAAATCCTTTTTCTTCCAACGCAGAAGGAAAAAGTATAACAAGATTTTCAAATATTATTCATTTCTTGGTATATTTGAAATATGCTTTTAACATTTTTCAGTGAAATACGATCCTCTTTAATAACTCACTTTTTCTGTACATGATTGAAAACATAAAACCTGACACTATGAATGTGCAGGCAATTTTATCATATTATTGCCAAAGCATAAAAATTTAATGCGTGTTTCCATACCTTACCTATTACAACATTCCACTAATTGGAAATATCTCACTTTAAGGGGAAATATTTCTTTCAACTTCAGCCATTTCAGGCAACATTAAACTATTTTTTTTTTAAGGCTTTTGTGATTGTTTGCAAAAAAACCCAAACAAACAAACAAACAAAAAACCCCTAATAATAATTGTTAAAGTTTAGAAATTTATGTCTAATTAATCTTAAAGTTAATTATTGTTGTCATCGTTGTTAACATCTCAATTAAGATATATGGCTTCACTAATTTTAAATCCCCTTAATCCAGTATTTAATGTTCTTGCTCTATGCAGCCGGCCTATAATATTCTTTAGGCAGTTCTGTAATGTTTTTCCTAAGTGCCTTTTTCCATAGTTATGGTAAGAATTGAGATACCGCACCGTTGATCAATAGAAGTCAGCACAGTTCCATGGATTTTGATGCAACTCCATCCTCATAGAATGACCTGGGTTGAAAAGGACCTTAAAGATCATCTAGTTTCAACCTCCCTGCTGTGGGCGGGGCTGCCAACCACTGGACCAGGCTGCCCAGAGCAACATCCAGCCCAGTCTTGAACGCCTCCAGGGATTCATTTTTGACTGGGTCCAAAACCGATCACAGTAAGGTAACGTAGTACATTCCTTATTTTGGGAAGTATTCTTTAGATGTGCTCATTAGGAAAAGAAATGACATTATTTCTTCATTAGTTTGGGAACTGGGGACAAGGTAAGAATGAAAAATGTTGTCAGCTTTCAGATGGTCTTCTTCTAACAATCATCTGCTCTTGATGCCTCAACCACAATTTGTATCCAAGCTTCTGTGTCTGAGTGCTCGTTCATAGACATGCAAATATGTGGGTTTGGAAAGCACATGCTGCCTTGTCAGGCCAAGCAGACATGAATGGACAAAATGTTAATGCCAGACAATATTTAGATCTGCCACTTACCCTAATAAAGAAGGGAATGTTTTGTGTAGGCATTGTTACTGCTTCCTGAATAGTTCATAAATCAAGTATTTATGCACTGGCCAATGCACTGCACAGAGCTACAGTTACCCACCACTACAAGTGGCACAAGGACTTCTGAGCTTCAGATTTCCTTCAGATTGCGTTAGTTGGCATCTTGCCATCTATGAAGAAATGCAGGAGAGGGTGTTCCTAGTGAGTAGTGTAGTGCACAGGAGTCAAGGCTGGCTTCCCAGAATAGAAGGGGACAATGCTGGGGACAATGTTTGGGACAATGTTCCTTCTGGGAACAACGTTTTCCCAAAGATTTATTTTCCTTTTTCCAGTTCTGGAGTGGACATCATTTGTTTTGCTCAGTACTAATGCTTTTTCGTAACAGCTGATATTTAGCTCTGTTCTTGGCTTTAGGAAAAAACAAACTAACAGACAAAAAGAAACCCATAAATTCAGACAATTTCCATTTTTTTTCTAAAGGGCTACTGGCAGTTTGTGAAGTTAACAAACAAGCTTTCCCCAGGCCAAGGGTACATCTCATGTCCAAACCATTAACGCACCCAGACCAGGTTCTGCAAGGCAATTGTGCACGTGGTTAGTCTGGGGCTCTGAGAAGTGCCATGGAAGTCCAGGGGGTTATCTATGATGTGAAAAATTTAATTTGTATTATCTTACAAAAGGAAAACACAAAATTATTTCTGTTACATGATGAATAGAGTGTCTGATGCTTTAAAAATTGCTTAAGGAAACCCCTGGAGTAGGTTTATAACTTACCATCCAAATTCTGCAGATTTATGAGTCTGCATGGAGTATGAATCAGCCCAGAATATGGCTCCAGTAAGAAAATAATTCATGTGAGAGAGAGAGAGGCATGTGGGGCGTTCCTTCCAGTCTGCTGATAAGGGACCAGCTTCCAGCAGGCAGCAATGGCTACAGAAAGAGGGAGCAAAAGATGTTGGTATTTCAAGACAGAGGTGGTGTGGTATGCAAGGAATAAAGAAAGTGAGGAGAGTAACAGATGAAATGGCTGTGAGGTTGCAGTGGGACCGACTGGAAGCAGGAGCAGGCAGCTGGTAAAGGCATAGCAGTATAGATTAAGATGTAAAAATCATAAGTCACATAGACAGACTCCTTCCACTACCGAGCCTGAGGCTCTTCTTCCCAGCCTCGAGCCCTGAGGAAAGGGCTGGGAGGACTGAGGCTCTGGCAGGGACCACAGACAGGCAGCAGCTACCAACCCACATCTACAGACCTTGCCCCAAGTCACAGTAAGTCAGAGTTCTTGGGAAGCAACAGACCCAAAGCCCAAAGGGTCAGAACCTCCCAGCACAGTGCATCACCAACAGAGTGGGAAGTGATGGGAATTCTTTTCCCTGGGAAGTTTTCCAAACCTGACGTTTTGGTGGGATTTCTGCAAAGGCTATTCCCTCTTGAAAAAAAGAAAGAAATGTCAAACTTGAACTGTTGGTTCCATTCTTGTTACCTACAAAGTCTAGCCAATAATTTTTTTACAAATACCTTTAGTTTGTTTGGTATCTTTGTAGAAATTCAGTCAACTGATTCTAACTTTAAAGCACAGCGTATTGCAGATACTTCCATTGACAAATTACTGGACTCAAGAATAAAATGAAAAAATAATATTGTTAGATTGAATGCTTAAATTTGCACAGTATCTCAAAGGATTTGGCTGCAGGTTTGAGTCCCTGGTTTTCATTTTTGCTTGCACCATCATTTGCTCCAAGTGTGACATAGCATTTAGGTTAAAAACCCCAAGAGGTGGCTTGTATGATTCATTGATGTTCTTAACTTCATAAAGTGTGACAGTAAACTTCAAAAACCTGTGTTTTTATACAATTCTTAGCTGCACAAAATGATGGCTCACTTGGGAAAACTAATGCAAATCTTTGGTATATTAAGATGTTATTCAATGCACATACTATGTCAATAAATATTTTCTACTGTTTTTCTTTTCCTCTTTCACGATGCAGTTTGTCAGCCACGTTGTCACTGAACAGACTCAGTTCTGTGAATACCTTTAGTAGGTTCTCCTTGGATCCTCTTGGCTGTGGCCTCACAAGATACGAATGAGTGTCTCTTTAAATTTGCTATGGGAAAATTTCCCCTGCCTACCCCTGTCTTCAAGATAATTACACTGTGAGCAACTTTGATGATTAAAAAAAAAATGGCTCAGCAAGGAAATGACTCACAGACTATGCCACAACTTATTAATTCTAAAATAAGCAATTAGTTCTGTTTCTGCTGTTAGCAATTGTTGTATTTTCTACCTTGCAGAGCTTTTGAAGCAGGCCAAGTCAGAAATATGTAAAATATGACAGTGCTGGCTCTCAGCATTATCTTATCTCTGTGCCCTTGAAGCCAGTGGCGACTTGATCACTGGCAGTAAGAAGAGAGGTTTCTGGCAAGAATGAGAGCTGTTTGGGACTATTTAATGGAAAGTTTAGAAATGATTACAGCAGCAATTATCACCACATCCAATACAAGCAATATTTAACTGGGTCTGACAGCGGCTCCCACGCACCTCTGGGGTTCCACGTATAGAGAGGAGAAAGAGCCACATGGGAACAAATTGGACCAACAGGTTTTTCACCTGGACCAAGGTTCATGTGTGACTGGGAACAGTACCTAAATCTACCCATTGCTGAGGCTGCCACTGCCCTGGAGAATGGCTTCATGCCTGAGAGATGTTTCTCTATTCCTACCCACGGGTGAAGGCTGTGTCCTCTGCAAGCCCTTGGCAGGAGTTATGTTGCTCCTATGAATGGTACATTTCAGGACATCGTATGGGTTTCACATTTCCAAGGGCCCAGTGGCATCCTACCCAGTACCAACTCATCCCTAAAATGTTCCGACACAGCCCAGTTCCTCATGTGAGTGTTTTCCTGACATGGTTCTGATGCCCAGCATCTTTACCAAGTCTTCAGAATGACCTGAGCAAACAATAGCAGCCACTGAAACCTCAAAGCCAATGAGGAAACTGTCTTAGGTGGGTAACAAATAGCACCCTGATGAGCTGCCCATTCCTCTCACTTGGAGCACATCTTTGAACCTTAACAAGGCTGCAGCTAAGGAAGAGGGTCAGATGCACTGCAAAAACTACACCCACATTTGATAAAGATTGTGCTTCTTGGCAGTTATGCATGCATCATATTTATTGTGGTTGCTATGGCTCTGCATTTCCACGTGAAAATGCTGGAAAACACTGGATGAAACCAAATTGGGCATTTTTTCAGAGGAATTACTCAGCTGCCCTTTAGCTACAGTTACAGCACTCTCCAGCCCTTCCCCTCCCATTAATTTCAAACTCCAGATGAATTTCTGGTGTCAACTTCACTTAATCCCAGCTGGAGGGCCTGTCCTGGTGGCACCTCTGTGGCTGCAGACATGGAAGGGTACAGAAGGGAAAGGCGAAGGTTGTTAGCAGCAGCAAAAACCCATAGTACCTTCTGGAATGGGAGAAAATAGGACCTTTGTCTTTCTTACAGTAGAAGGCAACCCTTGTTTTTTTCCATTCCTTTGCCTCCTTTTGAATGATTAACTCATTGGCTAACTAGTGCTAATGATTGCAGAGCAGAGAACAAAGCTGCTGACAAATTTAATAAAAAAGAGAGAGAGAGAAAGAGAATGTAGAGTTACCCCAATGGGATTTATGAGTAATACAAAGGAAAAAATATTTTAAGAGTAATCTCTAAGGCAAGAACTGTATTTACTTTAGGTAGAACATACCAAACATTTCTCCATCCCAGCCTGTCCCCACTGGGCAGGGATCCATTGTGTTGTTTGACTCTTGCTGCTCACCATAAGTTTGGGCTCAGGCACAGTTTGCTTGAATGGTGGCATAAGCAGAAGCATCTGAGCACGAATACTGGAGTTTTTATCTCCTTCTCCTTGCTTGGAGAAGAAGAGGCTCAGGAGGATCTCATCAATAAATACCTGAGGGAGGGTGGGGTGCAAAGAGATGAAGCCAGGCTCTTTCCAGTGGTGCTTAAGGCCAGAACAAGAGAAATGGGCACAAACTGGAGCACAGGAGATTCCCTGAAGCACTTCTGTGCTGTGCAGGTGGCTGAGTATCTGCACAGGCTGCCCAGAGGCTGTGGGGTTTCTTCCTTGGAGAACTTTGAAAGCCACCTGGACGTGGACCTGGGCACCCTGCTCTGGCTGTCCCTGATGGAGTGGGGGTCTGGCCAGACAGTCCCAGAGGTCCCTTTCCACCTCAGCTATTCTGCTCTGTTCTTTATCTTTTCTTCTTTTGTCTTCTTAAGTTCCTCCCCAGCCTTCTCATCCTTCTAATATATTAGTGTCTCTAAAAACAGTTCACTGTATATATCCAGGGAGGATGTATGAAGTCATTTTTAATAATGGTGGACTGAAACTGAACTCCTGTTTTGGTAAGCTCCAGTAACCAAATAAACACAGCAGCACTTACAGTGGTGAACCTTAGAGGGAAATTTGACCCGCTGCACATTATACATATTTATATGTTACAGAGTAATGCATGACAGGCATTTGTGATCTGTAAGAAGGTCTGCTCTTTTCAAAAAAGTGAAAAGAAAGCCAATACTCAAAATAAAAACGTCTTTTGTTACTGTCCAATTTAGATCTCACACTTTACTGCTTGCAAATTTACCTTTCGCAGCTGTGACCTGTGATCAAGTACTGCAGCTGATGTGACTGAAGGGCTCCGTCCTTTGCATCTTCCTGATTGACTTTTTCCTTACCAGCTGGGACAAAATCAAATCTCTGTGCATTAATCAATGTGAGGATAAGCACTCTGTCTGCAGCCTTAAAAAAAAAAACAACAAAGAACAGCTGCCACTAATGGCATAATACTCCTTTAAGGGGATAGAGCTGGCCTTACAGGGTCCTGCCTTTGAAAGCAGTTTTAGTATGGTTGGTGTGCTATACAAACCCAGTGTGCTATACACACACACACACCAGCTCCAACCTCCTTCTCTTTAGCTTGGAGGAACCTCAGGGACTGCATCAGTATAAGACAGTTGCCACCCAGGGCTGCATGTTCCCTCCCAGCTCAGGCTTGCACCCTTTTATCTCTTACATTTAATGACAGTGACTTCCTATGCACTACCCGTTCCCACAGAGGCTAACAAAGCAGCTTTTCTCTGTTTTCTTTTGCACTTCTAAAAGCTTACATATAGTCAGCTCCTGACTGTCCCAATGCAGCGTGCAGCATGTTGAAGCATTCACAAAGCAGGGCACCAGCTGGACCGAAGCAGCAAGAGTGGAGTTCAATCACCCGACACAACCTCTCTCCCTGGGTCCCCAGTGAAGCTTTACTGAATTTCCCTCATTTCTTTGACTGCAAAAATAACAACGATTCGATGCTATTAGTATGATTATCCTAACCAGGCTGCAAATGGCTTGAGCAGCCCCAGGACATGAAGTAGAGAGAGGCAGGTCCTGGTGGGGTGCCTGGGGCTGCTGCTTGCTGGTCTCCACACCCAGCCAGCACCTGCACATCTGCTGAGCACCCACCACTGGCAGCTGGTACGGGTGAGGCTTCTCCCAGCCGCTGTTCCAGACTGGTGCCAGCACAGCGACACACATCCCCATGCAGCTGAGCAGCTTGCCAGTGCTAATCCGGGATTAAGCCTGGAAATCCCACCTGTAGGTGGTGCAGCTATGTTTTATCTGCAGTATTTCCCTGTGTTCCGTTTGCAAAACAATCCCAGCTCTATTGAAGGGATAAAGCTTTCCTGTTTCAGGAGTATGTACAGTGGCCCACAGGGTAACTGTCATCCATTTATACAGCTCAGCTTGTGGCCAGGCATTGCAGCACCAAAGCAGCATGTCCACCATGGGCCTTTCCCACAGATAAACTGGATTCAAAACAGCTCCTGTGCCAGCCTGGACGCTTCATTCCAGGATTTCCAGACCAACCACCTGCGATCTGGTGATGGTGTAAGGTGCTTTCCTTAATATGTAAGGGTGGATCTCTAAAGGAGCAAAGGCAGTACTACAGGTGTGAGCTGGAGGATTTTCCTTGCTAACAGCAGAAAGCGTCAGTGGAACACATCCCACCATGGGCATCACCGCGGGGCTTGCAGCTCTTTGTGCCTCTGCAATTTACATTTGAGAGAAATGCAGACCATTTCATAGAACCAGAGAATTGTTTGAGTTGGATGAGACCCTTAAAGGTCATCTGGTCCAACTGCCCTGTAGTGAACAGAGACACCTACAGCTAGATCAGGTTTCTCAGAGCTCTATTCAGCCTGACCTTGGATGTCTCCATGGACAGGGCATCCATCACCACTCTGGGCAACCTGTTCCAGTGCCTCACTACCCTCCTCATAAAAAAAACTTCTTCCTTATATTGTAAACCTCCCCTCTTTTAGTTTGAAACCATTTCCCCTTGTCCTGACACAACAGACCCTACTAAAGAGTCTGTCCCCTTCTTCCTTATAGCCCCCCTTCAGTATATTCCCCCTTCTAATAGACCATTCTTCAGTATATACTTATCTAAAGGGAGCTGTAGGTTGTGATACGTTAGCAAATTCTTTGAGGTATTTTAAAAAGCTGTTAAAAGCCCAAACGACCCACATCCAGCCCTTAATGGCTGTTGGTTAAAAAAAGTAAGCACTCTGAAAAATGCCCAAACCAGACTAAATGATAGAGTAGGATTAGAATCAATCCTGATGGTCAACCATGAAGCCAAACAAGCAAAATATTTCAGCAGATACATAAGCTGCTTTATAACAAAAAATCTTTGCCAGAATCTCGAAATCCTACAGAAAACCTGGATGCAAAATACCATGCTGTGGGTAGACAGAGCAGCACAACACTTCTCTCGAGCAGATTTCACTACACTAATGGCATAGGTGTAAGGCGTATACTAGAAGTGCACATGCGTTATGATTACTACTTATAATTTTAAACGTTGAAACAAAAAGTGAAACTCTTGCCACCGTTATGTAATTTATTTATGTTTGGAAAAGAACCATATTTTTTGAATGGTATCTTTGTTCAGAAATTTAAATCAACTCTTTCTCAAATCTTTATGAGCGCTGTGGTAATAAGATTATGATTTCATCTGCATATGTTGGAGCTTAACATATAAGAGGAAATTTGAGAGAAATAATAATAATAAAAAAAGCCAGTTGAATGCAGTATTACCCAAATCACGATCTCAACTTAATTTCACATAAGTTTATGAAATATGAAAACCTCAATGTGTCTGAGGCCACATGAACAACAGCAGCTGGTCTGTACCGAGGTTCAGAAGGGATCAGGAGGTTCAAAGATGCTCTAACGCCTGAACGAGTATCTGTATAGTGTGACAATTTTAATTATACGGCATGGTCTCAATATTACTAACTTCTCCCCATTTTTAACCAAGATTTAGCAGCTTTGTTAGTCTGTTACTCTTGTTTTTAGCTCCTGTTGAAAGTAATCTATTCTACTCTTAATATTTATTTATTTGTTTGTTTGTTTATTTATTTATTTAAAATAGAGACAAATTTGGGGGTTTTGAAACCGTACTTTAAGTCAGCTGGAGGTAGCACGGTATTATTGCAGTAAGGAAGAATCACTGAATCCTCTTGGACAGGATGATTGGGTACAATTATAGGCATGTTGTAGATATAGAAAGCTGAAGTTGTACAACCAACCATAGAAATTATTGTTTTTTTCTACTCCTGGATTAAAGTGACATTTCACAAAACCCAGTACAATTATACTTGTGACAGAGAGCCTACCAGTCCCTGCTGTTGTGGTAGGCAACTCAATTCTCTCCAACTGCCAATTCAGCTCTGACGGAGTACCTTCTGCTTCCCCTTGACCTGCTGTCACTTAGCATTATGAAATTTTTGTTTCCATTGGAGTGGGCTACTGCTTTGGTAAGGCCTCTGAGAAAGATGGCTACTGTGGGCATCTACAGCAGCAAGGTAGCATGACAAAGAGCTTACGTAACACTAAATCAGGAGACAGCTGTATTTCCAAAATATGGGTCACACTCAACCATAAACACTTGGATGGGGGGGCTTTACTCTGTTGTAGTAGGGTAGATTTATCAACCTTTCATAGGTTCATCTACACAGCCAGATGAGAGGTTTGCTATCCTTAATCCTTGTAGTGGATGTTTACCCCCACCCCTATGCACTTCTCCACTTTCTGTGTGCTGAGTTTCTGCCTCTGCACTACCACCTTTGGTAACTCACGTTTGGCCCTTACATCTATAACTGCATTAGAAGATGTCTGTACAAAAGAACAAGCACCAGGCTTTTGCTACCAACATGGTTCTCAAGTTTAATTAAGGAGAAGGGAAGAGGAGGTGAAGCCTTAGGAGCCAAGATCTGGAACAGAAAAAATACCAGTTCTGGCTGCTTTAAAACACATATAGCCCACTCTCGCCTTCTGTAATTCCATCTCTGAAATTCCTGTTTAGTTCTTTCAGTCCTTCAGCGTCTGCCACTACCCACACTGCTCACAGCACTAGCAATACACAACATGCAGGGAAAGGGGTTTTCTTTTAATAAAGTTTCTGAACATTTTTCAGATTTCAGAAGAGAGACTTGTATACCATCTTTGTGTCACCACCATTATTTCTACCACATGAAGTTTTGGTTAGCTTTTCTAAGCATCAAGAGTTGGTAGATCTGCACTGCTGTTACTGAGACCTTCTTTTTTTCCAGAATAAGTTGTCTAGGCAGGCAGCTCTCATTTTAGTGGGAAAGATGGGAAAGGAGGATCAGGAGCAAAGAGCCATACCAGAAAAACAGAACTATGTCAGCTATGACTGGTGGCTATATCATGCACTAGATCTGTCATCCACCAGTAATATCCTGTATTACCAAAGCATCAACTGCATTTGCAGTTTCCATCTGATTGACTTTATTAGGCAAGTCTCTAGCTTTTTCAGTTCTTCAGCTCTTCTACTAAACCTCAGGAACTGAAGTGTAGGTAGCAGCGTGATTTTGCAACCAGTCTGAAATACAGTCTTAGAAGATAACAATTCAGTTTTCAACTTCCAGGTTTTCATCTGTTGTCTTGGGGAATACCAGCATCACTCCAGGAAGAGTGCCACAAATCAAGTTACAGCACATTGAAATATATAGCTAAAAAATGATCACAAAAATAGTTAATTATAATGAATGATGAATGGGGAAGCAGTGTGAGAGGCTGCTAACCCCAAGCATTCAAACAATGAGCCAGGTTGAGGTTTGCTACCACTGTCTTTCAAAACTCTACAGCAAACTGAGTTCACGGGCACCCAGGCTTGGGGAGGAGCTGCACATTTCTCACATCACTAGAGGTTACGCCTGCAAAGGAAACCACCACACTCTCACAGTGCTCCTTGGCATGAGGTCTACACAAGACTAACAAGAATGAAGAACAAGGCCTAGAGGCATTGTGGAAGCTGCTACAGAAAGACATTTACTACATAGTGATGGAGTGTACCTGGCAAAGGAAGAGCCCCCACACTGAGGTTTTACCCCTTGAAGCATCTGCCTCCTACAGAAATCACTAGGTTTTGTTATAGCAAACATTTATTGGCAACAAAGTGCATGCAACCAGTTTTGCATCATTAATTAGAACAACGTCCAATGAAGTGGTCTGAACACATCTTCTCACATACAGTGCTTGGTTATGACTGTCCCCAGAACAAGGCACAGAACCATAGAATCACAGAATTGCTCAGGTTGGAAAAGACCTTAAAGATCATCAAGTCCAACCACAAACTAACCAAACTACCCTAACTCTAACAAAGCTTTGTTCAAGAAAGCTTCACACCATGCATCAGACCTCCAGGCAACACAGAGCATATAGCAAGGATGAGCAAAAAATCCAACTGATCAGAGCGTGAGAGCACTATGAGACTTTCTGAATGAGCTTGTTTGGGTCTTAGTGCTTACATAGTGAGAAAAACCATGCATTTACAGTGCAGTCTGAGTCCATGGGTTATGTGTATTGAAAGCCTTTTAAATGCCATCTGAGATAAATCAATAGCAGCAAATAAAAGAAAATAGAATAAAAATAAAAATAAACAATGAAAAAATCTCTTAAACAATTACACCACCCTGCTGGTGGAAATTTCTTTGCAATTCACTTCTAAATTCAGATCTTGGCAAGTTGTTTCAGTGTTTTGTTGTTTGTAACAAAACAGCCTTCAGTACCACTTCATCACTTCATCTTTTACCACTTCATCACATCATCAAAAGGTCTCTTGTTAGTTGTGTACCATCAGAAAGACTTTGGTGTGGCTAAACATTTTCCCTTCCTTTTATCCTGCCACAAGATGAACCTTAGCACAAGCAATTCTTGTAGCATCATAGCTGTGCTAGCTCTCAACAAGCTGTTGAATGAAACCTCATAGAAAAGAGATCGGGATCAGTACCATAAGTTCTCACAGGTGCAACTAATCCAGTATTATTCTAGTTTAGGAAATCAAGTCTCTAATGAAAACTTCTGAGGTGTGATGGGTCAAACTACAGAATTCTCTTCTCTCTCTCACAAAGACCTTCTCACAATACATACTTCCCCGTCAAAGTGTATTAACGTGCTCAGCATCTGAATGATCAGAAAAATAGCACCAAGGTATTTACTTTGATCAAGGTGTTTATTGCATCTCAGAGGGCACACATGCACTGGGGTTTTCTGTTTTTCTGTTTTTTGCTATTATTTTTTTAAACCGAAATACAAAGAAGAGCCATTTTGAAATTAACTTTTTATAGAACTTTCCCATTACGGTGTATGTTATCCCCACAGCAAATTCTGTGATACATCCACTCTTAATGGTACCATACATTGATTAAATAGTTAATTTGAAAGACTTCAGGTGAATCTTTCCAACCCAATATGCTTTTACAGAGAACTGCCAAGCCACTTGTAACACTGATCAACAGTGACCTCATTTAAGAGTCAAGATCTTAAGCCAAGCCATCAGCAGAAACAGTATGAGAACAAATAAAAATTAAAGAAACACATTATGTACAGTAAAGGGCATGGATCTCCAGATCAGAATTAAATCTAATCACCAATTGTACAAAAGCTACTCACAGCGCAGTTGGGGAAATGGAGAAAACACTAGTCTAAGGCATACACAGGTAAGCACTAAATTAAGAGATGTACGTAAGAACTCAACAGAGGTGAATAACATCACTTGTAATGTTCTGACTACAGATATACCAATGAGTGCTCTCAGATTCGAAATCCCTTAATGCCAGACAACTATGGTTGCTTTTTTCAACTACGTGGAGAGAAACTGACCCTTTACTTATTTTCAGTGCATTCAGCAAGAACTGATAGATAAATATGCCAATTTTAAATGAAAAAAAAAAAACCTTAAATAATTAAAATATATTTTAAAATCAAATCAGCAATAAATATGGTATTCTTTCAGATATGACTTTTCAGTCTTGGAAAATCATTGGAAAAGTACTTGTTATGGAAGTTTACCTTTATATTACTTTAAATTATCTTAACATATACAGTGCCACAAAAATAAAACATTTTTTCACGACAGTTGAGATTCCTGTGACTGGAAAAAAATGTATTCCACACAATTCCATAAGTATTTTCCTTACTATCTGGTATTATCACACTATATTCTGTAACAGATAAAGGAGAAACTGAGTCTTAGGGAAACTGTAGGTGTCCTCAAAAAGTTATATACATTGAAACCTTCAAAAAACACAGACATCGCTCCAAATGGCTCACCAAACAACAGCTGCATAATCTGCCCCCATGGGATAGGTTCAGAAAAGCACTAGAAGGCATCAGAAACATACATCCATTGTTTAAATTGTAAAACACAAATAACCCAAGTACACAAATTTAGAGAGAGTAGGGATTAACAGCTAAGGTAGTACACATTCCTAATGTTCACTTTCACAGCTGTGCTACACGTTTCAGGAGTAAGAGAAAGTCTGAGTAAGCGCTGGGTTTGGTACTGGTGGCTCACTTCGAAACTCTGAGCATCCAATTGTAGACTCCAAACTCACGTTTTTATCATCTTGTCAGAAAAAACTGCAGCTGTGGAAACAGAAGAGCGTTACACGAAATAATGAATCAAATAAAACACATTCTAGAAAAATTAAGGGGAAAGTATCAAATATACTCTTTACTGCATCTCAAAGATGTTACCAGCATTTAACAAAGTGGCTGCCTTCCCATGGACAGTTACGAATCTGTCTACTACAAATACAAGCTGAAAGCTGTGAACCCAGCAATAAAAAATGCACCTCCTCTCTTAGAAGTCTCCAGAAATTCCAAGGTACCTTCAAAGCTGGAATACAGAAATGTGGAGAAAAAGAGCCACGTGGTACCTGCTAAGATGAGCTCAATCCCATCCCCTGCTGCTAATTCCAGCACTGAAGAAGCCCAGAACAAGCCTTAAAATTAAGCTGTGGGTAGAAAGAAAAGGGACTTGCAAAGGCCTTGGAGATATGCAAGTACTGCCTTCTCCTCACATGGCAAATTATCCTGGACTTATGAAATGCTTACCTTACTTCAGTCATTTAAAAAAGTAAAATTCACAAGTGTTAAATCCAATTTGACATTTCTTTCTAGCCCTATTTTTTTCCTCTTTCCATCTCTCCACACCTGTGCTACAATATCTGTTCCCACACACATCAGAGGGGATGCAAGATCAATCACAATTTACCGAAAGTTCTCATAAACAACGCACAGCTCCTTGTAACAACATGGAACAAGCCTCTTTGCCATGGTTTTGCTCCAGTATATGTACCTTTATTATGTTTCTATTTGTTTCAATATCAATTCCATGAGAAACAAAAATGTGAACCCTTGGACTGAGTGGAAGCGAGACAAAATGGAAGCTATAGATTGAAGATAATTTTCTTGTCAGTCACTTTTGGCGAACAGTAGTTGAACATCAGGCTTTCAGGTTGGAATTAAAAAATGCAGACAGAATTCAGTTTTCTATTTTAGCCACCACATTATCAGTGCATGTTCCTACAGATCTCTGCAGGTACAATTCTGCTCATCGTGTTTAATCTGCAGGACTAATCACCATCTGTTTGCCAGATCTGTACTCCAGTGTAACATGCAGGCAGTCACAAAATACCTTATCGTTTACAAGAAATCCTTGATGTTAAGATCCGCTAATGGGTCCTTTGTTGGAGGTTTCTTGGGACTCTGAGTAGCAGGAGTTGGGCTTGGAGAAAGCTAACAGACGCCAGCCAGGAAGGCAGAAAAAAACAAAGCAATATGGATACACAAGCATTAGGTAAGTATAGCTGGATCCCACACAAGCACACTGCAAGCATATGAAAGCTCTACAATGCTGTTAACTTCACTGTGCTGCCATTTTGCTCAAGCATTGTTTAAACTCTGTCCTTACTACAGAGTTAACAATGCTTGGCTGATACAATGGGCACTGCCTACTCTTGTTAGTATAGCTAAACACTCTCATCCTATAAGACCAAACAGAGTTAGGATTCTCAAACCAGACAGAAGTTAAGCAATTGTTAGATGTCAAACACCAAGGTACAGAATAAGCTGAGTGTGTAATGCAGAGTACATCTGAAAATGCAGCAACTGGCATTTAAATACAAGTTGTTCTGCAGTGGTAACAAAAGTGAAAGCCCATTAGTGTACTGCAGATGTGACTGTATTATACCTAAATTCTTCTTGATTTTTGTTAGGCATAAAATGAATTATTCAGTAGAAAGTATCCACTTTTTCAAGTTTCATACAACTCTTTTCCCTAATGAACTAAATGATTCTCCCATCCTTACTGCCCACTGTCACCACCTTACCTGAGGGCACTGCAGGTTATTTAATTCGGAGTCCTGGCACATTGATGACTACCCTACTCTAAGAAAAATGTGTCTGTGTCTTGCATAATACCACTCTTGATAACCTATGTCAAGAGACAGTTTAAGATGGGAAGACCAAATAGGTATATGTGAAATGCAGAGCTCCAATACCGACAACCTAAATTCTCAGAGCATTTTCAAGTTCTTCTCATTTCTGCAAGGAAAACTCAGGGTTACTTAAACAAGAACATAGTTTCTAGCTTAAGGAGTGCCGTTTGCTACAGGTTGATTGTTTGACTTAACGTTTGGTAAATTGAGAGGTGGAGTGGTTTCCAGTATCAAAAATCAGATTTTAGGCCCACAGCATGAACTTCTACGTCAAAACTCATTTCTAAGATAAGATGAAAAGTAATTCAGTAAAGTTGTTCCCTGCCTCTCCTCTGGAAAGGGTCTTTACATAATTACTATAAACTAAACTCTACCATGGAAAAATAGCCTGGAACATCTATCGTAGCTTATGTTGTGTCAACTAGTGGCTATCAGTCAGCTAAAAGCTTTGTATCAGAGTGGATACAGACTTCTGCTTTTCCAATCTTATTAGCTTCAAGTTAGAAGGAATACTTGTATAATTGTAAGAAGCAACTGATACTTTTTCAACAGGATAGATGGCATGTCTCTATTCACTCAACCTACTTTGTCATTAACTACTCCATTAGACATTTTTGTCATATTAAAGAAAGACCCATCTTCCTGGTAGCCAGTAAGTCATGTTAGCGTTTTCTGGTTATTAGCCTTGCATTATGAGTAGGGTGATCAGTTACCACAATCTGATCCCAAAGATTAGCTTGAATTACTTTTTCTTCCGATCCATTTAGAGCAACGGCAGTTAATCTGCTAGTGCACAATTCTTGCCAAGTGAAGCATTTGAGGCAGAAGCTCAGACACTGAAGTCTGCTAAGATTGGACTTTCAGGTGGCAGCTGGTAGGTAGGCAGCTGCATGATGAGGAACAGACTGCAGGACAGATGGTTGTCTGAATGACATAAGTAATGTGTGAGTACTACAGCAGTGTACTACTTTGTGTCGGGGGCTAGAGACCACTTTGCAGTTCTTTACTATTTTCTGCCTCCTGAATGACTACCGTCTTCTCAGACTAATTTGTTCTGCTTTGAAGCTTCACTACATATGAACCTGCAGGATAATATCCAGAAATAATGTCTAGGTATATTGGTCAAACATAAAGAGAGGTGTCAGAACAAGACGCAATGGGCACAAAATGGAGCACAGGAGGCTCCTCCTGAACACCAACAAACACTTCTGTGCTGTGTGGGTGATTGAGCACTCGTGCCTTGGAGGCTGTAGAGTCTCCTCCTTAAAGAACTTCAGAAGCCATCTGGACATGGTCCTGGGCATCTTGCTTGAGCAGGGGTTGGATGAGAAAACTTCCAGATGTTCCTCCAAGCTTCAATCATTCTGTGATTCACCCAGAGTTGCTGCTAAGCAAGTATCTCCTCATGTAATGAATAAAAAACTTCCTGTATGCAGCAACTACCAGAGAATTTGTATGCATAGAAATTTATGCTAAAGATTCTACATCTGTCTCACAATTTAGACACCCAATCCAGAGTTTAATTGCTATGCTAGTTCTTAAAGAATGGGTTTGCTTTAGCTGTATGTGGCCAAGTTGTATGTGTCCTTTTGAGTCTAAGTCAGACTAGGTAAATATACTTTAAATACATGAAAAATGAAGCAGTGCCATGTACCTTCCAACTTAAAAAACAAACAAACAAAAAAAGAGTGACTGAAGCTCAAGACCTTTCATTTGCATTCCTCCACATGCATGTAGGTTAGAAGAAAAACTCCACTCCTCAATACTTAAATTCACACTTTGCATTGAAAAACACATCTTGAACTCTTTAGTGTTATATACAGTACGGGGATTTATACTCAGATGCAGTAATTTTGCAGCATGCCACCAGCCTAAAACCATTAAACTTGCATTTACTAAGAAATGGCTGTCATGAAAGAACTCGAGACCTCGGCTTGTCCATAAGCAGAAGATCAATTTTCTGAAGAGTCCTCTTGGTGGGCTGAGAGCGAAGACGCAGAGCATAGCTCTAGTAAATGTGGGTAAGCTCTGAACAGAACGGAGATGTCAAACAGCTCTACTTCAAACTTTACCCAAATCCCCCCCAAAACACATATTGGATGTACTTAGACACAGGAGACTTCCTGTGAGCACTGACTCACCTGTACACCAGGGCCTGCAGCAGCTCCAAATGGCGGCCTCATCATGGGCTGCCCATACATAACTGGCTGCTGGGGCATCATGGGTACACCTGGTCCTGCTGGGGGCTGTAAATCAGGGCAAGCATGAGTAGGTTTCTGGATAAAAAAGGGAGAGCTGTATAGGGAAAGAGACTCACCATCCCAAATGTGGCTCCTGGCTGAGCAACAGGTGGGGTACCTCCTGTGGGAGGAACTCCACCTGCTGGAGGTACAGCTCCTGCCTGGAAAATAAAAGAAAAATTAAAAAAGAAAGAGAAGTATAAGCTTTTGTAATGTCAATTATCTGGAAACTGCATTCCCAAAGTTGTTCTGTCAAGTCAGGTTGTTATGTAGTAGGTTACACCTAACCTCGAAATTATGATGCTTCTGAAGAATGAGAGAATTGAATCAGTTCTTACAATAATGTTCAGCTTTCTTTGTCAGAAGAAAGCCAGGGTAACAGACTCAATTCTCTTTTAAATGGAGTTCATTTTCTGAATAAAGCCAAAATGGGCCCAAGGAAATTCATACTTTTATCCTCTTTCAACACAGGATAAGAAAGCACACCGATTTTGTAACCGATAGCCAGCACACCATTGCACATGCTGTAGCACTGAGTTTTAGTAAAAGCTATAGATTTATGCCTAGCTTAAGCAGAATGTAAAGTTAAAGGAAGTAACTGCTATAGTAATTAATTTCCAATATATTAACTTAAAAACTAAGTTCACACACGTAAACCACAATCAGAACTGTTACATACTTTACTAAGGAAAGTTTAATTTGATATGCAACATATAAGCAAAGAAAAGAGACCTTTCACTAGGATTCAAGAAGAGAGAAATGTTAGTTTAGTAGTCTGACTATACAAACAGCACAACTAAAGCAGTATCCTTGAACTAGCCAACTCAGGTATCCAGCAAAACCTATGCACTATTCCTTTAGGTTCCCTTGCCTGTAATTTCCCGTGTACAGTCTCCTTATGGCCTGGAAAGCATGCAAGTCTCTCCTTTTCACAGAAGTATATTTAATCCAAACACTGTTTAAACTCTTAATAAGAGCTTTAGAGAGGCAGGAAGCATTCAAGAAAGGGCTTAAAGATGGTGATAGGATTTTTAGGAACATCATTCCTGTTATCTTGGGGCCTAACTAAGCCTATTGGCACAATTTCTCAATCTGTTACAGAAGTTGCATGGTCATGCCTGAGCCTCTAAATCCTGACCACCTACCTTACAGAACTATGGAATCCTTAGAGTTGGAAGGGACCTTTAAAGGTCACCTAGTGCAACTCCCCTGCAATGAACAGGAACATGCACAGCTAGATCAGGTTGCCCAGGGACTGATCCAGCCTCTCCTTGAAAGTCTCCAGGGACGGGGCATCCACCACCTCTCTGAGCAACCTGTTCCGCTGTCTCATCACACTCACTGTAAAAGACTTTTTCCTTATATCTAAACTAAATCTCTCTTTAAACTTGAAACCATTTCCCCTTGTTCTATCACAACAGACCCTGCTGAAGAGTCTTTCACCTTCCTTCCTGTAGCTCCCCTATAGACACTGCTATCAGGTCACTTCGCAGTCTTTTCTTCTCCACGCTGAACAGCCCCAGCTCTCTCAGCCTGTCCTCATAAGAGAGGTGTTCCTTGGATCATTTTTGTGGCCCTCCTCTGGATGCGCTCTAACACGTCCATGTCTCTCCTGTACTGAGGACTCACATCTGGACGCAGTACTCCAGGTGAGGTCTCACCAGTGCAGAGCACAGGGGCAGGTTCACCTCGCTTGACCTGCTGGCTACACTTCATTTGATGCAGCCCAGGATATGGTTGGCTTTCTGGGCTCCAAGGGCGCATTGCTGGCTCGTGTCCAGCTTGCCATCTCCCAGGTCTTTTTCGGCAGGGTTGCACTCAATCCTTTCATCCCCCCAGCTTGCACTGGTATTAAAGGTTGCTTCGACCCTGGTGCAAGATCTTGTATTCGGCTTTGTTGAGCCTCATGAGGTTCTGCTCAAACCTGTCTAGGTCCCTTGGGATGACATCCCATCCCTCTGGTGTGTCAACTGCATCACACAGCTTGGTGTCATCAGTATACTTGATGAGGATGCACTCGACCTCACTGTCAATGTCACTGATGAAGATATAAAAGAGTATTGGTCCCAGCACTGACCCACTGTGCCTGCATGCTCTCAGCTGATAGCAGATAGCAGCTCTGGAGATATGCAGGAATTACTCACCACACAGCCCACTTCTATGAAGGCTGCATTTAATGCCCTTGCCCGATCCTTGCTTCCAGGTCGAAATATACCAGTTTCTTAAGGAATGTGGGATTAGTCAGGATAACTCATTCCTGATCTATTAAACAACAAGCATCCTACTCTTTCTTAACAATCATTAGAAGTCTTTTTTCCAGTCTGAAATTTTTACTGGGAACATTTTAATTAAAATCATTATCACACTAGCAGTTTATCTGTCCTCAAGCTAAGAACAATATCTTGGATATGGAAAGCAAGGAATATAAAAATACGCATTAATGACATCAGAAGAGTACCCTAGAGCTATCTGATTGCAGTCAAAGGAACACAACTTAGTTCAGAATTCAGTCCATCCGTTGCCAAGAACACAGCCATACAAACTGAACCTGCTTTTGCCTGAAAGAGTAAGGGTCACTGAAAGGAACAGATTTTTGTGAAATACTGCTGATTTTAATCTGGGAGGGAGGGAAAAAGTGACCAAAACTTCAGTGACTCAAATTCAAGCTTCAACAGTGATGTGAAGGAATGCTTCATTTTGGTTTTCTCATTTATTTTTCTCTGTGGCTTTGGTTTTTAAAAATACTTTGGTATACAGACTTATAAGAAATGCATATAACTCCCATGTTTCACAAAATCCTATCAAAACCACCCAGCGTTCCAAGAAAGGACAGTTAATTATCAGATGGTAAAACTACTGCCAGACTGGTATTACAGAAGCTAGAAAGTTCAGGTAGTGTATGTCACCAGATAGGTCACATCCACATATAGCAAAGATTGTTTGAAACTACCATTTGTTGCTTGAGGATTTTCTGCTGCACAGACAACCCAAAAAGAGCCATGTTAGGTAGCTTCTAGTTTTAAGCCGGCCTTAGCAACTGCAGTGCAGGTGAGCTGCTGTTAGTATCTTCATGTTTAGTAAGTGTAATGAGATCCCCCCAGAATAATTCACTTACACTGTACAGTATTGTCCAGCCTCTCTATTAAGAAAAAAAGTTAGCATTACAACTAATATACTCAATAAAGTTCCATAAGGTCAAGGAATAAGCTGTAATACACATAGAGTAGCATTAATATTTGATTGTTGCAGCAGGGAACTGAACTGATCGTACAAGCCCTTGAGAGTTCTCTCCTTCCACCTCCATCCCATTTTTTTTCCAACAGAAGCTGCATTATGCTCTGTGTGGCTCTGATGAAGTATGACCTTTCTTCAGACTACTCTTGTAGCTTACTAGTGAACAAATTGCTCTTGATCCAAGTTTAGATACTAAGCTCAGTTCAACTCCCCTCTCCTCAAAATAGTGCTTTCTAACATATTTTACATGGCAGACTTACCCTTTCCAACAGACTACTTCACTGGGCTAAACAAGCTATCTCCTACTCTTCTAATATCAGTCATCTACTTAGCCTGAATGATGCACAGTCTTTTGATACTTCATTCAGGAAAACTTGAATTGGGAACAAGCTTAAGTTTTCTCCTCTCAGTACATCAGTTTTGGATGAATATCATTGTTCTTTGAACAATTTACCTGGACCTGGTGCTGGTCAAGACTTAAATGGCTAACCACACACTTTTCTTGGAAATGTCCTCCATTTATTATTATTTATTTATTATCATTATTATTTATAGCCATTAAATACATATGTAAGGTCTTCATTTGTAGGCTACTGCATCTTCACTGAATTCAGTTCAGTGATGTTGGCTGTAAATATGGTCTTAAAAATGTGACTTGTAACAACAGTATCATTCATACAAATGCAAATCCTTTAGATGAAACAGACAGAAGCAGTACATACACGTACGCTTGGACAGTCTCAAAATACTGAGGTTTCAGTATCAGTTGTATTGATGGATGAAGCACCTACCAATGGGCCACTTGGTACACCACCAGTTGACCATGTTGCAGGTGCTACTTTCGGCTGCCAGTTAGCTCCTCCTGTTAACTTCTTCTCTCCAGCATTCCACTGAAGGTCTCCCCTAGTAGAGAGGGAGAGAGAGAGAGCTATTCTTTACATACTCACACAATGAAAATGAAAACTAATTGCAGTATATGTTAAAATTAAGCTTGCAGCTACATTAGTTTATAGTACATACAGCTTAAGCTATTAACAGAAAGATAGACTTTTAGTACCATGCAGTTCCAAGGGCTGTTAGTGGCAGACACCACTACACTCTACACTCAAGTCAGTTATGTGGTTATAGCCTTAGTGGTGAGAATTAAAGAGCTGTTTTAATTAGTATTGATTGAAGGTAACATATTATTGCATATACCCTTGCAAAGTAGGAAGAGGGACTGCTACTGCCTATTCTACTGGGGCCAGGAGTAGAGCTGCCTGCTAGAAGTCTTTGAAAGGTCATTTCATTGCTAGAAATCTTGCTCAGACAGATGAAGGAGGAAAGCATTCAGTTCTGAAAAAAGTTGATAGATACAAGAGAAACAAATCAATCAAAGAATAAAAGGGCAGTTTCAAAACCAGATTTTGTTAGAGGCTGCTTTACCCAGAATAGGCTGAACTCCTTGAATGAAGTAGACTGAGGGAAGCTATATATGGAGGATAGAGTATATGATGCCTTTATTCATTTCCCCCCTATCATCTCCATAGAGGCACAACACATCTTGAAGAATGGGCATTACAAACTAGTCTTGGATGTAGAGGAAGACTCCACACAGAAGTAAGCAAACAGTTAGCTAAAGACATTCAAAACCAAGTGTAATGTTTTAAATATCTCTTCTTGAAAAAAGAAGCTTTTCACACCTACGTGATAAGCCCATTCAGAGTCTGTAAAAAGATAACAAAACTATTATATACTAGCCTAAACAAGTGAAGGGAGCTAATGCAATTTATCACCTGGACAACTTCATTTGTAAATCAGCTATCCAATACAAAGATATATATGTAAACATATATATATATATATATATTCTAGAGGCTCATATTTAAGCTAGCAAATCTAAAAGCTACATCAGAAACAATTAACATTAATTACTCAGTGAACCTGCATAGAATAGAACATTTTTCTCAAAGTCTTTATGAATTGCTATTTTTTGTTCGAGGGAATATGAAAGGAGGGAGGTACTGGGATGTGATTCCTACTAATAACTAAAATCAATATAAGATTATAAAACAAGCTTGAAAACCTTTTCTTTCTTTCTTTTTTTAAATTAAAAGTTGAACTTACTTTTTTGAAGTGGTACCAGAAATTCCAAGATCTGAAAGTTGTAAGAAAAAAGAGGGTAAAAAAGTCACACATCTAATAAATTGAAATGCATCAAAGTAACAGCTCATGTTTCACAGCACGTGGGCTTATAAAGAATAATGATGCTTTGGCTGTCTTCACTTATCTAGTCAGCATCAGATTACTAACCACACCTAAATCTGATTCAGGACTAATATCTGAGGAATCATATGGATATCTTATACTTCAAGCCATTTTTGCTCCACAAGCAAGCCACAGTGACAATATATTTACTTCTACAAAACATTATCTAAGAGTATTAAAATTACCACAAATGACAGCACTAATATCTATTCATGATATTATATGCTGAAAGTTATTTTACTCAGACAGATAGAACTGTTAACTGGATGTTCTGCAGTTTTATCTGCTCTGTCACACATGGGTGCTCCAAGCAGTTTCCTTAACTACCGTATGAAATAATTTTTAATCTAAGTTTTAAAGAACTCTCTTCTCACATGATCAGTACAAGTCCTGTAAGTCAGACTGCTGAGTATGATTATTTTCTCCCCCAGACTTGGATACACCAAATGACTTGAATAAGGCATTTCAGGTGGTTAAAACTTCTGCTGACTAGTAAATATGGTCATTGCTCTCCACACCTAACAGAAGAGTATGCACCTTAAGATCAGTTATATCTTTGCTTTTCTACGTACAGGAATGGTATATTCTATTTATACAGTCCTTCAAGTACAATTTCCACATTGTCCCTTACTCTAGGTGGGTCTGTGTTAGATTGTACAGGGGCTAGTGCTACTGATCTTTAGTTATAATGACTACCTCACCACAGGAAAGAATATTTTTTGTTTAGTGCTTCAAGAACATGTTTTGGGAAGTTCACTATCTGAGATAAGGTCTGTTCCTCATACCACTGCTACCCTGTTCTCACAAGGAGAGTACCAACAGGTCAACTATCATCTCCTTAAACTTTTTCTGCTTAAATTCTATGGTACTACCAGATGCATTGGACAATTTTCACCATTCCACCTGTTAATACTTGAGTGCCCATCTGCTAAGAGTCTGATTATGTCCCTGAATGTAGCTAGGATGCTCAAATGTTACAAACCACACTTAACAAATAGATCCTATTATTTGTCTCAGATCCTAAACAGAATCACAGTATCACATAATTCCAGGGGTTGAAAGGGACTCCTGGAGATCATGTAAGTTCAACCCATTCTAAAGCAGACTCTCTCCAGTAGATTACACAGGAGAGCATCTGGGTGGGTTTTGAATACCTCGGGAGGAGACTTCATAACCTCTCTGGGCAAACCTTTTCCAGTGCTCTGTCACCCTTAAATACAAGTTCTTTCTTGCGTTCAGATGGAATAAGTGACATGCTATGATCCTAGAACACCAGCTACCCAAATCAGGCTCTACTCTTGCCTACAGCTGACCTGAGCTCCACAAGGAAACAGGGGGACAAAGAAACAAGAAAGATAAAACAGACAGGTGTTTGGATCCACAAACAAACAGTATTGTTGTGTGCTGCATCACTTAAAACAGGCATTTGTCACTTACTTCCTACTAAGTTTGCAAGAGATGAATCAAGATCACTTCCAAGACCCTTGCTTGCTGCTGAAGCAGGAACTGTTGTTGTGGCTGCAGGTGTTATAGACTGACCAGCAGGAACCATAGTTGGCATAAGAAGATCACCTAAGCCATCAAACACTAAAAGGGAAAGGAGAATGGTTTAAGAACAGCAGCTTTGGTAAGAAAAACACAACCAGCCACTTCGATGTTGGTCCAACAAATAAAGCACAGACAACAACGTCACAAGACTTACCAAAACACAGTTTGACATTAGAAGTAATGCCAACAAGGGCATGCACATCATTTTACTAGAGACTGAACATCCAGTAGTAACCCTGAAAGAGTTATACCAATGAAAAATAAAATGACAGGACATGCCTAAAAGCACTTCAATTGAAGAGCTGAATTTACACAGAGTTAGTACTACTTCCACATGACACTACTCTTCTTACAGTCATCCTTAGAGAGACATCAGATGCACACACATTTGTCAGGAGATATTCATTTAAAGGCTTTTAAAATGAACATCTTGCAGCAAATACCACTCAGAATTATGGTGGCAAAGATAGTCTTATACCTTGACACGATAACAGGATTGAAACAGTCTCAGGATGTTACTAGTCATTTGCAAGCAGCAGGGAGTTGGGAAAACCTACTAATATCTCACAAGATCAGAAGGAATGAGAACCATCCACACTGACAGAGCTAGTTTCCTTAGTCCAGCCATCTCTCAGAAGCTCATTTTTTTAGATCCCTTGAGGTCAAACTGTTTGGTACATCCCATGCCAACACTGTCTTCTGATCTGTATTTGAGGTACATGCTAATGTTAAGTCAACAGGAAGGGGTAGCATGTGCACCGGCAAGCAACCAAATAACCACGCAGCAGTACTACTTTGACCTTTTTTTCTTGTACAGTTGCAGAACTCACCAATTTTAAGTTTGTAGCAAGGACCCAGCATGGAAAGTATAGAACGGAAGAGATACAAACAAAATGATAGCAGCGATGAAAGTTTAAGCTTATAGACAGGCAAAGAACATGACCTGTGTCTCAGTTTTGTGAATCTTCAGGTGCCATGCGAGCTTAAAAACAGCTTCAGCAGCAACAGCAAGATGACTTGGGTACATACTTAATTTAAAAAAGAGTATTTTCACTGAGTAATTCCTGATTCATGCTATAAAGCACGTGCAAGGATGATGCTTGCATTAGTTAAGTTTCTACTGACATGGTAGAACAAAATATGGTCACAAAAAGCTCTTGGGCATACATTTCCCTAAATATAACACTGAGTTCTTCCAGTTGAGATGAAAGGGAAATCACTTCTATTGCTTGCACTCAGAGCCTAAATACGGTGCCACTAACTCATCTCACACATAAAACACGTAAGAAGATTCATAGAAAGAAACCTTTTGACTCACCTGATGCATCAAATGAACTGCCAGTCGTTGGAGCTGTTGTTCCAAAAGCTGCATCAAAGTTAGGTTGTAATAAGCTTGTTTGAGCTGGAGTAACTGGGGACGGTGATGGAGAAGGAGAAATAAAAGTACCACCAAAGCCTTGAAAAAGTCACATAAAAGAGGTGTGAACATTAGAGTCAGTCTTGATGGGCCATGTTTAACAAAAGCTCAATCTATAAAAGACAGAATGATAGAGATGCTGCTTACTAGACCACTGCAAAAAGTTCAGTACTACACAAGCATCCTTATGCCAAATAAGTTCCAAGAAATTGAAGCTTTTGCAAGAGTTGCTGGTAAAAACTTCAGTGTTCATTATTTAGATATCTCCAGAGGTACACTAACAGAATGCACAATTCTTCCAGTGCTATGTGCTAGTTAAGTAAGCTCACAGGCAGAAGACAACAAAAAAGGATGAGAGAGAAACAGAAGACTATCTTGAGAAGAGCATGTGATCACAGTTTAATGGATCCAACTACTCTGGAATTCCAACTCAGAAGGCAGTGTTTTACTCATCCAGTTTGTCTCTCATCATCTTAAAACATCCTGGTCTGTCTTGTCAAGATGCCTTCAAGCTACGGCCCACCATCCCTTTCTCCTTTCAAAGCAGCATCAACGATATCCGCAAATATTAACAAACCCTAATCATGGAGATTCTCCAGCCTTAAAGCAATTTATTCCCATGCTTAACTATTCTTAAAATCCCTCCCCTGCCCAGTATATAATTTGATCTTCCTTGCAATTTAAGCTTATTTGTATTATCTACAGTCTCTAGAAACTGTTTAAATATGCAAAGACTGCCAAAAAGAGAACAGACATATGACACCTCCTCAATTCTCTCTAGTCTACAAGCCAGTCTTCTTATTCAACCTTTTCTTGGCTGTGATATCTGAGATCTCAATACTCCTTCAGTCTTGGCCTTGGCTTTTCCCAGCTGCCCTTGCATTAGGAAGTTCTGAGCTAACCAGTCCAACTGCAACCGCAAATATAACAGGAAGACAACTCTGCACATCATGCAGGCTGTAATTTTCCCTTGCCATCAGAGTGGGAAGCATATTATTCTCCCACGGCTGAACATAAGATGGTAATGTGTCAGTGGTCCACCACTGCCTTTAGCTTCTTTTCAGGGACCTTCCTGCCTTAGCATTCTACCGTCATTTCTTCAGTTAATCATTACAGTTCAAGTCTAGAAGCTTGTATGTTTACCCACTTGAAATCTCTTCCTCAGGCCACTTTCTCTAGTATGTGGAGACCACTCAGTTCTTATCTACAAGAATCTTATCTAAATACAGCTTTCTTCTTGTGTGTGAAATCTGAAAAATTAAGGATGCTACTCCAACTGTCACACTGTTGAAATAAATGCATCAATTTAGAAGGCATGAAACTTTTATCACTGCCTCAGCTTCTAACTAGATAGTTTGTACCACTCCTTTAAGCAGTCAGCTAATTCCTTTCTTTCTCATCTTGCTTCAACTTTTCTTTAGTTAGCAGTTCACTGGGGAAGAAAGCTCTGAAAACTTTATAACCCCTTATTAGTTTTTAACCAAAACTGCTTTCCATGGTGACGGGGTATCAATTGCAGAACATTACGCAGACATCTCCCAAACAGTGACAACAGCATATTTCTCAGCTATGAAAACAAGTCGTCCCCAGGCATTCAACTACAAGACAAACTAGTGATGAATGTGAAGTATTTGTGTTCAAACTGTGATCATCAATTATATCAAATGTTACTGTGAGATCTCAGATGATCTCCCCCAAAGTGATGGTTTCTCAGAATGAAGTGAAACTAAACACCAAATACTTAAAAAGTGTGGAAAGGGTAGGAAAAAAGTGGTGCTGCAGGTCCAGGAGAATACAACCTGATTAGAAAGACCTCTAAGTACATCCTTCAGCTGCTTAAGTTTGCCAGATTGCAGGCAGTGACACTTACATCATAACTTAAACTACACCCTTTAGATGACTGATTGATTGGACTGGATGGAGGCAGGGAAGAAAGAGAAGGACACAGAGCAGCCTGTTTTCAATAGCCTGAAGTAAAGAGCATTTCAAATGCCTGCATGAGCTTCCCTGGGCTTATTAGACCCACCTCAGGGTTCTGGCACCAAGAAATCTTTAATACCCAAACTCTACTCTGTAGCAAGCCACATGCTTGCAGTTGATAAATGAGAATCTGAACAAACATACTGAATCAGAGAACTGCCCCAGCTCCCCAGCGTCTGTTTGTGAGGAAGGTTTGTCACTGGGTAGTTTAGGAGGAGATATCTGATCTGATTATTCAGTCCCAGCCCCTGCTAAAAGCAGGTCTCATCAAATCAGGTGGCTCAGATGCAGTTGCTTTGAGCACTTCCATAATGAAAGATTACACCACCTCTGTGGGCAAATAATTGTAATATTTGATGATTCTTGTGGCAATAAATTAATAAATAAAAGTTTCTGGAATTCCCACACTGTCTTTTTTCTCTTACTGTGCACCTCCATAAGGAACGTGGCTGATTTCTGTATCCCTCCAAGGAGGTAGATTTAGACAGCTATAATGCATAGCTTTTGCCTTCTCAAGGGTGAATGGATCCAGCTCCCAACCTCTGCTCATATGTCACATGCACTGGCCACCATCTTGGTGGCCCTCCACTGAATAATCTCACACTGGTACGACTTGGTCACCTACTTCAAGAGATTATTTTTAATACATTTCAGAAGTCCCCTGGATCACCTGCGCCCAGTCATACTGCCCTTCCAGCATATATTATGGTGGTTAAAGCTGCTCATGAGTGCCAAGGCCTGTGACAGCAAAGCCTTCTCTAGCTGCCTAAAGGGAGGCTTTTTCTACTGCTTCATTTTGATCAGATGGTCTACAGCAGGTATCTACTACAAAATTATCAGTGCTTGCCCATCCTCTGATTCTTACATACAAACTTCTCCTGGTTCAATGTCAGTCTCAAGGCCAAGCTTTAGGCATTCAACTACATGCAGAAGACATATTTATCATTGAAGAATCACAGCAGAAGCAGGGTACTAAGGCATATGGTTGATGGACAAAGGCATCTGACTACAATCCCTACAGCACCAGAACTGCCTAAAGATCCTGTGCTCACTTAGACCCATTCTACCTCCTGAGTGAGAAGGAGCTTGGCAGCAGTGCATGGGATAACACAACCTATAAAATTCTGTTTAGAAAGTTATATATGCTTTTGCAAACCCCCCCAAAACGCCTATTTCTCCAGCTACAGAACAGAGTCCTCCCCAGCTTCAGGTGAAGTTTGCATGGTAAGTTGTCTTAGTTTCATAGCTTTCAGCCACATGCACAAACATCAGGCATAGAAGCCACAGATATGCATTAAGAGGTATAATTCCTAGTCATCTATGCTTGTACAAGACCCAGAGTAAGACTGCAGAAACAGCAGCAGCTGAGATATGTTGTCTGGACATCTGCAACTGCCTGATTTTGAAGTTGTTTTTACTAGCACACTCAGTAAGACTTTTTATAAGAACATACTACTAGATGCTGGGATACACATGTATTCATTTAATTGAACAGAAAAACCTAGAAGGGGAAAAGGCTAGACTATTGCATGTACTGGCACAACTCTATTTTATTTCTGCTGAGAGGCTTGGAAAAGCATGAAAAAAAATTCCACCACCCTTTCCAAGAGAGCAAAGAGTCTAGCCACTTACCTGAAAGCAGAACACTTGAGACAATGATGCATGGCAAGTATACTCATAACACTGTGCATATAAACACTTGGTACAACTAATCATAAACCATGAAGGACAAGCCTTCAGCGAAATCTAGACAATCTTAAATTTAAAACTGGATTGCACTGCAGGCTATACATCTGCCATTATCTAGGGTGAACAAATGTTTAGCAATATGCTGTGATGTTTCCCAACCCTCTGTATATGCCAAATTGAGATTCACCTCTAACTCAGTGTCATTTTGGATGCATATAAGTAAAAAAATCTATTCACTCAAACAGCTTCAGGTCTGTTTGAGTATTCAGACTTATGGCAACCATTTTATAATTCAGGTATTGATTTAATGTGACTCATTAGATTCAGAAAGTACACTGCAGAAGTTTAAGCCATCTGGAGCCTAACTCTTACTGTAATTTAAGTTCAGTTACAGATAAAGACAGAACATTTTTTATTCTAATGTTTGCATAAACAGGATTAGCTTTTTCCTGACAACATCTTTGCACCCAGTCCCCAGATAATGCACAAAACTGCAAAGGGCAGCAGCTTTTCTTTTTGTAAACTTTTTTCCTTATAAAATTACCAGAATCTACTTGGTAAAGTTTCATCTACAGTTTAAAAGCTATTCATAGGCTGTTTAACCAATACAAAGAATAACAGTATTAAAACAAAAGGAAGGCTAAAGTCTGGAAACTGCTTGTACATAGCATTCCCTCACAGTGTATGTACCACTAAGTAGTCAGATTGCCAGAACTGGAACAGATTCAGAACAGACATGCATGTTATTCTCTAGAACACTTCTATTTTAGTGAAGCCCAACTAGGAGATGCCCACACACAGAGCAGGTACTACCACAAACACTGAGATATCGCACTTGCATTATACATTTCTCATATAATGTAGGATTGTTCATGAGCATATGAAGACAAAAACATACATAGGATTTGACTTCTGATGTTGTGTAAGTTGACATGGGAGAACTTCAGACATACAGATAGCCAATGACATCAGGTCCCACCATGCCTAGATGGTTAATCATTACATAAAGAGCAAACTTCCATTCTGGGTCTGAACTAAAGCCACAGAAGCACAACATGAAGCTAACAATCATCCACATTTGCAAAGGATAACCTACTGACAAATTCACCTTTTAGAAACATGAGGAAAAATGAGTCAATTGCTTCTTCAAACCAGAAGCATATTTGATTTCTTTAAGCCTGAAAAAAACATGCTGGCATCTTGTTTTCTATGAACTTCAAACTGGGATGGGGAAGAATCATGACTGTTAAGCACAATTTTTATATCCTCTGAAATACAAAGTGTGACAGGCATTTTGGAGAAACAGAATTCAGCTGAAGTGGCTTAGCTTTTAGGATGCAGACTAGAAGTATAGTTATTCGACCTCCTAAACAGGCATTACAGTCCGATGCCACACTCATCACAAGCCAGTATAAGGAGAGGATTCCTAGCACTGCTGTGCCCTTGCACTCAAGAGGGCTCTCTCTCATCAACCCATTCTTTCTGGTTAAATACAAGACTGTTGCAAAATCGTTGATTCAATTTTCTAACATCTGAAGTGTGTAAGTTGACGTTATTAAACCAACCAAGAAATAAAGATGAATTACAAGCGAGGAGTAAAAAGTGTAGCCACCTATCTAGGTAGGTGGCAACTCTGCCCACAGCAGGGGGGATTGGAACAAGGCAATTGCTAAGGTCCCTTCCAACCCAAGCCTTTCTAGGAGATAAGACCTCCATTACAAATCAAAGTAGTTTTAATTTAAGAAGTTTAAAGTACCAAGAAATCTTACTAAAAACTATTTTATCCCACTGCAAACATCCATATCCACCCATGTAACATTTCACAAAATTTCACAAGACCATTAGATTTTGCATGACAGTAAGTTTGTTAAAAAGTTCTTTATTACCAGCCAGTAAGTCTGCAGAAGCTGAGGAAGTAGAAGTGGCCTGGGTTGCGGGCTGAGGTTCAGGAGCACTACTTCCAAAAGCATCTGAAGGGAATTCCAGGAAGCAAAGAGTTCAACATTAAATGCCATCAATTCATCACTTATTTTAAACAAGAGACGACAATAGGACAATTTCATTCATCAGAAGAAAATGGAAGTGCTTAGCCATCTTTATTGCAGAGCAGTACCATGGGTGCAAAGCTCAGGTGGAAGAAAAGGAGACGCAACAAACCAGCATTTCAAAGATTTTTCTATAACAAAGAATAGCACTGAAGAAGATAAGGATATTAGGTCAGTGAGGCTTGCAAATCCTTATATTTGGGTCACTAATCAGAAAACACAAACAGCAGCATTCTAGACTAGAGGGTTAAGCCATTTTAGTCAGAGTTTGGAGTAATTCCAGACACAATTTACCGATTCACATCAAGTCTTATTAGATGTGTATTTCACTAATGTTTGAAAATTCACTACTTCTAAGTAACAATCATCACTTCTACAACACCTCCAGAGCTGGTTGTGCTCATCCTAATTTCCAACTTGTCAAATCTAACAAGGATCCCGTAATTCAGCCCTCTGGTTTGAGGCAAGTCACCCTCAAAATTTCAGCTGCTTTGCTTTGAGAAATGGAACCAAGAGAAACTAATGTGAAAGTGAAGAGTTGCAAAGAAGAAAAAAAAAAAGGAAGAACATAATGTACTTTCATTAGACCTCTGAGAAGAATCATACATGCATTGACTGAAGACAGAATGGCAAATGTAAAGACAACAGAATGGCAACAATGACAGCTCATTTGCAGTTCATTATTGTGCAATATGAAGAATTGGACACGTTATTCTTAGCTGTAATGACACAGAAAAGCTGTAAGAAGGGGAAAATTGCAGCTTTGGCAAAGCGCAAAGTTAATTGAAATGAAGTGATTCAGCTCTGAAGTGGTGAGGAAAGAAAAATACCCACCACCAAATAGGTCAATCACACCTGAAGAATCCACCTTTGCTGGAGAGGCAGTGGGTAGAGGAGAGGGGGCTGCAAATGCATCCACTGCAGTAAGCATAGGATAAATAATATTTAGTATCAGCAAGGCAACAATGATAGCTAAATATTTCAAAGCAACATAGGCTCCATTAGGTAGAATCATGGGGTACGTAAAGCCGGGCAACAGTTTGCAGAACTGCAAACAGAAAGTGTTACATTTCTCACACAGCAACTGAACACTGGAGTCCTTAAAAAAAAAAAAAACCAAAAAAAGAAACCAAAAAAAACCATTTCTTAATGACTTTCTTATGCTTATAGGAGTTTTTACAAACTTGTCTTAACAACCACATCACTTACTTAACTTCAGTGTTAGCCACTTCACGATCTGCATCTTCAGCAACTGCTAATCTTGTGATCAAAGTATCAACAAACCTACAATTTAGTACTTCAGCTTAAAGATATAAATTGGCAATAAGTTTTGGTTTTCACTCGTAAGGAAAAAAAAATCCACAGGATCAAAACCATAAGCCTATAGGATGGCCTGTGAAAACAAGCACTTACCAGATAAGAGATCACCAGTGAGAGAACTCTCAGGCACAGGAGAAGCTCCGTGTGGTGGAGATGAAAAAGCATCTTCCAAAAATGAAAGAAGAAACAAGGAGAAGTTGAGTATTGTTCATTCAGTTTACACCATCACAAAGCATCAAAGCAGCAGAGTATTTGAAGATTTCACTCTTTACCTGTACCAAAGAGATCTATGCTAGGAGTAGCATCTGGTTTAGGTGCTGCAGGTACCTCAGGGACAGACTCAAATAAATCTAGACCAAGAACACAACATGTCTTTAACTCATTTTTTGAAACACAGGACTGAATGTGAACTTTCAAATTTTGCACATAATCTTTGGAGTTAATAGGCTCTCTGGTTTGAAAGCCTAGCACACAGCATGCATGCAACAATTTTTAGTTCAGTACTCCTGACAGATCAATCCACCAAAGAGTTAAAAACAAAATTACCACCAAAGATATCTAGAGCAGGAGGAGCGGAGGTGGTGGCGGTAGCAGAAGTGGTGGCAGTAGTGGTAGTGGCAGTAGCTGTAGTAGCAGTAGTGGCAGCAGCAACAGCAGCAGCTGGAGAAGGAGTTGTTGCAGGAGCTGGAGTGGCTGCACTAGTTGTAGGGGTAACTACAGGAACAGCAGTCTCTGTTGGCTTCATAGCAAAGAGGTCCAGCTCAGGAGCAGCCTCTGCACTACCTTCGGATGGGGCAAAGGGGTCTTGTAAAAAGGAGAGGGGAAATATACGTGTATGCTTACTTAGGATCAGTGAGGGAGGAAGTCAAGAACAAAGCAACTACAGGCTATGCACATACTGCAAATACACTCACACACACATAGATGAGGTTGTTCTACATCTAGCCTATTTATCCAGACATGCTACTTATGTTTTTCCAAAATAAAGACTGTCTGAAAGGCTGAGTAGTCCAGTTACTAAAGGGCAGAACTTTCATAGGCTGTTTGACAAGTCCAAAAAGGACAGAAAGATGACAAAAGAATATCCAGTTTAACAGGTTACTGCTCACAAAAGTCAGCACTGCCAGAATCATTGATTAGCACTAATGAACAAGCGAAATAGTACTGGGACTCAGAAACAGGCCATTTTATTAAGCATGCTCTTCTGTCTAAGGTTTGTTTTGACCAATCGCAGGCACTAAGAAAATTTCAGAAAAACACACTGCCATGTAGTTTAAACGAAAGAAAACAAAACCAAAAACAGCAAAACAAGAGACCGTCTAATGATATAAAACCCACCATTTCCTGAACATGCATCAAGAGCTGCTGCTACAGGGGTTGGGGTAGCTGGTGCTGCTGCCCCTTCAGTTGCTGCAGGGGCTTCCCCAGGAGAAGCTGCAAAGGCATCTTGGGTGCAGATTTAAAACAGAAATTAAAAGGAAAAGGGATAAAGAGAAGAAAAATATAGTAAAAGAAACAAGTTAAATTGCACAAGTAGATCCCCTTATACAACACGAATGTTGTTTTTCTGACAGCAAGACAAGACATGCAGCGTATATGCTTTGTCTCCCTCAACCCCACATGAGCAAGTTCTAGACAGGGCTTGAAGAAGGAATTTCTCCAGTTGCCCAAAGTACAGCAAGTGTAAAAGGCTTTATTCTCATTGTATAAGGGTTCAGAGCAGCATGGTCATGGTCTACCCACAATTAACTAATGAAGAGCGGGGGTATTGCAGTATGTCAGTGTTAATACTAGCGTTAAAACTGAATTTCCATGTTGAAAGCCCACAATATATGTGATTATCCTTTACCTGAATTTACTTGCATAGGGCTCTGCAAAATTCAGCACTGTTATGAACAATCCAATTGTATTGGAAGAGATCTGTAGCTACCGTTTCTAGCTTTTTTGGTCAACATCTAAACAACATCGGAAACATCTGAAAACCTTAATTTACTTTTTTCTTAACAGTATTTCAACAGGATCTTTCTGAAGCTGAAAAAGCTGATTCATAGGTTATATTTACTCAGCTTACTTCTAACATCCACAATGTTCACTACTGGCCAACCACACTTAATCTCCACACCATTGAGGATTGTCTCTAAGACTAACAAGCACGGTCAAGCAAGGGAAAAGAGTAGCTTTGGGGTTTTGGAATTACTTGCTCTTGAGTTTTGCTTGATTTGTTTTTTTGTTTGTTTGTTTGTTTTTATTTGCCATTTGCTAATTGGTATAGTTAAACTTCAAGCTCTGAACTTTTACAGCATTATTCCTAGACTTAAACCACCATTTGTAGATCTTAATTCCACATAGTCCTAATGGGTAGTTTCATTTGGACTATCCTATTAAGGAAGCATTTTTTTTTTACAAAAAAAAAGATGGTGCAATTAAGATTAAATGGTTTAAGATGCTCATAAAAGCCATTCACCTACTAGTACAAAGTTAGTGAGGTAAAAAAAATCTGTTCAGGAATACTGCAATTGCACTGTTAAATCAGCACAGGAAAAAGCTTAACATGCTTTAACTTGAGTATCAATTTTAAAATGAAAACAACCATTTTAAAACCAAGTTTATGCCAGTTAATCTAAAAAGCCCAAAAAGAACATGCACTGAAACTTGAACAGAAGAGATGAAAGCCAGTTACTCTCGCAATAGAATTAAAATGAATTGTTAGCAAATAAAGGCCTGCTAATAAGCCATTTCAAATATAATTCTATTTTTCACGTATCAAGGTTCAATAACAAAACTGGATGGCAGTTGTCCAAGTAAAAATAACAATTAGTCAAAAGTCACCTTATTGTATGCATACCAGGCATTGGCATATACCCCTTAGAAGAAATTCAAGACAGAAGTGGACTGAAGACTTTTGAATTGTACTACTTCAGAATACACTGTGTATGGCCCTATGTGCTGCTGTTTGTTCTACTCTGATAGCCTTCATGGGGAACATCAGCTTGTGTTGTTGTGAAAGAACATATTTCTATCCACACAAGCCTGTAGACCAGCAATACAATTCCCTCCTGAAATGTGTTGTAGAGTTGATACCTCTCATTTCTTTCATAGCCCTTCAAAATGCTCTGTTGTACTTGCACAGATGGCATCACATGTAGAGATGGATACTGTATTTATTAGTCAAAAAAAATAGATTTTTGTCTTCGCTTTTGTTCCTCCACACTGGTAAACTAACCCTACGTGTTTATACCCAGCACTGCAAAAGATCTTCTCGCTTTAAAGCAGCTACCATATTTACTTAATTCCTCACATTTGTACATCTTTTGCTTCTAAAGAAAACGTAGCTTGACTTCTACAGTCAAGTAGTACCTGATCCTCACATGAGTTTACAGACAGCCTGGTAACTTCAAGAGATATTACTGAAGCCTTATGCAACTTCATACTACACGGAACATCAATTGGGAGTCATAGATATGTATTACATACTGCATAACTACAAATAGTTCTTGTTGAAATGATGTGTAAAGAAGGCTGCCCTTAAGTTCTGAAATACCGCAATAGTGCTTTCTGAAAAGTGGTTTGTGTAATTATAAAAATTCAAGCTTTTTTATTTGATGCTATGGCATCAATACAGGATAAAAGTTTTTCACACTGATGATACCGATACTCATTTAATGCAATGTGCAACATCTGGAACAAATGTATGAAAGTCAAAATTACAGGAGAGATCATAGAACTAACTGTGCAGCTGAAAAAGGATGTTTTGTTTACCCATTTTTTTCCTCTATCATTTTTTTTATATGGAGAACCTCAGGAGAGCTAACAGGAAATATTTCACTAGGCTCAGTATTAGGAAAGAATCTAATAAATATACATACTTTTTAAATAAACACTAGCTTGGTATACACTATGAATGTATGTTCCAGCATAAAAGAGACATCCACTAGGGAAAGCCACAGTTCTCCTGCCCATTCACATCATCTGAATGCTCAGCATTTGCACAGTGTCTGTTGTTATTTGCTATCCACACTGTTTACACAATAGAATAAATTCAATTCAAAAGCACATCAATAATTTCCAAAAATACTATGTCTGAATTCTGTTACTGAGATACAAAGCATTTCAAGATATTTCTTTTCCTCTACCTTTAGATTTCTCCCTCTCGGGAATGTCTCCAGTTGCACTCTGAATTCAGCCTCTAGACAGGGAATTTTTAAGTGGGACCAGTTAAGTGAAAGCTCGCCCAGCATTCAGACTGAATTCTTCAAAAAGCTATGGTGGATCAACCCTGCATTTCTCACCTACTTTTTAGGAATACTTTAGATGAAGACATAACACAGGCCTGTTGTTTTTCCTAAAGACAAAGTCCAGTCAGAGTCACAGATAGCATACAAGCTCCTATTAGTTAACACATCAGTGATAATGTATAAGAAGAAAAGTCAGAATTTATTCCTGCAAAGTTTTCTCTTCTGCTTCTGTCTTCTCTGCTGCCTTTTTCCTGGCTCTTTTGCTACCCTGACACTTCTTGCAGACTCTTTACATGCTTTCTCTTGAGATCACTATTCTTGTTCCTTCCTGTACTGCACCTCACCAAGAAGAAACAGTGTAAAGCAACTAAGAACTGACAGGACACCAAAAGTTAATATGACCTCGTCTCTACTTTTTATCAAACCACAGAGGTCAAATACTTATCAAGATTATGAATGAATGCGCCAAGATAGCAAAAGCATCTGCCCAAAATGTGTTGTTTTTTGTGCTGTATGCAAGTCTTCAAGTAACAAGGACTGTTAGCATTAGGCATTACTTACAGAAGAAGAGGCTTAAGGTATGAAAAAAAGAAAAACAACAACAACAACAAAACATGAGTAGAGAAATGGAAGCTCATTATAGACTCCAGGACTTTAAAGGCATCTGGCAATAGGTTTCTTGAAGGCACTACCTAAGAGTCTTCGCAGCTGAGCATATTTAGAAATCTTTCCTGGAGAACTAGACTTTTTCCTATCTAGGAATTTAATGCTATTGTACATAATAAAACCTTACTTCTTCATATAGAGTTCCAGGAAAAAAAATCAATATTCACTTAATACAAATTCTAATCCAATGCTAATTACATGTTTTCACTGATTTCTACCCTTTTAACTATAGTTGAATATTTTTATTTATTCATTTATTTATTTAAAAGTAATATATCTATTCTAAACTAAGAATACTATTTCAAAGTGCAGTTTCCAAGACAGACTTACCTTCCAAAGCCAACACACCAGAAGTATGCACTGCACACTATATAACTATGTGTTCATCAGGCCTTGGCCTCTGCAACAAGCTTCCAAGAGTAACAAATGTCAGATTATTGCTCCTAGTGGTGTCCTGAACTGCTGCCCAGGTTAAATGGCTTCTGAACTTCCTGATTCTGTGGCACTAAACTCTCTTCCATCCTTTTAAAAGGAAGGATTAAGAAGCAGTAACCAGCTTCACTCCTTCCTCAGAGCCTGTCAGCAATTTTACTGGAGCTATCTGAAAGGTGTCTGTTGAAGCTGGTCTTAAAAAAAAAAAAAAAAAAAAAGCAACTTTTTCTAGGAACTTCCAGTGTTTAGGAAAAACCTCTATAGTCAAACTGTTTTTGTAAAAGACCTCTGTATCAATCCTGGAACTAGAACCAATAGATAAACACACATTAAAGTTCTGGCATACAGTTTTTACACCAAGTAAGTTACTACTAATTCTTGACTTCCACTGATCCACAGGAAGTATGCTTCACAGGAAGAGACAACTAGAAAAATGGAATGCTTGAGAATGTAAGTAGCTTGTAGATCAGAAATATTTTTCCATAAAGCTGGACTGGTACCATGTTGAAAAGAAACAGTAGTTTCTGACATGCTGAGAAGCCTCCTGCTTCATTAGACAAGTAAGCTGACAACATACTGGGTGGGGAGGAGGGTTTATTCCTATTCAAGGTTAGCAGCTAAGATTAGAGACTGAAGGAGCATAACAAAACTATAGGAAAATGTTTCCTATAAATCAATTTTATCATTGGCATTTAGTACCAAGTTCATTGCCATCTCAATTTACTGTCATGCTACGCAAGATAAAACACAGATTCAAGAATATTGAAATGAAGTAATTTCAGCTGGCTCTGTACTATATTTACAGGAAAGTCCAAATTAAACAATAGCTCAAGCATGACATGTAATAGATGCAAAAAGCAGCCATGTCCATCTTCTCCAGTGAAATAATTATTTTTCCAGAAACTGTAGTTACTGAATAATGTGAAAAGAATGCCTGCTTAACTCACTGTGGACTTGAAAATTAATGTTCTTAGTTGTTTGACGTAATATACCTCAGTCTTAAGTGTATGCAGTTTTTCATTTTCGTTCAGTTGAATATATGCAAAAGAGTCTATAGCTAATAGCACAGCAAACAGAAGGGTAGTTTACATTTCCTGTTCCATCTAGTGTCCAACACACATGCACTTCTGGTAGAGTTAAATTAGAGGTCTCGTTACAAAAAGCTGAACTTGTATTGGTCCATCTACCTTTTGAGTTGGCACAGAGTACTAGAGCAACCAAACTAACCTCCAAAGAGATCCACTTCAGCAGTGGTAGCAGTAATAGTTGTAGTTGTAGGAGCAGCAGCTGAAGTAGTTGTAGTATCAGTAGTTGCAGCAGTAGTTGCACTAGGCTCTGGAGCAAACGGATCTGAAATCTGTGGCTCAGAGGTAACACCGGAAAGTGCAGCCAGATTATCTATATGCAACCACATAACGAAGATCAAACAGGAAAAGTAAGGGGAAGAGGGAGAGAGACCACAAACACTCAACTGCAAAAAGTCAGAGCTCCTAATAAGGACTCTTAACATTCAGAAGACTCAGAAATCAAAAATATTACTCACCCTCTCCCAAGAGGTCTAGTGATTGTCCATTAAAATGACAGCAGTGTAAAGAAACAGACCAATTAGTAGAACTGCCAGACTGAAGATGTTCATTAGTGATAAATTTTTTCTCTAGGTGATACGTGTAGTTTAAACATCATTTCAGCACTTGGTTTTCTAACATTCAAGATGTTATGGTTACATGCCAAAGCTCATTCTGTTAAATATCTCTATTCATGTCAGCATAAGTGCATAAATTCCATTTGCTACATTCCCTCACAGTTAATCAGCAAGTTATTCACATATAGGTATCATGTATCACTGTTTCATACAGCTAGTGTTCTGTTTTTTATCCTACAACAGAGAGGATCTAGTAGTAGCCTTCAGGAGCTGACAGGAAGGCCTCCAACCTTTTGCTACCACAGGGCAGAGACAAGAAAATTTAGAGTGCTGTTAAGCACCATATAAGTTCTCCCTTCTTGGCTGGCTTTGTTCCAACTTTGGTTCCTTAATCAACTTTTCAGAAGCCAATGAGTATCTGTAGTGATAGACTTTTCTACAATTTAATGAGTGCTAATACCAGTCAGATTGAGCACACAGGCAGACAGAGGAAGCTTTCCCTAAATAGACATTAAGAAAAAAAAACACAAAACCTAACACACAAAACCACAGAACAGAACATCAAAAGAAAAATTGTAAGGTATAAAAATCTGAGAAAAATAAGTAGCTTGGCCTTATTTAATAATCAGCAGTTCAGTATTTCTCCTTGGTTCATTGTACATTTAACAGGGTCATGAGTTCATTTACCCACAACACACTGAAGAACCAGCACACCATCTGGATGTTTCACTACAGGTAAAGTAAAAACGTAGGAAGTAAAATGCTTTGAGTAATTAGAGGTTAACCTTAATACACTAGTCTTCATTTTACATCACTTATTAAAAAGGAAAAAAAAAAAAATGATGTGTGTATTTTAGTAATATGTTCCTTAGGAGAGCTCTACTTGAGACTCACTTCACAAGCCAAAGTAAGTCAAAACACCATTCTGAAAAGAGTAGCAGCATATTAAAAATGCAGTACTCTGGTATCTCATTACTGCACACCAGGTGGATGCCTCACAGCTACACCTGAAATAAACAACTGTTGGCAAACTTCTACCTCTTATTAGTTTATTCTTCAATGCATTTTTGTTATCCAGTTATGTTATAGGTCATAGTAAAGCGAAATAACAATTGTCCAGCACAGCAAACTGTACTTAATAGGGTAAGGAATAAAATCAATGCTTTATTGAATAGTTAAAGTAAGACCACTGATGGCAAATTCATGTTCTAAGTCACATTGCAAGGTAGTTCAGAGAAGTTCAAGTCAATTTGCTTTTATATCTGAGTTATATCTCACAAAGATACAGAATTTGACCTACTGTATTTTTTGCAATTCTACAGCCTAACCTGCCTGCCAAATGCTTGCCTCACAATATGCTGCAGGCAATTTATTACCCTACCTTGATCTTCTACTGTTACCACAGCAGTGTAGATTTCACAATTTACAGTTCATTTGCTAGGTAACTCATGTTGTACTCAGAAATACACCTAGCATACAACAGTACTGTATATACACCACTAAATATGAACATATGAATCTCAGTCTAAGATTGATAAGGATTTTTTTTTTGTTAGTGACCACTTGAATTCCTGAGGTTTATGTGACATTTAAGGTACCAATTTGACACTTCCTCTTAAAGTATGCGGTATTTACATTCTCCTAGCTATTCTGAACTACGTCAATTTTTCTAGCTTCCTCCCCTTACTGGTTCTTTCTCACAAGTTCCTACATTAATTTGCTGTGAGCAGGAACTGTTTTGCAGATGAGCAGGCAGCTCAGGTAGCAGAAAGGCGCTATTACACATTCTCACAAGGTGGAAGGGAGCTTAAGGTCATCTAGTTCAGTCTGAACTCAGATCTACTGCCAACACCAGATCAAGGTAGTCATGGCTTTCTCTGGTTAGGTCTTTAAAAATCTCCAGGAATGGACATTCCTTTAGCACGTGCATAGAGGATCTGCCTTGGTGTTGCACTGTACTCCATGTGAAATATTTTTTTATTAATGTAATAAACCTCTGAAACAGCTTTGTGTTTCTGTTACTTCTCATTACGAGTTATCGTTCCCAAGAAAATGTTGGTTCCACTTTGCAAGTTCCCTTTCAGATAGTTGTAAGCCACTGCTAAGAGCCCCTGTGGTCTCCTCTTTTCTAGACCATAAAGGCTCATCTCCCTCAAACTCTTCACTCTGTGAGTGCTCTGGATCCCTGGAGTCCTGGTTAGCTGCATGCCAACTCTCTTCAGTTTATCAAATGTCTACCTTGACTACAAGAGCCCAGAACAGTATTCCAGATGTGGTCTTACATTTTAAAAGGTTTAGGAGAAAGGTATGATTCCAGTGTGGTAACAGGTCTTCCACACCTGAGCTCCTGCCATCAGCAAAGCAGACAAATTTGAGGTTTACTACATTACCAAAATGCTATTCTGAAAGACAAGCTTGAAGTATAGTTGATAAGATTGGTGATAATCCCAGCCAAAGGAAAAAAAGTTTGCTGTCCTCTTCTGCTATGGAGCAAGAGATGCATTACTGACCAATTTTAAAAAGTTTTCAGTAATTTAAAGGAATACACACATAACACCTCTTCTAAAACATCTAAGCTCCAAACCCTTTGTTCCTTATCCAAAAAAATCACAAAACAACAAAAAACTCTTTGGTCTTATTTTTTGTATAAAATTATATTTCAGTTAATAAAACTGCCACTTCTGGAAAAAACAACAACAACAAAAAAAACCAACAAAAACAACAAAAAAACAAACACAGATTCAATATCAATATGCAAAGCATGGTCTCCATAGCTATAGTTTCATGATGAGGCAGTTGGGAAACAAGTATCTTTAATAAACTGAAGATGAGAACGGAAACAGGGAATGCAGAAGTCACTAGTATCCGGCGTTAGCATTCATAACGGAGTCAGTGTGACTCAGTGCAACACTCCTGCTGTAAGGAGGCTAATGAGTGAAGATCTCTACAACTACACCACAGGTTTACAACTATGTAGCCTAAATCATCATTTATTAGCCTAATTCCTTGTCCTCAGGAGGAGAGAAGTGAGCATTGCCTAACATTTATTGTAATCCTCTTCAGACCATCACTGCTAAGGCTGTCTGGAACAGGCTTGGTTCAGCCTGTGCTGTACCACGAAGATCATATTCCAGACAACTGGTTCCTATTTGAAGACAGCTAGCTGTCAAACTCTACGTCAAACTCTACTTCCATTTTCTTACTACAGGTCTAAGCAGAAAAGCTAGTTTTTCAGCACACTATGATAAGGAATGTCAGAGGTAAAACTCTCACAATAGAACTAATTTACCATCACTGGAATGCTCTAGATGCTTTTTGTTTTAAAAGATATTTTTGATCCTTCCCCCACTGGTCTGTGTGTTTTGCTTCATGAACAGAAGTGCTATTATCTTCATACAACTTGTCAAGAAGCAAATGAACAGTTTTAGTTTTACCTCTCTGACTATTTTAAAGTGTCTACCCTACCTCTTCACCTTTAGCCATTCCCTTCCCACTCATATAGTTACACAATCCTGTCCCCAACCACAGCTTTGCATTCAGGCCTTTATAATCAGCTTATACAATTATGCATATCCCTAGAAAAAGGAGTAGCCTTGTGCTGCAAAGGAATGCATGCCTGTCAGGTCAGCAGAACCCAGAAAGTGAGCTGGGAACATCCTGTGCTAGTATGAAAAGGGATAGGTTTCAGTTCAGCCAGCCAAGCAAGAAGAAGCAGATAGCAAGAAGATATGCTGAGAGTGAGTTTTCTATACCTCCCCAAGAAGTCGCTCCAGCAGGCGCTGCTGGAGCTGCTTGCCCAGTAGCAGCAAAATCTGGCTGAAGATCCAGAAGATCACTGGATGGTTTGGAAGAGCTGCCAAGGAAAGGAAGAGAATTATTAAATACTGGAGTAATTTTTCTACTTCAGTCGAGTAAAAAAAAAAAAAAGTCATGGCTGGATTGTAGGAATTAGATTGGATAAGGCCATCCTTAGACTGGATGACTGATGGAACTATTAAGAGAGGGAATTTTTCCAGGTCTTAGAGCAGTGACCAGGAACAGAACTGCAGTGAGTGCCAAAGAACATACTACATCCTAGGATAGGATCTTAACTTATTTACATTACTTGATAATGGCATTTTAATAGATTTATGAAACATCACTGACTGTGACAATCCCTAATTTTTTTTTTTTTAAATATAAGCCATCACCACCATTAACAAAAAAAAAAGAAACAACAAACCCAAATTCAAAAACCCAGGTGTCCCCTACGAACAGAGGAAATAACTGACTGCAACTGAAAACAGCTCCATTCCTCATGCCGTATCTGAAAGTAAGAAACCCGCATTTCTAGGCAATAAATAGGTGTTAGGTAGAATGAAGTTGGTAAACCTTGATGCCTAAAGCCATCTGAATATTTTCTTAGGAAACAAGGTTTTTATTTTTCCATTTAGAACATTTAAATAATAAGCTGCAGAAGCTCTTTCTTCAGTGAAGTGTTTAATTTGACAATTAAGTCAGTCCTGTCTTCATAGTTTTGGTTCAAGCTCAGAGCTTTTACATGTTTAGAGTTCTTTCATTTCTACTCATTACAATGAACAACAGTAGTCTGTCCTAGTTTTAACTTGAAAGTACTGCTCAAAATTCCTCTTTGGAATTTAACATTTATTTTTTATTTCAACCTCCCAACATTCATTATATTTTTCTGTGCTTCATTAACTGATTTGAATAGAAAGAGAAAGGAATCTTAATTCAGTAATTTTAGAAACAGTACAGAAGGTCAGCAGAAACCATTTTGGATGTGCACATTACTTCAACCTATCTGATAATAAGTTTATGTTATGTTGAGAATTGTACAAAATCAGTACTACACTGACAGCAAATCAGAGTAGACACACAGTTTGCATTCTTGTTTGGATGGGTTTTTTGTTTGTTTGTTTGAACTCATACGTGACCTGGATTGCTAGACTTAGGTACCACATTCAGTACTGTTGGATACTATCTGTAAAGTAAGCAAAATCTTGCAGGCTAGTCTCCCATTACAAGTGAGACTTTAGTTTGTACCACCAAGTACAATAACTCAGATATGCTTCTCAACTTACCTGACTGGAGCAGCTGTAGATGCAGTTGCAAAAAGATCAACTGGAGGAGATGTATCAATGCTTTTTGCTGGAGTAGTATTGGGAGATGTGACAGTTGTGGCTGGGGAAGACTGGAGAAATATTTTAAACATGTTCAGTATGCCAGCATTTATCCACAAACAACTGGTACACAGATTCACATACTTATAAAGTCCAATTTGAATATCAAGTCTTCTCATTGTGAACTGTTCTCACCTTGATAAAATGTAAAAAAGATTGGGCTGCATTTTCAGAGAGCTAGTAATTCACAAAATCTGAACATTTGGTTTCCTTGCTAGAGGTCACAAGTATGATGTATGGTCATGGGATAATTCCAATGCCTATATCAGCACAGAACAGCTTTCCTGTGCCTCTCTTCCTAACCACACAGAGGTGTGCATGCCTACGTTCTTGTGACATCCCTCTCCTGACAAGGGAAATCTTCCCTTGTGCTGAGGCAAGCAAAGAAAGACCTCCCAAAAATGGTGGCTGAGTCAAGGAGCTCTAGGGTGACTCCACATAGTGATGCCTGACTCAAGAAGAAATGCCTACTGTAAGCACTCTGAGTGCATGGAGACTCCAGCAGCAAGCGTCACATCAGCTTTAGTCCCCTGGGTTCAGTAGTGTCTAAGCAGCTAACTCAGATCCGTGAGCTGGAGGTGCATTACCTGCATTTTGAAATCCCAGCCAGGACAACCAACAGTGCCTATGTGTCAAAGGATTCTCAGCAAGTTTCAAGAAAACAGTCTGCTCATCAGCCAATTCCCTCATATCCATTTTAAGATCATTCTGGAGACCAAGTATATTTGTGGGTTTGTTTCTGCACATGCCAGATCCCTCATTTTGTCCATTAAATCAAATACCTCCTAGTCTACAACAGCACCATAGTATTCTAATGATAAAAACTGTGGGAGAAGATAACTGCTTAGAACCCAGGTTCAAAGTGTACACACAAACCTTCGGACTGAAGAGTTTAAGAAAAAGAACTATTACTAGTGCTAACTGTTAAGTTCTCAGAAAGATACAAAAAAAGCTCAGCCTATGATTTTGTTTTAATTGCTCCTCCAGTTCTGGAGCTTAAGGATATCTTAAGTGTTGCAAGGACTCACACTCAACATAGTACGTTGCAATTTTTCTGTGCCCTTGAAGAACCACATTTCCTTGAGGCATGCCAATTTAATCCTAAGAGATACTATGAGCTTTGTCCCCTCAGCTCACTAGAGATATTGTTTCTCACAAAAGGAAAACAAGTCATTTGTTCATTATTATTTACCATTCTGGCAGCTTTCAAAAATGAAAAAAAAATGGCAAATTCGAAGTAATTTTCTTTCATCTGCCATACTGCCATCCCATCATGAGAATGCTAACAAGAGATAGATATATGATTTCTCAACTCTTCTCAAGCCTTTGAGACTAGATTGGTCTTCATATAAATAGAGAAGCTTTACCTAAAGTTGTAAGAACACTTTCTGAATCATTTGGTGGTGAACAGGGTTAAATCCAGCTGGCAACTGGTTATAAGTGGTGTTCCCCAGGGTTTGGTACTGGGGCCTGTCCTGTTCAATATCTTCATTGATGACCTGCATGAGGGAATTGAGTGCACCCTCAGTAAGTTTGCAGATGACACCATGTTGGCAGGAAGTGTTGATCTCCCTGGGGGTAGGAAGGCCCTTCAGAGGGATCTCTGGGATCTCTGGATCACTGGGCTGAGGCCAATGGAATGAAGTTCAACAAGATCACGTGCCGGGTTCTGCACTTTGGCCACAACAACCCCAGGCAACACTACAACCTTGGGGCAGAGTGGCTAGAAGACTATGTAGAAGAAATGGACCTGAGGGTGTTGGACAATACTCAGCTGAACATGAGCCAGCCGTGTGCCCAAGTGGCCAAGAAGGCCAATGGCATCCTGGCTTGTATCAGAAATAGTGTCACCAGCATGAGCAGGGAAGTGATTGTCTCTCTGTACTCAACTCTGGCGACGCTGCACCTTTATTACTGTGTTCAGTTTTGGGCCCCTGACTAAAAGAAAGACAAAGAGGCTCTGGAGTGTGACCAAAGAAGGGCAATAAAGAGGTGAGGGCTCTGGAGCACAAGTCTTATGGGGAGCATCTGAGGGAACTGGGATTGTTTAGTCTGGAGAAGAGGAGGCTCAGGGGAGACCTTACCACTCTCTACAACTCCCCGAAAGGAGGTTGCAACAACATGGAGTCAGCCTCTTCTTCTGTGTAACTAGCGACAGGAATAGAGGGAATGGCCTTGAGTTGCACCAGGGGAGATTCAGGTTGAATGTGAGGAAAAATTCCCTCTCTAGAATAGTGGTCAGGTGCTGGAATGGGCTGCCCATGGAGGCAGTGAAGGCAACTATCCCTGGAGGTGTTCAAGAAACGTTTAGAGTACAGAGGGATATGGTTTACTGGGGAAATATTGGTAGTAAGTGGATGGTTGGACTGGATGATCATGGAGGCCTTTTCCAACCTTGGTGATTCTGTATATGATTCTGTGTGTGATTATAATGTAGTTTTCACCAACTGTTACAGTATTAGAAAAAAAGTCCTTTTTAAAAACAACCTGAGGGCTTTTGGAAATATATTTAAGAGCTTTCAGTAGAATCAACTATTGAATAGTCTTCTCCTTTAGATTCAGAAATTTGCATTCAGTTCTTCCTACACAAGTCTTGTTATTAAGCAAGGAGCTATGACATGTGGTAATCATTCAGGTACAGCAGGAACTAGTATTACTAACACTGTAAAGCTCATTAGTGTATCTGACACTCTAACCAAGCTGTTTTCACTGGCAACTCTAGCTTTATAGTGAGCAGTTGCACTAATAAAGAATTCCTAAAGTGAGTATATCAGATTACAGTTTAAAACCATACACTTTTTTTAGGAAGAAGAAGAGTCAGCATTTTCCCATAAAAAGCTGAAAATGGGTAGAAGAATCTAGAGAAGAGAGAGAACAGAGCAGCTGTCTCACTGATGAAGATTAAAAAAAAAAAAGTTGGGATAAAGGTATGAGTGTCTTAGGCTTTCAGAAAGCATGACCATCAACTCCTGGCAAAGCTGCTCAGCATCCTGCACTGGTCTAAGCAGCATCGCCCTACAGATCACCAAAGTGCTTTTATGAAGCTGTTTTTTATTTACAAGCCCATCTAAAGATGAAACTTTGTCACTCAGGTATGGTCTAGGTGACCAAGTCTAAAAAACAAATTAGGAGAGAAAAACTTAACTCTTTATGCCTTTATGTTATAAAGCACATCACATGAACAACTATTAACAAGCACAGCAATTGGCATTATTTACCTTGCTCAGAGGAGAAGGAGCCCCAGATCTAGGGGGAAGAAAAAGGGAGTTGAGATAAGTACACTTTTGAAAACTTGTTTCTTGTACTTAAAACACATGCAAAAAGACTAAAAGCTAAGCATTATAGCTGTCAGAAAATTTCTACAACTGCACGCCTTCCCCATTTCTCAGACTTCCATGTGTCAATTTAGACAAGGAATGCAAATTGTTACTTCAAAGCTTAAATGAATCTTTTTAGTTAATTGGTATCACTGGATTATTCTGCCTTTTAAACAAGCTCTACTTAATGGAAGAAAGGAAGAGATGTATGCAAATGTCTTGCCTTAGGGCCTACAAAAGTCAGTAGGAAAGAATTATTGGGGCAAGACGTAGCTATATTATAAAATCCTGCAAGGGTAGCAGAATAAGACCAATAGGGAAGCAGTTATCAAAAGTGAGTCTTCTGAGAATGTATCAGCCAATTTCCAAAATCTGTTCTTTAAAGAAAGTCAGGGTCACTTTAAAATAATATATTTTAAAGTATAGAAAGAGTAGGAAAGTCCCAAGCTGAAAATTCTCTCACATGCAAGAATACTCACAACAAACTTAATCCATAGAGCTTTAGTCATAAATTAGAATATAAGTCAGTGCATTCGTTTACTTTCATTACTGTGAGGTATAAAACTGCTTTGATCTAAAAAATGAAGAATTACAATGGTGCTAACTAAAAAAAGAGGAGTTGAAGTTAAAAATTGTGCCAGTATTGAACTAGCATCCATCCTATCGGTTAATTGAACTGGATACATTCTAGGAGCTGTAGAATGGGCTAGAAGATCCAGAGCTAAGACGGAAATGACTAAAAATAACTTAAGGTACAATTTAATGAAGGTATCTAATTGTTCAAGCCATCTTAAAAACTAAACAAAAAAATCACAAGAACTACATTTGCAGGCAAGTGATATGTAAACATATGTACTTACCCTTCACTAAATTGCAAGGGAAGCAACAGCAAAAGAGAAAACAAAATTTTAGCTTAATCCTTCCTAGAGTTAGCCATGACAAGCATCTAGTAAGAGGATGCAAAGCCATTAGAAAACAAATCAATTTTGACAATAAAACCCTTGGCAGCAGGGGAAAGTAGTTCCTTCCAGGTCAGCTCCACAGTTAATTTTACTTCATTATGAAAAGTGTTGAGCTGTTCAGTGTCTCTCCCCCATCCCCCACCCCAGTAAGAAAAACAGTTGGCATTAAGACAACTTTGTAAGGGAAAGGAAAAGCCGAGTCTTACCACAGCTTATTTTCCAGCTAAGTGGCTAAAGGAGACTGGGAGGCAAACCTAAATATTAGCTAGTCTCAAATTGTCAATATTCTGCCTTGAGGAAAGTTCTCAAAACATATACCTACTTGTTGCCAGGCTTTTTTCCTTCCAGTGAGTTTAGATGTTGCTCAAGAGTCTCCATAAGACTGCTAGGAGCCTTGAAAGCAAAGAGAAACTCACATTTTTAAAAAAGATTACTTTGAGCTGATGATACTAGAAATCTAGCACAACTTCTCTGAAGTTCACCATGTGCACACTCATGCTGTTATTATATTTATAACACTGCAAGTAGTGGATTTCCATGCTATAGATATTCAGGTAAAGAGATTTTGAAAGATAATACTGTGTCAACATTTTCAGAGAGAAAGCATTTCACTTTACCAAACAGGGCCTACAGCCAGAATCCAGGATGTGCTCACCATGCTTTGAGTCAGTTTTCAACATTGACAACAGCACAGGCATCCACAGGGTCAAGTATAAGAATAACACATTCAAGGTCATCCCTTTAGTTCTGGTTTTAGTGAGATCTCCAACACATCATTTAACACCAAAGGGTTGCATAGCATTTCTCTATCTAAATAAAACAGGCTAGAAGTCTATTCCAATGCCCCCAAAATCAGTTATCTTTGATTTAATACTCCCAACATCCCAATACCAACTTTTAGTAATGTCTTCTCAAAACTAGGCACAAGTTACTGAGCCCAGCAGGTAACTCAAAAATCAGCAAGATTACTTCTTTGGATACTGACAAAAACTAAGCATTTTTCAAGACTCCCTGATCTCAAGTTTTATTTAAAGCAACCTCTTCGTTGGCAATATCCCCAGGCAGGCACTTGCTGTTACAATGGTAGTTAAGAAAAGTAGTTATAAATACAAATGACAGGGCACTTAGCTACTCCAACATAAAAATAGTGTCCAGATAAGTAGAATTCTACAAGATCAACACACAAGAAGGAAACCCTTGAGAGATACAGCAGAACATAACAGTGAAGTATTTCATCAGTGTTACCATTTTATCACTGGTACAGTCTTTAAAAGGGGAATTCTCTTTATCAGTGTCTTTCAAATCAACCAGAACTCCTGACAGCAAAACCTATGGTGTTTTTCACAAATAATGTCTTAAATTCCAGGGTATACACATGAATTATAAATAAATAAAAATAAAAAGTAAAGAAGAAGCCAATCTTCTCTGCTTGCAACCAGACTTCCCACCACTGTTTATACGCCCACTATGCTGAAAACCAGCTGTCTGGCTGAAGTGGATGCTTCAGGACGCTTAGTACCTAGTAGGTACACAGAGCTTAGTGTATTTATAGAGTTTTTATATTAGTTTGGACATTCGAATGAGTAGTAAGGTAATTTAACACATGCAAAAAATCTAAGCACCCCAAAAATCCTTAGATGGTAGCTTGAATTTAAATACATCTCATGTACATACACAATGCACCACCATCTTAACCATTACTGCTATTTCATAGGTAGGTCTATTCATTTTCTAAGAATGTATGCACAATAAAGAATTTGGCTAAAAACAAATGACTTTTGGCTAAAAACAAATGACTTTGTTCATCTCTTTCTTGCTGCTGAAGAACAGTTGTTGCTAAGTCTTTCATTAACTGATGAAGAGACTCAGACTTCTACTTATTCAATAAGGCTACAGAAGAAGAAACAAACTGTGCCTGTAGGCCATGTAAGCAAAAAGCTGTTTCAAATAAATAAATAAATAAATAAATAAATAAATCCATTATTTTTTTTCCTCTTATGAGCCGTAGCTCTACACAATTTAACTATCTTTTCAATACATTACTTACAGGTTTCAGAAAAGACAAGAAAACATGAAACTCATCCAGCAAGCAGAATTAACAGAAGCAGCTTTAGAAAAATTTCTACCTACTTCATAAATTAAATATTGCCTGGTAGCCTATTTGTGACTCTGAACATCACTTAATTTCCTCTGGATATTGCTTCAGTTAGATTAATCTGCTGGTCAGCATCACTGGGGAACTACAGCTATAGGTTACTCACTAGCTATTTGGGGGAAAACTGCCACATTTCAATATTTGCTTATAGCTGAAAATGAGCCAAACTGCCAAGATGCCTCCTCAGCTTCCAAAACCTTGCAGCCAAACCAGAAAGTTAAAAGATGACAGCTATCAACTTCTATTTCAGTACTGTAACCACTTTCTTGGTTTAAAATATATACAGGCACAGCAAATGTCAACATAGCCAATTTCTTGTGGAATAATACTAACTAGTGGTCTGATAAGGATAGGCCAAGGGGGAATGGTTTTAAACCAGAAGAAGGGAGATTTAGATCAGATGTTAGGAGGAAGTTTTGTCTTCAGAGTGTGGTGAGGCGCTGGCACAGCTGCCCAGAGAAGCTGTGGGTGCCCCATCCCTGGAGGCATTCAAGGCCAGGTTGGATGGTATCCTGGGCAGCCTGAGCTGATGGGGGGCAGCCCTGCCCACGGCAGGGGGTGGGAATTGGATGGGCTTTAAGAGTCCTTCCAACCCAAGCCATTCTGTGATTCTCCGATTCTACTGCTTCTTTTAGGAATTCAGGTATTCCACTAATATTACAACTTCATTACCTGAAATTATCATATGTAATTACATATAAAACTTATTAATTGAAATTCAGTTTTATTATTCACCTTTTACTTTCTTCTCACTGAAATGCACTGCACAGGTCTTTCCAGAATCTATGGAGTGCTGCAAATGAGCTTCAGCAAGCAAGTCCTAAACAGCTTTTAGGAGAACACAGCTATGATGGATGGTTTGAGATTCAGGTTTGCTATCAAATAGCCACATGTGGCAGTTATCAATCCCAGAATAATTTATTATGCAGTTCCCTGAATAATAAATAAGTATGTTAGATTAGCAGTCAGCTTCCTGTTCCTGTCAGAGAAGCACGTTCTGGCATCTCTAGTCAGGCATCAATTTTTCCAGTTAGCCCAAGAAAGGTTACTCTTGGTCAAAATGTTGATACTTCAGGCGAAATACACCTCAGTAACAGATACAGAAGTAACTAAAGACCTCCAGTGACAGACCTCAGAAACAAAGGTAGCAGCAACTAAATAGTAACTGAGCAACTGTAGCAACTGACTACAGTGGAGCAGAGCTCCTGCAGTTCTAGCAGGCAGCCTTTCTGCCAGACTGATGCAACAAACGCAGGAGCAGAAAAAGCATATTTTGTTAATCCAACTTAAGATGACTTCTTCTGGTTCAAGGTCTTGGTATATGATTAATTCAACCTTGTTTTAAAAAAAAAGCCCATTAGTTACAGATTTGGCTGAACATCCTCCTTGAACTACTTCAGAACTGAGTTTCGCATTCCAAACACTACTACAACTCTGTTTCTGCATCCAGAAGAGTGTGGGTAGAAATTATGGGATACTGCAGGGCTATAAAGATCAAAATTCTCCACCTTCACCTGGCATCTGAGTTTCAGACTTAATAACTGGTATTTATTTATTTATTTATTTATACCAAAGAGAACCACTATTCAGATGTCAATTTACACCAGGCTTTCTAGAGGCTTTACAAAAACTCAACATTTATGGGCTACGAATGCTTAAGATTTACAACTGTTATGCAGTTTGGGTTGCCCTTCTGTTCCTATTTTATTGGCACTAAAACTACTAAAATTTCAAACTCTTTTGTATGTATACTTTCCTCCATGTAAATATCCTTTTCACATTAAACACAAAGCCTATTGAAAATGTGCCAGCGCAACAGAATTCAAGCAACTACAGCACTGGTGAGTTTTGGCATTCAAATTTTGTTATATGCTGACAGTTCCACAATGAAACTGTGACTTCTGCAAGTTTGCTGTACCTAGACTGAAACAGTAATGTTATTGCCGCTCCAAATTTCATCTCTGGACCACTACAGTGTCATGGAGAAACTAAGAAGCAATCATGATCACAACCTCCATGTAATTTGTTGTCACAGATAAACCTGTCCTACAACTGTGAGAATCTGTCCTTCAGCAAGGAAAGAGCAACGTGGCTCACCCTTCTGCTACAAGTTAGATGAGATCAGGAAAGACATTAATCTACTCATATTAGTCTTCATCAACAGTGTTTGGCAGTTCTTTTCTTATTTGCAAATGTGGAGTGCTTGAAAATATTGATTTCCTGTAAATATTTAAATTCCTGATGTACTTATTAATTATTAAATGTTTATTACACAGACCAAAAAGGTTACAAGAGAGACTTACCTGTGTAAGATCGGGGATATCACCTTTGTCAATTCCAACTTGCTGTGGATTTTTAAAAAAGGAGATAAAATGTAAGCACATTATTCCATGCCAGCAGGCATTAACCTTGATAGAACACACTTCAAACTCTAATGCACTTTGTCTTCAGAAAAAGACTACAACGTTACCACATGCAGATGTTCCCTACTGCAAATCAGATAGGACTTTCTGGTCACCTACTGTTGCCTCAGAGGGCAGCATCAGTGAACTATCAAACACACCTTATCCAGATGCCTGACTATCCTCACACAATTTTCTCTAAAATTCACCCACTGAGCAAATCCTAGAAGACAACACTTAAAAAAAATGTTTAAGCTCCAGTCATGTTGTTTTTCCAACCTTTCTTCTTAGCTTTTCAAATCAAGATGTCGGTCTGCAAGCTTTTGTTAGTTGCCCTGTTGCTTACCTATGGTCTTCAAAGTGCCTATTGGTTTAAGCTTTGCAGACGAGCAGGCTTCACTGCATCTAGTAATCCTGAAGTACAGTCAATATAACCCCTGTCCTGTAAAGCTGACTTACTGGTGCCTGAAGTATTGCTCAGAGGTCTGAAGACTTCATGCTACTACTCCCTCAAGTCCAGTGTTCACATCAGGCATTACATGCCATTCAAGAGTCTAGCAGGCTACTTCAGAAATAGTTAAATAAACTAGCGAAGAAACATTTTATTCAGCTCATTACTGCTGCCCTTTATAATGAAGCATGAAACATGGAAAATGTGCATCTTGTGCCAAGGAGCCAACTACCACAAATGAGGGCCCAGCAAAAGAGTAAATTAACCATGTAATATTTGTATTATCCACAGAAGAGGATGATAAGAAGGATCAAAATCAGGAAATTTTCACATTGCAGTTAACTTGTAGTTAGCTGCAAAGACTTAACGATGAGACTTATGAAATCATTATGCTTCTATTCATGATCACCACATTTTTCTCTCATGTTCACCTCTGCCCTAGAAGCATGCATTATGCAGCTCCAAGAAATACCACTATGACTGAAAATATATTACCAGGAAATTGAGGCTGGCTGCACAGCAGAGACTTGCAGAAAGCCTAAGCAGGGCTTGCTGGTTTAAGAAGAGCTGAATAAGCAGATCCAAGAACTTCTATGCTGCCTCACAGTTATATATAGTGAGTCAGATGCTTAACAAGCACAATTAATATTTCATATCGGTGCTAAAAAAGTTCACAAAATACTTAAGTGCCAGACTCCAGAAGACTGGAAGTCACTTACCTCTGCAACTTTAAGAAACTCTGATACTCTGGTCATTCGAGTAAGAAATCGTTTGTAGATTTCAAGAGCATCTTTACATTGTCCCTTTTTCATTTCAAAAAATTTCTCTAGAGAAATAATTTGGCAAATTTCAGTTAAGGTATCTTACATTAGGTCTGCATTCATCAGCAATTCTAGTTTTCAGGAAAGTCATGTTTCAAGAATATTGCACTACATTAACATTTTTCTACCTGGACACTGAGCTAGCAGTGTTCCTAGTCCTTAGTAGAATTCAGAAGTAGAATCTGCTGAGATGCCTAAGAATTATATAGACTGGAAAATCACACCTCGAGGAGCTACAGCACTGTGTGATGTAAACCCAGTATTTAAAGATGAATAATAACCAGACAAAGTAGTTACTAACCTTAAAAATCAAAGCATTTAAGGATACCTAGACATGTATTAATATATTTCCTTTCCCAAGTTGTGATCACTCCAAAGAAGTCCAAAGAACATTCCAAAGAACACCTTCCCACTCAAGTAATTCCTTAAAGTTGGTCTGTGTCCATGAATAAGCACAACTGCTACGTATTTCAACCTGAACTTACACTTTTAGTAGCAGTAGACAGTGAAATCTCAACTCAACTGTTATGCCCAACACACTTGTATCTGCTTCATCAGCTTACATGCCTATAGTTTCAGTCAAAATACCTGGGACTTTTATGAATTATCATCAGAAAGTGTTACAACATGGATACAAGACCAGTGTCAGAGCTTTGCAGTTCAGGAATCTCTTTTTGCCAGTATAATTTTTGCAACTTCTTGGATTCTTCCTTTCCTAGTTGCAGCCACAGATTTTAGTCAGTTATGCAGGCCAAGCGATCTCAGTTTCTACCTTTATAGACCAGCTGAAGTTCTCAGAGGTTTCAGTAGTGGAACCTTATTTTCTACAATGTCAGTTGTATTTCCTGCAGCTTAAGGCAAATCCTAGTTTTAGCATTCATAACAAAGCCACCAGCAAAACCTTAACAAAGGTTAAAGTATGTTACGCTGTTGCTTACATCCAGTTTTCTGAGCATTTCTAAACATGTTTGAAGCCTTGCACAGGACCTGTAGGTTGACTGTAAGTAAGTTTCTAGAGAAGATCCAGCTTTGGCCTTTCAGACAGATCAAGAATGTTATACAGGAGGATATTGCTTCAGTGCTCTCACAGCACTATATATTTCTTAACACACAGAAATGCTTTTTAAATAAACTGTATGATTTTAAGGGCATGTGAAAACCTAGCCTCAGATGAACACTGACATCAGAGGTTATGGCTTAAGGCCATCTTTCACTTCTTACTTCAAAATAGAATAGAGAAGAATAATTATTGTTTAAATGAAAGTTAAGTAAAACAAAAACTAAACTTGAAGCAGATCTGAAACTCTTTTTTTACTTGCTCATAGTATGTAAGATATTGACGCTGGCTTACTTACCTAGTAAGTTAATAACCCCATCATTGTAGCACGCAAAAAGTTTGATAAGATCTTTAAACAGAAGCATGAATGCAGCATTTATGACACCATTTGTCAGTTCATTTGGATGAACCTACAAATAAAATAATAGTTACAATATATTTATTGAATGCAAGCAGCAGTTTTAGCTAGTACCAGATATCTGATGCTGTTACAGATGGAATCAGGCACTGAATACAAGTTTACATGCAAAAAAGCTAAATAGAGGTTGTTTCTGTTTCAGTTAATAGATCACAGGTTGCTTTTTTCATAACTTCAACACAAACCATTATAACAGAAGACTACTCCCATCAACTCTTATTTTTGATTCCTTCACAAAGGTAGAAGGCAGAGACATTATTAAAAAAAGCTTTAATGAAACTGGACGAAAGGCATCAGCTCATAACGTTGCTTAACAAAGCCTCAGTAGCCTACTAGGTAATACAGTTAGGTTAACGTAGTCAAGACTCTTTCAGTTCTCATTTTAACTTGGGGAGAAATAAGTGCTTGTTTATTAGAATATCTCTATTTTATTAAGAAAAAAAAAAAAGTAAAGTGGAAAGGAAAAAAAACTCTTTGTAGACCACTATCATAATTCCTCAGCTGTTTAAGAAACAAAAACACACTAGCGAAACCGTGTAGTTCTAAGGCTTTCATCTGAAAGCTGGAGTGGGCCTTGTCTTCCACCTGGGAACATGTCCTTCCACCCACCAAGAACAGAACAACTTCAAGATTGATTCCTTCAAAGACCTCTCTTCAATATTACAGTGTACCTCCAACAACTGACTCCTGGTTTTATCCTCAAAGCAGATAAATAATCCCACCATCATTAATAATGCTACAAATATACAGAAGGCACATTTCAGTGAATAGATGAGATTAAAGTTAATCATTTCACTTACAACTGAAAAGCACATGAAGGTTTTAAGGAGTGAAACAGTGCATGTGTGGTAACTTAATGTTTTCTTCTTTCTCCTCAAATAGAAGCTGGTTACCAGAAGAAAGAAAAAAAATTCTTCAGTCTCCTTGTTCTGCTCCATTTCTTCCCCTCACTGATGCAAGGGATGAAATTCCACACTCTGAGTCAAAATTCCTAAACAGCCCTCATTTCCCATTCTGTTCCTTTAAAAAAACCCACATCTAGGCATATAGAAAAGTACCACATGGCACCTCAGTCTGCTTCAGTGGGACACTGAAAATTGGATTTTTTTTGCTCACATACTGGGAACATTAAGTAAAGCATTACCTACAATGTGAAATGTGTTAATTACAGTGCAGCATTTTAAATCACTGCCTAGTGTTAAAGCTGGGTCAGGTTCAATACATACATCAAATTCAAGTAGTGCATCAATTTGTGCCTGTAGTATTGGCATACTCTTCAGCAATTTTTCAGGAGCCATTGTTCTCATTACACCATCAGCTCTGCAAGAGAGAATACAGATTAGAAGCTATGGTGTTTCCTCTTCCTCTCCCCAAACCTATCTGCTGCCTACACTTAAGCTTAAAGCTGCTTAAGAGTTTGAACAACTTGACAAGAAATAACTGCTATGGAAGTACTCAGAGAATTGACAGTGCTTGTGCATTAACTTTGTTATGAATAACTAATGAACACTTATTGCTAAAAGTACTTTTTAAATGATATATCTATAGTCACTGAACACAAAAAATACCTCTACAGGCTGCCTTTTTTTTCCCATCAAATGCCACAATATATGTATGTCAATAACTTAAATCGGGCAATCGTTGCTAAGAGCTTCTTACGTTAGCACACTTTCCTCTAATTAATTCTATTACTCCTTCATAACAATATTACTGATTTTGAACTGTCAGTGTTGCTGGCCTTTTACTCCAGTTGGATCAATTAGCAGTCATGGATGCATAGCATCTCTTATTTGCAGGCCACAGTCATCACATATGCTGATTTTTATTGCTAAATACCCAAATGCACTCAACAACCATCATGTATTGACCCAGTCTGATCACTGATAGGTATGGTATCTCCTCTTTGGGAATGCATGTCACCATTCCTACTCATTTTATGCTGCACTCTGAGGCACCTTGAGAACCAGAAATAAAACATACAGAAAGGCTCTCCAGAAACACATAATAGTGTAGAAATCGAAGGATGCCCAGCAACCCAAACTTACATTTATGTAACTTGAAGTATTTTAAAGTACCACATGTCAAAGGAAACTTAGGACTGCTGGATCAAAGCGGTCTGCTGGATCAAAGCCTACCTGTAATACCAATCCCACTAGCTACTATCCTTCACGTCACAAAGTTCTTAATGATTCATATTCCAGATGGGTTCAAGAGATTACTCTGGTCCTCATTAATGGAATGGCATGAAGCTACACAGCAAGAACAGCTACAGTAGGCCTTAGACTGTCTACTGGTTTAAAACAGCAGGAGAGGAAAACCTAGCAATGATGTCTGCATTAGCAGCCCAAAGCTGCAGAACATACTAAAACTGCTGGAGCAATCCCCATCATTAAAACAAATATCTTTAGCATGCAATCAACAAAACTACACATACAGTGGGTGTTAAGACACTTGCAGTGTAGCTAAAGCTTCAAAAGATAATCTGAAGCTATGGATCACCCAGTTAGAGACCAAAAAAAATGTTCTGACAGATACCAGCACACTACTCTGAGTATGGTTAAGTTTTTTTTCTGTGCCATATCACACTTCTGTTTTTTTAAACCACAACTTTTGTAGGAAAAACAACTCAGCAGTTTACAGCCTCGTTCCGTTTGGTTTATAACTGTTTGCTATGTATCCTGCTAAGAATTTCATGTGTTCACTTGAGTTTTCCTTTGTAATAAGTCATCTTTCTTATGGAAACTATCTGGAGAGTAATGAAACATCCTAAATATAGATGCAGAGCATTTCCTTCTCCAAATTCTAAATGCAGTTTCCCTGCGGCACAATTTAATAGGAGCCTGATTTAATACCTCGCACTAAAAGCTCCCAGTTCCTCAGGGCATCTTAGTGCAGTCTTCAGTATTTGCCTCAATACCTACAGTCTTTCCTCTTCACCTTGTGCAATTTTAATCAATTACAAATACCTAAGAAATCCAACCATTTTGGTGTTTCATTGTGGCTAAACAGAGAACTGAAGAATGAAGTCATTAAGAAAATAAAATTAAGCATAATGCCAGAAGCGGCCTTCTATGAGTTGAGCAATCCAATAAGTTTATGTATCTAAATTTTGCTTACCCTTTCTTCACTCTTGCAAAGTCAAATGCCATTTGTCTGTAGGAAAATGCTTTTTCATTCAAGTATCTGCTATATCGCCTTATAAAGGCGGACATGTCATAACCTGTGTAAAAAAAGTTACATATTTTACATTCAATTTTGCATTGTAGGACATCTTCTTGCTTCTGAAGAAAGAAACCAGCAGCGTAGCATCAAAACAATCTACTACTCTCTACTACAAACTGATGCACCCAATTCACAAATGGGTGGTTTCCTGTGGAAACTCGCTGATGGCTCCAACATAGTTATGGGGTGACACTACTTAATGGTGAAATTAGTTATCTTTCTGTCAATATGAAAAATGCAAGTTTAACAGAAAGTTTGTACTTAATTGTTACATGTTTTCCAAGATAAAGATTGATCTCAAATTAAAATTCCCATTAATGAGGTTGCTATACCAGAGATCTTCAAGGTACATGATTGTACAAGAAGCCTCAAACCTCAATGACATTCCAACCTACAAAATTTCTAAACAGAATTACAGTCCATCCTTCATGTTTTTTCTCTTGAAGTTTCTTCTTTAAGTTGCTGAAATGTGTATAGAAAGCAACTGATCGCCCTCTTCAGTATTGGTCCCTTTTTGTTACCTTCCTTAAAATCCACGTTCCTCAACTTTGTAATCAAATGCATTTATGCTTAATATTTCTCAACACTAAGCTTCTCTGCAAACTCAGGTTTCTTACTACAATTTCTGATGCCTCATCGTCTGTGACACAGTGATGTGTTAACCATGAAATTCCAACTGAAGTTTAAAGAGCAGCAAAGTACACAAAAGCATGCATTGGACAGAATTCACATTTGCTAAGTACCACTACCATTGAATGTGCAAACCCTGTTTCGGTTTGACAAACAGAGGTTTACTATTCTCGGGCTTTCTTCCTGCCCTTTGTTATCATTTCTAAAAGATGATCAAGCCCTTTTGGTGTCATGTGCTTCCAATAAGAGATGGACAAACTTGGTATTGCTTTATTTTGCTTATTTCTTTAGTATCCATGCATTCCGCATACGTTCTACTAATATCCGTAACAGCTGAAAAATTATGTTTTCTCTGTTTTCTAGAACAGCTCCCATCAAACAAGCTTTTCCTTCTTTAAGTGAAAAAAACAAGAAGATTCACTAATAATTCAAAACCAAACTAGAAAAGCAGACTAGAAAAACTTTAAAGAAAGCGACTCCTTCATTTCTTCCTTGAGCCTTTTAAGTTCACTATTCAAAACAGAACTAGATAATTCCTCTGGTGCCATTTTTTGGTTTGCTTATTTGCAAACAAAAGACCTATGGACAAACATTAAAAAGCATTGTGTCCCTAAACCAATTACCATTTAGGACTGAGTAAAATACAAAAAAAAACCCCAACAACCCTAAATAGTAAGGGTTCATTTTATCATTAACTCACATAGGAGTTAAGCAGATAGCTGATCTGGTCCTGATTTCATCCAGCACTTTTAATGGAATTTTATAGTTTCGCTTTTTGAATGAAGATTTTGCAGCAACTGAGAAACACTGTTTTGAAATGATCTTGCAGCTCTCATTTCACTTGAGCTCCTGTATTAAGTGCTTCTAAAAATGTACTACTGAATCCTTTTAATATTATTCGCTTCTTATGAATGGAGAAGTAAATTAACAATACTATCTTATTTAAGATCTTATTAAGGTAACAGACAAGAATAGGCTTACCATGAGATCCACTTTTGTCCAGAAAATTGCTCAGGTTGAACAATGTGTTTCTAGATGCCAGGTACTGAATGAATCTCTGCAACACAAAGTTATTTCTTATCACAGGCTATATCTGCAGACTTTCTACCTCCTAGCAAGATTACTAGCCTAGCTCCAGTATACACACAAGAAAACTCAGATTTTTGTGGTAGCCTACTATGTTTTTCTCAGAAACTTTTTCATAAAGATTAATTATATTTAGCCTGAATCTCTACTGAATATCTTAATACATAGGATACGTAAAAATAGATTCTGTACAAAATATCAATGAAGAGGAAGGAGCAGTAAGAATAGCTAGTTCTCAAAGAGATTTGAGGAAGCACAGGATTTATTTGCTTGCAAAACGTCATGTCCCAACTTCTCTATCCATCAGCCCTCAGTTTCAGCCAAGCTGAGGGCCTAAGAACAAGTAGGTCTCACACTGAGAACCAAGGCCAACAGACAGAAGCAATTGTGGAAAACAAATCAGAGTGTTGGCCAAAAGTTGGAACGTAAACAGAGGACAGGAGAAGCTTACAGGGCAGCATCAGATAAGTTCATTGCAAGAAAATACTTTATACATTGCCAGGAAGGAGATGTTTTACAATGCTAAAGTACTAATGCTTTTGGTTTTACACAGACATATCAATCTATTCAGGTCAATAAAAGCAACAGCAAAGACAATACAATCCAAAAAGCTACTGAATTGAATTTACAGGTCTAGGAGGAGTTTAACAGTCATGCTGAAAGGGCTATTTGGACGGTACTACACACAAGCTCAGGCAATAACTTTGATTCTCTAATGTCTTCCAGGCCATAAAAGGCCACTGATAGCAGAACCTGTCACTACACACGAGATGGGCCATCAAGAATGCAAAACCAGCATCAGAGCTTCTCCTTAGATTTTGTTCATCGTAGACAGAAGCACCAAGTAGTCTTTAATTCTGCATAGCTCTACATTCAGAGAGCACATAAATTCTGTCACTATATTGAGGCAGGCTGCTCCTTGCTCTAACTCTGCAGTTATGTAAATGAGGATGCAGATAATCAGCAGGCCCAACTTAAACTATAATGCTAAACAAAGTTTGGAAATTGATGACTTGCTTGTCATAAATAAGCATTCTTGCCCTTTTTTCTCAGGTCCTTACTGGGTCTGAGAGATGTCTTTCAACAACTAACATTTTCAGCCTTCCGCTTACCTCGTTGCCATGTACCATGAGATGATGCGTGGTAACTAAGGCCTTGAATACAACCACCCAGCTACTATTCGTTGCTCGCTCAAACAGTGTATCAGCCATCTGAGGAATATTCACATTTGTTTCATTAGTTGCTTGGATCAAGTCTGTAGGAAAGACAAAAGGAAGGTCTTAGGTGCTACAAATAAGACAAGTAAGTTTGCAGCATGGCCAAGCTCTCAGACACCAGCCTACAGGCCATGGCAGTGACAAATTGCAGATTCAGTGTTTAAGCTATAAAATAAAAAAAAAGAAAAAGAAAAAGAAAATCGTTGAAGCTAGAGTAGTACAAGCTGACAGTGACGCTACTCTGGCTCTCCTTTCCAACAACTGTGTCCTGAGCTATGCCCCAACCCTTCCTCATCTTCATCCCAAATGATTGTGGGGTACAGAACACTACGTGACTACTGCTTCCACAAGGTAATTGTGGCAGTTCATTGTCTCTGGGTTAGACTAATAAGTATTACCAAATTCTTTGCTTACAGGTAGTATGTCAAGCACGCTGAATCTAGCAATATCAGCAAAGACTTATCACCAGAAACAGATACTCTAGCCATCTCAGAGGTTAGAGTTTCATCAGCACACTACAGCACACCTCCTAGAGTCTTCACGTACCTCTCGAGAAAAAAAGTGCACTCAGACATGCATTAAGGCCTTTTCAATGTCCGGAAAGAAAGCAAAGATAGATATGATAGATATTAGGACTACTAATATCTATCTAATAATAGATATTAGGACTACTAAAGCATGAGTCCTCTGCATACAACTAGACATTCAAGAGAAGAAATAAGATACTAGTGTATTCAGAGAAAGGGAACAACAAGAAGATGTGGCTTTGGGTCCTGTACATTAGGAAGGTGCACACTTGCACATGGCTGTACCTGAAATTAAGATAAATACTTAATCACAAGCAGCAGAGCAGCAGCTTTCCACTAGCATCTCTATCCCACATCTACTATTAGGGTCTTTGATTTACTATGTTTATTACCTACAGACACTTGGTAGGTATCTGGCAAGGACTGTTTACAAACTATTACCTAGTTTTGGGAACACAATTGGAAAGAAACTGCATACCACAACTGCATGACTAAAGCCTGTGCAATGCCAGCCACAGTCCTGGCAAGAGAAGGCTTCACATAACAAAAAAAGCACAAAACACAGAACTAACTGTGGGGCTGAGACTTAACCTTTGAAGACCTAAGTAAAATAAGTTAAAAATTAAAAAGTTTAACTCCTGGACTAATCAGTATTTGTTACTAATGAAAATGCTCATATTTTCCTTTCCCTGAGATGGCAGTAACCATTGTTAATGATCTCCCACATATTTCTCCCCTCCCTGCCCCCAGCTAGAAACCCTCATCTCACTGTTCAAGTCATTCAGTGACAAAAGATGTTTTATCTTAGAAGCAGATGTGCTATTGTGTGATCATTGTACACCTCAACTGTCTGCACCTGTTGCAAACTCTTCAGTAGTTCAGCACAGTAGTACTTGTGTTAGCAATTGTGTTTCTGACTGAAAATAGCAATTGCAATTTGTCAGTTTCCTGACCGTGGAGTGACTTGTTTGCAGCTACAGATAAGCAAGGTTTGGCTTTAAAGTGTTTGTTCATTTTTCTTGTACATTTTGTTTATTTGGAGTACCTTCTGAAATGTGCAGTTAACTTCTACAGCCTCAGTAATCCTACCCTTGAAGGAAGCAGCTCTGCAGTCTAAGTATTACAGTAGTAAAGACACACTATTGAATGAAAGCAGTCCAGGCTCACAATTCTCGTTGATCTTGCTGTAACAACAGGCTAATAGTCTTTTATTCTGTAATGCTGATTAGTGCATTATAGAAGACTTTGGTCAGTAAAAGCCTAGAAGCAAGTCACAGTCTGCTTGCTGTCTGTTCACCCCCTTGAGAGGTTTTATTTCAGACAAGCATTTGCCTTTCTCACAAGGGAAACATGCATCACATTTGCAAGCTTTCAGTCTTAAGTTTCAGTACGTAGCTCACTATGGGGAGTGGAGGTATACGCTGTGTATTCCATCTGTGGGTGTTAGGTAATGAAACCATGGGGGATTCCACCCACAGCACTGCCATCAGGGCAGGCTGCAATGCACGATCCATATGTGCTGCTGCAGCACTGCTTCTAAGCCACTCAGTCAATTCTGATCCTCTCTGGAGTGCTGGAGGGTACAGCAATCACAGTCTGCAGCTCTAAATGTTTTAGGACATAAGTAATTATAGTGTGCTGAGGAGAGAGGTATGATTAACTTTAAGCGTACTCCTTTCAATGAGCAAAAAAGAATTAAACCACACATGAAGATGTTGTGTGCCATCTGAGTCAGGAGAAAAAACAAACTGAAAAATGGGTGAGTTATCTAGTTAATGCTTCCAGGGCTGGTTTCCATTCAGCCATCATAAAGAGAGTTAAGGAAGCCTCCTCTTAATTAGGAATTGTCAGCGTTTGGCGCCGCTGACAAGCACAGCTGAATTTATTGCACTCAGAGTTTGTTTTGTGGCTAATTGGAATTTCAAGACAAGAATCAGCAAAACTAATTTGCTTTCAGCAAGCTTGGGAAGAACAGGTATGAGGAAAAAGAAAACACAATTTAAAAAAAATCTAGAAGCTACATTTCTTCTAAGACACGCTGATCCAGATATTTACTGGCAGGACACAAGTCACAGGTGGATTTGTTAATATGAAAGAGATAATAAAAACTACTAGATGTAGAAGAGCACATCAGAAGCAATATTAAACAGTCCCGCAATGTTGATTCTGTCTGCTATACACAGAAGTAGGATGAATGAGGATTAAAGATGCCTTCATGATGAATTTTCTACTACTGCAGGCATACATATCAAATACACTGACAGCTGATCCCCAGAAACTAAGTTCAGATGCAAGTTACATAGTAAGAAAATGGGAATTCTGCAGCAATCACAGAAGTGCTTTCAGTGATACTCTCACAAAAGTGGAATCACTGAAGAGTGAAGACCTATATCCTTCACTTGAATTCATTTGCTTACTGCAAAGGACTAAATTACAATTGCCAAATCACAGTACATGACTTCTATTTCTTCTCTTCACATCTTGCTAGCTGATATTTTAGTCAATTTAGTTGGTTTAGAGATCCTTTTTAAAATTATACATTTCATTTGGATTTGAATATACTTTTCTGGTTAAGTCTTCAGATGCAAATTTAATACGCAAAAGAAAAAAATTCTAAGAAACGATAGCATCTTCTACATCAAAACTTAAATCTAAACACCAGGCTTTAAACTCTTTGACTAGACCACTTTTTGACCCACTCTTGAGATATATGCAGCTTATTCAGGTAAGAGAAGCAAGGCTAGAGTATGATCAGAAGGAGGGTGGCCAACAGGGCAAGTGAGGGGATTATCCACTTCTGCTCTGCCCTCATGAGTGTGTGTACTGTACTGTGCCCAGACCTGGGGCTCCCAGTACAGGAAGGATGTGGAGCAGTTGAAGAGGATCCAGAGGAGGTCACAGTGATGATCAAAGGGCTGGAGCAGCTCTCCTATGAAGAAAGGTTGAGGGGGCTGGCGAAGAGAAGGTTCTGGAGAGACCTCATTGGGGCCTTCCAGTACTTGAAGGGAGCTCACAAGCAGGAGGGAGACGGACTATTTGCATGGTCTGATAGTGATGGGACAAAGGGGAATAGCTTTAAACTAAAAGGGAGAAGATTTCAGTTAGATTTTAGGAATAAAATTTTTACAGGCAGTGAGGAACTGGCACAGGCTGTCCAGAGAAGCTGTGGATGCCCCATCTCTGGAAGCTTCCAAGCTCAGGTTGGATAATGCTTTGGGCAGTCTGATCTACTGGTTGGCAACCCCGCCTACAGCAAGGGGTTGGAACTTTAAGGTTCCTTCCAGCCCAAGTTCTTTGATTCCATGACTGCTGCATCTAATCCAACGTACTTTCATACAGTCTTCCTTCCCCACCACAACAAGGCTTTAAGTCATATGAAAAAAAAAAACACCAAAAAAATAATAATAGAAAAAAAACTAGCTCATTAATAATATTAAGTCAGTTGCATTCAATTTTTGTCCTTTTCAGAGGCTCAAGTGCAGCTCTCTTGGAAAGTGGAAGTTAGAAACCAACTGCCAGGCAGTGTTCTACTTGATTGGAAAAGGTGCGGCCCTAAGTTGCTTAGTTTTTCTAACTACTAAAAATGCGGAAGAGGTGTGATACACTGTCTTTAAAGAATTCTTGTCACAAGCAACTTCAAGTTCCATAAACTATGTATATTTGCTACTTAAAATAAAAGTGCCCCAAACATATTGCTCCGCTGACCATGGGAGAATGTTTTGTCTTTACTGCTTACATTTGAATTCTCTCCTTGAAAGTAATAAAACAGAAAGATGCCATCCAGGCCAGACCACGGCCACAGCAGATTGGTCAAGTGACTTCACAGTAGGAAAAGCCACAATGATTCAGAACGTAATCTTCTTCCTTCTTCAAAGAAGTAAGAAGTTCACTCTTGAACCTCATTTCTATAGAATTCACTCTAATTTAAATGCCAAAGAATTTGTCTCAGGTAAGGAGACAGGTTCAGTAAGCAAAGGGAAAGAGGAGAAATCTCTGCCCCCATACTCCCTTCCTCTCTTCCAGAATGCCAATTTCAGCCCTTCCCTCCACATAACCCTGTACACAGCTAGTTCAATAGATACACACACTTTTCCACCCAAAGACAAATACTGAAGAGTTTTCCTTGTTTCAGGAGGAAACATAAGTTATTCTGGAGCTGAACACATCACTTCAGCATTTTAATGACTTACCACAAATAGCAGCTGAGCAACACATCGCCTTTGTACTACATTTCTCAGGCAGTTTTTAAGTGTTTAAAATATACAAAATGCCACTTGCATTTGGTGGACATCAAGTGATAAGGTTAGGTCACAAAAGCAGTTGCCTTGGAGAAATGCCATTCCACAGCCTATCTTAATATGGTATACTGGAAAAAAAAATACTGTCATTAGAGGGAGAATGCCTTCTGTTAACAACTTGACCAATAACTTTTTGCATAAAAAATAACTTTTTGCATAAAAAATAACTTTTGTCACATATGGCAACACTCATACTTTGTTCTACAAGTCAGCTCCTTCACCAGTTCAAATCTGGAAGCCTTAACCAAAATGCACATTCAGTTAGAGAAGGAAAACAAAGCCACTGGCATCAACCAATCTTCTCCCAAGCCTTCAAAGTATTTATTTGTTTTCCTGTGAGGTATAAAATTGTTCTCTCCATCCATACAAGCATTAAAGCCATCAACCCATTGGCACTATACAGAGTCCTAGATCTTACATGATACACAGAAACAAATTTAGAGGGAATGTACTGTTGCAAGATAATTTCTGAGAAGGATAAAAGCTAGTAAATTTTCTGTTGTAAGTTTACTGCTGCAACTGAATATCAGGACTCCAGCTGTGGCCTACGATTATCCTTCCATGAGGGTGAACAACGCCTAACATTAAACGTTGGTTATATCAATTTGTAACTCCTATCACTTGGCTGTTTACTGGACTATCGATAACCACCAGCAGCAGCTTTCAGCCAGAACACCACAAATACACAATCCTTCCTTTTCCAATGTGTTTGCCACATCAGTATGGGGTCATCTGCTGTAATTTCTGCCCTCCAGCATTTTATAATTAGCCTTTACACATGGTGATCTTAAAATCCAATCACACCTGGCAGAAAGTGGTAATCAATAGAGGCATGGTGCACAAGCTGTTTGAGTTGCTACACTGCTGTCATTTTTATGCTGAGAAGAACAAATTCTCTTTAGTGCTCTCTACCCTCAGATGATCTGTATTGCTCAGAAAAATCATTTGCTTTGAATAAGCCTGTAGAAGTGTAACTTACAGTAGCCCATAAAGCAGTTTGTAATCCACTACAAATCTGAATTAGCCTTGAAATACATTGGAAGGAGCCTGATGTTTTAGCTGCATTATTTAGCTGCTATGTACTGAAAGATTAAAAAAACTAGGATGGAGATTAGAAAACATACAAGCAACTTCAGTGCTATGTTTATTAGCTATAGCATGCATGCTAGAAAAGGGTCAGCTGAGTAGGCAGCCCAAGCAGCTGACAGGTCTAGTTTTCAATATCCAGGTAGGGGGCCACATGTTCTCAGCTGCTTCAGTGGGATTCTTATTGGTGTCCAGTTACTTCATCAGCGGGTGTCACATGATGATACAACCTTCAGTATAACACCTGAAAATAAAAGAAGGCCAGAGTCCACATGCTCCACTGAATGGACGAGCCACCAGCAGCTGAAAATGGGGTGAAATTCTGAACTGCAAATGAAACGCTCACAACTACACAGACAGTCTTGTTGAAAACCTACCTACAGGAAATGGATACCAAGCATGATGCAAACCTGCCCATATAGTCAGTGCAACAGCATGCGACTCTCCTCAAGGCACACTGAAGCATAGTTGCATCAGCAAGTAATTTTTAACACTGGTGGAATCATTTCAATCCCTTTTGTCTCACATCTGTCATGCAACAAATAAAAAGACAGCAAGACTTCCTAAAAGCAGGAGGCTGCCTCACATGTGAGTGCTGCACCTTAAAAGAGGTTTTACAAAGCTGGCTGGTATCCTTTAAGGTTAGAAGGAGCACCCTCTCTGTGCTAGAAGAACAAATACAACAGGGTGAAACTAAACGTTCAGTTCCTTGAAGATCATTCCCTTGCATCACAGCAGTTTAACAAGAATCTTCTGCTTCTCCCAGCCAGCCAGCCAGTTGAGTTTAAGCCTCAGAAGCACAGACAAGCAATCTACCAGTAGACTTAATTCTTCATCTTGAAGCTTTTCACATACTGCACATCTCTCAATGCTACAAATAAACAAAATTAAAATAAAATAAAATAAAATAAAATAAAATTGCTAATCTCAATAGAATATACACCTGAGAGGTGGAGGATGCACTTAGGACTACTAACATTTAAATAAACTGACAGCAGTAAGTTGCTAACAGTTCAAAGCCACCACCATATCTGGAAGATGCACTTGCCACCAGCAGTGGAAGTCTCTTATCAAGTACTGAGAAGTGGGGAAGTTAGAATCTGTCATGCAGGCTTAAATCCAGACAACAAAGCTTCATGCAGAGGCAGATCTCTAGACTGAAATACCAAAAAGTGTCAATTAAACTCCTAAGCACACCGTGGAGTTGAGTTTTTGAAAGGTAACTTTTCATAATACTGCCTAAGCATTTTCCAGCTTCTGAGTAAACAACAAGAAGTTCTTTGCCCTCATTGAAAACACTGTAACTTCTGCCTGGTAATATTCCTGCCATTCACAAATAACAGAAGAATATTTGCATAAAGCTTAACATAACCAGAGAGACTCACCATGGCTTGGAATGAAGAAACACATCAGAAAGTCACAGGCAAGGTTCACACATGAAAATAGTGCTCTGTTTTAGAAGCTAGAAATGAACCATTGACTCATGACAAATCGTACTTGTTTTCAAATACTGGCACCTAAGATATGCTGACTTCCTCTGGCTTGCTGCCCCTCAGCAGAATGTTGGTTCCCCTGTAAACACATTTAGATGAAGCTATAATACTTGGATTAAGAGCTATAGGCACTATGACTGCACTTTGGATTCCAGAGTCATACAGTAAGATCCAAACCCGTGTCTCCATTTGAAAAGGTTGGGTTTTAAAACTCCAGGGTTGCTAAAGAACTGATGTAATGATTTCTTAAAGTTAGTGTCTATACTCAACCTCTACATAATGAGAAGCAGCAGCTTTCAGAGCCAGGAAACAGGCCAGCTGGCTTCCCCCTTTCATACAAGTCATACACTCTCTAAAATGAGAAGTGAAAGGAAGAGCCCCTTTAAAAACAGTCTGAACTCCCACTTAAGTGCATCTATATGGGCTCTTTTAATTACATGTAAAGATGCATGCTCTAGCTAGTGAAGTCTTGCATCATGGCAAGATCACTGTCTTATGTTGAGGACCTCCCCACAAACTTGTTGACTTGAATAAATTTTAAGAGCGTAGGCAACAAGTCACTATGTTTTATTCATGTTTTGAGTAATCATGTCTTCCTCTCATTTCTACAGAGTACCATTTTAGAACATTCTGTAAACTATCAGACTTAAGAGATACAAAGAAATTATGCCAGAGGCACTAAGAGCCTGCCAGTCTCTGCAGGCTAACAGCTGACCATCTGCTATGGAAGCATCCACTGCCGTTGTGTCATCCACACTCGTGCCAAATCAAGGTCCAGTCTGAGGCAACTATACTGTCAGTAGTCACGCCACAGTTTGTCCCACCTCATTAACAGAATGCAAAGTTTAAGACACGTTCTCGAAAGGACGTTTCTCTGGTCCTTTAAAGAGACGATAGAACAATCTTAGCTCAAGTAGACACCAGCATCTTGAATCTGCCCTTACCAGTGTTTTACATTTCAGCTATAACCACATCTACTAAATAGCTAGGGAAGGGAAAACAAACAAGCAAAGCCATGCCTTCTTTTTCATTCCTTCTTTAAGGATATAAAGCCACCTTGACAAAATACACAGCTGAATCATTTTGTTAGAGCTCTGTGGCCCAACTACAGCACTGGGAGCTCCTGTCAACCTGCCACCTAGCTGTGGTAATTTTGCATGCTGGCTTACAACCAAAAAAAAAGGGTTGATTGTCACCAGTTAGCCTCAAGCTGCAGATGCATCCTGGCAGCAACTTGCAGTTCTCAGTAGATATTAGAAGCACAGCATACCCTTTGGTGGCCTTCAAGCATGACCATGCCTGTGTAGTCACACCATCCCACCTCCCACCCCCCCTCCCCCAAGAAATATCACACACATTTGATTTTTATCAACAGCTAGAAAATAGACTCTAGCAAAGGCAATCAACTGACACAATGTCTCAGCTCAAATGGCCAAATTACATGTTACAAAAATACACAACATTAGCATGACATCAGGACTTCTCAGCATACAATTCCTTTCATTAAACTAGAATGAGATATAGATAAAATCTTTAAAAAAAAAAAAAAAAAGCATGAAATCACATCACCCTGGTCAGGGAGGAGGAACAGGAGGGTATTTCGACTTGGTTAGTCTGGGAGTCAGTAGTAAAAAGCGTGCTGTCTCTTGCTATACTGTGCCTACTAATGAGCTGTAAACCTCAGATGCCCTGTGGATTCTACTATTTGCTAGCAGCACAAAAAACACTTTATTCCATGTATATTCACAGTGATACGGTCAAGTCTTGAAGGCTGACACCCAAAACCATCTGTGAAACTAGTTAGGCTGCTGGTATATTTCCTCTCTGGTGGACTAGAACTGTCAAGTACTGCAGCAAAAATAAGTTGCACAATCTGAAGAGGAGAATTTTATGAGTGCAAGCAGCCTACTGACTACTAGTCATGAATTGACTGCTAGTTACAAAGCCAGGAGGAGCAGCTGACACACCAGAAGGCTGTGCTGCCATTCAGCGAGACCTGAAGAGCAAACTTATGATGTTCAACAAGGGCAAGTGTGAAGTCCTACAGCTGAGGACAGATAACCACATGCACCCGTACAGGTTATGGATTGGGGAAAGGAGCTCTGCAGAGAAGGACCTGGGTGCTCCAGTGGACAACAGGTTGGCCATGATCCAGTAGTAGCCCTGTGGCCAAGAAGGTCAATGGTATCCCAGGATGCATTAAAAAGAGCACGGCCAGCAGGGTGAGGGAAGCGATCCTCCCTCTCTACTCTGCCCCGGTGAGGCCACATTTGGAATACTGGGTCCAGTTCTGAGCTCCCCAGTTTAAGAAAGATAGTGTTTCTAGAGAGAGACCAGAGTCAGGCTGCAAAGATGACTGAGGGCCTGGAGCATTTCTCTTAAGGGAAAAAGCTGAGTGAGAGACCTGGGACTGTTTGGCCTGGAGAAGAAAAGACTGAGAGAGGATCTCATCAATGCTTATAAGTATCTAAAGGGTGAGAGTCAAGTGGGTGGGGCCAGGGTCTTTTCAGCAGCGCTCAGCAAACAATGGCACAACAAGGGGCAATGTGCAGAAACTGGAACAAAGGAAGTTCCATACAAACATGAGGAAAACCTTTATTGCAAGAGTGATGGAGCACTGGAACAGGCTGCCCAGAGAGCAAGCATGTGGAATCTCCTTCTCTTGAGATATTCAAGACCCACCTTGACACTTTCCTCTGCAACCTCCAGCAGGGAACCTGCTTTACTGGAGGTTGGATTACATGATCTCCAGAGGTCCCTTCTAACCCGTATAATTTTGTGATTCAATGAACCCACCTTTTAAAAACTTGCTTGACTCTTTTTTTCAGAATGTTTTGTGAGTGAATTAAATACAATCAAAATAGTAAGATTAGAAGTATTAAAAACAGTTTTAACAGTCTACCATGTGGTTTGCAAGACTCCAGAAAAAGCAGACATAGCCATACTCCACAAAGTGACAAGCTAGCCTCTGCCAACTACTGCCTTCTAGCAATTGCCAACATCGGTTTTATTCGGGGTTTATTTAAGCCATCAAGCCCTCATCCAAGCAAAATTTTGGCCAGTAGGGAAGCTAAGCAACTACGCTGAGTCTGATGGAGTGGGATACTCTAGTGTCCACTTTCCAGCTTCACAGGGCAATCTTACTGGTACTGCTGACCAAAGGGGAACAAAAATACTGTTGCAAGCCCTCTGCTAAGGATCAGTGCCTGCAAAGCTCCTAGGAAGGCTTCTTACATCGTATCATTTGAGTTCAGGGTTCAGACTAGTGCTATATTATCCATATTTTTCTGTACATTAGAAGCCTTGTGCTGAGACTCTGACCCTGATTTCCCAGCTTGCTTTTGGTCCTTGCTGTTAGTTTTAATGGTATTTGAAACCCAGGCAGAATATTGTTCGTAATCTGCATGCTGCGTATTGAAGTTTGGTGATTCAAGCTTCATCAGACACTCACTGGTGTGACTACTTCTGTGTCTGTGGTATTTTCCCTATGCACACACCAGAACTTGTCCTTTTCCACCCTTATCAACATTCTGATCTGTGCCTGGAAAATAAGCTCCAAAAAGGAACAGCACATGTTAAGTTAATGATACTGTTTGGTACAATAGACTCATCTTTAGACTATAGAAAGACTAAGGGATGCCTTCAGCAATACCATATGTCTGTAACTGACTGTGGGAGATCTTTCTTATTTCTTTTCCTTGAGGACTAGGGGGTATATGTAGCACAGTTTTGGTAATGGAAGAGCAGCAGGGCTGACCTATATGAGAAGGGTGGTCTCTCTCTCATGGGCTGCAGGGGATATCGACTCCGGCAGCACCATGAGCCTCCTGCTCCACCTCTGACCTTGGTGGTCCCTCTGCTGATTCTCATTTTTTCACTTCCTGTCCAGCATTTCATGTCCCTTCTTAAATACATTTTCCCGGAGGTGCATCTGGCTCAGCTTCTGAGCTCAGCCATGTCCTACGATGAGTCTGTGGTGGCTGTATCTGGCCCAGAATAGTCTCTTCTCACTGTGCAGACACCCTGCTGCCAACACCTTGCCATGGACATTCAATACTGAAGGAAAGGTGAAGTGCAAAACGTGTCAGTTGTCTCAAGTATCTTGAAAACAAGCAGGAAATCACCAGATGCAGGTGTACCTCTGCTATATTATCACTTCTTCAGAAGCAGAGACTAACAGTACAATCAATTCTTCTCTTCAGTTACAGTTTCCTCTCAATTTCAAGACTAGAAGCTCTTCAACCTGCCAGTAGGCTTCAAAACAGAAGAGGACACCAGGTGAGGAAGTATCACCCACCACTGCCATTTTCTCCATCCAGCAATAAGCACTGAATAGCATCCAAAATTCTGTGTGCCCTTCAGACTTGTCCTGACTGCAATCTACTTTTAAGTACTTCAGAGGATCTTTCAAGAAACACAGACACAGGACCACTCCAACAGAGTACTTTCTCGGACACTACACAGAAGTCTTCACTAGTGGGACAGGCTCAGGTAAGGTGCATAGAGAAGATGGACTTACGAGCCAGGTCAGGAAATCAGACACACAGATCAAGTCAAACAACAGGAAATAAAAGAGCAGATTTTTTTTTTTTAATTATTGTTTTTGCCAGTGACTGCAGCCCAGGGGTGTAGTGTTTCTATACTACAAGAATGTGATGAGATATTCAACCATGAAACAGAAATGATGAAAACTATGGATGGGTCACTGTATTACTGCTCTGCTCTTCCAGAAGAAGAAAAAAGAAAATAAAAACCACATACCTTTTTCATCTGTGCAGAACCAGAAAATGCTAGACTTCATTTATATAAAGGAAAAGTAGCCACACCATACTGACCATTTCATGAGCAAGGGACCACAAACAGAGCAGAAAAGGCATGACTGCTGCATTATAAAGGTCTACTGACAGAAGTTATTACAGTAGAAAGGCCCAACCTGTCCCAAAACTGGTCATTCGTGACCTTGGCAAAGAGTTACTAACAGAAGGATCTTGACTGCTGAAAACAGACTAAGAATATGTCTTCGGTAGCAGAAAAGCCAAGGGGAGGGAGGGTAGAACTAATGAATCTAACTTTATCAAGTTACACTGTTTGGATAAAAGGATATTTAATATTACAGTATTAACCCACTCTTCTGTTTCCTGTCCTCCCTCTCCTTAGGCACTTCACCATAAGAAGACAGAACAGTTTAGATGCACAAGATCGAGTGATCTTGTTCAAGTTTCTGCCTCAGAATCCTAACTCAAACTCAAACTTCTATCCAGGTTCAAACATATTTTTAAAATTTATTACTTGGCCAGGTCTTACCTTAATTAAAAGGGGAGCCTTCTCTTGGTACACATGCCTCAAGAACAGTGTTTAATGATGCAAGGATGGGAACAGAGGTAATGCCATAGGAATGTTCAAGACTAGCTAAGACTTCTTATTAGCTCCCCTTACCCATTACAGCTGTTTGTACTCCTACTCGGAGATTTACACAACTCCAAGTAAAGCAAGTCCTCAAAATTGTTTTGAGACAGGACACGAGCTAAGTCCACAAAAACAGACTGCTATTCACCACAGAGCGATGTTGACAACTTTCAGGGGAAAAAGGTGCTAATCTGTTATCCACTATTGAATGGCCTACTAAAGTAAAGAATCACTTCCTTGGAATGTTTATTTTCTGGTGAGAAAGAGAGACTCATTGGGATGACAAGAATAAATTCACAATTCAGAATACATCCTAGCTGTGGCAACAAAAACAAGACACTGTACTAAAACTGATCTTCATTGAAAACCATTTCTCTCATATATAGAAACTATGACAAATTATTTTTTTATATCTCACCGTATCTTATTCTGTAGTGGTTTCATTAGTAGAGTGTGAAGGATAAAGCCTGCTTTGTGCAGAGATTCACTTATTGGCCATTTTTTGAGAGCAATTCCACAGCCATCCAGACAAAGCATCACCTGGACTGCAGAGCAATGCAGCACTCATAAGTCTGTGCTACTCCCTTCAGTAAGGGGCCACAAGTGCCAGCAGATCTGGAACACTCTCCAAACCACCTCAACAGCAAACAGCTTCTGAAAAACACACTTCATTTAATGCTAGCAGGCACTGATGCAAGTAACTGAAGATAGCTCTGCTGGCCTCCACTTTTCACAAGAGCCATCCAACTGGAGATATATATAATTACGTAATTATGCATAGTAATATCCCATAGCTTTTTCTTTACTGAGCCTGGGGAGAAGGCTTAGCCTTGCTTTTGGTCAATCACCATTTCTGTTTCAACATAAGAGACCACAGTAATTCAAATTCATCAGGTTATCCACACAGTTAGCAGGATACAGGTAAAAGCCCTTCAGAGACAAGTATCTGTATCAGCAAAACACTGACACCAGCCCTGCATTTCAGTTACCAACATGATTTAAACTATATCTCTTTTCAGAGCCTTTGTCAGCCACACACAAAGCTGCAAAATTAGACTTGAGATCCAAATACTTTTCTATTTCTGCAATATGCACACAGGTCACCTCCACAGTCACAGCAAATTCCGTCTTGATCCTCATCTTTGCTTCCACATCTCATGAAAACCTCCCAGCTTTTGATCAGCCCCTTGGAAGGGCTTCGGTCTTACAAAAACTGTTTTGAGGAAGGTAGGAGACATTACGTGGTCTTTCTAGGCCATGTAAGACATGGTATTAGACACTCGAGAGCTTCCTCCTGCTGCAAAACGATTCACCGATGACATAAGGAAAATCCCAACCATTCTGATCCTTTTCAGAAACGGGAACTTGTTACAAACAACCACAGATGTAACAGCCTCACTGCTTTCCACTTCACTTCCCTAACTGACAGATCACTGGTTTGTTTCTCAGCTAAATCCTTATAAGTAGGTCTGAACAGAGCTCCTTTGATTTTTTTTTCGGATCTATCATGTGTTTTAACATTTGAAAGTCACGATATGTCCTTTCTCTGAAAACTTCCCCCTGTTGATGCCTTCAGAGCCACCATCATTCAAGGCTGGATGCTTGCTTTGCCTCCCCACCACCAAACCCCCAGTGAAGCATTAGTACGGCTTTCATAACAAGGCTGAGAATGAAGCTTCTGTGCTGTGCATGAGTATTGTCCTCACAGTTGAATGACCACAGCTCATGTATCCTTAACATAGCTCATATATATATATATATAAATATATATATATACACACATCCACAGATTCCTCAATAGCCTCTTTCACTGCTTCAAAAATAAACACATAAATAAAACCACACTGCGAATCCTCATCTCCCCATGTGAATGCTTTTCTCAGTTGCTACACCTAACTGCAATTTATTTAACGCAACACAATTAGCAGAGGGAGATGAATCAGTATCACCGTGCAGACTTTAAGGCCTCTGTTGGAATGAAGGAACTACAGCGGGGAAGATACCAATTTTTCAGTCCAAAAGGATCAGAGCTCCGATGTGCTAGCTGCAGTGCCTGGCCCCAGACCGTCACTGCATCCTATATTTATGCTTTTTTTACCCCCACAGACATTTGGGAATTTGTGCAAGGTATGACTTCCAGCAGTAGTTCTCACTGGTATGAGAGCTGGAATTCAAAAAAAGTGGTAAATGTTACCAATGAATACAAGCAGCCTCTTCAAGCTTGGTTCTTCTTCCTTACATAACAAGTCTGTGCAGTACCCAGAGTCCATGCCAAGGGACAGCCACAATGCAGCATCCACAGCAAACCCTGCACTTGGAAGCTGTGCAAGTACCGAAAGCCACACCAAGGTAAGCATGAAGCAGCTGCTTTTGTTCACAGAAAACACTTCATTATACTTTTTTCTCCCATCCTCGTGCACATGGACTCACACTCAAACCAGGCTTTTTACCCCTGAGAGCAACTTCCCTCTACTTAAGCACTATTTACCAAAAATTAAAAAGAAACAAAACCAAACAAACCCTCCACACACCTTGCCACCCACTGTCTTTCTGTAACCTCCAGAGCTAATGCCTTCTGCAGAAAACACGACGACAGGCACCGTGTCCCATCCTCACAGGACTCACGTTCAGTGGTTGACCTTTCCACTTCATTTACAAAGCCCAGCTGCTAAGCGGGACGCTGGCAGGTAGCAGCCAGGTGTCATGTCACACAACCCAAGACACTAAACACAATTACAGCGATCCCTAAGGACGCAGAACCACTGTGCTGATAGTAGAATTACAGCTTTTAATAACGCCCTGTTCCGATCACCTCATGTATCTTCTCTTGTACCTACAGCCTTCGTTGTCAAAATCCCTCACACCTCAACTCAGAACTTAAGGTAAGTTTTAGCTTCCATTCCCTTCCCCTGGCCCTCTTGTGCTACTTATCCTTCAGCAATGCAGCCAACCACACAACTTGGAGCACAGCCCCCAGCCACAGCACTTCCTGCATGCAGTCAGGGGATGGGCCTCTGCTTCTCATTACAACACCAGGCCCATCCTAACACTTGCTCACAAGATACACACCAGAGTTCAAGGAGCTGCTTAACAATTCACAGTGCTGAGGAGATGTCTCAGGTTTAAGAGCCTGAGAATACATATTTAGAATACAACATTCTAAAATATGAACCTGATTTTCATTTATAGCCTGCAATTTTGAACGTGTGCATCTCCCACTGACAAGATTCTGTCTTTAATGATCCGAGATAGTTAAATGCTCAACTAATACACACAGCCTAGAAAACAGAAGATAAAATGAACAAGGACTTCTTCCCAGGAAGTGATTCTTCCCCTTCATCATGGGTATCTCACATGTAGGTGGGCAGGAAATGGCAGGGAACCCTACAGGCTTCAGTCTCTCCCAGTCTTGTTCCTGAAGTAATAATACTAGCATTAATATCCAAGCACAACTCTTTTCCAGACTTCATTACAGCACTAGCAAATTATTTCTACCTCACTTTTCACTTCAATCCTACCTACTCCAGATAGCACTTTTACTTCTCTACAGATGTGTGCATGCACATGTGTGTGTAGAATATATACACATTAATATTGCATAGACACAGCATGGTTTTAATTACAAGAGCCAAGCTTTTTTTTTTTTTCCTTTTTCTTTTTCCCTTTTAAAGCAAAAGTTTCTAGTAATAGACACAGTAGGACTGGCCATATACAGCCTACAGATTGAGAGGTGTCGACAGCTACCAAACATCAACAAAGGCGATATCAATAACCAAGAAATTTATAGTCAGTGGATTATCTACACTCATCAGAAGATTTTTTACTAACACACAAGAAAAAAAGAGAGATTACATGACATTAAGACAGCAGATCTGTGTTAACAACAGTTTATGCTCAAGTCAGTTTTCAGTCAATGGTGCTAAATCAGAATCAAAGAATGGCTTAGGTTGGAGGGGATCTTAAAGTTCATCTAGTTCCAAATCCCTGTCATGGGCAGGGCTTCCCCCATGACATCAGGCTGCCCAGGGCTCCATCCAACCTGGCCTTGAATGCCTCCAGGGTTGGGCATCCACAGCTTCTCTGAGAAGCTGTGCCAGCACCTCACCACCCTCTGAGTAAAAACTATATTCCTAATATCTAACCTGAATCTCCCCTCTTATATTTTAAAGCCAACCCCTTTGTCCCATCACTATCAGACCATGCAAATAGTCAGTCTCCCTCCTGCTTGTAAGCTCCCTCCAAGTATGGGAAGTCCACAATGAGGTCTCCCCACAGTCTTCTCTTCTCCAAGCTGAACAAGCCCAACTCCCTAACTTTTCCTTATAGGAAGGGTGCTTCAGCCCTCTGATCATCTTTGTGGCCTTCCTCTGGAGCAGCTCCAACAGTTCCACATCCTTCCTGTACTGGGGGTCCCAGGCGTAGACTCAGTACTCCAGATGGGGCCTCATGAGGGCAGAGTAGAGGGAGACAACTCCTTCCCTCTTCCTGCTGGTCACCCCTATTTTGATGCAGCCCAGGATATAGTTGGCCTTCTGGGCTGCAATGGCACATTTCTGGCTCATGTCCAGCTTCTCGTCCATCAGAATCCCCAAGTCCTTCTCCACAGGGCTGCTCTCAATGAGTTCTTCTCCCGACCTATATACATATCTGATTTGCCTCAACTTAAGTGCAACACCTTGCACTTGGCCTTATTGAACCTCTTTAGATTCCCATGTGCCTACTTTTTGAGCATGTCCAGGTCCCTCGGAATGTCATCCTTTCCTTCTATCGTGTCAGCTGCACCACTCAGATTGGTCTCATCAACAAACTTACTGAGAGTACACTCAGCATCTCTTTGCCATATATACAAAGCACTGGACATGGCTGAAATGCTGTGTTTCACCTGAAAGGTTGGCCATGAAATCATTAGCACCAAAATCTGTAATTATTTTCCAGAAGTAATACTACCTCCTTTGAAGAAAAACAGTATCATCAGAACTGCATTTGCATGCACCTGCACCAGCATTACTTGATAATGGACAGTAGCCAAGAGACTTCTTGATACAATACTTGGCTTATTTTCACTTCTGAGTGTTTTTTTACCATGTGTTTCCAGCATTTCCAACAAAAATAAATAAATAAATAAATTTTAAAAAATAATGGGAAAAGCACTTACTTTAGGCAGCATTAAAACCTGCTGTTGATACCTTGAAACCAAAGCTGGACAGTTTCTATGGTGAACAAAGCCAATTATCATCATGTAATTAAGTACCTTCACCATCCTAACTCCTTGGTGTCTCCAAGAAGGGCCTGACAGTTGAGTGGGTTGAAAAGAAGGAATTGTCAAGACAAAGCATTACAGGCTCATTGCCTTCTAAGAAACATTTTGACTTCAACCTTGTTTCATGCATTAAGCAGCTACAGCCAAGTCCAGAACAGACAAGAAATCTCTGAAACAAAGCCTCTAGCCATCCTCAATAAAACATGACAGAAACCACCAGACAGACCACGAAGATGCTATCAGATGCCCAAGACCTCAGCACCTGCCCTTACCCTCTCCAAAGGCCGTTCCAATCCCCAGCATACTGTCGACCACCATGCCATCACCTAACCTCTTCAGATGGCCACTATGGAGAGGCCATGCACCTGGCACAGCATTTGTCCCTGCTGGGCCCCACCAGGGCATGGGGAGGCAGCGGCAGGCACGTACCATTCTGCCATGTGCACGACCCCCTTCCCAGGCCGGGGCTGCGCTCTGTGAGGCGCGCTTTGCACTGCCTTCCTAGATGAAAGGCAAGAGGTCAAGAGGGAAAAAATGGCTGAAAGAGTGGTATTATGCAATACGAGAAGAAATGCAATAATAACTCATCGTCGCCTGGAGATTTCTCACAGCCCTTTCCACTCACGAGCTGGATTACAGTAGCAAGCCAGAACGCCCAAAGCCGCATCCCAGAGGGCCTCAGGCTCAGCCCCGGGTCTTCACTGCGGATACAAAAGGGATGCTTACAGTCCAGGTGCTTCTTCTTGGGCCCCATCACTTCATGCGTGGTGGCTTTGCAGACGGCTCTGGCTACGGCCGATCCCGTAACGCTGTACTGAGCAGCTGCGATGCGATCTGTCAGCGTCTGACCCGACATCTTCGGCTGCCGTTCGTGCCGCTGCCTGCTCTGCAGAGGCAGAAAACACGCGAGGGGAAGGGGCTCGCGGGCTGCGGGCCGTGGGGAGGCGGGGGCCGCCGCACAGAGCTCCTCCGGCCCCCCCGCCCTGCTGCGCGAACGTTCGCCTCGCCAGACAATTCCAGTGCGGCTGCCTGGGGCAAAAAAAAGGGCGATTTCAGACACTGCGGGGATAGAAAAAAAAAAAAATAAGGAGAATAGAGGGAGACGGCACAAACCGCGAACGAAGGGAGGAACGAAGGGGAGGAAAGCTCACCCCCACATCACCTGCCCGCGTCCTGCCCCCCGCCGCCTCCCCGGCCTGCCCGCCCCCCCCCCGCCCCGAGAAAGGGACGCCATCAGCGCCCGGGGGGGGTCAGGCAGCGCCGGCACCGACCTGTCAGAGCGTCCTTCCCTCCGTCCTCCGTCCTCCGGCCGCCGCCGCCGCCCAGACCCCCCCCCCGGCCCCGATAGCCCCAGGTGCGGGGCGGGCTGCCCCCTCCTCCCGCCGCCGCCGCCGGGATGCGCTGGGCGTGCACGGCCGGGAAGCCGCCGCTGCTATTTCCAGCCTAATCCTCCCGCAGCCTAATCCCCGCGCGACTGCCGCAGCAGCGCCGCCCCCCAGCCCGGTGCAGAGGGCGGAACGCAGCCGGCCCGCACGCCGCCGCAGGTCGGTGGCCCGGCGCGGTCAGGTGACACGGCGCTGAGGCGGGCCGTGCTCAGCCGTGCCGAGCCGGGTCGGGCCGCTCGGTGCGGCCCGGGGAGCCCCCCGCCCCGCCGCGCCCCTTAAAGGCGACGCCGAGAGCGTGGCGGGGGGCTGCGGGTTTCCAGGGGCAGAATAATAATAATAATAAAAATAAAAACGTAGCTAAAGAGAATAGCGCCGAAAGAATAAAGGACGCACAGCACCTTGCGCAGATGGGGAAGGCAGCAGGAGCCGCCGATGCTTCTTCCTCTGTCTGCGGTACGGTCCCGTGGTTAAGCTTCGAAATGATTCACTGAGACGTCCCCAAACTGCGTGCAAACTGGGCTTTAATGACCGCCTAAAGCTCTCGATGGATTCTCTGTTCGTTACTGAAGATATCCTACGGACCGCGGTTGTTGCGCCGGGCAGAGCGCATTGCCACCGCCAGCAGCGGCTCCGAGGGTGGAGGGGGCGGGGGGGGGGGTTGTATGGTTGAAGCCCAACGGAGCAATGTGCGGAGCCTTCGGAAATGTGGCGCACATGGATTAGCATAAATTGTCTGAACTTAGTTCTGGAGTAAAGTGATTTCGGTGGGTGGGGTCTAAGCGGAATGGTGCTGGTAGCAATTACACTGAGCTGCTGTAGGAGCTAATTCAAGAAGACGATGTGTGTTTTTAATTACCCAAATACAGCAGTGTGCGCAGCCAGCGCTGAAGATCCGTGCATAGGAGGCGATGGTTGGGTCGTGTTGTATGCAGACACACTGCACCATTTCTATTCATTGCACCAGGAGCACAGTGCTGCCTGGGGACTGTGTTCCATGACAGTATGAAACAGCAGCTTTTTCACTACCGCTTTTTTTTTCTTTTAATGTAACTACCCGGAGGTTTTTAAGCTGTAGGTAGCCTGAAAGCTCGTTGCAGCAATGCTCTGAAGTTCCAGTTCCTGTTTCTATAGGAAATCTCTTCTGACAAAAAATAAACACTTCAGGTGGTGCTTGTGTGCCCTGAAGAAAGGTGTTTGGCCCCTCCAGCTCTCAGTACGAGCCACACAGCCTTCCTTTTGCAGAACGCATAGATTCTTTCCAATTGCAAGACTGAAATGTTTTCTCGTGCACAGTGTTTGAATTTAATTTGAAGATATATGTCACATATGTTACTAACCGCCAATAAGAAGTGTTAGGAGCCTGCAAACTTTGAATGTTCTCATATTTGAGAGTTTGACCCTCATATACGGGAATCTCACAGTCCTATAGTGGGTGTCTGTAGACACAATGTCCAATTTCACAGTAGGAAAGATATTTAATTAGTGGTGTAACTTGTTATTAATTACCAGTGTGCATATCCTGAGCCAAGCTTAATGTAACAGCCACGACTTTTTCTGAACCAGTCCGTATCACTATCAGCAGTTTCAGTCACTGAGAAATCTTGGCTGTGTCACCAAAATCATGGCTGCTTATACTCACCTCTTTTTATATTTTCACAGTCAAAATGTTTAAACAAGAGATACTATAAATTTATACTGTTGACTTAAATGTATTTTTTTGCAAACTGAGCTTAAAAGAAAGGAATGATGAGATCATTCAAAATTTGTGTGATAAGCTGGCAATTTTCTGGGTCAAGAACTGGAGTATGCAAAAAGAACAGTTTGTAAGGTTTGTTAAATGCAGTGGTACAGAAGCATTTTTTGGAATGTTAAATTAATTTATCTCCCATTACTTGCATATTCGGCAACAAATAACCAGTGTCGTGAATACAAACCACTCTGAAAATGTCTTATTTATATCTGTATCACATTTGGTCAGCAATGCTCTGCATGAGGCTCCTCTTTTCCTCTACTTGAGGTCAGCACATGGATTTCTGGTGACCATGGCATACAAATATTTTGTTGAACAAAAACAGGATCACTCAAACACCAAGAGGCCCAAGTGGTGTTTCGAAGAAATCTTCTCAGTAAGCATGCTGTCTGAATTTTTGGTTCATGGTGATATTTTTAAAAAGTTAAGATGCTTTAAGAGAGTGAGGCATGAAGAGGACATCAGTATTGCTAAAATTCAAAGTAAAATGATGTGACCTAGCGGAGCTGCATTGCCTTTGGATTTTAAAGCACCTCCCCCCAAACAGATAGAAACTAAATCAATCAATCAATGCTTCACTCCCCAAAACAACAACAACAGCGACAAAACCACACCAATAATCAGAAAACAAGAGTTCAGGTTTGTGATGCAAACCATTTAGGAAATAGGAACCATCCTGAATGAGGAAAGACAATGGATGGAGCTGTCCAGGTCTGAACGGGTCTGGGATTGGAGTTACCATTCGATGAAGTTGTTCTAGGCACAGTCTTGAGGTCCCAAGGTGAGCTGGTTCTGTGGCTGATGGGGTGCTCTGGGAGGTCTGGCTGAGGGCCATGGAGGCAGTGGGAAAGTGTTCTTGCTGTTGACAATAACCCAGAATGAAGTTCTATTTCTTGACTCCTTGTAGCTGCGCTTTCGGCCTCGTAGTGAAGACCCTGACAGAGAAGATAGACTACAAAGCTGAGATAAATGCTCAAAACCAATTCTTAACAGATCTTGAAATAAGAAAAAAAATGTTGGTCTGTGTTAATCTTACCTTCAGGCCCCTACAGGAAGAGAAAGATGCATGTCTAGAGGCTGATCCATCTCACCTGAAAACTGGATTATAAAAGAGATGCCCATGTCTCAAGTGATGCAAAGCATGTTGGACTCTCAGTATTTAGGATATTTTAAGTAACAGTTTTCTTAACACATAGCCTCAAATATTATGTTCAGTTTTGGCCTCTCACTACAAGAATATTGAGCTGTTTGAGTGTTTGCAGGGAAGAACAACTAAGCTGATGAAGGGTCTGGGAAATGAGTTATGAGAAGTGATCAAGGGGACTGAGGCTACTTGGTCTGGAGAAGAGCAGGCTGAGGGGAGATCTCATTGATCTTTACAGCCACCTGAAAGTGCAATGAGGTTGCAATAAGGAAGTTTCAGTCTCTGTTCTCATGTGACAAGTGATAGAATGAGAGGAAATGTCCTCAGTTGTGCCAGAGGAGCTTTAGGTTGGCTACCAGGAAGAATTTCTTCACAGAGGGGTTGGTCAAGCACTAGAATGGGCAGCCCAGGGCAATGATGGTGTCCCTTTCTCTGGACATATTAAAGAGATATGGATGTGACACTAAAGGACGTGGTTTGATAATGGGACTTAATAGGTCAGGTTGATGGTTGAACTTGGTGGTCTTGATAGTCTTCTCCAACCTAGCTGATTCTGTGATTCTATTTCTGCATTATTTTTTGTTTCCCATCTGATCATCTATTTCCAGCTTTCTCCTCTTGGGCCATCCAGTTCTCCAGCCAGCTCTGGTGCTTTTTCCTCCTGCTTTTGCAGCCAGGCAGAGGGTCAGGCTGGTTCAGGCTCCATCCTGGTGATGTCCAAGCCAGCGGGATACCCAGTGCCATTGCTTTGCTGCTACTCTTATGGCCAGTGGAACAAACAAAGTTCCTGGAGAGGCTGGCTGTCACCACTGAGACAGCAGTGGACATATAAAATACATGTAGCTGTGGTAAGGGGAAGAAAAGGACTTTACAAAGGAAGTGCATCTTTCCGTACTTCTACTTGCAGCAGGAGTTGCAAAACACCAGGACCAGTAAATGCCAAAGTCATGAAATATCCAGGAGTTCCTATGCTTTGCTTCTCAGTGTAAGCTCATCTTCTGGTCTTGTGCAGTTTCTGTCCATGAAAATTCACTCCACCTTTGTAGCTCCCCTCATCAGGGCAGCTATCCTAGTAATTATCTTGGTTACTATGGCAATAAGTGCCAATGACAAATTAAAGCAAGTTGCCAGTTTTCCAGTCAGTACGATGGCCCAATAAGGAGGCAGCCTGGATATGTTCATGCAGCCAAAGCAGGCAGTTCATTAAATGTGAATTATTTCTCCTGTTTTATTCAGTTTTATTCAGTATGCTGGTTTCCACAAGGACAACCTTAAAATTTGTTTAATCTTAAAGGTCCCTACTGGTCTGATGAGATAATGGACATCATCATCCACACTGCAAAGACTGTTTCTTCTGCTGGAGTAACTTTTAGGTCAGGCTTAGTAACAGTACGCACTTCAATAGATCAGAAATAGAAAAGACACACAGATATACCAGAAGTGGGACAGAAAAGTCCAGTAGTCATGAAAGTCAATATCTATAAAATTCCTCACTATTTTTTCCCTCATTTAATTTCGTATTCTCTGTAGCTTCTCCAAGTCCAGAGTGAAGAAGTAGGTTGCTCTTCCACGCAGCATACTCAGACTAGGCTTAAAATACTTTCTTTTTTACAACTTTTCCCTTCTTTTGAGCATTTGTCTTATTCTACATATTTATTTAAACAAAACTACGTACCAAAAATTGCCTAGCTTTCTGCTTCAGTTTGCAGCGTGTATTTTAATATATTCATTAGAGATGACAGCTTTGTATTTATAGTAGACAGCTGTGAGAAATAGAATAAGGAATAAGGAAGTCAGCAGGTCAGCTTAAATGCAAATATTTAATATTCCATTGAAGCTGCCGATAGTGGGAAGGGGAACATCTGTCAGATAATTTAGGTAAGTCGTGAGAGGCTTCACAGATATTAGCGTGAGACAGATTTGCAGTAGTATACAGAAACAGATAATTTCCTACTAATTGACTTGTAAAATTTATTACTCATTGACTAATTGACAATCTTGTCTCTGAACGCAAAATAACGCTGAAGAAATTGATCAAAGCTGCATCATTTCCTCAAGGAGGAAAGGATACTGCCTGAAATAAAATTCAAATTTCATTTCCCTGTATGCCATATTTAACAAGAAATGGTGATCCATGGAACAGAGAATAGATTTTTGAACTACCTTGGCTATGGGAGCAGTAAGTTTTCATGTTCAAGCAAAAATAGTTCTGCTCTTTTGGGTAAAGGATCACTATTTTGTTATTTAGACTAACAAAGTGTCACCATTTTTCTGTCAGTGGTAAACTACTTTTGTAGTTATAACTGTAATAACTGATGGAACTGTGGTTGTGTTCTGGCTATGGCCATTGTGTATGGCAGTAGGTACTGACTATCATTTGTCTGCCTTCTGTCTGCCCATGCAATGCCAGCCCTAGGCTGCTGTACCTTGCATGGAGCAGAAGCGGTGCAAGTGGCCGAAAGCTTGGCTGAGGAGCAGCTGAGGTGCCATTCAGATGCACGATGCCCTTTTTGTCTCCCACCCTTTTACTTCTTTCCAGCTCTTCTTCCCGTTTGCACCCTTTCTCACAGACACCATCAAAGCCAGTATTGCCCCAAATAATAAAATAAATCCCCAATGGATTTACGTGAGCAAAGCTGCAGTGTATGATTCCTCTGGATCAAATTAGTGAAGACTTGCAAAGGATAAATCTTTTCTATATGCTTGCAAAAAGGAGAGGCTGTCAAGAGAGAGTTATTTCATTTCTTTGCTATGCTAAATCAGTATAGAATAGCTGTGGTCCTGGAAGCTGAGTCTCATCTCTCACCAACTGCCTGGTTCCTGACAGAAAATGAAAGTGGCAAATCATCCATAGCTACAAAAGGGGCAATGCTGTTCAACATAACTGTAGTGTCCTAGTGCTTTTCTGTAAGCTGTGTGTATTTACAGCATGTTTTTATTTTACTTGTTGTCCAGTATCTGTGGCAGCTGACAGACAGAAAGTGATCCTTTAGTCAAGGACAACATGCCACTACTAAAGAGGTAACAGCAAGCTCTGCTGGGTCACGTGCACTGACTTTGGGAGCTTTTATGCACCATAGGAGCAGGCCTTAACCAATAAGAACCTGATATACTGCAGAAAGAACCACAAGAAGAATTTGCTGACGTTCAGTAAAACACATTTTTGTTGCAGTCTGTGGGCATGTAGTGACATCTGAACCTCAGGACTAAGCTTTGGACCACATGCTGTGTACCCCATCTGCTGCTGCTCTGTATACACACAGCTGTAAGTGCAACAACAGTGAAGTATTGTCAGCCTGCTGATAAATTTCTCAAGTTGTAATTTCAGTGACACATTAATTCAGTAGAGGTTCAATAGATGTCAGACTTGTCAAATAAAAGTAACGTTTTCAACCCAGAGGGTAGAATAAATTTTAAGGGGAAAAAAAAGAAGCACATATTAGATTAAAAGTTGTAATACTTTTTGACCAAACTCTACCTATGTTCACTAAAAAAAAAAAAAAAAAAAAGCAAGGTAGGCAAATAGACACTTGAATGTATGATAAAATGCATATGTGTAGATTATTATATAGTAGCTCATATATATTATAGTATAGTATATAGTATATTATTATATATAATATATTATATTATACAGAATATTATATTATATATAATAAATATTAATATTTATTATATTATAGTAATTTTTTCATGCCTTTTTAACAATACTTAATCTTTTAATATTTTTAATGCGTATGGTTTTCAGCACACATAATTTAAAGCTCAGTCTGATAATGTAGGAGCAAACTTCATCTGCTCTTCTGATATGGTAGCACGTCTGGTCTTCCAAGCCTGAGGTTGCTCTTTAACCTAATCACCATAGGAGCCACCATAGGAGGGCACTTTTGGTTGCGTTGGCCTCTGGTGGCAGCTCAAGGACCGTTTTGGTGATGGGATGTGATCAGTCGGCTCCTTCTCCTGGACTTCATGCAGTGTACGTCTAATGGTCTTGCACAGTGTTGACTGCATCACAATCATATAAAAGACTAAGCCCTTCTGATTTTGGTTTGCACAGTAAACTGGGATTGTTACCAACACTTTAATACAGTCAAGTGCATATATCTAGAAGCAAATCCTGTAAGATTACTTGTTGGAAAGCTTTTACTCTGAAAGGGATTAGAGGTCATAGGAGGCAAGTAACATATTTGAACTTCCAGTATGATGCCATGTGGATAGATCTGGTGAGATGTATGGCTTTATAATCAGATCCACCAACAGCAGCAGGGTGTGATTTTCGTTTCTTTGTATGGCATGGATGACACCAGCAATACGAGACTGCTTACATTTTTGTTTGCATGTTCTCTGAATTTTTTTTTTCTAAAATGGACTAAAGCGTTAGGAGGCTCTTGCTGACCTCTTCACCTGGCTCCTCATGACAGACATAGGGACCAGGGCTACAAAATTCTCCATAAACTGGAATTATATAAGCCATTTGTTAAAAGAGGAAGTAGAAAAGAACAAACTTTTTTTTTTCTTTTCCTTTTGTTAGGAGCATTTGTAAAAGGTAGATGTTATTTACTGGTATTCTTTTCTGCTCCACTGTAGATGTGTGCAATCCTACCACTGTGTATCCTACCGCAGGGTTATGAAGTCTCTAGCCCTGTAATGAGCAGTGACAAATATTAAGTTCACTTGCCCATTCCTTAGCTCACTGTACACTCTGATAATGACCTTGTACTTGGAAAAACTTTATATTCCTGTGCAGAAGTAGAAAAGACCACTCTTGTCTGCACACACATCATGCTGGTAATTACTGGGCATGAATGTTGCCCAGTGCAGCCCTGATGCTTTTCTTCCAGCAGTTCACACCATGGAGCCACTCTTGCTTGCTTTCAAGGTATTCTCCATTTCTTTTCTGATTACGGAGGGATTTTCTTGTTCCATCGAAACTGCTTGTCCTTGAGTAGAAGTCCAGAAAACCTGTTCTTAACTTCTTGAAAATCAGGACTATAAAAACAGTCATGGATTTGATGCTGAGTAGACAGGTGAATTCCTTTTATTCTTAATGGTTATCCCTTGAGATAATTGGCTGAGAGAGCTGGGGTTGTTCAGCCTTGAGAACAGAAGGCTCCAGGGAGACCTGAGAGTGGCCTATCAGTATCTAAAGGGAGTATGTAAGGAAGAAGGGGACAGACTCTATAGCATGGGCTGTTGTGGTAGGACAAGGGGAAATGGAAAAACATGGAAGATTTAGACTAGATATGAAGTTTTTTACAGTAAGGGTGGTGAGACACTGAAACAGACTACCTGGAGAGGTTGTGGAAGCCCCATCCCTGGAGACATTCAAGTTCAGGTTGGATGGGGCTCTGAGCACCGTGATCTAGCTGTTGGTGTCCCTTGTTATTTTTTGCAGGGCAGTTGGACTAAATGGCCTTTAAGTGTTCCTTTAAGGGTCCCTTCCAACTAAAAAAGTTCTATGATGATTCTGTCATTCTATGAAAACAATTAACTGTTAATTACTTTGTGTTCAGAAAAAAAAAAAAAAAAGCCAAACACTTCCTGATGCCATGTTGAGTTCAACCTATGAGAAGAAAGAAGCAAACTTTACTGAGATTTTTCAATCTCTGTTTAGCTATCTGATGAGATGGACTATTTTCAAGTACTGAGTGCCAACTGTCTACTTGAAAGTGATGGTACTCAAGTATCCTGCAGCCCTGAGAAGTGTAATTTTTATTTTTTTTATTTTTAAGGTCCAAAGGTTGACAGGAGCAAGTTATCATGTTGCCTCATGTTGGAAATGATATACGTGAGAGTTAATATTGAGCAAAGTTTGGAGTAAAGCAAGGAATTATAGACAAGAACCAGAAAATGTGATGCTCTTAAGCGTGTACATTTATAAATAGTATGTGTGGCTTCATCAGTAAATTCTGCTTCCAGTGGGTAGAATGGCAAAAATGATCTCTAGGAGGAACTGTGATAAGGGAAGGGGCTCGATAATCAGACACTCCCAGAGTGAGGCCTTGTGAAAGATGTCATAGTACGGCCTGTAGGAGGAAGAGGGTAAAAATTGTTAGAAATATTTTCTTGAAGAGGAGGAGCAGCTTCTAGAGATAAACATGGATCAAGACCAAGGTATGATCACATACTGCCTGAAATGACCATGTTTACTGGCCAATTATTTGTATCCCTGGGTAGCTACTTAATTAAGTGCCTATGTGGAAGACTTCTGTCTAAAATAATAACTGATCCAGATCTAGCCTGAGTCTCATTTTCATGTATTGCTAATGGGAAAATTATGGCCATTATGGAATAGTATTGACTGTTGATATTTTTGCTTCACAATGTACTTTGCTTTCTCCTTCATTTCCATGATGTCCTCCATTCAAAGAACTCTGAGTATTTTACAAATGCTAATTTAACCTCCCAACTGCACTGCATGGAAGGTAAGCATTATTAGCCCCAGGGACTGCCTTCTCTTTATGCTGAGGAAGTGCTTACCACGTTGCTGGCATTATTAGAGACCTCACATAATAAGATGTTTGTAAAGCTACAGACCCAAGGAGCAAAGCCAATAAAAGGTTATCTTTTTTCAGTGTGAAACAATCCTGCCAGCTTAAAAACAGGAAGGAAAATGCAGATTTTTTTTTTTTTCAGTAAAAAACATAGAAAGGTTGTCATAGAGAAAATGTGTGTAATATTATACTCCTTTTTTTTTTTTCTGTGGGATGTGTGCAAACATGCTTAATAAGCATAAGAGCACCTGTGTGTGGTTTTCAGCTGTGTAAATAACAGTTAATAAGTCTTACTGCTGTAAATAACAGTAGAGAATGTGGAATTTTATCCTTTTGCATCTTTTTTCACTTTACTGTGTCAGACTTGGCAGATCAGGGCAGAACACACAGTATTTGTGGGTGTTTCATCTGGCTGAATTTGAGTGGGACCGCTGTAGAGGGAATCTAACCCACTGCATTATACTAACAAATTCATATTTATATGTTCTTTAAATAATTAATGATATGCATTTATGTCTCTTTAATAAGCATTCATAGGAATAAACAGCCTTTTCCGAATAACATGCAGACTTGCAGACTTTGCTTTTTAGTTACACTGAATTTCACTGGGATTACAAAACCTACCTAATAAATACTCAACAAAAGGACAGAATGTAGTAGGTGCACGTACGGCTTCCCAGTGACCATTCTTCTATGGCCCAACATGTTTAGCAAAGGGCATCTCTGACTTTTTTGAGTTTGTTGAATGCAGCACACAAAAGGAAAGAAAACAGAACATGTTGATGGGGATATATAGTAGATACTAGCTGCTTTTTTGCTGTGAGCTAAAGGAATACGTATCAGGAGTAAGTGCACTGAGCTTATTATCATTAGGAAGGGAGATCAACTCTACCTCTGCAATAGCAACTTAGTTTAATATTCTTGATTAATGGTGGTCTTAATGGTGTCACTAATAATAAAGAGACCCAGCCTGATTAACTTAGTCTTCTGAGCTTTCTTTTCTTCTAGGAAAAAAACACTTGTCAGTAAAGAATAACACACCATTTTCTTAAACCTGGAATGTATGCATTTTATAATATGTTACTAGTATTATCAACATTAAATAAAATAAATTTTTGCTAAGGGTGAAGTGCTCTTTATCTCTCAGGACTGACATCGGGGAGTTCGCTGAATCCATCATGAAAGTTTGATATCCAGAATGTTTGGTAGTTATTCTGATCTCTGATAATGACTTTGGAATAGATGTAATGAAGTGGAATAACTCATTTAGATTTCATCTTGTCAACATCATTATTAATTTAGAACACCCATTTTTGAAGATTAAAAGTCGCTGTCCACGATCTGCAAACAAAGAACTAAACAGAACAGTGGGGCTGGATTTCCCGTCTGCTGCCGTGCTCTCATGCCACTCCTGTCATGTAAAAGGTCTGGAAACATACCATGATCAACCCACAGCCATTTCTATTGGCACAAAAAGCAATACAAGGTTGACACATTGTCTCCTGATGGCCTTTGGGTAGGAACTATGGCTGATGTCAACCATGAATGGTGCTAATGAGGACACTGCAGTGCCTCATCATGGTTTTTCTAACCTATATTAGGCATGAAAGATAATTTAGTGGTCATTGCAATGCATCATATAGCCCACAGTTCATCTGTATTGCTGAAGCTAGGCCTAAATTACGTGGTAAGTCTTTCCTTGAAATGCCAGAGCAGTCTGCAGAGTTAATTCAAACTGTTAGAGACTACCATAGCACGTAAACTATTTTGATGATGATACAGGACAACACAGGAATGTGCCTGCGTGCTCTGGTTTTTAGTGTGTTTGTTCTTCACAACAATCAGACATGCTTGAAATGTTATTAGAATACTTCCCTCCCACCCTCCCCCCCCCCCCAAAAAAAACCCTCTGAAGAAAAAAAAAAAATTTGTTGCTGTATCACTGTGCCTCTCAAAACCAAAACCAGAACTCTTCAAGCATAGCTTTCTATTGTGCACTGGCAGCACAAGACTGTGGGGTAGTGGCTATGTATGCAAGTAAATCAGACACAGAGAGCTTTGTCTGTGTACTACTTGCATACTTACCGTTCTCTGCAGTAGTTACCTTGGAGGGGTGATGTCTGATTGCCTTTTCTTATGGTTCAGCCACGTTTTGGTCCAGTACTCCTGCAAGGAGTTTTCACAGAGATGCTTTATGAGAGTGTGGAAAGTAAGAAGAGGATATATGAAAGCATGGAACAAAAACAAAATGTTTGGCAGATTTTCTGTGTGTATTTGATGCAGGTTTAAAACAAGACTCTTGATTGTGCAAATTCCTTTATAATCAGAGGTCTGAATGACAGGAAATCTAAGACTCAGTACAAAGGCCATAAAAATGCCTTGATCCTTCTGAGACAGGGTGGGGTTAAGGAAGACAGAAATCATGAGAATCAAGCGCATTCTCTTTATGATGCCAAGTGCCATAAAAATGCAGGAATCCAAAGAACCCAGATACAAATATGTTTTTATTATAGTTATATCATTCACGTTGCTGCAGAGGTTTATCTGAACACTGAGAGCTTTTCTCTCTTCACAAGTCTGGAAGTCAGGACTAATTGCAACCTTTGCTATCAAACTCAACACTTAAAAGTATGACAAAATAAAAATTCTCTCTGACATTCCCAGAGCTGCCTTTAAGTTTTGCACTGAAGTTTGCTGATTTAGGGCAATTGAATGAGGTGGATTCCTTACCAGTGATGACCACTTTTTGTTTATATACTTGGTTTTGGCTCATGTTCAATCCACAGCATCAGGGAACTTCTTTTGGCATCTTACTGGAAAGTTAAATAGCTGAGATAACAATTCAAATGCAGACAAAACTTCACTTTATTTTCTCATTCTTTTTTTTTTTTTTTAAAGCAAATATAGCTAAGCATTTCTTCTCCGTGTAACACCCACAGCAATAAAAAAACAGATATTATAATCAGACAATATTTTTGGGTGGCTTAGGTCATTTATCACTCTTCTCCCTGAAGGACAGTACTAAATTACAGAAAGAGAAAATCAAACAGAGCATTCATAAAACAGCAATAAAAACTTGCACCAAACCTGCTTCAAGCACCCACTCAAGGGACAAATAAAAAAAAACAGCTACTTATTATGTAGTGATCTCAAAAAGGTATGGTGAGTCATACTCAGCTTGAAATTAGTTGAGGATACTTTAGGGATAGTTTCTTGAGAGGAGGTTACGTCAACAAGGAAACTCATATTGTTTTTAACAGCATCTAACTTGTAATATGTCTTTAGAAAAGAATGTGACATATTCTCAGAAGAATAATCACTGGGGGAAAAATGGGTAAAAGATTAAAAGAAGTTAGATACCTGTAACTAGGGAAACATAAGATCATTGCAGATTCCGTCATCAAAAGGGTGATGTCCTTGCCTTGGGCTGTTTCTATATTCTGTAAACTTCTTCAAAGTTTACGGCTCTATAAATGAAATTCAGAAATCTATCTGAGCAATTTATCTGCTTTTTAGCCAAGAAGTGGCACTTCTGAGGTACAATTCATCTTACTGTAAAACAGATACTTTCATAAAGATCAGATGATCCTGTTTATTCCTCTCCGTTGACAATTGAGGAAAGCCAGTTACTGAGCTCTTGCACAGCTATCTGTGGTGAGGACATCTAAAGTGACCTAAGATGACCCTTGGTCCTGGTTTCACCAGTATAATTAAAACCCTGCATCCTTTACCTCCCCACTGACACCACTGTTAGCTTGGAATGAGTGATGCCCACAGAGGTGGCGGGACAGGGTCTGCGCAGCCCTGTACAAGAGCTTTTGGGGTACATTAGCGTTATCAGCTCTAGAAAGATCATAACATATGGGAAAACTTGCAGTTTCTCTGTGAACTTCCACCAGGGATTTCAAGAGCGTAAACAGTTCCTAATAGCTCATGGTTTCAGAGGCTGCTGAAGTGCAGGATGGACACCTGGTCTTCAGCAGTAACAAAGGCCTCAGGCTGTGGCAGAAGTCACGGAGCAAGGCAACAGCTCAGCTGCTGAAAATACTTCAGACCATCCTCTCTGCAGTCCTCTTTTAAAACGAAAAGAGATTTTAGAGGTGGTGGAGGAATTAAAGCTCTCCGCAAATCCTGAGAAAATGGGTGTTAATATTCACCCTGGAAAGTGAGTGGGAGAGAGGGGAAGGAGAAGTGGAAGGGCATTCCCCATTTTGCAGAGGCAGATGGAGGAGGATCAGGACATCTGCTCCTGCAGCGGGCTGCAGTAGTGGCCACTTCCCTGGAATGGATCATCAGGAATAGGTTTCTGACCTATTTGTGCCACGTCCTTTTATCTCCTGCTACTTGCATGACCCAGTAATAGCAGAGGAGAGGGAGTGTGATTTACTCAGCTGCCTGCATACATGTTTGAAGGCCCCCTCTCACTGCTCAAGAATCCCATCCCATAGTACTGCACAGGACTGGTGAAATAATTTCACCTTTAGAATACCATCCTGTTCTCTAAGAAGAGAAGGAGTCTGCAATACTACATGTTTCTCTAGAAAGACAACACTAAGTTCTTCATCCAGTGCAAGTAACCAAAACAGTATAGAGGTTTGTTTTGTCCAAAGAGAATAAGCTGCCAATAACACTTAAACAAGTTCTGTGCTCGTGTCCAAGCTCAGTAATGCTTAGCCCCAGTGGCAGCTCTGGTGCCTTTTAGTTACTGAGGATGTCAGAAGAGAATCTAGTGACAAACTCTATGTATATGTGTGCGTTGAACAGTCCCCACCAAGGGCTGCCCCACTGGTTTGCACCAATCCAAACACCACATGAGAGGTACATGGCAGGAGTATGGGAAAGATATGAAGGAGTGCCTGCACAGTAGCCCTCAGTGCTTTTGCTAAGCTTCTGCAAACTTGCAAAAAGAAAAAACCAAACTCAACAAAACTCTTCTCTGCAGAAGGATAAAATTTATTTAAATCTCCAGGGAAGATGCGGGTGTTGATGTGTCTGCAGTGAAGTCCCTCATTGTGGAAGGAGATTTGCTGTCTATGGGAGCAGAGGAACAAGCTGTTCCTTGATGTGAAGATTTCGAATTTGAACCACAAGTCCCCTGAATGTCCTTAGATTCCCTTTTCCCAGTTTCTGAACTTGCATAAAGGTGAAAGATGTAGATCATTGCAATATACACTGCTTGAATATCTTGCAACAGATAACTGATGTGTAATCTTTCAGAACTGAAGACAGACTTCATTTCATTTAATGTTTCTCTCTACGACTCAGTGCCTTCTATGACTTCAAAATGCATTTGACTCTTGACTGATACATTTTTTTAGTTCTTTTAATTTATGAAAGTAATGCTTTCACTTCTGGAAAGTAAAGTTTGATAATTACTCGAACTTCTGACACATACAGATATATTTTTTGTCTATTGACAGATACATACTTCATTCCAGATTACTGTCTCATATTTCAGTAGGAAGAAAAACTGGTGTTTGATCACCAGCTAGCCAGTATTCTTGCTGCAGGATTTGAAGTCACGTTTAGATTTTGTACTAATTCTACTACCAAAAAAAACAATTATGGAAGATTTTACCGCTGCAAACCCTGAACTCAGCCCAATTTGTGCACACACTGGAGATGCTCATCTTTCTTTCTTTCTTTTTAATTAAATTCTGTAAGATCAAGAAACAGAGTTACACATGGCATTAATTTTGTATGGTTTTTTTTCTTTTTTCTGGCTCAGCTGTGATGGTGCTGCTCAGAACTTAACAAGCAATGCCTGTTTGGTATGCTTTACATAGTTGTCCTTCCTGGTTTGTTCCTCTAAAATCCAACCCATTCTGACATTGGTAGGACCAAAGACTGAAAATATTAATAAATCAGTGCAGTTTTTGAGATAAGGGTATATATACTTAAAGATATTAAAATAAACCATAATTTAATTCAGCGGGCTAACAGTCAGTAAAGGCTAAGTCCTATTTGCCTTATTTATGCAAGCTATTACACTGCAGTGAGATTAGTCACCTAACATCAGTAGGAGTTGGTTCTGTAACAAATCTGCAAACACGCACACACAGAAAATGGAGTTAATACTGAAATAACATTTTTAGCTTGCTCTCGTGCCTTTTTAACATTACAGAAGTTTCCTAATAGTGACAGTTTTGACCTTGCCTCTCCTGCTGTATGAAAGATGAAGTCAGAAGGCATGTTTTTTTCAGAGCTTAATATTCTCATCAGTTTTACTTGCAGCCAGGCTAAAAAAAAAAAAAAAAAAAAAAAGATAAAAGAACAATAAATTTTAGGAGAGCTGGTAAAAGAAAGCACTGCATTGAATCCGGATGGCTCCCAGCTGTCTTAATTGAACAAAGGGAAAGTTTCCAAATACACCTTCTGTATTGGCTGGCTGCCTTCAAAGTTCTCTCAAGCTAGACAGAAAGTCCTTCCTCTCAAAATTAAAACACATACTGAAAACAACAACAACAAATATTAAAATCTGTTGTATGAAGTTAGACCAGAAATGTTATAAAACATGTTATTTCACTCCAAGCCAACATCAGAATTAAGCTATACAATGTGCCTGTTTTGGTGTTGGAATAGATAGCACTGTTCCAGTTTTCATCATTGTATAATTTCTCATAGGGATAAGAGGCTGATTTTTTGAAGCAAAAAATCCTGTTCTTGTCAGTTAAATCAGCAAAAGTACTGGAGCGATTCCTGGTGACGTGGAAGTCAGTCTGCAAAGTCTGGCCCCAAGCGAGAAGCGAGGCTGTGGGAACCTGGAAGCAATCAGAGAGAGCCAACTGACGGCGTCAGAAGGATCGACTGCTGCTTGCATTGTTTTACCATCCAGAGAGAAGGTCAAATGGAAATACAACACCCCATCAAGACACACCATTGCTTTGAAACGCGGCCCCGTGGTCTGCCGCGGCCTCAGCTCTGCTCTGCCTGCTTTCCCAGCAGCAACGTGAGGGAGATGCCGCAAGGAGCAGCTGTTAGTAATACAATTCCCACATTGGCATTGCCAGCTGCTGTCATCTCTGGGAGTGGGATGGGGTTTCTGCATCCCTATACTTCTGGGGAATTGCCCCTGGTGACGGGGAGAGCCCTCCAGTCAGCTAAACATTAGCATTCGGGATTTAGTAGGCAGAAGTCGGTAGTAAAAGAATGCTCATGCAGGTTAGAGAATGCCAGAATTAGCAGAGTAACATGCGTGCAGCTCAGCTGGGAGTGCAGTTGGGGATGTCATGCCTGATGGCACAGCCACGTCTCCACAGCACTCCTACCCACTTTGCCTGGAGGATGGGCAGGCCTCGCCCCGCAGCAAGCACATCAAATATTCCATGTTCAGTGCTCTCAAGCCTTACTTACACATTATTAGTGCAGTTATTCAAATCCTCTATTGAATTATTAATCTCCTCATGAGATTTATGGTGACGATCTCTTTGCAATATTGTCACTGCTTACCAACATCAATTAGTGTATCCCTACAGCTCTTTTTTGAGGTTACGATTCCATCAGTTTTATACACAGGGACCTGAGACAGAGGGAACTGAAGAAGAGATGTTAAACCTAGAATTATTAAGTATTGCCTGAATAGGGTGCCCAATTTTAGATGCTTAGAGCCTGATCTTTTCTTTATATGTTAAAATTGCAGCTAGCAATTTTAAGAGCAGCTGTGAATGCTCAGCCCTGTTCTAATTTAGACCCAGATGTCTCCCGTTGGGCCACAAGAAAATGAAAAATGACAGAGGCAGGGACAGACTCAACCTCTCCAGGGCAGCATTCAATTGCCTGAGGTCCCCTGCCTCATTCACTGCACGTTTTGTAACTTCTGGAGTGAAGCTGGAGTCACACTGACAATAGCTCCACTGGCTACATGACAGTGAAACACTCCAATTACATGACCACATATGATTTTTCCACAGTTAGTTATTTCCACTTGTTCAGTGCGCAGAAAGAATTATCTTCATAAAAAATATAATATTACATAGAAACCTTCATTCTAGCATTTCCTTCTATCTTCTTCACTCTGTCTTCTACTGCATGCTGCCTGAGCCCCCTCTAGTGCATTGATGCACTATGACCCTGGGGACACCTCCATACACAATAATGAATATTTCTTAATAAGATGTGTGATCTTATTTTTTTTTTAAAGTTATGCTCTAGAGAAGAACAGTGTTGTGGTGAGAGCCCAAGGCAAAGAAATAGGATTTTTTTTTTCAGGAATTGGTTCTGCCATAGACCTTCTTAGTGACTTCGGGCACTCTCTACCCTTTCTGTCATTCCTTTTCATCATCTCAAGTTTGGGACTAGTACAACATCTGCTTCAGGGCATCTTTGCAGAGCTCGACTCATTGAGCTCAGTAGAGCGTCAGAACCTCAGGTAGAATGTGGTATGAAAGTGTGAAGTATTATGCAATCCTCTGTCTAAACAAGAGAGGTATGTTCATGGGAGGAGAAAAGAACTGCAGCAGACAAGAAATTAAACATGAGAACCGCAACCACATGTGGTATGCTTGGATGAAGTTGTAACAAGTGTGGGAAGGTAAGGCTGAAGGTGAACCTGATGAGGTGAATATTGAAATACCACTCATAGACTCTCATAAAGAGTTCTAGATGACATAGAAGAATGGAAAAAAAAATAATAAAGCAGCACGTTAAAGACAGAAATGATCATTTACGGCAAAAGGACAAAAATTATAATAGTTGCTTGAGGTAGTTAAAGATACTGGATTTTTTAAAAGAAATTTTATTGTAGTGAATCAACATCCTCCTGGAGAAATATGATAGATGGGATAAGTCTCTTTCATATGGGAAGGAAAAATTATAACAAAAGTCGGAGTCTGGAATTTCAAACTGCGATAGATGAATAGGATAAAAGATAGGATATGTTTTTTTTAGCGAGATGGTAACTGATCATGGGAACACACTGCTGCCAAGGATATTGGTGGATTTTCTGTCCCTTTGTATTCACAGCCATCTGGAGGAGAGGCATTAGTCTAGCATAACATCAATGTCAGCGATACAGGACTATCTAATGATCCCTTTGGGCCTGATACGCAAGGAACTGAAGTTCAGGGGTGATTTGCCATTGATTTCAATGAAGGCATGATTTTATCTTCTGTTCCCAAGGCTTTAATAATGGAAAAGGTATTAATTACTTATACTCAAAGGGATGGAGGCAGAGTGATGTGCAATCCATGAAGCAAAGTTGCCAACAGAAAGCAGCAATGAAGTAAATTGAAAACATTTCTCTTTTTAATATGAGTTTTCTCTGCATTTCAGCTGCACAGCCTCTTGAAGCACATCTGCGTGGTCAGTTCTAATAATAGAGCACTTCTGGGATGTAACCCCGGGTACAGCATGAACCAGGGCCGCACCGCAGGCTTTGGAAAGCAGCAGATGAGAGGGGAGATCCTAGTGATCCACATTTTGCTGAAATAAATGATGCAATTGTGGTAACTGAAGGTGGGTAAAGTTGTCAGAGATGGGGCAAATTGAAGGTCATCTGTGTTCCCAGTGAAAAGAAGCACAATTAGCAGCAGTGGATAATTCTGGGCTTCAGAGATGACTGCATCTCTGTCAATGAGCCAAGTGAAAAGATAGATTCTTCTGCTTCAGCGGGGTTGTCTATTGCTTCAACTTCAGAAACTGGCTTGTTGGTAAAGCTGCATTTAGATGCCTTGCCAGAAGTGAAGCTGCTGGCTATGTGCTAGTTTCTTTTAATAAAGATATATTCAAATGTACAAATCTGCAAATGTTCCTTTCCTACAGTATGCTCTGCACACAAATGACTGATCAGTTATTTATCTCATCTGTGTTAAAGAAAAGTTCAAACATTTGCTATGATAGTTAATATTCTGGGTTTAAAAGTCAAGTACGGTATATCCTCTGATTAAACTACAGTTACTGAAAGAACACTTTAAATTTTCCTGGTTTCATTTAAGTTTGCATTTTGAGGCACCCAATCATGAAATGCGAGCAGTCCAGCCAAAGCACAAATGTGGTGCAGAAAAAAACAAACTGAAATCAGCCTGCACCCACAGGCAAAACCACAAATGTACAATTGATCAGAAAATCCATGAGGTAAAGCATTCTCCAATGGTATTTTAACATCAAATATTTCAAATCTTTTTTGATAGCAAATAGGTGCAATAAAGCAATTAGAATAACAGCAATAACAATTTTATGTTTCAGTTGTATGAAAGCACCAAGTCCTCCTGCAAGCACGGAGATAAAAAATATATATGCATGAATGGGTTCCAGATTACTCAACTCTGTGTGGCGTATGCTATTCTTATTCAGAAAATCCTCTACATCCCAAAGTGAGTTTTTAACACCCAAATCCAAGAACAAATACCCCTCTATCTTAACACAGAGTTTGGTCCCTGTGGTCTTTATAGGGAGACAGAAGCCTTTAAGAGATGGCCCACATCATCTATGTTTGGCTTCTGTTAAGGGGTCTGTCTAATGCAGCTGAGCAGAGTGAGAGCTTAAGAAGACAAGGCAGACATTTGAAAAGCCTTCTTTCCTCCTGTTATAACTCTCTTGTGTGAAAAAGGCCAAAATAAGTGTAGGCTTCATTAAAAGCAATACTGTGAAAGTGCTGAAGTTATCATATCACTGTACAGCCTACTGAGTCTATATTGGGGGTACAGATCTTCATTCAAAACAGACAGACAAAAGAGTAACTCTTTTAAACTGTTTCTGCCATGAATTCTGATCTAAAGGATTCACTTAGTCTCGATGTATCTTCATCTCCTTATTCAGAACAAAAACAATTTTCCATCTCATTGAAATCATTGTACTTTTCAGTGCACACAATTAGAGTCCTGCCATCTGGAGAAGACGAAACCCATTGTTTCAGGATCCAAGTTTATGAGATTGACCGTGATGTTTACTGCCCTTAAAGTAATTGTGCTTGTGAAACTTCAAACATTATTTCTTTGAGTATCGCTGATTAGCTTGATTTCCTAAAACCAGGGGCCTCTTTAAAATTTTATAGATCATAACCAAACCAAAGGCAATGCTAGTTACACCATACCAACACAATCTCTTCAGGAAAAGAATACATGCACTTCTGATGTTCTTTGCTCTTTTTTTCCCCCTCTTCTTTTTATTTTATTTTATTTTTCTTTTCTGTCAGGCAGGAGGAAAATGAGAGCACAATAGAGAGGTCTGTCTAGCCCACCTTTACTTCTGCCTCTGGCTTAAATTGGAAAATAAGAGGATACTTCTGTAAAAGCTCTCTTCAGAAATTGCTATGATTATGGAAGTAATAGGGGATGGTTTTGCTTCCACTGACAAAAGTCAGACAAACTTGACAGTGCCATAGTCATTCCTGTTCCCTGTACTTTCTGTATTGCAAAAGATACCAAAATTCTGAATGACTGTAATGTTTCATCTACTCACCCTGAGAAGAAAAGATCCCAGTAGCACAATATTTTTGTCATTTGACAGCTCAATCCCATTAAAATCTCCTCTTCAGTGATCTTGCTCTCATTTTTAATATATTCACAGTCAGCTTTATTTCCTGTTTAATATTCTTTTAAATTTTGTATACTGAGGATACAAATCTCTCCTTTTTTTTTTTTTTTTTTTTTTGTTACTCCCTATCTTCATACATTGCTTTCTAATATTTATATGCCTTAAATAGCTTAGACAATTGGCATCGATCCCTTACATTTTGTTCCTACAGATGCTGGAATTCTTGTTAGCAGTATATCTTTCTAGATATTATTGTAATTTTCTAAACTCCAACAAAGTAATTTATGGCCGTCTAGTTAAGTAAACATCACAAATAATGAATGGATTCCAAATTCTGAGCCTTCAAATTCCTGTCATTAAAATTCTGACTCTTGTATAGTCTATGGCAATGTTATTGTCAACATGAGACAGCTGATCCTAGTCAAATTATGGGAATGCACTTATGCACACCTTCATCACTTTAGTATTGCACAAGCAATCTCCTTGAAGTTGTCAGGAGATGCAAAGCATGAGTAAACATCAGATGGCGGGGACTAAAGATAAGAATCTCTAGGCATTTTTATTGTCACTTCTCTGATCAGATATCCACTTAGGATATCTATAAAGTATTCCTTTAAACTTACAAAACACAACTTAAACTGACTAACTGGCATTACAACTGCTAATAATGTCAGCAGAAACTATTGGCAGAGTATTATGACTACTTGGAGGAAATTCTGAAGTCTGTTTTACACAGAGACCGCACCAGATGGCCTCGTGTTGTCAGTAGCTTTGAAAAGATAACAATACAGTCAGTGGGATTCAGTTCCAGATCAGCACACAGGAATGCAAGAGTCCACCATTGCCCATGTGCTGGCATGTAAAGCCTTTTGAACATCTATAGTATCCAAATATCTAAAGCGCAGATGGCAAGAGGATGGAGCCAGGCTCTTTTCAGTGTGGTCCAGTGACAGAACAAGGAGCAATGGGCACAAACTGGAACACGAGATGTTCCATCTGAACACAAGGAAAACCTTCTTTACTGTGAGGGTGAAGGACCACTGGAACAGGCTGCCCAGAGTAGGTGTGGAGTCTCCTCTGGAAATACTTGAAATCCATGTGGATACCTATTTGTGTAAGTTAATGTTGGGAACCTGTTTTTGCAGGGCGTTGGACTAGTTGATCCCCAGAGGTCCTTACAGCTCCTATGATTTTCAGTGACTTCTTGTACATCCTGTCAGGCCTCCAGCTCCTCCTGCAGAAAGGCTTGGGTCTCCTGCAAATCCTGCATGTGAGGATATGTCAGATACATGAGGATGTCTCTAACAGTACACAATGCCTACTGGTGGGCTCTGCATCCCGCTTCTTCTGTTTCTCAGTGGATGCTCAAATGTAGACCTAGACATGCAGACACCTACATGCAGGTGTTTACATCCTTCTCCATATGTCGTCTAGGAGAGTCTCATCGCAACAGGCTCGTTATGCTTACCCCAAATTGGTCCCAGCGTGCCCTAAGTTTCTCCAGCAATATTTTGTGAGACCTCACCGCTGTCCACAGACACGGGATCAGATGGTGGGACTAAGCTGGAAAGGGGGGGAGAAAAGACAGAGATCTACCTCATAGAGCTCTACCTCAAGACCAGAGGTTCTCCAGACAGAGATGAGTCTGTGTGTGTGTCTGTGCCATCTTCTGCAGATGAGCTTCTATATCATTCATGTAGAAAAACAAATGATGCATTTTCACCCTTCAGCACCACATTTCCTTTTCTCAGTTAAAGTTTCCTAATACCATACCCCAAATTAATTCACTGTGCTTTGGCTATGAATGCAAATTTGAAAAATATTCAGTAAATTCAGAAACTACTCATAGCCCCTCGGAGCTGACAAGCAGTGTCCAACTGCTGGAAGAGTTATAGGTGATTACCAACAGATACAGAGATTATAGATAGATACAGACATAGAGATATAGAGATAGGTGATTATCACAGATATATTTATAAATATATTCAATATCAATCTAGTTGCTGACTTGCTTAAAACACACTGCATGTTTGCCTTCCTCAAACGATGCTAGGATGTATGAATGAGTTTCAGTGTCAGCCATAGATGGCACCAAACAACCACGAGCAGAGCTTTCTGCTACTGGAGCTGTCTGCCTGAGGATGCTAACTTGCAGCCCCAGCAAACCCGCCAGCAAGTGCTAGAAATGTTACAGACCCTTCCAAGACATGATTCTGCATATCCCCAAAAAGTCAGTCTTTCTGAGCTTCACAGCTCACAATCAGTAGCTACTGATTATTTCTATTATTACCACTAACATAATAATGAGAGCAATAATAATAATAATATAGTTATAAAAATAAGAATTGTACAGAAGCACAAAGAAAAGCCCTGCTGTGGTCACAGGTGTACTATGCTGATACTTTGAAAGAGCACAGGAAAGGACCATTGCAGCTCTGAAGACCTAGAGCTCTAAATAGGCTGTTGCGCAGGACTGATTTTGAATTGTAGAGTCATGAAGCCTAATTTTTCCTTTTGCAAGCCATTATGTAAAGCCATCCCATTCATAAACTGATGAAGCTCCATTTTAAAGTCTAATCAGTGGTTTTTATTCCCACAGCAGCTGTTGGGATGGTGTTTTACTCCTTTGCCTCTCTGAAGCTTAGAAAGGTTTTAATTTCCAGCCTAGACTCACAAATAGACGTATATTCCCTTACCAATACTCTTTCTGCCTGTTATTTCCTGCTCAACAGGCCCATTAGGCTGTGTGACTTTTGAGGAACAGTGTGTGCTCTTTCAGCTTTCATCTCCCTGGAGGTGTGCCCAGAGCTGCTCCCCCCTTGGCTCCCCACGCTATGCCCAGCTGCCCTCAGGTCTGAAACATCATTGCCTGGGCAAATGGAGACATCAGCTCCCCACCACCACACCCTGTAAAGCCTCACAAATACTCGTTCCTTTTTGGAAGACTTATTAAGTGTTTTGCAAAAGTCCGGTCAGGTCTCTCCCATCCGAAAGAGGTCATATAATCTGAAAACAGGAAGCTGAGATCAAGTAAGATGAAATAACAACCTGTTGTAGTTACTCTGTAGGTTTGTTTGTAGTTCTTACTCGGAGTTGGGCAATTTGTCCCCAGACAGAACTTCTAAAGTTCAGTTCAACTTTATTACTCTTTTTGTACACTTACATGTACACGCTGAAGTGAAAGCTTGTGTATCTTGGATTAAGAACAGGGGTTGGCAAGTTGGCATATTTTTAATTTCATGATTTCCATCTCGCAGGTGCAGCATTTAATCTGAGAGGACTCCTTCCAGTACATTTTCATTTCATTTCCCTCAATGAATATTGAGTGATACTGAGTGCGTGATTGTTTCTCTACTAAGGAAGGGAAAAGTACCACATGGATATAGAAACAGGATGGGTAAATTAGTTTTGTAAACACAAATTCATATCCTTAAGACCTTCTTCATCACAGGTATCTCATTTAACATAGGTTATAAGCTCCCAAAATAGAATATTATCTTGTGGATTCTGTAGCACCCTTTAGCTATGAAATTAGTAGTAATTATATATTGACTTTTGCCTTAGTAGAGACTGAACACAGAAGATGCAGAATTAGAATATAAGAACAGCTCAGTCAGTTCAATCCAATAATTCATAAGGGAAAAAGTAGAGGGACAGGGGAAACATAAATGGTTACTTTACATATGCAGCTTCTGCTTCATGCTCTCTTTTATTTAGCTTGTCTTGACACCACAGTAAGCTGTACTTTGAAAAGCTGTATCCTGTTAAATAGGCCAGTGTTGATATCTCTTCATGCTTAGACATTTCAGAACCTTGACATCAGTTTCCTTTTGACTGTGCAGTCATGGCAACACTAATGTAGTCCCAGGCCTTCTGACTGAACCTGGCATTTATTTAGCAGATGCATAAATTATATGTAAGATAGATAAACTGATATGCCAGGTCAGGTATCACAGTTTCTTCTTTCACTTAGCACAAAGTGAAAAGTCTGAGCATCTCTCTTCTAGTGCATTTGCTACTGTAATAATTGGTTACGGCAATATGTCCAAATGCTAGCTAGCATTTATATACTATTTTCTTCCTAAAAGTACACTTCTCTATTACTGTTGGTTATTTTCAGCTAACCATGGGAAAACAGAGAGGAGAGGAATGATAAATAGGCTGGTCACTACTCTCACCCACATCTGTTGGAATTAAGTAGCCTTTTAATAGTCACTTGATATTAGAAAGAAATTCTTTACTGTGAGGGTGGTGAGACACTGGAACAGGCTGCCCAATGAGGCTGTGGATGTCCCCTCCCTGGAAGCATTCAAGGCCAGGCTGGGTGGGGTTTTGAGCAACCTGGTCTAGAGGGAGGTGTCCCTGCCTATAGCAGGGGTTGGAACTACATGATCTTAACGGTCCCTTCCAAACCAAGTCATTCTATGATTCTATGATTTGCTTTCCTTCTTTCTTTGTTTAATAATGCAATAGCAATATTATTTCATAGCTCTCATCTTCATCTGTCCTTCTGTTCCTTTTAGTCATTCAATCATTTGATCTTCTTTTTTTTTTTCCTATTTGCTTTATTGCATTACCAATGACCCCTCTGAATTAGTTTCATACCAAAAAAAAATTAAAAAAAAAAGGCAGAACATATTCAGTTTCTACTTGCAATTTATTTTCTACCTTCTCCCTCAGTGAAATGAAGCCCAAAGCAGAGAACAGATAAATTCATCTGCCTTCCTGCAGATGACAGTACATCTAATATCAATCTGACACTTTCTAGATAACACAAATATTACCAGTTTTCCAAAACAGCAGTGCTGGGGGTGGGCTCATATGACTACATACATAACCAAGTAGAAAGTTCCCAAGGTTCCCAGCTGCCTGGGCTCATGGAAGATGGAAGATGGAAGATGAACCCGTTCAGTACCGAAGGGATTTGGAGATGTGCTGGTGGTGGCATGAGGGGTGTTATATTTTTCCTGACCTTGAAGCCTTCAGGCATGAGATTTGATTATAATCATTGTCCTATTGCAGAGCTGCATAATTTATGAGCATTAAGAACACAGCAGTGAGTTTCCTTTTCTGTATAGGAGGCTCCGGTGTATGTGCAGGGCCCCACATTCCAAACATGCACACACACATATGCATGCACACTGAGATTTCCTTGCTGTACCCACAGGTGAGATGGAGACATAACTCACAGGAACAGCCTCTACTCCTGTCCTGGGTAAAGGATCATCTTCTTTCTCTTGCTTCCCTTTCCCATTTCCTTCTTTTCTTCCTTTCCAGCATTTTTGATCACACTGGAAATGCGCAGAAATAACCCTTTGTCCTCAACTGAATGTTTCATTTGTAGATGTTAGAACCATTCCTTTGTTCTAACATTGTGACCCTGTATATAACTGACCCAGAGCATACCAATTCCTCACATGTTTTATTGATGCAGTCTTCTGAGATTCAAAATTTTTCTGGCAAAGACTCTGTGAATCATTCTGTGAATCATCCACATAAACAGTGAATAGCTTGGGACTAGAAATCTGTGCTGAAGCAGAAGCAGCCCAGCTGGGAAAGCCTACCTAATAGGGCACCCCACTGGGGACTTCTGTCCTTTTCTACCTTAGAAGCTGTTGGTCAGTGCCTGCATTTCCCACCCTCCTTCTTAATTTCACCAGGTAAATGCTTTCAGATATCAATAGCACACATACACATTCACTGTGGAAGCCCAAGTAGACTTCGTTGATACATTTTGCCCATTGTCCATATCATCACTGAGACAAAGACAGTGAAACAAGACCTGGTAAGACTTCACTTGAATGGAACGAATGGTATGGAGAAACATCAAAGGAAGGGTCCGATTGGTGTCTGGGAAAATCTTCACCACAAGGCAGTGGGCATGGAAGAGGCTCTGCAGGGCAGTGGGCAAGGCCCCAGGCTGCCGGAGTTCAAGAAGTGTCTGGACAACACTCTCACATAGAGGGTCTGGTTTTTGGGCAGTCATTTTTTGGATCCAGGGGTTGGACTCAATCCTTGTGGGTCCCTGTCAACATGGGATATTCTAAGAGCTGTGACATTTATCAAAAGATTTTTATCCTCTACCTCTTTGCTGTTATGGTCTTATAGAAACCATTCCAATGTTTTGCCTATTGGGCTACCTTTCATATATATCATAGAATCATAGAATCCCTAAGGTTGGAAAACATCTACAAGATCATCCAATCCAGTCCAACCATCCACACATCACCACTATTTCCCACTAAACCATGCGCCTCAACACAATGTCTAAACATTTCATGAGCTACTCCAGGGTCAGTGACTCCACCACCTTCCTGGGCAGCCTGTTCCAGAGCCTGACCACTCTCTCAGAGAAGTAATGTTTCCTAATATTCAACCTGAATTTCCACTGGTGCAACTTGAGACCATTCCCTCTACTCCTATCACTAGTTACACAAGAATCTATATACATGATATATATATATGTATGTATTCCCTTCTTAGCATTAATTTGAATTATTTTAATGTATTGAAATAGTAATGTAAGTAATTACAAGATCTTTTGGCATGTTTCATTTCTACCCTCTAGCGTGAAACCTCCAGACTCATATTTGAAACTGTTTAACTAGTAGATATCACTTTGCATTCTCTTGTGTTGCTTTTACAAAATAAGAAAAAGAAAAGAAAAAAAGAAAAAAGAAAAAGAAAAATGAAGTTTTATGCCAGCTGAAAATTTGTTGTCATTTGTCTTTATATGTCTTCCTTTTTACCTTGTGGAACTTGTGCTTCTATATCTCCTGAGCTTTTTGCTTTGCATCCTGATCAGATGCAGTGTGATTCACCTGCCTCCTGAACAGATGCAGGTGATTTTCTAAGCACTGAGAGCTGTGGAGGAAGCAGCTCTGCTATTTTAATGCTGTAGCCACTGTTTAACAACACACTGTGCCTTTCTTCCTTCTCTTCTCTGCAGCATTCCACTCCCCAGTGCCTCATTCTGATCATCAGGGTGTATTTAAGCCCTACAAAATTTAGAAGATTGCAGAACATTTACTGTGTGTCTGAGCAGTAATTGCATTACTGGCCTCATTTTCTCCCCCAGCTATTACTTATGATACCTACACCAGGCCATCCCCCAGAGAGCCTAATTGGTATCGATGTTATTAATGGCTGTGGTTGGAAACTCTGCCTCTCTGCTGTGGGGAAGTATTCTGCTCACAGACTGCACCGAACACTAATTATCATTTTTAACGTTTTGAATCTTAAATTGCATAAATGCGAAAGGATTATTTAAATGATTTGCCTTCAGCATGTAGTAGACTTCCTACAGCTAGCTTCAGTACAGCGCTGGAGTGGATTTGGGGGAGAAATCTCCCATGGCCATATAGCCAGGGTGCTGCCCTGCACTGCTCACTGTTGATGTTCCCTTTGGTGAATGCAGTGTCACAATCTGCTGTCCATTCTTAGGCACCATGTGCAAGAACCTAAGCAACAGATGCTTTAGCTGAAATATTAAATGCTAAGAGCTTTCTACTGTCAGTTGGTTTTGCAAAACACATCTGATGCTTTAGTCAAGTTGACCCCAGTAGCTAAGCAGGCAAATAAAATCGTGTCCAGCCAAAAGAAAGTGATACGCTTGCAGATATTTAGATACTACATTATATTATTTTGAATTTAAATAACTTTTTACTTAATGTGCTTTTGTGTGAGTTTACTTTATATTTTACTGTGTTACAGTATTCACTTGTAATATTTCCAACCTGTTAAGTGATCTCACATTCTGAAGGAAGTTAGATAATACTAATGGGAAGTATTAAACATGAACCCCTCCCACTTTTGTAATAGCAGATGAAGAGCAATATACTACAAGCACATAAATAGGGGTGAATTCTTTTTCCTAAGGCACCATCTCCACACTTCAAGGAACTGCCAGACCTGGGGAGCCTCATTCCATGCACTGAGAGCAGCCCCTGTTTCACCCTGCTGCTTCTGCTCCAGCTGTGCATCACTTTAGCAGAGTATCAAAGATGAACGACATCAAAACAAGCAAATGGCACAACTGTTTCACTCTGCTTTTTATATGTGTTAATTACAGGTTCCTTAAGCAAGCAGTGATTCCACAAATGCAACGTAGATCTGGGAAGGTATTTGCTTTGTGTGGGAACTCGTTCACTCCTCATGTGAGACAGAGAGGGGACAATGAAAGTACCAAATGAAACACCTTGCCATCTGAGAAGAGGTATTTTCCCAGCTTCTGTTAAGAATCACAGAATAATTAAGGTTGGAAAAGACCTCTAAGATCATCTACTCCCTCAGTCCCTCCCCACCATGCCCACTGACCACATCCCTCAGTACCACACTGACATGGTTCTTGAACACCTCCAGGGACGGTGACTCAACAACCTCTCTGGGCACCCTGTGACACTGCCTCACCACTCTTTCTGAGAATAATTTTTTTCCTAATATCCAACCTGAATCTCCTCTGGTGCAACATAAGGCCATCACCTCTCAATCTAAACACAATTAGCTTTTGAAACCATCACTTCCTTCCTTCTGTGGGCAACGTGAAGAATGTCAACACTGTGATCACACAGAGTCACAGAGGTGGCAAGTGACAGCGAGGTTTTGCTGCCAGATCCCTCCAACAGCACGTGGGAACCCACAGCCTGTGCTGCACCTCAAACAGAAATTAATGGGAACTCCCAAAGGACATAAATGGGAACCCCCCAAGATGCCTGGGATGAGATGTCAGCAACATCTGAAATGGAAGGCTGCTGCTTTCTTTGGGCTGATGGGAGCATGGCAAGACTGATATCTTTTTAATGATTTTTCCCAAGGGGATAACCGTTTGGGAATTCTAGCTCTAATGTGGTACAGCTAAATTAAAGGAGAGGGCTTTACTTAAAAGATACGAGACTATAACTCAGAAGTTATGTCTTCACTGGTGGTTGGTTCTGAATGAATGACTTGGTGGTAGTAATTTAAAAAAAAAAAAAAAAAAAGAAGTGAATCTCTAAGGTATCTAAGGTAGTAAAGCAGGAAAAGAGAAGAAGCGTTAAAACACAGAGCGTGCTAAACTGAAATATTATTCCTACAAAAAATATTTAATCAAGTGCCATCTGCACGAGAACATGCTGCGGGGGCATTTTGGTGGCTTTCTGCATGACTGAGAAGTTAAAAAGATGTCTCTGATTTGAGACACTACAGAGCCACATCTTTTGTTTTGTTGGACCCTGAGAGTTATGGTCCCCACCGATGTTAACTGAGGAAGATTTCACCACAGCTCTAAGAAGACCTACATTGTTTTCTTCCACCACAGCATCAGTTACAGGGTTTTGATTTTTCAGTTTCCTTATGTTTCCTACTCCCTGTCATAATATAGATACGTAACACATCCAATTGTACTTGTACAGCCAGCAAAAAAGAACACTGATATTTTAGTGCCTGTGACAAAAATAAGGTGATTGAACACCTTGGGATAAATGTCTGCCAGGGACACCCCAAACCAAATTTCTCAGGGTATTGCTGAAAGATCTAGCTGAAAGAAAACAGTCTTTGTTTCTTAAGACTTTGTTTCCTTCCACTGTTTCTTTCCCCTGCTAAGCCACAGATCGTAATCCTGTTTGTCATCACAAGCTGTGTGGGAATTATGATATGATGGTGTTCTCACTGATGGCCAAACTCATTTTGATGTAGGAACACAGGCAACCACATTGTGTAATCTCTTTCCTCAGTTTATATGATACAGAGTTAACCCTAAGGTATCAAATGGGATAGAGTAAAACACTCAGTTCTCAAATACAGAAAAGAAAGAAAACATGATGTTCCAGATGTAAGAAATATAATCTTAAATCGATCTGCTTCTGTCAGAGATTTTCAGAAAGTGTCAGCATCCATTACTTACTGAAAAACCCTTTATTCACCAGGCTCATGGTGTTTGAATGTTTTCTGCAAGGCTCTCTAGACTTGGGGAAAGTCAGAGATTGCCAATCACAATTTGGTCCCAGGCTGCTTCCTGCATAAAGACTGTGTACGCTGCCCTGTGGAAGGACATGGTCCAATGTGGAGTGGTTGATGTGCTGGCACTACTCATCCCAGCGTGGCTCGTGGCAGTGCAAGGGAACCCAGGAACTCAGTGAGTGTCCAGGGGTAACCTTGATATAATCTGCCCTCATGTCAGGATGTAACTCTGGTTTTGATATCCCTTCATCATGAAGAAGTCTTGATCATACCCAGTCCCAACCACTGTTTCCCTCCACTGTTCTTTTTTCTGATCAGTATTAGCAAAGGCAGGGAAATTTGGCTCCTGAACATTTGGGTCTAATCTTGATCTATTAAAGATCTGGAAAGAAAGTGTCATGGTTTTATGGTCTGTCACCAGTATTCCGTATCATAATATAACTACTGAATTTTTCTTATAGATACAGAACATCTCTATCACAAAGGAGAGGTTTTAAGAGAAAAAAAAAATATGCAGGGTACCATCAGGTGCCTGCAGATTTGCAGATCTGCAGATTTTCTGCTATGTTTTTATACACCTGGAACAAGGAATTTACTTTCAATCTATTTTTTACATTATAGAAATACACAAGCGAAGAATAATGCTATACAAAATCTCCGCGTGTTATGAGAAAGCATGAAGCTCATCCTCTAAAAGACCCTCACCTTAGGGCTCCCCACAGATGCTGCCTAATACAATGGCTGACAGCCACTGTACCAGCAAGTAATCCCACCTGAAACTTCTTACTTCTGTGCAGATGAAGGGACAGCCAGATCTGCTCAGCGATTGCAGAGGTTATCAAAAACTCTGAGAGGTTTATAGTGAGGAACAGAAAATGCAAGATTTCATGCTAGTGACAGAGATACTGGGGGGAGAGATGTAGGCAGCACACTCTCAGCTTCTTTTCCATTCTGATCTCTGGAGAAAAGGCAGGTGATCTTGTTATTAGATAAATGCCATCAGTCAGAGCTTGAAATTGGAGATCAGAAACTGGGCAGAAAGAAGAATATGTGGGAGGTGTGGGACCAGGAAAATTAGGTAGAATCAGTGCTGAGAGCCACCTCATGGCAGGGTCGGCAAGGGAATTTCTCAAGGAGGAAAAAAGAAAGCATTGGAAATGCTTCTGTAGAAGGAAGCCTTTGAGGCAAAGAGAAAAGAGGCACATATATAAGCTACAAAGTACATTTTAACCAAATTCGTGGATGAGGACCTTGAGAACAGCATGCCTTTCCTCCTCTCAGGACAGCCACACCAGTCGACATAAATCACACTCACACATTTGACAACAGCCTCCTGATGAGGGCAGCAGGCGGAGGCCCTGTGTGGACAGGCAGTGGAATCCTTGTGACTGTGTCCTCTCCTGCCAGCCCTTCACCTCTACGCCCTCTCTGGCCACATCTCCCCACCTTTTTCTGTGTGTCCTTTTCCTTACACCCTTTCCCCACCTGACATAGCTGATGCTGCTGAGAGGGTTTGCAGTCCCACAGTCCTCTTGTCTACCTCTGCAGATTTGGAAGATGGGGAGATGTTTTTCTCTATCTCGTGGCCAGCGAGTCTTGAAATGCTTTCCTCTACAGCAGAAAGTGTGTTCTTGGTTAGAGACCTTCCTCCTCCCCAGCGGGATGGCCTGATGCTTACCAATTAGTCTGTATCCTGGGGAGACTGAAAGCATGAGTTTCAATTCTTCCAGTCCAAGGTAACAGTCAGATAGATACTTCCTGGGCCAGAATTCAGCTGAGATCTCCCAACTGCTTTCTAAGCAATCCCTCTAGCTGACAAAAAAATGCAGATAAAAGGGACAGGTCCCATGGCAGTGTGTGGTCCACTGTACATGGCAGTATGTGGTCCCTAAAGTTAGCCCTCGAAACAAAGTGCTTTGTTTTTGTGCTCAGCTCAATGCACACAACTCCACAAACATGAATAGGAAGTTCATATTACTTCCTGTGAATATTACATCTGAAGCATTTCTGGCTGTAGTATAGTTTTGGCTTTTAGGAAGGCTGGTAGGGCATGCAAACGTGAAAGGAACTGATCCTGATGATAGCGATAAGGACAGCCAAGTAACAAAGGCATGCCTGGTGTTTAGCTTATGCTCCCTCAGACAACAGCCTGACGATGGAAGGGAACAAAAGAAAAGTGATGGATGAGAGTAGGACTCATAAGAGGAAACAAAACATAGCTGCAAACAAAGAAATGAAGGAATAGCAAGCCTATAAAGCATGCAGTGCTTTCCTGAGGAACCTACATGGCATACAGTTCACATAGATCAAGAAGGCTTATTGGTGTATATAGGCATAGTTGTAAACAAGGTGCAGGCAGCAATCAGTGAAAGGGTAAGGACTAAATGAACTTGACTAAAAGAAACATTAATTGGGTCAGCTGATCTTTGAGCACACATAGAATTTCAAAGATTTATTTAAACAATATCCCTATGCTATATTTAAAAGGGTAAATACTCATGGGTGCAAGCATTTCCCTGTTTTTCAATTTTGCAACACAGAAAAGGCCTCAACATGAGGACAACAACCAACAAGCATAAGAAACTCAATGACTGGACCTATCTTTGTTCTTGTTGCATTCAGTTTGAATGAAATAGAAATATAAGAGTATCAAGGCAAGTAACCAGGCTTAGGCTTCACATTTTTCAGTGCAAATGAATAAAGGCACTTTGGTTTCCTTTTACAGACAATTTAGAAACCCCTTCAGCTTTCTCTTTCTATACCATAATAAAAGGCTATTAATAAATAAGTAAATATGGTCATAAAACAAATACATATATGTTTAATGAGATTTTTATTTTTTATTTCATTATATTCTTTCTCTGCCAAGTTTAACTATGGTTTAATTCAAAAGTGAAAGGAGATTAAAATGACAGAACTACTGCTTCCCCCAAGCACAGATAATCACATAGCACTTCTACAGTGGCATGGGCACTTCATGATAGTTCTTCTGTGCTCCCACCTGCTAACATCAAACAGCCAGCAATGAAAAACAAATGAAACAAACAATCCAATAACAACAAGTAGAAAATGAATTCTGAGTAGAGTGTTATGTGGCCCTCTGGATAGGTAGAAAGGTCTACTGGGAGAGAGTAACCAAAGGATTTGCCTGGTACAGAGATGTGCCCTTACAGCCAGCTGAAACTTCTGGAAAACACCAGAATGCCACTGTTGGCTCTTACTGAACCACATACAAGTCCACGTGTAACCATGCACATGCCTCTGCACACGTGCCTTTTAGCTACCTGCGTAAAATATAGGTGCAAAGTTGGACAAACCTAATTCTGGCCCCTCCGGACTGTGTAGGGTGAGGATGTTAAAAACCATAGTCTGATCTACTCCATGTCACTGGAGAATACCCACAGTACTACTTTTAGGGGGGGAGGAATTCTAGCATGATGATTTAGAGGCTTCCCAGCACTTTTCCTTCCCTTCCTCATACCAAATGAATCACATGTCCCTGCAAAAGACTCCAGTGGTAGGATGCAGAACGGCAGAGGAAAATTATCTTCCCTAGCGAGAAGTGTGATTAACACTTGTTAGAAAACCTTTCAGGACCATTTGCAGAAATAGCTTAAGTTGTGTTGTTTGTGTTAGTGCTCTGAATCGTTCCCAGCCTGAGACCAGATCTCCGTGTTTGCTCAAGCGTGAGGGGAAGTGTTAATGTTTACTGAGCCAGAATGCTGTTGCTTAAGGAGCCTAATTAAGTTTATCATTCCTGGCTTATGGTGCCTCAGGACAAGGCACAGAATGCACTGAGCCACCGGAAGAAGGCAGATAAGCACAGCCACATTTTTGGAGTAATGACTGTGAAAAGAGAAAGCATTTGTCAGACAACTTTTGCTGTTAATGTTTTTCTTACCAAATTCTTACTCTAACAGAAGAACATGAAAGTGGAAATAATTGACTTGTGCACTGAAAGGCATATATTGCATCTGTATTAAAGACAGGGAACTGCTGTTCTTCATGCAATTAAGAATCACTTGATATTCATGTTGTCTTCCACTTGCAAATCAATGCCCCTAGGATATGATAACTTAGCCAGAACTGTTCATCCTGAGATTAACACTTGGAATCCAGCTCGATAATCAAAGATTAGTAACTGATTGGTAGCACTAGAGAAAATCACCCCCTGGTTTTTCTTTCAGCTCCTTGGTGCCTTTGGTCAGAACATGAGGGCAGAGCCAAGCAGGCCAAGGCACCGGACCAGTCCTCTCAAGCTCATAAGGGTTCCTGGGAGCAGAGAAAGCACCACTCCTCACTCAGATTTTCCCAGTCAGACAGATCCCCATGTGATCCTTTTTAATACTCTCTGACATATCTGCCTTATCTCTGTCTGATCCTTTCAAACATCTCTATGCTTTTGGTCTCTATGGCACCCTGTGGCAGTGAATTTCTCAGTTTAATTATATCTTGTATGGAAAAGCATCTTCTGTTAATTTTAAACCTGCCTCGTGGCAATTTTATGTGATGTTCCTAGAGATCAGATTATGAGAAATAGTTGTTTATTCTCTCTGTATCACTAACAATTCACAGATATCTAGTAGAATTATAAAACTCTGTACGTCATTTTTTCTTCTAAATTTGAGAGTGCTGTAATGTTTACTACCCTCATCTAGATGCTGTTTCAGTACTCTTAACGTAAATGATGCCTTCCTATGCCTTTTCTAATTACACTGCATCCACTTTCATGACAATGGAACAATCTTTGACGCAGTGCTCGACACAGCTTCACCATAAGCTCACAAGGTTGTATAATGATGGCTTTTGTTTAATTTTGATTTCTGCATTTTAATAAGTGGTTGACACCTTAAACAATGCCCAGTACTTTGGCGAAGCGTCACTTCCACCTGTATAAGCCATGCATATTTCCTCAAATCTAAATGATTTGCCTTTACTTTATTCTTTTATGATTCCTGCAATTTGATTTTGATTGGCTTCCTCATTTGTAAGCAGCTTCCTTCTTGATCTCCGATGTGCTGTAGTTATTTGCTGCAAGTGTTTGAGTGTGGTTGTGTGTTGATGTCTTTTCCATCTTTGCAGACGTGCTGGATGTGAATACCATAGACTCTCCACTGCAGTTTTTCCTCCAGAGTCATACGTGGAAATAGCTCCTGCAGACTGCTCAGGACTACATCTGGAGTGGCTTTGTCTCTTGCAGGATATCTGAATGGTTGGGCCAAGAAGTAGTCATTTATAGATGCCTCATCCTTGGAGAAGATCAAGGCAGGGTTGGATGGGACTCTGGGCAGCCTGAGATGGTGGGGGGCAGCCCTGCCCATGGCAGGGTGTGGAACTGGGTGTGCTTTAAGGTACCTTCCAACCTAAGCCATTCTATGATTCTATGATTTGAATCCAATCTCATGTGCCCAGTTTTATTTGCAATGTATGCACTGATATTTGTTGACTCCTATCTGGATTTTGTCATTTTCTCTCACATATGCAGTGTTTCTGCTGTTATCCTGTAGATGATGAGTCACTCCAGCTTGCATGCTCTCCAGCACCTGTCATCTTTTCCTCAGTCCTTTCTTTAAAATGTCTCCTATGCTCTTTTTTTAACCTCAAGTGCCAGTAGACTCATTCTGCTCCATATTTCAAGTAGTGTTTTTCATTCGTTCTCTGTTTGCCTTTAACTTGTTTGCAGGAATACTGGATTATGGAAACAAAGACTCTTAAACTCAATACTGGGGATGTTCAGGGAAAATAAATCTTAAGAGATGAATGCGAATGTGTGCAGTGTCTTCATGGGAAGGTCAGTCATAGAAGTCCAACTCAGGAAGAGAACAGAGATGTGTGCTGAGTCTGTCCACCTCACAAACACAGTGAGAATTCAGTCAGGAGGAAGTGAAAAAAATATTTGTGCATAATTTATGAAAAATAGAGACGTGATTTTAAGCAAACAAACAAAAAATCAGGTATTCTTCAGGCTATAGGCCTATTGCCAAAATAAGGAAACATTCTTGTGCATGCACAGAAATGAATCTTTTTAAGTAAACAATTTACTGAAAATTCAGTTCCTGGCTCCACTGTTCAGTGAGTTGTGCTATTACATGGAGCTCATTTCTCATGTCTGTGCAATGAAGGCATTCCTCTCACTGTCAAAGGGTGTGCATATGCAGCACAGAGGCAAATGTTTACAAGGGACGCAGGAACAAACCATGCATCCTCCTCCTCCTGGGCCTTTGTCTAGAAAGCTCACACCACAGTTGCTTTCAGCTCTGATAGCCATACAGGTTTATATTGCTACTTGTGAGAATCTCATGTCTATACAGAGCTCATGACAGCAACAAGGCTGGTCCTCCTCTGTTCTTTCTCCATCATGAACACTACTCAAGCCTACCACAAGCACGTAGACAGGCGATGGAGGCTCTAGCCATTTTCTGTGCCATAGAATCATAGAATCACAGAATGGCTTAGCTTGGGAGAGACTTCAAAGACCACCCAATTCCAACATCCTGCCACGGGCAGGGCTACCTCCCACCTGCTCAGGCTGCCCGAGGCCCCACTCAACCTGGCCTTGAGTGCCTCCAGGGATGGGGCGTCCACAGCTTTCTGGGCAGCTGTGCCAGCACCTCACTGCCTTCTGTGTAAAGAATTTCTTCCTAACACCTAACTAAATTTCCCTTTTTCTGGTTTAAAACCATTCCCTCCTGTCTTATCACTATTAGACTGTGTAAGAAGTCCATCCTCCTTCTTACTTATAAGCTCCCTTCAAGTAAAAAGAACTCAGTGAGGTCTCCCTGAAGCCTTCTCTTCTCCACCCTAGTGCTGAGGTAAATCAGAGCAGCTGTTCTGGCAGAATGATCCTAGAGTTCCCCCTCTCATTGCACTGCACCACAGGCACATTGTATGAGAGGGAGGATGAAGCCTGGTCAAGCCAATAGTCCCCAGGATTATTACCTCCCCCAAAATACACTTGGAATTCTCCAGAAGATTAAAGTTTTTAGTAATCTGTTAGTATTCGTGACACAATGAATGAGAGCAAGGAATCGAAGGCTGTGTGGAAGTCCCTATACGTGCATCCAGAACTCCCTGGGTATTTTGTTGATTACAGTTATACTGCTAGAACATCGTTATCTGCCAAAGAGTCTGCCTTGCACCTGCTCTCCTACCATGGGAAGAGAGTCGTGAGTGAGAACAGAGACAGCAGCAGGAAAGGAAAAAGAAATAACAACCAGCACTTCAGAAAGTGCTCAGTCAGTTTTCTTCAAATAAATTATTTCTTGGCCTCAGTGTGGGGAAAAACAAGCATGACTCCTCCCTGTTTCTCTACCCATGGATACAAATATTGCTGTGAAATACATCTCAGCTCCTCAGCTCTCTAAAGAAGTTCGGGGGGAGGATGTGACCTCAGAAGCTGATGTCTTCTCTGCACAGATTGGGCAATGCCAACACTAGCTCTTTCCATCCTGCTCGTAGGAATGCATTTATTGGTGGTGGGGCGGCAGCTGGAAGCTGACATGACTCCTCTGGAGCTCAAAAGTAGAATCACTGCAGGTTTCAGAGGGAGCCAGGGAAGGCCTTAATGCTGCATTTCCTTTTGAGGCCATGAAATCCCTTAAAAATCGTCGGCATGGTGTCAGTCAGCATAAGATTTTTTTTTTCTGATAAAAGCAGAAAAAGCACCAGGAAATGAAGGCTCCACCTACACTGCAGTCATTACATAGCCACAGTTGTCAGTCGTGTCTAATATAGGTTAAAAAATCAAAGAAAACAACTGTTTCAATTATGAGCTTGACAACATATATGTAAGAGTTGTTTTAACACAATTCACTTAATATTTGCGCAAATTAGCCCAGCACTTCCTGTCCATATCATCTGAATCCTCTCTTAGGAAATCAGTGAATACGTAAAACAGATGTCAAATATACATGCTTAAATGCATTTAAACTACGTCAGACAAACAGCTGTTTAATTGGTAGACATTTCAAACCATATTTTATTTCAGAGTATTTGTCTGATGCCAATGTCATATACAGTATGAGTGATTCCTCTGCCACGCTGAGATAATGAATGCCCAAAGTAATTATTTCAATGAGGAGATCCACATTTTGGCTGGAAAACATTCTGAAAATCCTTTGCATTTTATTTTTTTTTCTTCCTAATAAGGTCATCACTTTATATATGTACATATTAATTAAATTATTTATTTATACTTGTCAGAAACTTAGGTACTCAGAAAGAGATATCTGACAAGGTTTGTATTTTTAATGCATAGGTTTCCAACTAGGTCATACTTATTCAGGTAGAGGTGCACTTAAAATGTGTTGTATATATATGCATATATGGGTATGTGTGTATATATACTCTTTGAGGTTAAGTAGAAGTAACTGGCGAGACTTTACAATGTCAAGTGCAGGTGTGAAGTATTTCAACAAGAAAAAAAGATGGATATAAGCTGTTATTTGGGGTAAAGTACTAGGTTAAGAAGACAGCAGGTAGAAATAATGGAAACATTTCAGACTTCTTTTACTTATGCTGCAGTAAGGGTTGGAGGCCAGAGAGACACTTGGCTGACTAACAGAATGAGAATTGTTGGGAGTCTTCTACTCCACAGAGCAAAGCCACCCCAGTAACTTAGCAAGAAGGACCTGCAGAATTCTTACAAGAAATTAAGTTCTTACTCGTAAGAAAAGTCTGACCGGAGAAAATTTAAAAGGTGAGACAAGAAAATTTACAATAATGTGATATCACACTGATTTGCAATTCTGTATTTTGTATTATGAATGCTGGAGCGTACAAGAATGCAATGTGTGACTGTGACTGTGACTACAGACTGTGACTACATTTTAGAGAGGAAAGAAATCAATAAAGTGTTGAGCAGAGGAAGCTGATAAAAACATGGAGTATGCAGCTTTAAAATCTCTTCCATAATGATCTTCAGGTTCTTTAAAGATTATGCCTACCAGAGAATATTTGCTATCATCTACTTTGCAGTAATCTGAACGTATATGTACCTATCAACACAAATGAGGCAGTGCACCTCATAGTTTATCACTGGATATCAAGTATATTGAATATTTTGATGTATTTTATCTTGAATGTGTTAAAATCTTGAATATTAAGTCAGAGCATATAAACACATGCTCAGAAGCTTTTAAGAGAATTTGAAAAGGAGATCTTACACAAAATCTCCAGATGGGATGAAACACAGACACGTGTTCACACTCCTGAGCAATTATGTGCCAAAAAAGCATTATTAAGACTGTGACAGGAAGCACCAGAAAGTTAGAAAAATGCCAGAATCATGGATGCCTGCACAACTTAAATTCAGTTCATCTGTGTAGTGTATATGCATCATGGCAGTTTCAATGGCATCAACATATTCTGTTTCTCACAAGTACCCTTCCTCTCAGTGCCCAAAGGAGGTGATGACAATTTGTTGAATTGCAGTTCAATATATTGTTTGCTCTCTGTGCAGTCTGCATACTCAGACATTTTTCTTGCACAGCAAAAGCTTACAGACAGGATTTCAGAATGCTGCCCTGATGAATTTCCCTATGAGTTTTCTGCGTGCCAGTAACTGTCATGGCTGTATGAACTAATGAACAGGCTTCCCAGAGCTTTCAGGGACTGTGCAAGTGTATTCCTATAGCATTCCCATTTTATATGTAGGCAACTAAGGACACAGACTAGTGTTAGAAAGGCTCTTTAAGACTCTCTGGCCAGTTTGAGATAGCTATGATCTCATTTTTACATAGCTTTGCATAGCACTGCATTTCAGGCATGATTCTTATTCAGTTCAGCAGCAGTCTTGAGCCTCACACCCATTGTGTCCAAGCTATTTAGGACACAAAAATTACAAGAAGGAATTTGCACTTACAAACCCTGGGGGACCTACACTGAAACATTTCTAGAAATCACATTGCAGACTCTCAACTCAGACACAAAAATACATCATTAGGATTTATATTACCTAGTCTGAGGCATCTAAAAGATATTTTCAAGCTCATCTAGTCACTTCCAATCTAAACTAATCATTTTTTTAGAATCAGTAGAGAGACAGAGACTGTGCCAGAGAGCTCATCAGCTTGTCTGCCCTGTACATTTTAAGCACCCTAGACATCTCCTCTCAGGATGAAATACATTTAACACTGAAGGCAGCCTAAATAAATCATCGTCTTAGGCTCAGATGACCAGTCCTTGAACACTGAACTTAGATGAGACATGATTAATAAGTGAACCGCTAATAACTACTTCTCATTGAAAGTTTCTCTCCTGTTCAATAATGCTACTGTGAGGGAGGCCATGACATGAGAAACACTGTAGGAAGAGTCGGGCAGTCAGCAGCACCACCATCACCAGAATGGCTGTGTTCTTCTGTGAGGGGCAGGTCGGCCATGAAACCCACAGGTGTGAGTTGCCATAGGAGGTGTGGAGGGGATCTCCATGAGCACATGAAGCCATTGGTGTCAGCACAGATCTCACAGGCTGAAATGTATTCAGCTACATCTGCTCATATTCTGGGCCACCAGTCTGTCCAGGTGACCAGGTCTTGAGTCCTCCAGGTTCTCCCATGCCTAGCTGGGGCTGTGATGGTTGGGGACCAGTGTCTGTGGTGGCCTCCAGGCTGCTCTCTCTAGTAGAGACAGACAATATTTTTCTTGCCAACAGGAATGAAGAAAAGAGAGCCTGCAGACCCTGTTGGTGTAGTCATGGTCCCGGTACACCATTTCAATCCCCCTTTATCTTCTTTCCCATTCTTAGTCTTCCACTGAGTTAATTAAAACTCTCTGCTATTTCCCTTTACATCATTTATAGTGCTGGTTCTACATAACCAACAAACCCCAGCCTTATCCTCACCTCTCACTTACTGTGAGTCACCAAAGCACTTGCCCACTTCTCTGTTCTCTTCCCCTTCCTGCCACCCTCATCTTGCAGCAGCCTGTGTTTGGGTTATGTAAAGGAAGAGAGCAAAAGAAAAGAAAGAAGCACTGAATCTGGATAACTCAACCCAAAACGTACCCAGTCTCCAGCAACACAAAGCTGAGGCTGCACGGAGAGTCCTGGTCAGTTCTGGGTGGGACGAGCTCCCAGCCAGATGTAATTCTTCAAAGAATTTATTAATAAAGTTCTTCAAAGTATTCTCAGTGGGTAACAAGAACTATCATTTTATAGACTTGGAAATTGGCCAAATTTCCATGGATTTTCAGACAAAATTCAGAATGCAATGGCAACCTTCATAGTCCGAATTAATAACTGTTTAACTAACACTTCCAAAAAAGGCACTAGATGTTTTTAATGTTGGAACATGTTTCTACCATTTCTCCCTCATTCTTGTGAGTGGCTCAATGGTTTGAGCTATCTTATTTTGATTGCAGTTTTCCCTCAGACTAAGCCTGAATAAACCTATTGTGTGAAAACATAGTCCAAATAGGACTTGAAAAGCTATAAGGAATGAAAAATGTGATTTTTAAGGGATCTGACAGACAGTCTTAAAAGTGATACTAATATTTTTTCTTCAGTACCTCTGCTGTTTATGTGCATCTTAACTGGAATGGGCAGGCTACTGCCAGCCCACACAGAGAGCCTTATATTCCCTGTGTTCAGTTATGACTGTGCACAAGCAATTAAGAAATACGGCATTCTGCCATGATGGGATTTGCAGCCTCGTTACACCACTTGCCAGAAGCCACCCATCCTGGTGGGGAAGAGCCATGGGTCTATGTCAGGATCCATCTCCAGGCACCTGTGTGAAGACTCTGTCACCCACAAAGCAGCGCAGCACACTGCATGTACTACTGCTATCTTTAGGACTCACGTTGCCTGTCTCAGGTGCTTGTTTCTCCAAGGCATGGCTGTTTCATTCATTGCTCCCTGCTGGAGGTTAAACGCTGACTTATCTCCATCCAAAATTTAGTGGCATGCATCCTGTTTGAGGGCTGATGCTGCGCTGATGCCTTAGAGATACTGAGGAAATAGAAAAACAACCTCTCTGTTTCCATGAATATCTTCATAGCCAGGGAGGCAACAAATCTGAAGAAACACTGAATTGAACGGTGCATTGTGAGAGGAGAGATGACACTGCTAGGGACTGTATTACCAGCCAGAGGAGTCAAACCAGGACATGCAATGATTATCTAATTTCTAATTCTTTTCTGTCAATAGCTGTTGGGCTAGTGTGACTGCATTTCATTTGGCTGCCTCCCATTTCTCTTTAGAGGTGAGAGGACAATCCTGCTGCTGCCACACTGCAGCACAGATAGCTCCAACTGCAGCAAGCACTGTGACACTGTGCTGCATTGTGCTGAGTGTGCCAGACACTTCTGCTGAGCCCCAGCATTAGCAACGTATCAGTGTCTCGTTAACTTCCATTATATTAAAAGAAATGGCAAGGCTGGTGCTCAGCACTGAGGCCTTCATTTTTTATCTGCATGGAATGTGAAGTGCTCAGAACTCAACAGCAAATGATATTCATCCTTTAAAAAAGATCCCTGCACTCAGTCACCGACCTCATTACGCATTCTTAGCCCCTTAGTGCACCACTTTCCCATACAGATACCTTATCCTTTACCATTTGCTAACATGAGCATGGGAGTGGAGTGCAGTGGGGGAGTGAAAAGAGGGAACCAACCCGCTGTGTGGGTCACACTTTGACACATGTGTGTGGGGGGCCTCCAGTAGGTGCACGTGTTCTACAAACATAAACATGTTCCCTTTTCCCCAGCAGATGCCAGTGACCACCCTAACATTCTCACATGTGCACACTCCCACAGGCAAACCTTCCAGTCCAGCCACATAGAGGAAGAAGAAGAACCATTTCCTCCATAAAATGAAATAATGGCACTTAATTCTATTGCATCTCAAACCAAATCTATAGAGATGAGAAGAAGGGGGATGAATGTCTCCCTGAGTAAAGATGTGTCCTTGAAACAGGAATTCCTGTTGGTTGCCTCCAACTAATAATGATGAGAACAGAGCAGCTGGTAAAACCTTCTGTTCTTTATAAACTAATGCTTTACTTTCCAGTTACATTAGAAAACATTTTTATCAGTTAATAGACCAAATGGAAATAAATGGCATATACATGTATGGTATATATCTATATGCAAACAATAAGCATATATTTCATTTCCAAAATCCAGTTCTGAAGTTTTGTCAGAATGGGAAATATCAGGAAGCCACGTTATCAAACACTCAGGATCAAATGATATCTGCTCATCACAGCTCCCTCGGCCCAGTCTCAGTAAGCAGGGGTTTGATCTCTCCTTTCTCACTAAGCAAATTTCTAAGTAGATCAAGCCCATTTTCTCTGTATATGAGCTCAATGCATGTCCATGATTTACTAATAAATGAGAGCTCTCTCTGCCTTCAGAGAGGCTGACACAAAGCCAGTTGAGTGTTTTCTGTCCAGATATTCCCATGTCCAAGTGTGATTAGCACTGTCTTGTCAAATGTAGCTCTAAGCCATTTGTGAACACCTTCTTTGTTTGTAGTAGCACGCTCGAACCTGCACAGGCCTCTGTGTTTGCTCTTCTGTCTATCCTATTAACAGCACAGCACATTTCAAGATGCCGTACTGCAGAGAACCACAAAAGCGCTTATAATCAATTTAAAGCAAACCAAGATAATTACTTTTGCTCTGGATACACACTCCTTGGTATACCAACCACGATATACACATTCTGAGAAAGCTAAACTGTATATTGAGTTCTTCTGCTGTAAATCCAGAATTACCATGCAAGACTTCTTTATAGCATATTTTTAATTGTTCAGCTGTGATTATATCGTAATACCTATAATAATTAAACTGTGGCTAAACACAGTTGAACCCTGTGAGTTTTCCTGCTTGGAAAGCATTAATAAAAATATATCCGTGATCTCAAGAAGCATTTTCAAGAAGCTGAGAGCTGATGAGATGCCTGGCTATTTTTATTACTGTATAAGAGAGTAAATCAAATCATATGACATTATTTTTTCCTGTTTGATTCCACTATAATATTTACAACACAGTGTATCATTTCCTGACTCCCTGGTTTGCTTTACTACAATCAATTTAGTTATACACGTACAATCAAGAAAAACCCTCAGTTCAGCACTTGTACTTCTTTTAAAAGTTGAAATACAGTGAAGTAAGAAGATACAGAAATGAGAACACTGTTTTAATTGGAAGAAGCGAGAATGCATGGGGAACTGCCTGTAGCAGACTGAACATTGAATTCACAACTATTTCTGATACCATATAGTATATATATTTCAAGGCCCACATTTCAAGGTCAGTTGGAATTTGGCAAAACTTCGTGTTCTCTTTTTTCATGGTGTCAGTGATAGTAGGTTATTATTGCAAATACAAATGTTTGTATTCCTGTCAACAGACAGGACTGCATTGCTAACCTGTAAGGCCAAGGAGTCACGTAGTGCGAAAATATGCAGGGACCAACAGCTGTTAGCCATTATTTTCTCCTTACCCTCTCAACACCTCTGTGTCAGTTTGTTTTTAATGGGTAAATCACACTTTCTTCATGGGACATTTTCTCATTTGGGGCAGATACTTAAGAGAATTCTGCAACAATTAAGGGCCATTGGCCAAAGATATTTGCTCTTAGTTTATCTTTCTGCACACGTTGATATTCACTTTTATGCATCAAACAAATAATGCTGATGTGAAGTTGTTAGTCCTTTGTTGGTACTAATATGATGATGGTTCTGCATTCCCTCTTTAACAATGAACTCAGCCTCTATTCTTCTCTCCTTGTACAGCTTGTGTTATATTTCCCAAGAGAGAAATACCAACTACAGAAATGACTCTCACTTAATTTAGGCAAAGGAAGAGTCTGCCATCAGACAGCTTTTAAACATCTGTTCTACACTTTACCGTGTTTGACAAAGTTTCACAGAAGCTGTATGGAAACTGAAGAAAAATAGATACAGTCTCGCTTATGATCAAACTCACCTTACTGTGCTAACTGCTTTGCTGTCATCTCAATTTCTGCAAATGGTAAAGTGAATATTTACCAGCAATCTGAGCCTTCTGCTCACTTTGGTTTTAATCATTCCGATTCTAGGCCACAGTGAAAATGAGATCATAGAATGGTTTGGGTTGGAAGAAACCTTTAAGATCATCTAGTTCTGATTCCCCTGCTATAGGCAGGGACACCCTCCTCTAGATCAGGTTGCTCACAGCCCCATCCAGCCTGGCCTTGAATGCTTCCAGGGAGGGGACATCCACAACCTCACTGGGCAGCCTGTTCCAATGTCTCACCACCCTCACAGAAAAGAACTTCTTCCTAATATCTAGTCTCAGTCCACCCTCTTTCAGTTTATAACCATTTCCCCTTGTCCTGTCGCTATCTGCTCTTATAAAATGTTCCTTCCCAGCTTTCCTGTAGGCCCCCTTCAAGTACTGAAAGGCCACTATAAAACATCTCCTCAGAGCCTTCTCTTCTCCAGGCTGAAAAGCCCAAGCTCTCTCAGCCTGTCCTCATAGGGGAGTTACTCCAGCCCTTTGATCATCTTCATGGCCCTCCTCTGGACTGGCTCCAACAGCTCCAAGTCCATGCTGCTCACATGCATCAGTGATTGCAGACTCGGAAAGAAAGAAAAAAAAAAAGAGAGAGAATAAAGATAGAATGGAGCTCCCTCTGTGCTGAGGCATGCGGTGCAAGTTTAGCATAAAACCATGCACACGGAGCAGCTGATGCTGGCAGTGGGATAAAGGACCAGCAGCATATGAAAAAGAGTGAAAGAAGGCACTTTTCCTCAGTAAGGATACCCATCAAAAAGCCACTATGCTAGTGAAGCCTTATCTCAAATGGGGGAAAACGTTAGAAGGAGCGTATCAGCGAGACTATGTCAGGGATGTGTCAGGGAAATAAGGACCCCTGCCAGTGCCACCGTCTCCACCACTTCGGGGCGGAATTCCCCGCTCCGCGTCCGAGCTCCGTACGCAGGCGCCGCCTGGGGACCTACAGAAGGGTCTCGACAGCAAGAGTCCGCTCCTGCGGAATAGCTGCCGGGGCTGCCCGGTGCCCCCCACCCCGCCCGGTGCCACCATCCCTCTGCCGGCCATGTGTCCGCTGCGGAGCGCTTCGCACCGAGCCTCCGCGTCTCCTCTCTTGGGGCCATTTGTGCCGTGCACGCGTCCGCGCTCCGTGTTGACACAGCGGCGCATTCCCGCGGAGCCTTTTTGTTGACGGCGCTGGCAAATGAGCCGGGGAGGTGGGTTCCGCCGCCGCCGGCACTGCGGGGTATAAAAGCCACAGGGCCCGAGGTGCGATGAGGTATGGTTGTGGTGTAGCATGGAGGTTGGAGGGCTGCGCTGTGGCTGCCCGCTCTCAGTGGCGCTGCCCCCGCGGAGCTGCGCCCGCGTCTCTCACGGCTCCGCGCCCTTCGCCTCTCCCTCTTCTTCCTCGCCCCGCGGCTCCGCGCCCTTTTGGAGGCCGTGGGCGCCCGGCCCCGCCGCGGTGAGTGGGGCGGTGTGGGGTGGCGGGGCTGCGGGCTGCGCCCTGGACGCGGGGTGACCTCTGCTCTCTCTCGTCCCCAGGCGCGCAGCCCCCGCGGGCTGGCGGAGGCCTCCGGAAAGCTGGCGCAGTACGCGCACCCCGTGAGGTAAGTGGGGAGGTGGACTTGGACTGCTCGCGCATTGACTTCTTATTTATTAATTGTGGTGGCAGCAGGGTTGGCTGAAGCAGCTCGGGGCTCGCTGCCGTGCCCAGGGTTAAAGCAGGGAGCAGAGGGACAGTCCCTGAGGTGACCTCCCAGTGCAGCGCAGTTATGGATGCGAGTGGCAGGAGCAGGGTGTGAGTGCTGCCAGCTTGTGTAACCACTGCTGGAATTAATGGTGAGGGCAGCGATGCTATCTGCATTGTCAGATCTGAGAGAGAAATGAAACAGCTCCTGTTGAATCTGTGGGAAAATCTGTATTTGGAAGCGCTAGCTGCAAGGAGCCGAATCTTATTGCACAAGGTGTTCTTCCAGGTAAGATGCAGCTTTCTCCCCATCCTAGGGGATGAAATCCCTAGGCTCTGCTCTGACAAATGCAGGTCAAACAATGTAAGCCATTGCACTGGCTCAGCGCCCTGATGCTGTGCCCATGCATGAGTGAATGCTGCAGGGAGCACTGGGAATGAGATGTTACAGAGCAAGTGTGCTTTGTGCTGCAAAGGAGGCAGCGTTCGATTAAACCATTGCCTAGAAAGCATTTTTGCACTTGCTAGAAAACCCTCTAATTCTGTTCCTTAATGCAATTCTATTATGAGCAGTCTGTAGTAAGCACTTAATTTGCATTGTGCTAGTCTCTTAGCGCCTGGGATTTCCATTGTTTCTTGAAGCTACTTCCAAATGGTAAGCAAGAGGATGTTAGTTGAAAAGGAGCAGAAACAGATCTATATGCTATGTATATTGCAATAAGATCACTAGCTGATAGCTCTTGCTACGCCATATTGTCAGCAATTTTCATCCTGATTCCTAGATACAACACAGACTACTTTGAAATCTAGACCGAGGTAGCATCTTCTGTAAGAAGTCAGTGGAGGGTTCTGTTTAGAAAGACAAAACTTTGGTGGAATATCAAAGCCTGATCCTTTGAGGCTGTCATCATTCCTTTCACCTTGAGACTTGTCTCAGACCATAGTAACATCACCCAAAATCTACCCATCTGTAATAAATCTACTGATTTAACCCAGGTACTCTGAGAATGCTGTCTCACACCCACTGTATCCCCAAGGAACTGTTTCACTTAGAGCAGTGTTGTTTGGGTTAGGTCCAAAGGAATACTGATAATGGGGTACCAAAGTGATAAGCTTCAGGCATGGATCCTGGACTTTAGAGCAGTTTTGCTGCAGTACTGAATGTAAAGCACTCTTTTTTTCTCTCTTCAGGTGGAAATACAGAATCCAGAGAATATATTTTTACTTGAATGTGGAGATTAGTTTAGTTATTAGCCATGTGAGGGGAATGCTGTAGGAAGCCTGTCTAACAGAACATCACTGTTCCTTAACTGTCAGCCTTCATGTGCAATAACAAGAAGGAAACTTACTCTATGCTTGTTTCAGACTATTTTGGCCCAAATCAAGGTGCTATGATTACCTGTATCAGGAAGCTGAAGCACTTCTGAAAAACTTTCCCGTTCAAGCTACGATTTCCTTTTATGAAGACTCAGACAGTGAAGAGGATGAAGGTGAACTGGAGCAAAATTCAAGAACAGAATCACCTTGCTGATAGCAAGAAAGGCCAATCGAGCTTCTATTAAGCTTAATATATATAAAAAATGTATTATAGTATTTTTAAAGATGATTTATATGTACATAAGTTATTCTTAATAAAACTGGGATGTTCAGTAATTTTGTCTGAGCCTTTGTTCTAGTCCTGTCTTGCTTCTGGGCAGGGAAAGTATTGATGAGTAATATATTTATTTATTTTTGTTTGAGGTCCTATGTTTTGTAGACTGTAAACATCAGTTTTAGGAGCAGCCCCCTGTATTGGGCTTACGTGGCAAGGCAGTAGGGGGCTTCAGGGGAGCACTCTGTGTGCAGAGCTCCACTGCTCTGAAGGGGACCTGCCACAGCTCAGCCCTGAGCGACGCTGGGAAAGGGAAGTGGGACATGTGAGAACAGCCCTGCAGCCACCAAAGTGAGGGCAGGAGGAGCTCCAGGCCTGGCTGTACAACTACAGCCCGCGGGAACGCCGTGCACGATCAGCTGAGGAAGGCGGGCACTCTGTGGGAGGGACCCGCCGTCGTGACGCGCCGAGCCCGCCCATCGGGCCGCGCCTGCGCGCTGTGCCGGAGCGCTCCGCCCGCCCGCCGGGTGCAGGCCGGGCCGGTAGGATGTTGAACGTGCCGCCGCAGGCCTTCCCCGCGCCCGGCTCCCAGCAACGGGTGGCCGCGGGCGGCCGCACCAAGGTAGGGCCCGCGCAGCCTCTTCGGGGTCGGGGCTCTCTTGCAGCCGGGACGGCCCCGTGGGGCTGGCGGCAGTACGCGGCCGGCCGAGTTCGGGGCTGGGCCGGAGCTGCGTCGTTACCGTATAACCGTACTTCTCCTTTTAGTGGGGCTCACAACGCTTCTCGTGCGGCCTTTCCGCATCGTCTCGATTTCTTTCCGCAGCCTTTACAGCTGTGCGCAACTTTAGTTTGCGTTTGGAGTGCCCGTCCTCGGAGTGTATTTGTGGGCCTCGCTTGAGGAGCGAGCTCAGTCGGTTTGGGACCCGAACTACCAGAGTGAAGCAACACCCGCTGACTTGTGTTTGTGTGCCCTTCCATCTCCGCGTTTCTGCTCTGTCTGCAGTGTTCAGAGACCACGGTTCTCTCACTCTGTTCTCCGCTGTCAGTGTTTGGATAAAGGGGCTCCCAATCCATCATGCCGTTGGAAAGGAAGGTGCTGGAAATTTGTGAGACCTTGTTCTGCCCTTACCCTGTAAGCCAATAGGTCACGCCCCCGGCTTTCCCTTGGTGAGACCTGCTGTTGCCATGGAATTTGCAAACAGTCTTTATGATAAATGTTTGAGAATCTTTTTGGCTGGCTTACAAAATAGGAAGCTTCCTTAAGCAGCTTTGCTGCTGGGTAGGGTTCCCAAATGATCACGAAGAATATGGTTTTTTCCTTGTTTTGCCCCAGTCCTCCTTGGGAGCTTAGGAAAACATTTTGAATGGCTTTTTCTCCCTTAAAGTTTAATAATGTTTGTACATTTGTTATTTTCCAGGTTCCTTTAAAACCAGGAAGGAGTCTCATGGATTGGATTCGATTAACTAAAAGTGGAAAGGACCTGACTGGTTTGAAAGGGAGACTGATTGAAGTGACCGAAGACGAGCTTGCTAAGCACAACAAGAAGGAAGACTGCTGGATATGTATAAGAGGTTGGTTACTGCCATGTTGCTTCTTCATTTTTTGTCTAGCCTCTGTTCTGTACTTGAAATGTAACAAAGCAACAAACTACCACCACCAAAAATCCTCACCCCATAACAATGTAGTGTGTCGTCTGTGTTTAGACCAGGTGTAACGTAGGCGTAGTAGGACACAACTTTGTCCAAGTTGGCAATTTCATGTAACATTGCCTGAGAAGAGTTTGAAAGCAAAGAACAGCAGTCTTTAAAGCTGATGTACCTAACGCTTATGTGAAAATAGCAAAACATAAGAATGAACATAAGAATGTGGTTGACTCTTCTGACAACATCTTAGCAAGAATAAGACATGAAAAATGCTGACATGTACTTAGAGTGTGTATCATTCTTAGCAGCTAAAGATTTTCACTACATTCTCCAGATGCTTTAAAGATGCTGGAGTCATAAAATTATGTAAAGATGTTATTTAGATTCTGTAGGATGGTCTCTGGGAAATGCATGTATGTAAGGCTATGTACCACTTCATACAACTTAGAAAGGTGAATGGTAATTGCTGTGGTAATTATGTATTGTAAGATGGCAGGTACGAAAGGTATATTAATATTGCTTTGAATTTGTTATGAGATATTCTGCTTCATGGATGTGCTGTTAAGAAGATCAGAGTGGCCAACATGTCCTGTATAGCAAAAGAGTGCTTTGTTTAATGGTAACTTAAGGAATTTAACATAATGTTATCCATAAATTCCAGCAAAATTAAGAAGTTCTGGACAAGAATGACTGTTTCTGTTGGGTCAAAAAGGAGAATGAGAGTGAGCTTTTTGAGCAACATAGTAGGATTGTTAATGCTCTGTGTAATTGTTAATTCCCCGTGGAAGGGAATCAGGAACTAACTTTTCAAAAGCCGGTAGGATGATCATCAAACAGAGTTGCCACATAGGGCACAAGTATTTAAAATGGGATGGCAGGGGGTTAAAGAACAGCACGTCAGGTGGAAATCAGAACATTTTGTTGACATTCAGGAGTTCTGAACTGTTCAGACTTTCCCTCGTGCCTTTCCTTATGTGCAGTAACCAATTCTGTACACAAGATGGTGTAGTGGTTACATCCCTCAGAACATCAAGTCCACAAAGTGTGCAAAAAACCTTTCTGGTTTGGGGGATTGTTCTTACCAATTGGGTTTGATTACCCCTGGGACTGTCCCAGGGATGCGTCTCTCCTCACCTAATGCTGAATGCCTCCCTTTCTGGAGTAATGTATGCTTTTTAAAAGGACACAATGCTTTTAACAGGCACAATTCCACTTCAGTAGCTTCTTGTTTAGACAGTATTTAATATTTTGAAATATTTTGCTAGGTAGACCTGCAGTAGTCCTGTAAGAAGAAACATCTGTGATTAAATCTATTTATAGCTGCGTTCTTCAAGCTCTGTTTGCATTTTAGTAATTGGTCTTCATAATTCCAGACCTACAAAGCATTTTTTTTTCAATCTCACTAGAAATACGGAGTAGTGCTTGTGTAAAATGAGTGCTGAAGCCTTTTATTAAGACAAATTTGTCATCAGTGTTGTCAGCCTCGGATGAGCTCAGAGTGCATTCGGGTTTTTTGTATTGCTGAATCTACAGAGGGAATGTTTTGTTGCTGATGGTGGAATTTATTTATTTATTTATTATTTTTGGAAGACAGTTTCTTCCCACAGTCATTTTATTTCATAGGTGATGAATGACAGAGAAACAACTTTGACAGTACTTAAACAGTGACTTAATTCAAAGGGATAACAAAAACAATTCCCTGCACTAACTGACTCAATTCTGTGTCCCTGTTTAACTGGCCTCTGGCTCTCATACACATTAACTAGACTATGACACCTTCATTTTCAGGTGTTTATTTTGTTAGAATCTTAAACCTGCAGGGTTTTTCCAGATGTCAGCCCTGCAGTACCACAAAACTTACCCATCTGAACAACTCCGTGTGATATGTTTTGGGTTCCATATGGTTGTGTGACTTGTTTCTGATCTGGAAAATCATATTGCTTGCTATTACACTGTGTAATAGATACTAATCTTTCCACTGTTTCTGGAGATAGCTGAATAGTTGCAGTGATTGTAAAAAAAAATGTTACTCACATGATCTTACATTCCATTTTCTGCAGGACTCGTATATAATGTCACACCTTACATGGAATATCATCCCGGTGGTGAGGATGAACTAATGAAAGCAGCTGGAGCTGATGGTACAGATCTTTTTGACCAGGTGAGAACAACTGGCAGTGAATGGCACTTCCTCACTAAAAGGTATTTTGGTAAAAATAAAGAAATAAACATTGCATGTTTTTCTGATTATTTTAGGTCATCCCAGTGGAAATGATTTAAACCATTTAAGGTCTAAACGAAGGCAGTGGTTTACTGTTCAGAATTGCACTGCTGTGCTGAAAGAGAAACGCCATTTAAATTTTGCATCAAAAATCAATAACGAAAGTGTTCTATTATGTTGAGGTTTTGCTTCAATTTGACCATTTCAACAAATTGATTGGTTTTTAGCAGAAATAGCAATTAAACTTCAGATTTCTACCTCCTCAATAAATTACTGTACTGACTAATTGCTGTTGGTTAAAAACCATTTTCTTCTCAGAGAACGTTCATTTTTTGACATATAATCGTAGTGTTTTCCCATCAATTAACTTGGTTACTGCATTATCAGTGAACCAAATACTAAGGGAAAGGTTCTGGGGCTGCTATTAACTCATTGTGAACAAACCAGAAGGTGACAGCTGGTCTCTTCTTTGTTCACCATTTCTTTAAGGCTGAAAAGAAAGTCTGCAGTCTTCCTATAAGACCCGATTTTGTAGGAGGTGATTCACTGGGTTGGTCATTTTGAAAGCAGACATTCTTCCCATCTCCTTGGCTCATAGGGTTTTCCTGGGAAACTGGGGAAGAGCAGAAAGGGAACTTCCTCTGTTTCTGAAAGAATTCTGTCATTTTTGTACAGTTCTTACATCACAGTATGTTACTTCTTAACTTTCCTATGGAAGTTCTACAGTTCTGGTCTGTAAACTACTGCTCTTTCATCACTCTATTTGATTTTCTAAAATAGATTATTTCCCAATAATTCAATGATTGTCAGACAGAAACAGACAGAAATGCTCCAGCTTCATAGGAGATGTTGATGTGTCTAAACTACTGTGCTCTATGTTTTGTTTCCCTCATCAGTCCCTTTCCCCATATTCGTATCTAAACAAGATTAATTTCCTTTGTGGTAAGAACAAATTCTATTATGTTGTAAACATCATAAAAACACTGTTCTGAAACTTTTTCTGTCATTAAAGGTTGTGATGTTCAGGTACTGCAAAACATAAAACAGATAGATTAAGCTACTGTCACATACTCAGGCTCTTTTTTTGTGTGTTTAAATATCTACTGTCTGTGAAAGAAGTAAAAGTACGTACTGAAAAATGTGAACAATTGGTGTCTGGGTTAAAAACAAAACACTGAGAAATGAATTAAATTAGCTGTTATGCAACAATGGTGTTTGTATCTTAGCGCACAGAGCAACAACACTGTAAAAATTACAAAAGTTGTGAAAACCAATGTTGTTAATACAGGTTCATCGTTGGGTCAATTACGAATCGATGCTGAAGGAATGTCTTGTTGGGAGAATGGCTTTCAAGCCTATTGCTGCTCCAAAAGGTGAGGGCTTTTAGAATGAAATAATTTCTGATAATGCTTTATTCCAAAATTGTCTGGAAGTTGCAAGAAATCATCATGTTTACAAGGAGTGTCTGTATTTTGATACAGAGGTGAAGGCCGTTGCATATACGTAGTCTTTTGGTAGTATATACCTGAAAAAGAAACTGTTTTACAAGTGAAGACATTTATAAATAACATTCTGCTCTTTTTTTCCCCTTTGCTGTAAATCATCAGAAAAGGGTTATGTTTGTAGAAATAGGTACATATTTTTTTCCCAAGGATTGCTCCTTCTTCAGGTCCCAGCAGGCACGCTGTCCTGAACAGCCCTCCGGTGTGATTTAGAGCATCATAAAATAACTCAGTTTTCTCACTTTGATGATCTCAGCCCCAGACATAGGTCTTAAAAGTTGTATTTGAAATGAGATCTGTGAACACGGTTTATGGACAGTTATTGTTTTTAGAAAACTCCTTACTGGGCCTGCTGAAGTTTGGATTTATTTGGAGAAAATGTTGCTGATTCAGCGGGCTCATCAGAGCCAGGACAGCGAGAGAAAGTAGCATATTGTCTTAAAATGCTGGCAGTGGTTTCTAAAGACTTTCTCTTCAGTATTTGTTTTGGTTTGCAGGCCACAGTGAAAAACGCCAGCGTCTTGCAACCAGATACTATTACTGAATAGTGACCCTTAGCAAAACTGCTGTGAAAGCATGACAGAATTAACATTTGCAACTATTTTTCTCACTTTCTGTGGTATCCTGTAGGTCACAACTTCAGGCAGCTCTTGCAGCTCTTCAGCTTCTGACAAAGGAAAATGGCATACTTGCTTAGCACTTACATCATTTTGTTGTTAAGTTGAATTTGTTCAGTACACAAAGGGAGATAGGATTTTACATCTCTATGTTGTTAGGTAGCTAATTTCAAGTTTTTAAGCTGAGTGCTGCAATGCAAGGAGATACCTTGACAGCATAACTGCTTCATGGAGTTGAGTTGTTATGGATGTTACTGCCACTTTGTCATTTGAGTCACAAACATAAAGAAGTAAACCTGACTTTTACTGATTTCATTATTGTAACTTTTCTGCAACAGGGGGAATTCTCATGGCAGTAAATCAGTGAAAAAAAACAAACATATCTTTGCTCCTGACAGCTGTGGTTGTCCGTTTTCTGGTGTTTATTTTTTCTCTGCTTTCTTCTGCTCTTATCTGTTTTGCTCTAATAAAACTCGCAGGGGGAAGTTTACAAGCTGTGTGAAAGTGGTTTGGTTGCCTGTGCCTCTTTTGGCCATTTCAGGTTTGAAAATTATTTAATTAATTAAAGAAGTCAATTAGGCCATGTTTAGTGAAATTCTTTGTATCAAAATTCTCAGAGTTTCCTGTGGTTCGTATTGGGTTATATATCCTTTGCTTTTGAATGGTGAGTTATCAAGCTTGTGATTGACCAGCTTCACTATCAGGCAGCAATACTTCTTGTCTTTTCTCCTTCCAGAAGACTGCCTTTGACAAAGTTTGGACCTGGAAAAAAAAAAAAAAAAGAAAAAGAAGAATAAAATACAGATTTAGTATGAACATTATAGAGAAGGGACTTTGAATTCCACTATTAATTGCTTTCTTTTCATGGCACAGTGTTTTTGGCAGTGGGGCGAGCATTGGTATATGATGTTATGTATACTCAATACTGAGTAGTGACTCAGTAGTGTGCCGTGTAGGTTTGTTGGGGCACTACTGGTAGATTTGTGATCTTCAGTTTTGTTTCCTGTGTTCTGGAGTACTTTAGAAGATAGAATGGTTATTTATTCACTGAACTTAGAAGGACAGTAAAGCTTGTCCTTGCGTGCTTTCTAAGAAGAGTCCTTTGAAGGTGCTGGTGATAGTCTTGCCAACTTGTCTTCTGGGATTGCTGTTTAATAGGTAGGGTAGTGACTAGCAAGAGATTCTGAAGTATCCCTTCTGTAGTGTTACAGTGCAGTAGCTACAGTAGTACTCAGGCATGTAAAAGATTATTTCAGAATCTCCTTTTTCCTGCAATCTTCTCAACAAACCTCTATAGCATTAAGCTTTTTTGCCACTGTTTTGCTTGATTTGCTTTCAAGATACTTGACTGTGACATCTGTTCTAATTGTGTGCTTTGTTGGCTGTACCTGTTATTATTGATGATGTTTCTCATAGACACATCAGTGTGTTACCACTAAGGTTATGTACAGACATAACCTGGGAGTTGGAATGCATGCACTTATTTGTATTCTGTCACTGATATTATACTGAAAGAGTTGCAGCCTGATCCAAGAGTGAGGAAGGGTCATGTCTTGAAAATGCTTCTAGACAAGTGTCCTTGAATTTGCAGTGCCATTTTCAATGCTGTGTGTTAAAGTGTAGTAAGAAGAGAGTATATATTTGAACTGAAACAATTACCTTTTAATGACAAATGAAACTTTGTGACTGACTTGCCTATCCTAGCAGATAGCTTGAGGTAGTGTATAAAAGAATATACAGAGAAACACAATCTGAAACAAAAGCTTGGGAGGAACTGTGCCATTCATCCTGTGCAGTGTTTTCACCTCAGTGTGGAAGTCTCTGATGAGGGCAATTCTTGTTCAGCTTTGAAGTCCTTTTACAATACTGTGTGCTTGGTGGATTGCTCCAGAAGCCTTTCTTTCATTGCTATCACGCTGGCATTCTTCCTCTATTCCTGACTACTGTGATGGAGAGAGCAAAGGGAGGGGATTCAGAAGCCCATAATAAGGGGAGAAATGTTCATCTTTTTGCTTTCATGAAAGGGAGCAAGAAGAACAAAGTGAATTCTCCTGCTTCCCCCTGACCTGTCTCTTAATAAAGTTGAATGCAGAAGGGGTCCCTGCACCAGTACATTTTGTGATATGTATAAAAGGTGGAAGGGATTTGAGTACTTCCAGAGGACTAGAAGAAAGGTATGTAGTCACAGACCAAGAGGTGCTATGACTTTGTCCTTAAGTTGAGCGCTATGTACATGAATTGACGCTCTGCATTCATCTACTCAGGGTTTTCTTTTTCTACTTGTTTTGTTTTGTTGAGTTAGTTGCAGCATGCTGGAGACTTAATGAAAAGTTCAGATGAAAACTTGTCAAATAAAACTACCTGAGAGAAGAAACTTAAAGGAAGGTTTTCTTTTTCCTGTGTTTCTGCCAGGCAGTTTTGGTAGTGATAGGTCAGATTTGGTGTTTAGTCCATGTTGCCTTCAAACAGTGTCTTTCCAACTCTGACAGACTTAGCTTCTTGGCTAGGAAGCTTACTGTTACACAAGGAAATCTGTGCTGTTTGCTTTTAAGAGTCAGATAATGTCTCATTTCCTACCCTTTAGTGCTGTGCAACTTCTTGCATTTTGTATTATAGGTTTTTTATTATTGTTATAAGACAATCTTTTGGAATAGTATCAGTGCACCAGAAGCATCCTGGTCAATCTGTTATTGGTGTGGAAGTTTTATTTGGAGAGCTTTACTTTGGCTCATTTCTTTAATATGATGTATGCAAGTACTGTACTGCAAGCTCTCACTGTCATGTTTGTTTTTCTTAATGCTTGTAGACATTTCTTCTACCCTGCCTGAAGAGAAAAAACAGCTTAATGGTAAGTATTCTTCTGGAGCAAGGTGGGAAGTGAATCTTAAACTTACCTGAATATTTTTTTTAATGCACAGTACTTATCCAGCTTCTGGCTTTACATTTTAATCTGATTTTGAGGCAGTAGTGATCTTGGGGAAGTCCAAAAGGCAAAATCCTAATCAGGTGTTGCAGATTCAGTGATTTAAAGCATTAAAAAACGGCAGCACAGTAGTGCAGAAAAAGCAAGTATGAGATGGACAGGCTTTCTACTAGAGAAGGTAAATCAGAAATAAAAATGTGCTATTGAAATCTGCCACTACAGAAGTGCCAGGCTTTTTGATCCTTCTCTGTGTCAGAAAAGCTAGGTGGCCGTAGGAATCGAATTAGAGATGGGACAAGAAGTTGGATAATGCATAGAATGAAGCTGATCATTGGAAAACGAGTTGAAATAGAAGTCTATTAGTTGAGGTGTAACCATGTGAATAACTAGGATGTTAATTGATGTGCTCTAAGAGGAGCAAATACTCTGTTCTGTGATACAGGAAATTGACATTAGTCCTTGCAGAAATAGGGAGGCATTCAAGCTTTGCATAAGCCCCTGGGCTGTTAATTCATGTTCTCTAAAAGGAGCAAATATTTCTGTCTTGTGAAATACGAGGTTGATGGTAGTCCTTGAAGGGATAGGGAAGTAGTCAAGCTTTGTACAAGCCTTCACTGAGCCCTCCTCGTGTAACAGGAGTAGCTTTGATTGCAAGTGTACAAGAACTACATATTTGATTTTGGTCTTTTTAAGAACAGTTACAGTGATTAGTCATCTTAGTATACGAAGGCTTCCTAAAAGAATATGATTTATGAAGTCCAATGAAATGAAGTGAGCTGGGGGTTTGCTGGTGAAGGAAGTAAGATGAACACACCTGTGAAGGGAAATAATGCAGTCAGCTGGAGGCTGACTTTTAAGCATGAAAGGATACAAACTGAAACCTTACTTTCTTCTGTTCTTATCGTCTTTCTTGCTGTCTTGTGTTCTGTGAACGTTGTATCTCATACTTGATTTCTAAAAGGCAGTTTACCTTGCGGTGTGCATTAGCATTGAAGTGTACAAAAATACCTTTGAGTTCAACATATATCATATAAAAGTAAAAAAAACTGATTTTTTTTTTGTTCCTGTTCTCCTATGTATTCTTTTACTATGTTAAGCTGAACTTTGTGACAGTTTTCGCTGCCTGTCTTCATCAACAAACATATTGGAACATATTCATCTTGCTTTGAAAGGTGGGAAGAACTGGAACACAAACTCAACTTTTTTATATTAGAATTATATCACTAGGCAGCAGTTTTTATTCATTAAATACACCACAAGTATTTTGATTCAAGTTGTAAGTTAAACATACCATCTATTTTGGTGTACATCTCTTCTTGGTTAAGAAGGTTCATGAAATAACTTTTCTAGTCTAGAATATGTTACTGCTCAGGAGTCAGGTAATAATTCTGATTGTGGTTTCCAGTGAAACTGCCAAAATGCTGATGCTTGTTTCTTGTATTCAGTTTACCTGTTTGGTATGGCTTCTTTTGAAACAGGAATGATTTCTGTGCTGACTTTAACTGCTGTGGACATACTTAGTTTACCTCTTAAGACATTTTTCTTATTCAGTTGTTCTCTTGCTTTGTAGCTCTTGGAAATTTAAGTCAAAATGAGTGTAGAAATAAGCAGCACCGTCTGAAAGTTAGAAAGAGGAGGCTCTTTTGTTTTCTTATCTAGGAAGTTGTTGGTATGGTGAAGACATTTTGTTGTATTCATCCAAAGTGTATAAATAATAATTGTATTGTGTAGTGTGCTCATATCTATTAACTTAAATGTATCCTTGCTTTTTGTGAAAATCAGCTGCCTATAGTGTAAGAGAAAGCTGAAGTTTCCAGGATACGTTGCTCATTTTATGTCTTAAAGGCAGATATGTTCCTGGACATCTCTTCAAGTTTGAGTTTCAAACCAAAGACGTAAAAATTTTAACACCCTGTTATTTCCAAAGCATACTTAAAAACTTTGTATTTGTTTGAAAGCAACTAAGTATCAAAGATGTACTTCAATAATGAGCTTTCCAACCTTGCCCATTCAAGCTAAACTGAATTTCTTATTTACCCAAACTATTAAGATGAATAACTCTGTAATATTAAAAGTAAAATGAATTACTTCGGCAGTTCCACCATCTGAAAACAAGTTGGTGTTTGAATAAAAGCACATCAGAAATTAAAAATACATATGGCATGGAAAAGAGTGATGGGAGGAGAGTTTGAGTTAGGGCTTCGAGTACAGAAAACTAAATCCTGTGGTTCAACCAGCTGGGATTCTTTAGTGTAAGTAATGTATGCATTCCTATTTTTCTTAGTAATAATTGGAGTTTATAAATATGGATTGAGCTTGTTCTGGGCCTTCAGAGAACAAAGGAAATAACAGATACAGAAAGTTTTCACAGAATCTTAAAATAATTTAGGTTGGAACAAACATCTGGAGCTTGTTTTGTCCAGTCCCCTGCTTGTTTCAGGATGAGCTTGGATGTTAGATCAAACTGCTATGAGCAACACTGCCATCATAGAAAGAAAAGAGTTGTTGGTGGTGTTTGTATGTGCTTGTTTGTTTTTATTAATATGAGGAGATTTTTTCCTCTGTGCTATTGTCTATTGCCTTCAGCTGTTCCACTCTGAGAAGAGTTCTGCTGTCTTTTCCACACTTCCTTCCTCCCCAGCCCCTTTTTTGTTTGGTAGTTGAAGGTTGCATTGAAACTTCCCCGGAGTCATTTCTTCTGCAGATGGAGCAGGCCCAGTTCCCCCAGCCTCCTTTCAAGCATTCTTTGCTTCAGCTGCTGATCGACTTGGTGGCCCTTTACTGGACTTGCTCACATCAGTGTTTGCCCTGCACTTGAGAGCCAACACAGAGCACAGTACTGCAGATGTAGTCATACAAATGCTAAATAGAGGGGAAGAACTGCTTTCCTCAGGCTGATAAGCTATGTGTTTGCTCAGGTTGCATTTGGCTTTTGTCACCACAGTGTTGTAATGTAGTATGTGCCCTATCTTGTCCAGGTTTGTTTACTGTGTCCCAAAGAAATTTTCTGCAAAGCTGCTTTCTATCCAGGCAGGCTCCCCAGCCTGTTTTGTTATAAAATTATGCATTTACTTTTGAGTTTCATGCAGTTTTTGTCAGCCTATTTCTTTAGCCTGTTGGTTCCCTCTGAACGGTATCCATAACTTTTAATGTTTCAGCTGCTTCCCCTTATTTGTTACTGTCTGCAGCAGGAATGCCAGCTGTAATTAGCCAGCAGTTGTACTTTGTAGTGTTGATCACACCTTTTGCACCTGGCAGTCCTGCTAATTTTCTGTCCAGATTTTAATTTGTCAGACTCATCTCTCTGGTGTGGCTATAAGGATAACACAAGAGACTATCAATCAGCGGTCTTGCTATCTCATCTCCCATGAGATTTTGCCAACCAGTTCCCTGAACAAGCTGAAGTTGTAGTTCTGCTCACCACCTTGCTTGTTTCTCTTAATAACTTAAACTCCTTCATTTCATAGCTGCCAACAGCCTTTGGGTTCAATACCAGTTCTTCTTTATGACCATCATGCACAGCAGAGCACTAACCTTAATTGATTCATTCATCACCTGAATAATTTACTTTTTTTTATTGCAGTGTGAATTATTTTCAAATAACATTTTGCAGTACTTTGGAGTAATTAACAAAACTTAGTTTGGTAGAATGTTCTTATTCTGGCAGTTGTATATTTCTGTTGCCTCACAGAAACAAATAGTGTGTATGATCACAAATTTCTCTTATCCACAGAGGGCAGCCCAAGCAAACATTATATGTCTCTGTTACAATTTAACACCAGTAAGTCCCATTCCTCATATGGATGATCTGTAGTTTTGGCACGTTGGTTTAGACCACAATGGTGCTCTTCGTTTTATTTATTTTTTACATAGTGAAGTCATGTATTTCCCGCATTTAAACTTCTATTCTAACTACCGAACTGAATTGGCATGTAGAAGATAATTAGCATGCGGATTCTCACCAACATAAGTCGCCGTTGTATGTGCATCCATTTCTAGTTTGCAAGGTTTGTCTTTGAATGGACTAAGAATCCTTTTCACTTGTCCAGCATTTACCAGCTGTTAGCTTAGACCTCTGCCTAACCATTGTCTGGTGAAATTGCTGCTATTCATGCAGTGGTACAAACTGTATTATATCTCAGTCAGTGCAGCTTTTTCCATCATGCTTCTACGCAGCTTCCTTCTACTGAAATTGAGAAAGGATTGCAATTGCTTTGATCTGTTATCTCTGTTCAATATTTTCCAAATTCCTAGCAAAACACAAAGTAGAGAGATGTTGGCTGAAATCAGAGCTGAACAAATAGTTCCATTGAATTCATCAAGATGTTTTATCCCCGCTTCACTGTCACAAAGTTTGAAAGGACAGGTTAATACCTGATGAAACAGAGCAGCTTACACATACCAGGAAACTCACATGCAAGGGTTCTGTGGGATATGGAACTCTTAATTCTGAAACAGAGCTTCATGTTCTAGGAGCCTTCTCTCCTAGAGTAAATGCTGAATGAAACCAAAATAAAGTACATGTGGAAAGAAAACCACCATATGTTGGGAAGGGATATTTAGCATATAAAATTGGAAAAAAAAGTCTTACTGTGGTTTCTATTAAATGAGCATCACAGCACATGTTTTAACAAAACTCTGCCTTTTGTAGGTATGCTCTCTGAGAGGGAAGTATTGGGTGCTTCTGCTAGAGATACAACTCCAAGGTAAACTTTTGGTTTTCATTCTGTTGAATGTTCTATTTAATAACTCTGTGCAATACTTAGTAAATACAGGCAACTTTTTCTATATTTAGATCTCGATGTTTCAACTGAATGAGTATCTCATTACCATCACTTATATAGGAAAGCTGAGGTTCAGATTTAAACAGCTTGCCAAAGGTCTTATTGACCTTACAGGCAAAAGATGAAGCATATTTCTGGGCTTGGTCTGTTGGCTTCTAACAATTTTGCTGCCCTGCATTACATACAATTGTATGGTTTATTTTTAGTGGCTCCTCAGCCTTTTACTTCTTGAGAGAACTCCTGGGAAGTAATTCCGAGTGGGCTATCTTTTTTACTTGACTTATTTGTTGGTAATAATTGGCATACCTTGGAGAGCTACCTCATTTCAGCCTGGAATGTTTTAAGATGTGATAGAGCTATTCAGGTTTCTGCAGTTTGAAAATGTAGAACAAAGCAGACCTTAAAAACACAGTGAAATACCTGCTGTTGTCACTGAGGTATCTTTCTTCTCCACGATTCCTTGAATCTCTGAGGTTTATTTTCTGATTTTTGGATAATGTGACTACATAAACTTTGAGCTAGTTATGTGCAGCCATGTTCATAAGCCCCATTTTGCAGGTGGAACATGGCTTATCTTCTGAGGTTGTTCCCTAGTCCTTGCTTCCTTTTTCCTCATGTATGTCTGGCATGTCCAGGTGTCTGATGGGAAGGTGCTGGCTACCGGGAGTGTGTCTTGGAGGGGGCATCCCTTCTTTCTTCTCCAAGAGTTCAAACACTAAACAGAAGTGGTTAGGACGCAGGGAAGAGAGACGACAGTAGTAATGTACACACAAGGAGTGTGTAGAGTTGACTTTCTCTTACTGGGATTGCAGCCTTCATGATGCTGGAGTTATGTCAGAACTACAGATGTTGTACGCTTGAGAGCCAAGCGTAAGATGTAGTCAGATGTATAGGTTTTCTGGGCTTGGATAGGTAGGCTACCGTGCTGAAGAGGTCTTGAAAACCCTGGCAAGTATATGGTAATGGAAGCAATAAGAAATATACAGTATGCCCTTCAAATACTTACCTTACCCTGTTGTTATTACAAGGTTTGGGTAGCTTGGGAGTCATGAGAATGTGAAGCCTAGATATGGACAAATGAAAGAAACTGTGGTTTTGTGGTATGAAGGTAGAACCTGTAACCCTTGGAAATTGCTCTCACAATTTAATAACTTTGCTTGGAGCCAAGGACTTCAACCATCTTTCTTGGAAGGTTAATATACTGCAAAGAGGATGCATATGCTTTGTAACTAACACTGCTGCATACAGCCTTAATGGCTGTGCACTATCAGGATGGATAATTAGACTGCTTTTATTTTAATCTTCTTTTCAAAGTTATAGTCTCTGGGCTTACCTCTTGAAAACATAGTAAATACTGTATTTGCCTGGTATCTCTGTGAAAGAAGTTCTGTTTGAAAACTGCTGATTAAATATATTCTGGTATGCTGAACAAAAGTATGTATATATATATTTTCTTCCTGTACTTCTGTTTTACAGTTATGACTGGTTTCAAACAGATGATATGATCACTGTTGTCATATATACTAAGCAGAAGGTAAATGTATTTTATGAAAGAGATAATTACAGGATCTTGTTGTGATCCAGATTGAATTCTTGGAGAACTTCATTAAGATGCTCGTTTTCCTTGTCTGTGAAAGGGTATGAATGCAGAGTTGGTGATAGTGGACTGTCAAGACAGAAGATTAAGAGGAGAGATCATCCTGGATGACCATTCCTATCTTGTAGAAGTTGGTAGGTACTGTAATTTTACTGTTGAAAATACTGAATTTTTATTTTACTTTATCAAAACCTTCAATAAGGCCATGTATGTTTTGCATATACCACTTAGATTTTATTCCTCTTTATTGAAAATGATTACATTATCAACTCCTGTCTTCATCTGGTTAGTATGTATATTTTCTTATTCTGTTTCTTATTTGATGTCCTAAGCCACATGGAATTAAGTGTAGTAAGAAACTGACGTAAAAGTTATGTAAGTTTCTCTGTTCCAGGTGTGTGTTATTGATCACTTACTAAAATGCCCTTATTCAGAAAGGGCAAGTGGAATGATTTAGATGAATACAAGTTGATAGTTATATCATGAGTCACTGTTTAAAGAAAAAAAATGCCTTTCTTACTGTGTTATGTATTAGCTTGCAGAAGTCACTGATACTGATACGAAGGAAGAGTGAAATTTCAGGGCCAATTAAAGATGCATAGGGTTGTAGGCACATTGCTTCACACAGTATTTCTTGCTCTAAGCTGTACAAATATATAAAGACTAGACTGTAATTCTATTTTTGCTTAAACTGGTTTATTTCTTTTTATTTCAGACTTGGATCGTGAAGTTCAAGGTGACTTTGCTGGTAAGTTATCTCTTGTAACTTTTCTATATTTCTTTTAACATGGGAATGTAGAACTTCCATTTATTTTTCTGATCCATCAGATACTTTACAGCTTTTCATACCATCAGATTCTGACACAGTCAACCAAATCAAACCATACAATTAAATTCTTTTTTTCATTTTGACACTTGAGCTTGTAAAAAAATATATATATATAACAATACTCTGATCCTTTGGAGTATTGCTAAAATAATTAGAAGTGAGCTGTGGTGGGTATATGTAAACCATTCTATGCTTTGAATGGGATTTTCAAAAACTTATTTATTCATTCAAATGGCCATTTGAAAAAAATGGGAGGAAGTATGTGGTGGCAGTTAACTATTTCCAGTAAATAAGGACTTGGACTTTGTGTTATTTCTGACCAGATGGACTACGAATCTTTTCACAATGTATTTATTAGATTTATTAAATATAGCACATTAATTATACGTATTAAGTTAGTGCTTATTCTTCTGAATGCCCTGTAAAACATTAGAGATAACTGGAAGTATTATAATGTAATGCATTAATCCTGTGCTTCTTGAAAAATGACTGGTTCTTGAGTTTAATAGAGGAGTCAAATTATATTGTTGTATGAAGTGTAACTAAAAGTAACAGTAGGAAACAATTTTCTCTTGTAGTAAATATTGGTGAAAAAGTTGGGAAGGTAGAGATCATTTTAAAGAAGAAGGATCGTATTCAATGGAAAGTGCTGGGATTGCCTTTGGAGAGTCATAATACGTTTATCAGGCGCACAGAAAGAGGTAAATACGGTCTCATTAGCAGTTCTTTTAAGACTTTTTAGGGCATGTTAAACAGGATTTTTCTTTTCTGTGACCATACTTCATTTTTTTTTAAGGAATATTTTCTGGTCGTCTTGAAAATTGCTCAGATGCTCTCCTTGAACAGATGCACAGTAAAATTTTTGCTGCTGTTGTTTCTTTCTTCCTGGTTGCGTTTTCTTGCTTTGTCTTCCAGTAGAATTGGAGGTCTTTGAGGCTTGCAGAAAGATTGGGAGAGTGTAATAGGGGAAGATGAAAATTGCTTGAGAGTTGTTGCATCTAATGGCTGTCTGTGTGCTTGATATCCCTTCTGTTGGTATGAAAACTTCAGTAGGCCTTGCCTTGTGGCAAAGGATGTAGGAGTAACTAGTAAAGAAACAAAAGCCTCCACATCCTGCTGTTACTACAGACGCATCCCTTGTCAATGCTGTAACATTGTTCCAGCACTCTGTACCTTTGTAACTTAAGCTATGCATAGCTGAGGCACTCAAAGCCAGCTCTAAATAAGCTGCTGCATCTGCAGGGGGTGGTAGAGGTTACATATGAATTCATTTTGTGGTGAGGGAATAGTATGAACTTGTGGCAGCACTCAAGTGCATTACTTTGATCGCTGTGATTGTTTTTTTTCCAGCTAAACTAGAAATGTCTATAAAATAACATAATACATTATAAAGATGTTTCTGATGTTATTGTGACTATCTTGTTTCTCAGAAGCGCTCTTGACCCTCTGCCTATTTATGCTCAAAAGCTGACTAAATTTAGAACGCCTTATGCATGAGAGCAAAGTTAAGAACTGATTGAACATTGTTCACTCTTACTGGCTCATAGTTATGGTAATTAGACCATGAAAGTTGAGAGATTATTGTACTCCAAAAAAGAAGATTATGTGTATAAAAGCACATCTCTCTAGCTACATTTAGGTTGTGTAGTTGTGTAGAATGTAGTTTTGCTTATGCAAGTTTCAGAACTTACTGAGTCAGAGCTTGCTGAGCTGAGTTTCTTCAGATCCTCAGTTACTAAGGTGACTTTTTAAACCATTAGTCCAGAATTTTTTATTCAGCAATTTATTAAGAAATAAAATTGAAAACACTAGAAGGGTTATGAAAGAGGAATGTTCAGTGCTAAATGTCTTTCCTTTATTCTAGCTCTCTGCTTTCAGTGTGGCAATAATATCTACATATTGGAGGCTTCTGTTTGCACAGTGTAGACTTAATTAGCCTCACTCAGTTTTACTTAGAATTGTGCCTCCTGCCTCTAAATTGCCTAGGTTTCAATTTTGCTCCCATAGAGCAAATGCTGTTTAGTGTGAGAAACCCCCATCTCTTATACCAAAAGCACAGAAATAGTAATTAATAACTCAATTGTTTTTCCTGTCTTTGCTGGATGTGAAATTGGTTTGGTGTGCAAAACAACCTTTTATGAAGTATGATAATTACATTCTGGAAGTAAAATTATCATGACTTCCAGCCTGGTGAAGTAATACTGACCTCATAAAGTGAACTGATGCATTTTTTTATGTGAGGTTAAGAAAGTCCTTGAAGAAAATATTACATTTCCTTCAGTAAACTGCAGAAACCAGTAATGTGAAGTGTGATGCAAACACAGCAGCTCTCCTTAACACTATTTGCAGTTTAGCATAGTGTATTTTGCATTATTGAATAGTAACAATATTGGACAGATGTGGTTTGACTATTTACCTGTGTCAATGCTAGAAGCACTTTAACACAGGCAGAACATAGTGTCAAGTAGAATAATTCCTGCAGAAAGGTAGCATGGATGTGAATGGTGCTGGCCAGGGTGATTTTCTGTAGCTACATGGCTGCTTATGCTACTCCAGTGTGTAGCTGTGAGACAACTGAGAAACATCTGTGAGAACTTTTAAGAGTACAGGAAGGACATACTGGTTGTACAAACAGCTGTGCTTATATGCCATATCAGTTGCAGTAAGATGGGGAAAAAAAGCATTTTTGCTGCAGATGAAGTAACTTTACCCCTGTTTCGTTGAGGAGCAAAGTTACTCACATTTTACCATGGCTGAGAAGAGCAGGTAGAACAAGTGATACAGGGGTGTGTTGTGACTGGTGTACCTACACCAAGCTCTGCAGACCAGCTCCCCTTCTAGGCAGGCAGGCAACAGCAGAAGCAGTACCAGTGCTAAAGGAGAGCCTTGAGAGCTGCTTTGCTTCCAAGACCTGAGCTGTCTAGTTAAAGCTATTTTATAGGTTTTCCATCTGGCATTTTTATGCTGTACTATCTGTGGCTATCACAGATGCTTTGCCTTGAGTCCTATTTTTTTCACTTGTTAGTTTTATCTTATGTCAGGTGTAAGCATTTAAATGTTAATATTGTATCCCTAAAAGAAAATGTGCAAAGCTCTTTGTTGAATGCTGATAGGCCGTTATGCTTGTCTATCTAAGGTATCTAAGGTGAAAAAACTCCACATGAACATGGACATTTCCATTTTTAAACTGTCGTCAATATAAGTTCTTGCTGTAACTTGTGTGGCATTTTCAACAGTGGGATAGAAATTCCTGTGGACATAGACAAGGTGTTCTGGTATAGCGTAGCAGTAACAGTGCTGTAACTGTAGGTGGGCTGTGCTGGGGTAGTAGTTGATGAAAGGGTGCCAGAGCATACGCTTTAGCCAATATATACCATCTTTCTGCAAGAGCTGTAAGTATCATTCCCTGTGGACAGCCCTATCAGAAATATTTGCTGTGTTAGTAGCAGTGAAACAGAAACAATGCAGGGTGGTCAGCTGAATAAATACCCAGAGTGCTGGGTGGGTTTAGGCAGTGTGGTGCTCTGCCTCACTTAGTTTTCATTTCAATTACCCAAGCTGTTTTAATCTACAGATGTGTATTTCATGCTGAAGTTCTGTGGTGACTTCAGTAGAGGTAGAATGTGGTACAGATGGTTCTGCTTTCTGAAAGCACTACTGGGTTGATTTTCTGCTTCTTCATAGTCATTGCTAACTAATAACACAGATTCAATCTGGTAAGACCCTAAAGTAAGGCTAAGAAATTAGCTCCAAATTGGAAAAATCATTTTAATGATACAAATGCATCTATTTGTAGCATTTTTATAAAGTATTTTTATGTTGCAATATATTACGTTTTTTATTTTTCTCATTAAAAGATATGTAAGTAACAGCTAATTGATGCTTTTAGGATTGTTCTACAGGAAATGCAAGTTGGTTTCTAAGACAGAAGTTACCCATGACACCAAGCTCTTCTGCTTTATGCTGCCTAAGAGCACTCATCTCCAGGTTCCCATTGGACAACATGTTTACCTCAAACAAATCATTGCAGGTAGGAAAAACTGAGAATATGACCATAGCTATTTTAACATATCTCTCTATTTTGAGCCTCTGCTGTTTGCAGATAATTTACTGTATTCACTTTTCCTATTCTTTCAGCTACCTTTTGTCTTTTCTTTAGGGACGGAAGTAGTAAAACCGTACACACCTTTATTGCCTTTTTTGCCACTGGATTTCAAAGAACCATTTTGCCAGGATGGTGTGCACATATATTTAATGATCAAAATTTATTCCTGTGGGTTGTTCACACAGGCACTGGACCACCTACAAATAGGTAAATATCTGCTTTGGGGTGTTTTGTGTTTAGTTCTGTCTTTAGGTTGGCTTTATTATTGCACATATGTCAGCTGTATCAAGCAGTTAATTACTTGTATTTAATTGTGTATATAAATATATTTGTTGCTTGTTTTGTATTTGAGTGTATATACTCTTAATTAAAACTGACTGTATTTTTTGAATAAAGAAAATCAAATCTGTTTTATCAGACTCAAGATATACTTCCTTTTATGTTTCGGATTTAAGACAGATCTTTAATAGTAATCTCACAAATCTGTGTAGTCATAGCATAAAGGCAAGACGTTTTGATTGAACACCTGTTCTTTTAGCATAAATGATCCGTGTGTGATTTATATTGTACCCTTCTGAAATGAATCCTAACACTACAAAGATGAGGGGAGTATAAAAGGATCTTTTTAAAACTTCAGATTCTTGGTTTGTATTCATCTCATTAAGGATTACCATTCTATTTTGATTTTAAAGGTGATGATATTTCTGTCAGCAGTCCTGAAGGTAACTTCAAGAAGTCACAAGTTGAAGCCGTAGAAGACCTCTTTTTATTGGCAGCAGGCACAGGCTTCACACCAATGGTTAAGCTGCTGAATTTTGCTCTGACTAAAGTTGATTGTCTCCGGTATGTATGCTAATTATGATTTAACCTCAAGCTAATGTGATCCACAGGAAGAATAAGATGAAGTGTGATGAGCTGTCCTTGGCATTAATAAAACGATTTCAAAACCAAAGGGCATGAAAGCATTTTTCTTCAGTTTATTTTAGAGATGCTGATGCAGAGCACCTTTTCTTTTTGTAGAGTGCCATGCCACTTGATTACGTTTAGCTAATGTAACTGTACATGTTATAATCTTCCTCCTATTTTCAGCAGGCAACTAATTTCATTTGCCTTAAACTGTGTCACTGCAGACATGTAAATAACACATCAATTTTTGAGTAGTCATGGCATTTGTTTTACTGTTTGTAACCTTGAGCTTCCCTTAGCTTTTCAAATCCCTGGGCATAGTTACCTCAATCCACTTCACAGTAAAGAGTAAACTGTGGTTTGATGTGAGACATAAGTGCTTTTCATTAGAGTTCAACTGTTTCTGCAGTATCTCTTAGAAATCTTTCCTTGTTGAGAGGGGAAGAATGTGACTAGGAGCTCAAATTAAAACTACTCCAGATTTGATCCGTTGTTTTGAGTTTGACCATGCTGCTGTCTTAAAATACAGATTTCAATTGCATTCAGGCAGAGCATGTGAGAGATTCTTGCTTGTCTTGGGTCTGTTCTCTTGTGAAAGGCTGAGTGACATGGATCCCTAAAAGAACGTTTTGTCATGTGTATCTTTTATTTAATCGGTAATGCAAACTAGAAGTGTAAAAAGTCTCAAGAGAGCTCAGGTAAACTCAATAACATGGTAGCAAACTTTAAAAGGAAATGCAAGGGATGAGTGGGGTGCATCTTCTGAAAGAGATATTGCTTTTAGCAATGGTTTGCTTCCAGCATCATGCTTGGTGGAATTTCTTAATAGGTTGTTTTTGTCAATGTGAACTGTTGTGATTTGGGTGAGCGCGTAGATAGAAAACATGCCTGACCTTTATTTTCCTAAAAGCTGTTGCAGAGGATAGTTTTACAGATTTGACACTCCTTTCCTGTGTCTTTGGATTCAGACTTCTGTAAGGGTTATTAATTTGTATTACTGGGTTTTATTGAATAAAAGCACAGGATGTTTGGGCTCATTATGTCTTCATAAAGCACATTTAGAAAGAGGATAAAGAATTTAAATTGAAGGCTAGTCTTCATAATAAAGCTAAAAAGGATTATATGTATGCTGCAATAGTCTGTTTCTAGAAGAGAATCTAAAAGCATATGTTATTCTTGTACTGCATATTGTCCAGCATAAAAGATGCTGTTCTGTGAGGACACAACGTATGTACTGTTGGGGGTAAGGCTCTTCCAGAGGATCTTGTATTGTCAGATGCAAATAGCACAGGGCAGTCTGGCACTGTGAAATAAATTTATCATCTGGCAAAATACTTGGAAAGCACTACTAAGTGAATTTGTTTTGTTTTTTTTTTTCCTTCTTGAGTGGAAAACTTATATGTGTAAGGTAAATATTATATGAAAGCAAAATCAAGGAAAGTAAAACCAATAGTGAAAGAGGCAAGTCTTAATATGTTGTCCAAAAGCAGTATAAACACAGTAGGTAATGTGTGTGAAAGGCTACTGCTGCACAGCTGGTGCTTGTGTCTAGTCTGTCCTTGAAAGATGACCAGAAGTGTTCATTTCAACTCTCTTTGGCGTGGTTTCTTATGGGAACTCAGTACTAGCAGTTAGTTCAGGCTGCAGCAGCATGTATTTTCTTATTAGTTAAAATAAATGATTTTTTTTTTCCTACTTGCCGTGGAGACTCATGAGGTAGAATAGCTGGATTGTCTTGATTCAGTACAGGTACAAAGCATGGTGTTTCTGACTGCTCTAGGTGTCTGTCTGATGGCCTGATTTTTGCTGTTTACTCTAAACTTTTTTTTTCCAACTTTTCTCTTTTTATTTTAAAGCAAATGTCACAGAAATATCTTTCACATGTGTATACATGTACTTATGTAATATTCATATACGTTATGTGTATATTATATATGAACGTTCTTTTCTTTATCTTACTGTGAAAAGTAACAGTTGCCATAGATGTGGTTCATGTACACTAGAACACAAATTGCAGAGAGAATGCTGAGGAGGGATCTGAATGACTTTATGATCACATCACCTACTGAAGCAGCTTCTGTCTAGTTCTAGGCAAGTGCTGACTGACCCTCTGGCGTAGTACTGCTAACACTGGAGAACCTGCAGCTTCCCTGCATGGTGTTTTCCTTGACATTACTACCTTGGATCGTTGGATTTCCATTCATTCTGCCTAGCTTGTCTCCTTATTTTTTTTATTATTTTTTTTTAGGTTTGTTATTTCCTATCTACAGTGAATGTGGAATGCAATTTATTCTCTTCCTGTCTGCAATATCCTTTTGTGTATGAAGCCATAATGATTTTAGTTGAGTCTTGTTTCGCTTCTTACTGGCCAGACTGTATGAGGACACAGTATTCCTTTCAGAAGAATATTTGAGCAATTTTTTCCTATTTAAGATGAGATTTTTGTTCCTTTTTACTTGTGGTGTATTGCTACAATCAGCTGGATGCATTTCATAAAGAAGGCTGAGGCACAGAGGCACTAAGTGCTAGGCAGAGGGCTGTCCCTTCTCTAGAACAGTCTGCTCTTCATTCTCTTTGATAGCTGTCTTGTTTTGTTTCTAGGTTTTAATTCCTAAATTACCACATCAATCTTATATTCATTCTCAACACACTTTTCCACTTTCTTCAGCATCCTTTTCTGTTTCAGAAGCTGGTTTTACACCATTCTCTACTTCTTCCTCTGTGTCTGTGTAAGGATCATTTTTGTTCCTCTGTGCACCCTTCTTTAAGACCTTTCATAGCAATTTTCAGAGTTTATTAAAATCTGCATCCCTGGAAGTTTGTGGTATGTTTGACACTCCCATCTCCTTTCAAAAAACTGGCAGTTCCTCATTCTTTTTCTGATCTAAAGTTCTGTCCTTATTCTCTCAAATATCTCTTCTCTAGCAATAGGGATCATATCTAAATCTCTACATCTTCCGTTTAGCTGCCTTCTCCCTCTTTTGTAGCAGCACTCTTATCAGTTCATTCCAAGTTTTGGAGGTATTTATTTGCTTTATAACATGTTCTGAGCAGCACTGCAGCAGATAAATGAATATACAGTGAGTACGGAGTATCAGTAAAAATGTCCAGAGTTATTTCTTGCACATCCCAGTTCCTACCTTCGTACCCAAGGAATAAGTTCTATGGCTTTCTCATATGTGTTTTTGTTGACTCTTTTCCTCACCTGAGCAGTACTTGATGCTGTGGAGCATCATGCCTGCTCTGACAGCATTACATTCTTGAAGTAAGCTTTACTTTCTGTGTTTTCAGGGCAGTGGGCCCTGGGAAGCATGTAAAGAACCCTGATCTTTGGCACATACTAGCTTTTGACTAAGTTAATTTTAGAATTTAAAGATGCATCGTGGCTGATTTGGGAAGGCTTTCCAGAGCTTGTATATTGCAAGTTATTTTGAGTTGTACTGCATCCGAAACTTCTCTCAGTAACACAGTTGATGATTGTTATTACACATAACTGTTATACCTCGGTGCTGTAGTTTTGACAGCTGGAAATGAATGTGTTCTCTTAAGTAGAAGACGATCTCTTATCTTTGGCATCTGCTGTAGCTTTTAGGAGATTTGCTGGTATCTTGAAGTGTGACCAAACTGCAAAAGAGGAAAAAGGTTAGAAGACAGAAAAACATGATGTCTTCGGGGAGAACATAGGCTTTTAAATTGCAGTTAAGGAGCAGCTGGAGACCATGAACTCCTCTCCACAGAAGTCCTAGCATGTGTGACATGAATGAAAGATGGCTCTGCAAGCTACACAGGTGGAGGAGAGGGGAACTAATAGCTTCAATGCAGCTTCATGTAAACATAATGTGTCTGTTGCTGGTCTCTTAGAAGCAAAGTTGTCTCCATATAGGAGAGTGTTGGGTGCTGAACCAATGAATGAAGCGTGAATAAGATAACCAAATTCACAGCTGTAGTTCTGCCTTCAAGTTGGTGATTTAGGTTTCTCTTACTCCTATATGTTTGGATTCTATCTTCAGGTATTTAGTATTGACATGAACTTCTTGAAATTCCACTTACATATACCAGCTTGTAGAGATGTAACACAGAAAAGATTGATAGAGTTCATTAATGGTGTATTAACTGCAACAGTAGTGCCCAAACAATATTGAGAAGCCACTAGATAAATCTTGACAAGCAAGTATATTGTATTCTTAGTTAGGCCTTAGGTTATAAGAGACTTTATTTTTCTAAAAACAGTGATTCTTGAAGGATAGGTTGCAACCATAGGCAAGGTTAGGGCATTTAGAAGAGGGGGTCACAACTCCAACAGATTTAAAGTACAGCCAGAAAGATTTAGTGGATTAGAAGCAAAAAGATTTAAGAAGAGAATGGAAGAGTATGGATTTTTGTTTGTTTGTATTAATGTTAAAAGCTTGTGTATAATCCACTAAGTTCTGATTCATTAATGTGTTTCAAATACAGAAACAATGTGCGGTTAAGTTCTGTTTGTTTATTTTTAAGGACAGTGAAGCTGATCTTCTTCAACAAAAAAGAAGATGACATACTTTGGAGAAACCAGCTAGAGCAATTAGCTCTTAGAGATGAAAGGTACTTACAACTCTTGTAAAGAACAATTTGTATCATCCCAGTGTATGGTAGAACACATCTGGAGGCATACAGTAACTGTACAGCTATGGCACAAGGACAGACCCTACTTCTGGAAACTTTTATCTAGAATTTAATGAGACATAGGAGGTGGAAGGAGATTTGCTTATATAGGTCACAGATGCATATCAGCAGGGTATATCATTATGTTCTTGGAAGCTAAGAGTTTGATGTGATAGTGTTTAAGAGATGTTTGTTGGAGATAGAATGTTAGATGGAATGATAGCTTAAACTGTCAGAGAAGCTTTTTGAAGGTGAAGAAAATTAGCCTTAGTGATAGGACATATTGATATGCAAAGAAAAGGAAATAATAGACTAGGATAGTGTACCTGTTGAACAACACTCTGAATTTATTGAAGAGTCATGAAAAGTCTTCAAGTGTCACTTTGTGGCTAAAATTCTTAGCTTGAAATTCAGAGTTCAAATTAGGCCCTACTTAAAGAGTGAATAAACAGTAAGTAAAAAATTTTTCTCAGTTACAATCTAATTATGGGTTAAGACAGTAGTGCACGTCTAATGCTAACTTCATTTAGCAGGTCATATTTATGTCAGGAGACGTAGGAATGTCAGGTTGCCTTTTAATTTCAATACCTTTTTAGCACTAGTTAAATTACTAATGCCTGGGTTTTTGGTGAAACAAATATGTTTCATTTATGTTTATCTAATTCTTAGTTGAAATTGTATGAACAAATTAATTTCATCTATTCCTTCATAGCATTGATGTGAAAAATCAATATTATTTCATAACATAGTGATGTCTGGCACCTTGTAAGCTTTGCAGTCTAGACATTGTGCAAATTTACAGCAAAAAATCCCTTTCTCCCTTTCAGTAGCAGCCTCAGATACACAAGTGCTTGTTTTTCACTCGATAACTACCGTTAGTGGGTTTTAGAAACAAGTTAGAACACTTTCTCATTAATTAAGTTGTGCTGATATTTTGAAAGGTTTAGCTAAGCATTCTTATTTCCCTGCTCGTGGGTTGAGCTACACCAACGTTTGGATAAGTCAATAATGGAAAAATAAAATCCATGCTTTAGTATCTTGATTGGTACCTGCTGTTTTTTACTTCTTTACTGTAAGATGAAATACACAGCTACCATTCTTAACATTTAAAGATCGCATTAAATAACTAAACAGCTAACTTTGGAGGCTGTTTGATTGACTTGGTGCTAGGAACAGCTAACTGTCTGTAAGAATTAACATTGCATAGTAGGAATAGAGCAGAACAACAAAGTAATCCTAGCAAATGGCAGCGTCTCAGTAGTATTTTGTATTGCAGTTTTCTAATCAAAGACAATATTTCTGGAATATTCTGCTTTCCAGGTTTGAGGTTCAATTCATTCTTTCAGAGCCGGCAGAAGACTGGGTGGGTAAACGGGGGAAGATTTCTTCAGCTCTTCTCTCTGAGTGTATGAAAAGAAGTAAAAAAGACTCCAAAGTGCTTATCTGCATCTGTGGTCCAACACCTTTTACAGAACAGGGAATACAGTGAGTATTTTTATTAATGAGTTTGGGAATGAGGAACCTGTGAGGCTTGATCAGCCTTGCCAGCTATATTGTTTCTGTCTTGAAAGTCTTTCAAAAATGGCTTTGTTTTGTGCTTTGCAACAAAGCTTTAATTTAAAGAGTAAATGCAGTGTGTGAGTTTCATGAGCTTTAGTAACTTGTCAGAACTTTCTAAGAGCATCTTTTTAACTTTTTTTTTTCCTAAGTCCTGCTTAAAATTCATTACTCAGAGCAAAAATGATGTAATAGGAAGTAAGCTTACTGTGTAGGTGTTAGCTGGTTAAATGAAGTTAGTAAAAGTTAAAAGTCAAAGCTGCTGTTCTATCGCAAGCAGTTCTCTGGATTATTATTAATGTATTTATTTACATCTCTACCAAATACTTTGATAATATGGCTTATATTTAAAGATAAAGGGCTCTCTTTTTTGTGTCATCACTGAGGACAGCTGCACAGATCCAACGGAGGGTGGAGTTGCCCAATAACTTGTCTTTTAATAAAGCAGAGATGCACCAAATGATAGCTCTCTTTATTTTTAGGAGTTGTGTTGGTATCCTAACACGTCATGTATGGTCATGAAATGTTTTCTAAATGCATTTACTAAAGTAAATGAAGGAAAACTTTGCTGTGAATGTCTTAATAAAAACAAGATAGAGGTGCTGAAGTTGTCTGTGCTGAATGTTGGGTTTCAAATATTGATGTTACAAATTTGATTTCTGACTTTCAGATATCTGCAGGATCTTGGATACTCTCAAGAAGAGATGCACGCTTTTACCGCATAAAGCTGTATGAAGATATCAGTATCTGTTAGTTCAATACAATCTTATTTATTTACCTTCATGAATTTAAATAAGTGAGAAGCAATTTTGTAAGACTTGAAATTTCACACTTGGTACCAAACTGTTTCTTGAAAGAAATACATCTTTGGAAGAAAAAATTTTATACTGTGTTTTATCTCGTTTTGTAAATATTTTTTTCTAATACTTAAGTCATGATGTGTATTAATTTATTGTAGAGGGAAGCAGAAGTGTATGATATGTGTTACGTAAGGTATCTCTTGGTTTTGGTTCATGAAAGCTCTTTTTATTGCAAGCACTGATTTAGGTTTTGAACTGAAAGTCTTATTTCTTACTGTAATATGTCTGAAGAGCAATACTGTCTGAATTTAAACCTTGCACTGTAACTCAGGTAACCAGTCACTGAAAAATGTTCTTTTTCATCTGAAGTCTCTGTTTGACTTGCAAGCAATCCAATTATGTCTTTTGGCTTTGTAAAGAAAGAGTAAAAGTATAAAAAAATATTTTAAAAATTACCTCGGATGATAATAATAAAAGATTTTACAGTACTTAATGTATTTTTGTAGGCTTTTTTCTATATATTCAGTTTATAATGTGTTACAGAAGGGCTTCCGGAAGCTTAGGATGCTGAGAACTCATAACAAAAAGGCAGTGTCTTGGTCTGCCACAAAAATTTCTATATGAAATCACTGACTTGTACATCCCTTCTCATTAGTTGCCCTGTGTGTAAAAGCAGGACAGCCTATAGCCTGCAGATATCATGGTAAGGGCCATGTGAGTACCTAAAAATAGTTGACGAATTGTAGTATTACAAATGTATTAGAATCTGTGGGCTTTTTTTCCTGTTATTATAAAGATGTCAGTATGAGGCTGTAATTTGCTGTCAGGTGGTTTGGAGGGGAAAAAAAAAAATACAAAAAAAGTAAAATAGCAGCCACCATTCCAGATATACCAGTAATATCTATTTTCAAATTGAATATCAGGAAGAATTTATTCTCAGAAGGAGTGGAGAGGCAATGGCATGGGCTTCTCAGGGAGCTGTCACCATCCCTGGAGGCGTTCAAGAACCATGTGGATGTGGCACTGAGGGACACGGTTAGTGGCACGGTGGGGGTGGGCTGATGATTGGAGTAGGTGACCTCAGAGGTCTTTCCCAACTTTAATAATCTCGTGATTCTGAAAGCATTGTTAAATATTTTAATAATACCCATTATAAGGGTTAATTTGCCATCTGACCATGATTGGCTATCCTAAAATGAGCCGCCATGTCTTCAGTGTCCTCTCATCTATTAGACTTGAAGTTAGAAAACAGTGTGATTGGCCATCATTGCCCGTAGCTTATTTAAGTGGTATGGTTACTGCTTTGTCATCTAGAAGGAGCTGAATGCTTTCAGTTTTAATTTTGTGATGGCATTTATGGAGAGATGCACTGCAACATCCAGTTGCTCTGAACAGGTTTCTTTTCCTCTGAACAGAAACGTAAGTGCTGTGTTGGAAAAACAATATTCTTATAACATTGAATTTTATAGCATTTTCTCTTACAAACACAAGATTACTGTGTCGACTTTAAAAATTACAGGTTGCTTTGCCAGTGGCATGCCTTTTCTGCTCTAATTGTCCTTATCTGCTTTAACCCAAAAGGACAAAAGACACTGTTCTGGATAAGCAGCTGTTGTGTTACTTTGCTTCAGTGATTTTTATCATTTAAACTTAAGATCTAGGCTGTATCTGTCAACAGTCTGTGACTTCCCAAAGGCTTTGTGCAGTCCTGCTGCTGCTCATAGACTTGGAACCATTTCAGAGCAGGTGAGGTGCAATTACTGTGGATGGTTTCTACTCTGGTGTACTAGAGGTGGTTGCTGTTTACAGTTGCAGTTCGAAGGAAATCTTGCTCCTGCAGATTTCAGGACTGTCAGGAAGGATGAGGAGGCAGTCATTGACAAAATCAGTTATATTCAGAAGGCAACCATGCCAGAAGGTGTCAACCACACTGGAACGCAGGTATGCTAGAATATTTTTTGGGAAATTCTACAGTGTTGGAATTCAGAAGTGTTTCTGATCATAATCAGAATGGAATATGGGACATGCACAGCTAAGTCAGGTTGAATCAGGCCCCGGGCAACCTGATCTATCTGTGCGTGTCCGTGTTCATGGCAGGAGAGTTGGACTAGATGGCCTTTATAGGTCCCTTCCAACTGTATGGACTCTATATTTCTACGATCTAAGTCTCATCTATATTTATATTTATATGCTTATATTTATTTATATGATATCATAAGCATATGATATATGCTTATATTTACTTATATGATTTATATGCTTATACTTTATGCATGTCTCTGGGAAAACAACATGTTAATTACCTGAAAGGTGGGTTTTTATTATTTTTTTTTCAGTACTTTAACACTATTTTGATGATATGGTTTTGCCTTTGACTTTCCCATGATTATGGTTGGTTAAATTGACTTCTACACTGTTTGTGCTCCAGAAAATAACAGTACCCAGCCGCAGCTGAAGCTGGCTTGCAGATTCAGAATTATTGGCTAGGAAGAGGAGAGGAGTGAGTAGGCTCTCATATCTTCTGCAGAAATTGACTGTAAGAGCTTCATTTTCTTAAGAAATAAGACTTGAAATGGAAGATGTTCTTCCATTGATGAAATGGATGTTCTTGGATAGACCTGTCATGCAATTCTTGTTATGTTTACAGCTGTATATAAATGTGCTGTGATTAGAAAAGGAGCTTGAAGAGATAAATGCTTTAGTGCCATGTATTAATAATGAGTCTGCCAAGAGACTATTCCTAAAATACCTTCTCATCCACACAAGTAATGGAAAATGTAGTAGTTAATATTACACAATATGTAAGGTTTATATCATACTGCATTGTCGAAGATACTCAGATTGAAATCCTAATTATACACTGTAATCCATTGGTGTTTTATAGTTGGCTGCTGTGTACTGCTGATAGCAAAAAGGAATGACAAATTGTAAAAATAATTTGTCAGTTGTATTTTAAAAACTCAGCTACTTGGCTTTTGTTACCCTTGGTATATGTGAAGAAAACCATTACTTAGTTTTATAGGAATACATGGCTTGCAAAGAAATCAGTTCTAGTTCTAGAATGCTTATATTTCTCAATTTGATTAAAACAGGCTTTGAGGAACCAGTGAGAAGAGACAGAGTTGATGATTGTTGTGCTGCTCAAAGAGATGTTTGTATGTTCATTAGGAGATAATGGTTTATTTAAAATAAATCAATAAACTTAATAAAACCAAACAGTAAATAGAAGGAATTTGAAGAATTTGGGCATTCAGTAAGTCTTCGTTAACAACAAGAAAATTAAATAATAATAATAGTGTTTTGCTTATTCTGCATCAGTAATTCTGAATGTTCTGAAGGAGGTTTGGTAAGGCAGAAAAATTTGCTCTGTAGCTTCCTCCCATGCATTTTTTCTGAGCAAAACTGAGTTTCAGGGAGAGCCCCAGAAAGCTGCCATGTGGATGGATCCTTTTTCATACTGAACTTCAGGCATTCTTCTAGAAAACTCCTTATTTTCAAAGATAGTCATACATTTTATAGTTGCATCAGTGACCTCAACATCAGTGTCTCGCCCTACATGCTCTTGTAATAAACAGTTTGTTGCCCTCCTACACAAGGAGGCATATTACCAATATCCTGGAAGTACATCTTCTGCCTTTTACATCAGATTGCCGCATCCTGGTTTTGCAGTTTTAGACACCAACCAAACACTACACAGGTTTGTGGAAGTTACAGCTGTGAAGTCTACAGACTAAAACAGTGTTTGAATGCCGCGTTTGAATTTTCAGGAGCTTTTCTTTATGAGAGTGGTGAGGTGCTGGAACAGGCTTCCCAGAGAGGCTGTGGATGCTCCGTCCCTGGAGGTGTTCATGACCAGGTTGGATGGGGCCCTGGGCAGCCTGGTCTATTACCAGACCTGGAGGTTGAGTGGCCCTGACTGCGGCAGGGGATTGGAACTTTTGATGATCCTTGGGATCTTTTCCAACCCAAGCCTTTCCATGCTTCTATGAGCCCACTACTTCATGAAATACTGCTGTAGAATAAGACATTTTCCCACTCTTATGCTTCTCATGCAGATAGTTCTGTAATGTGGTCCTCTGTGCTGTGTGGTTTGGAAAAAGAGGAACAATCACCACATTTCAGTTCCATCTACAGTCTTCTTGTATCTTATGACAGATAACGTCCCAACGGTGATGGTAACCGTTCTAGACTACATCAGGGGAGCCTCTTTAAGCATGGAAATCTGCATTTCCAATTTGGGAAACACATATTTACGCATCTTTTTGCAGCCATTGGAATCCAGATCACAACCAACCACATAGCTGAGAGCAGTCATAATTTAATATCTTCATTGATACTAGTTGAAGGGACATTAGTTTGCAAGTGGACTTAGATAAGCAGAGTTGTTCCTTTTTCCCAGGTTGGGCACTTCAAACTTCAGGCACTTTGAGGACTTCTGCAATGTAATTTAGGAATGAATTGTCATAGTTCAAAAAGCCTCTGATTTCCTTTATAGTTTTGAGTAAGGCTGATACTACTCATAACCTGCTTTGCACAGAGTAGCCTAGCAACAAATGGCAACTTGACGTTATTTCAGATTTCTAATATAGATATGCTACTGTGTTGAAAGTGGCAGAAGTTTAACTTTGAGTTTTAGTTCTATTGTTTGAATACTCGAAGGACCTGTTGCAGATTTCAAACTTTATAATAAATTCCTGAGGGGATGAATCTTGGTCCAAATATCTAAAACTGAGATTGATTTGTATCAACAATTGAAGGCAGTGATGCTCATGGTTTCCCCGTTTGTACCTAAGTGGTGGTGCAGTTTTGTTTTTTTGTTTTTTGCCTGTTCAAATGGTGTTACTGACAGGCTGGTTTGCTTCTTTATTTTTACCTTCTTTATTGCTGATGATGTGGTCAAACAGCCACATTCCTGCAACCATTCCGCTTGATTGTGTCGGCTCATGTTCAGAAATATTTAGGATTTTTTTTTTAATTGTTCATGATTCAGGTCATTTTCTCTGTGTTGAAAGTAATAGAATGTAGGTACTGGTTATGTATGCATGAAAACTACAAAATACTGCTGGATTTTACAAAAGGAAATTCTAATAGACCAGAACGGAATGATGAGAGATTATAGAGGAAAGCTGCAGAGACTGTAGTAGACAAACAGGATGGCTGGAAAGAAATGCATTGCTTTATTTGAAATCATACTCATGTATTACAAATAAGGGGAGAAAGCCTTATTAGCGAAGTCGCTGGCCTCAACTGAATGATTTTCCTTTACAAAGCGACAGAGGGCAAATGATGCATACGTTTAATGAGAGATCAAAACCAAGGTGGTCATTAGTAGGAACCCATGACAATTTGCTGCAGCAGCTGAGTTGCCTGTGTTTGGTCCAGGGGCTGAGCTGGGAGTTGAGGGGGTGCTGCTGCCCATCTGCCTGCTGGCCAGTTGCTGGCTAGGTGCTCTCAAGAAGTCTTTGTGCTGATGGACCCTGGAATGTGATGCTGCTCACCTCTTGTAGTCCAGCTGGCCCATGGTCCCATGTGAATGCTTTACAGCATGTTACATTGCCACTGAAAGTTTTCAGTATGTACAGAACATCTCTTATGTACAAACATGCAGAGAATATTTTTCCTTGGTCTAACGTTGCTATTTCTGCAGGAACAATTTCTATTAGCTGTTGACAAATGTCTCACCTATGTACAGTTCAATTGATTCTGCAGCAGGGACCACCCCGGATGTTAATCAATGCCTGTCAGAGCAAAAACCCATGTACAGCTCTCATATCCTGCTCTGCCGCAGGTGAGCAAAAAGTGAATTTGATGTTCATGCTTATAACGCAGAACTGAAGCGCTGTAGCTCTTGCCACTCTTTGCTCACATTGAACCTTCCCTCTTGCCAGCGGCTGATGTTTAGGCAAGACGCCCTCCTCATCTGAGGCTTTCCCAGCCATGGGGCTCTGTGGTCAAACTCTATCTGATCTATCATGGGTTTGTGCAGTGTTTAATTCCTGAGGCAGCACAAAAAAAGTAGCGGGGAGACAAATGCAATGCAAGTTGTGCTCTCTTTTAGGATGAGAGATGATGGCCTCAGGTTGTGCCAGGGCGGTGTTCAGGTTGGATATTAGAAACAATTTCTTTTGTCTGCAGCTGAGTTTCTGGACTCCCTCTGCAGTCAGACCTCCAATCCGTGCAGTCTGTGCAGCCCTGCACTGTGACTCAGCTGAGTATCTTCTGGTTGCGGAATTTACTGTGACCAGACTTATACATAAGATGGGCAAATACATCACAGAGCGGGTGGGAGGTCTTTATTTTTTAGTCTAGAGTGGCTGCTAGAGGCCAGGAAGGTGCCAACAGAGGCGCTGAGCCACCATGCCTGCTGCTGCACACACAGAATGAACTGGGTTACTCTGTGGGTGACAGTGAGAGTGCAGACGCCTGAACTTTGGTGACCTGTGCTGGAGCTGACTCAGTGTGGAACTCAGCTCTGGCTCTGAGTTAATCCAAGGATACTCTTGCTGGAGGTGTGGAAGCTTTATGATCTTTTTTTACTTTTTTCTTCAGCACATGCTTGCCAGGCGATGTTTTCTACACATCTGAAGCATAAACCTTGGAGCTTTTTATTTTCCTCTGAATGTACATAAAAGCCTTTGTGTGGGGAATGCAGTTTTCAGAGGTTGACCAGTAGAGCAATGCAGTGATACAGAACTTGTGAATAATCGTGATTGCTGATCCGAGCTACTCGTATTTGAGAGCTAACCAACCAACAATTAATTCCACAGATTTTTAGGCTAACACGAGCAGTCCTGGGCTGTGGGTTGACTTCAATTTGATTTGGTCTTTGTCTTCATTAGAATCGAGCACCAATGAGGGAGGGATGTATGAGATGGAGTGATCTATCAGCTTCCCCACCGCATTTTGCTGTCTTTGACAGAACTTTTCAGAGCTATCCATAACCTGGTGCTGAACCTCTAAACAAGTGGGCATATGGCCATCCCCCATGTGTGCATGTGAAAGTTCCAGTGTACGTCACTAAAAACCCTGTCTCCTTGTTTAGATCTCTCTGAAGCAGAGGTTTTTGCAATTGTAGCTGTGGTCTGGATTCATCTCCTTGGAGTTTTTCTTAGACAACAATTACAGTTACTGTCTTCAAGGCATTTTTTTTTATATGTAACTATATATTTTATATAAAGAAATGTGCTACTAAAAGATGGGCACTTTTGTGATGTTCTTGATCTTATGGGATTATCTTTTTAACATAACTTTTCACAAATTCAAAAGCAAGAGTAATCTTGCTTCATTTTTTTCCTTTCTAAGGTATTTAAGTCTACTTAGGGGCCATGTGATTTTCCTGCATTGGTTGGAGAAATTCAGATTTAAAAAGAAAAATCTCTCCTTAGCTGAGTCTTACATCTCCGCTTCTCTATCAGAGATTGCAACTATTTAATTTGTTGATAACTAGGAGGGGAAAAAAAAAATCTCAGTTCAGGTTTTAGTAGAGCTGCCTTAGTGCTGTGGTAAATGACTTATCATTCTCATTAGCCCAAATTCACTCAGTCCTGGGCCAGAGTATATTTCCTGGGTTGTCAATACAACAATGGTATCATATACATTTGTAATACAGGTTCTCTTCTCTGTTAACAATCTGTCTTTCTGATTTTCCTTTTGTTGGCAAAATTCTGTGTTTTAACAAGCAGAAGTTTCGAGGCAGGCCTGGCTGCTTTGTTCCTATGGAAACAGAGGACTGTCTTCAAACAAACCGAGTTGCTGTGGCAACACAGGTGGGTACAGAGGTGTGCTAAGCCAGTGTGGGGCCGTCCTCTTGCATCTGGTGGGAGACAACGCTGGATTCCCCAGGAGAGAGAAAAGGGTTCTCTGGGAGCAGATAATGGCACTGAACCCTAAAAAGGCCAAATGTACCTCCAAGCCCCAGCTTGCATCTCCTTTTGCTTTTAACCATGAAGCATTCTATTCTGTCATGTCTTGTCACTTCTCAGTAGATTTATTGAATCTGTTACTGATGAGTGGCCTTGAAGAAGTTAAAAGGATGTTCTTCTTATTTTTAAGTCAGCTTGCAAATATTTGTAATCAAAACATGTGATGTCAGTTTTAGGATCAGATGCTGAAGAGCAGCCCTGTTGAAAGAGATTTGGGGGTTCTGGTTGACAGCATGTTGAACATGAACCAGCAGTGTACCCTGCCAGCCTGAAGGGCCAACCGTGCCCTGAGGTGTACCAGGTCCAGCACTGCCACCAGGTGAGGGGAGGGATTGTCCTGTTGTGCTCTGCACTGTGTGGCCTCACTTCCAGCACTGGGTGCAAATTGGGTGCCACAATGCAAAAAGGACATAAAACCATTAGAGGGCATCCAAAGGAGAGCTACAAAGATGGAGAAGGGTCTGAGGGCAAGGTGTATGAGAAGCATCAGGTTGTGGATTAGAAAAAGGTTCTTCACCAAGACAGGTGGTCAGGCAGTGGGCACAGCCCTAAGCATCTGGAATTCAAGAAGCATCTGGACAATGCTCTCAGACATAGGGTTTGAATGTTGGGTGATCCTGTATGGAGCCAGGACTTGGAATCAAGCAGCTGATCCTTCTGGCTCCCTTCCAGTTTGGGATGATCTGTGATTCTGTGGCAGTCCTGTGTGTATTTGCAGGCACAAAACAAGGTCCTGTTGAAAGTATTTTCTCCTCTTTAAAGTAAAAAAAAATCCATGTAAAATATGTAGAGATGATGTGGGGAAGATGTAAGCATAGCACAGAATAGCAAGTAAAAGGGAAAGTCTTACTCATTTGTGGAAAGGTGCAGAGAGATGTATATACCCACCTGGAAGGAAATGTCAGGGAGGGCTGTAGCAGAGTGGTGAATGCATGCTGTGCAACCTGACTGGGCTGTTAGTCATGCATATTTAAAACCAGATATGTTTGTTGAAGCACTGTATGATGAAAATTTTCTCCTGGAGTCAGAAGAAATGCCTGCTTCCTTCCTTCTGAAGATGCAGAAGCTGGTAAGTGACTGAGCAGCTCTGGGCTGGCAGAGGGAGGGAGCATCCTGCTGCCCCTTCCTGCCTCATTGGCCTCTGCTTTTAACCCGGTTCTTGGCCAAGCCTTGAGTGGCATGGGCAAACACAAAATTTGGGGTATCAATTCCAATAAGGATACAACAGCACAAAACCACTTTAGAAAGGAGTCATCTGCTTCAGTTAAAGTTGTGATAAGTGCACCCTGAACGATGACCACTGCAAGCAAATGTGGGCAGGAAAAGCAACAACAGTGCTGGTCAGGTGTGTGCTCTGAGGTGCCATAAGGGATGTAGGAGTTACAGCTCCAAATGTGAGGTGTTTGGGAGATGAAAGGAAATGAATTATCACCAGGAACGTTGTAACTTAGGGATTTAGGTGAATTTCAAAATGGGAAAAGCCTTTACTATATTGAATGGCTTATGCTGTAAGTGATTAAAGGCACAGATATCCTTAGACCACTGGGAGGAGAGAGTAAGAACAGTATATCAAATATAACTGTGCTTTAAATTTTTGCAACAAGTCTTCTAAAAAGTAGGAACCTTTAAGTAGGTGCCTGAGTGTGTGGAGGGTGGGAAAGCCAACTCTAAGAGGTACAAGTGGTGGCTGAGTGCCACAGTGCCCATCAGATGAGTACTTGCAATTCGTGACTAAAGGAACAGCCATATCCTATATCTGTTAAGGGCTGAGCTGATACAAAAGTGTATCTGGTGCCTCTGGTAGCTCAGACTGGAGGAGGAGGTTTGCCCTCACAGTGTCACAGCCACTGCGAGTTTTATGTAAGGCAGTCTCTCCCTGCCCACCAGCCTAGGTCTTTCAGCAAGATGGACGAGTAAAAGCAGGGCAGGTTCTATATGGTAGCATGCTTAAATCCAAAAAAGTGTTTGAATAACTATTTTCAATCCATTTATAATCCTGTCAAGATTCCTGTGCCGTTCCTCCTGGGACAAACACATCTATTAACAGGACTTCTCTCATACACTTGCTAAATGGACAGTGTTCTTCTTTGGTTCAGGCTGTCCTGTGAAATTATTTTCCTGTGGAGAATATCAAAAACGGAAGTCTTGAATAATAGATTTCCCGAGTGGAAGGGCTTTTATGAAGACATTGTGCTACATGTTCTTAAAGCAGAGAAACAAGCTTAATAATTTAATGTCTTCCCTATTTTTCTCCTCACAAACTGTACAAAGCTTGCCATCAGTGCTCCAGTTTACATGGCAAGCTACTGCAGGGTTCTCCTTTTGCAAGACACCAGTGCTACTTTGGAAGCAAGATTTTCTCTGAGTTTTAGCTTGGATTGAACTAATTTCTTATATTCGATACATCTCTCCAAATACTCCCCTTAGCAGGGTGTTTGGTCAGGCAATCACAACTGTGTCCTGCAGAACCAGAAGTGGTCAGTGAACAAGGAAATGCTGTATCAAATAACACACCTAACATGCCTAAGCAGTTAGGCCTACTGGTTTTGGTGAATAATTTTTCAAACTTATTGCTTATACACTGCTTTGTACAGTGAGACTGATTGCTGGTTTAGCTTACCTCATCAGTGCTGTTGTCCCTAGACATATTTCTCCACCCACTCCCTCCAGTTTAAAGACTCCAGCCACCTACTGTATGCAGGCATAGCTTAGTGCTCCGTGGCACTATGTACTTGTGTGTATGTCCATCTGTGCCCTGTGCTGCTCTCACCACTCCCATTGGCAGCACCCTCTCTATGCCACTGAGCTCTCCTCCTCTCAAACAGAGCAACAGATGGATGTAATCAGCTGAGATTAATCCCGTTTCTATTTCAGTTGTAAATTCGGTGTGCCCTCAAATTTTCCAATTTCTGTTTGTCTAATAGGAAAAATAGCATCTCCCAGCAAACCATGTCTTAAGTAGGAATTAAAAAATAAGTCAACCCTTTATCGCATGTTGAGAACATGGTGTCTTGTCTGTGTAAGGAAGAGATCTGCCAATCTCTCTTGATAATGCCTTGTAATGAAAATGTAACTTGCCTTGGTAAGCACCTGAATAGTTCCCTTGCATTCTGACAGAAAAGTAAGAGTAAGAATTGTAATAAAATGTCAGTATGTACCTATGGCTACAGAAGAGCTTTTCCCAGCACTACACTAGTGCTTTAGAAAATGATTTCTTAGACTTCTGTGACTAATGAAGATCTGATAGGAAAGCTGATGGGTAGAGATCAAATTTTTATGTAGCCTGTTTGTGATTATCATTACGACTACTTCAAAGTAACAGCAAAGAAGAATTGAGCGTGTCTCCCTTCCCTTTTCATTGTCAGAAGTGAGGAGAGCCCACGACTCCTGCATATAACTGCTTCTTTTTCAATTAGAAAAATCTTTTGCTGTGAAGGTGTCTTGGGGCACCTTAGGAGAGAACACAGCTGGGACATGTCATGGGTGGTCTGCTCATCACTTAGAATGACACTTGTTTTAGATGCTCCTCGCTGGGAATCAGGTCAATGGAAAAATGATGTGCTGGATGAAACAGGACGCTGACAAGCCTGGAGCATGTCTCAGGTGGGTGAACTCCTACAGGAAGAGCACATAATGCAATTTTTGTCTGTATTCTGTGCACAGTCACACTGCTAATGACACACAGTGGTGTTCTTGGCACTCCAGGCAACTTCCTAAGTACGAGTGTGTTTGCTTTTATTTCCTCTTCTGCTGATGGCTGTTGTGGCAGAGTTTGCAAATAAATTTTGTTTACTCAAGAGAGCATGAGGGTGAGGTAAGTTCAGTATTTGTATTCTTCTAATCTAAGCTGTGTGCAGTGAAACCTGAAGAGTGAAATTTTAATCAATAAATAATGATTGCATACTTCTTTTTAATGCGGTGGAATCTCTTCTTTGCAAAGCCAATAAGAGCTAATCTAATTCAAAGCGTGGTGACAATACTTAGGAATTGTGCAGAGTGATGTGCACACAACCTGAATGCTAGAAGAGGAGCTGACAGAACTAGATCCAGAAAACAAGGGTTACCTGGGCGTGGCTCTTAGTGTGTGCTGCTTGATAGGTGAGCGTGTGCCTCACGAAGGATGAATCCATCACTCAGAACAGGAATGTCTCTACAGCTCTACATTGGAGATGCCCAATCTGCAGCTGTAGAATGTCCCGTCCTGATTCAGGCTGAGCTCTGTGCATACTCAGCTCAATGCACATTGGGGTAGGAGAACAGTGCTTACCTTGCTCTGCTGGGGCTGTCCAACTCCACTGTTCTGTGAGGGCAGAAATGACACCGCTGCGAGGATGTTCCTCTCTCGCCCTCAGGTCTGACCTCAGATGTTAAACCTAGAGTGAGAGCTCTGTTTAATGAAGCTGCCTCAGTAACTACATGCTTGCCTCGTCCATCCAGCTACTGCTTCCTCACAAAGCGGAAAATTGCACATTAGGTCCTGGTGCACCTTTCTGGGATGCCAACAATAAGTTGGCCCTTTGACAGGATAGGACCTACTATCCTGTCAGTGAACTTGCACCAGCACCTTTGGGAATGGGCCCCATGCAAAGATAGTAGGAAGACAGCAGGAAGGAGATAGGTTGGTCTCTTGGGAAAAAGGCCCTCAAACAGTCCTAGGGCTTTCCCTCAGGCTTCCTAAGATTGCTTCTGTTGGCCCAAAGAAGACTCTAGATGCTGTTGCTCAGCAAAGTTGACAGTTCAGTTTGTGCTTGAATTGAGTGCTAAATGAGACTTCTCTAGGGCAGCTGTATAGCTCATTGCACAATATGAAGGAAGATGAGGCTGGCTCATACTTGTTTGGTAGTGTTTTTTCAGTGTTTTCAGATCCTGGTCACACATGGTTTCATCCTATGTTCCTTGTACCTCAGCAGAAGCTTTGTTCTTGTGCTCTTGGAAAAGCAAATTGAGAATAATTGGCTTAGTTCTATGTCCACTACTCATCCATCTCTCTGGAACTCAAAATGATGCTTCTGCTGTAAGGTTCAGTAAGTAAGCACACTAATTTTGGTAAATCTTTTTCAGAGAAACACTGTTGACTCTGTATATGTTTGTGCTGGCACTGAATGTACCTACTAGCCTGTCTGGCAGATAGCCTGATACAACAAGGATTGCTGCAGTGCACTTATCTAAGGTTGACATCGGTTCTTCTGCATCAGTCACTTACAAAAATACTGCCCATTGTCATATTACTGGTTTGTGGTAATTTCATGTGTTAGACGGGCAAAAAATGCTGCGTTTCTTCTCCTCCTCTTCCATCTCAACCTTCACTGAAGTGAATGAATGACAGCATAACAAGGAATAAAGATACTGAAGAAAAACATGAACTTGACACAAATGGCAATTTCAGAGTGCCTCAGAGTATTTCTCAAAAAAATACCAAGCTCAAAAACCAGAGAAAAGAGCTGAGATAAACGCAAATGCTTTGACCAGTGGGTGTTAGTACACAAGGGCATTTAAAGACAGGAATATGACACCCTAAGAAGTGCTTTTAAAATACAATGAAATTGGCTTGTAATTCTGTAATGTGCCTGCATGGATCAAGGGGTGGTGTCAAATGTTAGCTTCTTTGCTCCTTCAGTTTCCGTAAGCCTGAGTTCAGCCAAAAAAAGCCATAATCTCTTGTTGTCATCTTGGCCTGCAAAAGACAGATTTGATGAATGTATAAACATATGTCCTCTCCCTCACCTCTTCCCACTGGGGAAAATCATTTTTGGCATGGCAGAACTTATTCAAATGTCAAATTTGGTTGAAATCTTCCTTGTTTCTTTTATAAGACTGGCATTTTTTCTTGTCTAGGTTGTTCGTGAAAGCAAGTATTAAAGTGAGTTGTAATAGAAATTACCTCGTCTGTGAAAATAATCTGTTCTGTGTAATTACTGCAGGTGCTGTCAGAATGGTATAATTTAAGTCCTTTTTTTTTTTTTTTTTTCCAGTGGAAGAAAAGGAGCTAATAATTATAAGCACTCTCATTATTTAGAAAGTACGCTACTCAAAATGAATTCAGCTTTCTGATGACAAGTGATTTCTCTCACCCCAAGGAGCATTTCAAAGCATCCACACAACCATCTGCATGAACCCCAGGAGGTGAAGGTATGGGACCCTCCTTCCAGCTGTGGTGCAGGTAGGTGCAAGGATCTGAGTCCTGTGTGCAGTATTTGCAGAAAACAGTCCTTATGGAATGGTTTAGGTTGGAATGGATCTTGAAGGTCATCTATCATCTTCTAAAACTGAGTCTCTGAGTGCGCTGAGTTCATAGTAAACTCTGTTCAGCTGGAGAAGAGGCAGTCTAGAGCCACAGACCCTGCCTGGTAAGGTGCAGCTGGCCAGAGAGGGAGTATTTCTTCCTCTAGGATGTTCTACTTCACTTTACCTTTAAATCAGTTCTTCAACATTTTATTTCATTGCTTCTGCTAAGAAAAAAACTATCTGTTCTGAAAGTCAAGGTAAGTACTTTGTATGTCCTTTCTGCCTACACCGTTTTTTGTCTCACTTAATTGCATCGGTGTTTCTGCAGGAGGCGGGATTCCAAGCGTCTTTACCCTGCAGTGCAGTCACAGCTTCCAGAAAGCTGTCTTATGTTTATTCCCACTACTCTGCATGACTGACTGACTCTGCTACATTCCTTTCTCTCAGTCAGATACTTAACAGCTCAAATCTGTTAGGACTGCAGTAATGCTGCTCTTCGCTTCTATAGCCTGCTGCTGCAGTTTTATCTCTGGTACCACGCACCTCCCACTGTCTAATAACAAGGTTCACTCTTAGGTATGCAAGAGACTTTATGAAGCGTCTGGTAAATAAAAGTACTTGGTTGGTATCGGCATGTTTCCTGTTGAAAGACCAGCTTGATATTTGTATTTAAATTGCTATATTCAACAAGTAGATGAGGGGACAACTGCTGGGTGTTGTTAAATTCAAGGGAAGATCTTTGTGTATGAAGCCAGTAGCTCAAAAGTAAAAAATGTAAAATTTACGTATCTGGGTTGAACTTGTCTCTGGTGGGGTAGGCAAATAGGATGGTTCGCTCTTAACAAAGCAAAAGTTTAACAGAACTGCAGTTTTCATCTTTAACCTTTATTGGGATGAGGAAGTAAAACAAGTCAGAGGCACCCAGTACGGAGCACAGTGGGCTGGCCAGGACTCAGATGTGAGATCTTTTGGGAGACTAATGTTAAAAAGCATCCTTCTAGTAGAATTCCCATAAAGTAACTGTCATCTCCCAGGGGGAGAAAACTAGGCCAGTTAGACACACGTTCACATACTTCTTGTATGTAACCCTTCCCCTGTCCCAAATATTCTGCCTGCACACTAAGTCAACCAGAAGTCATTTGGCTATGATAATATAAGATAGCAGCTCCAAAAGTAACACCTTCTATTTTATTACTTTGGCCCACAATATCAGAGGCAGATGCTGGGGTATGTCAATAGAGGTTGAACTTCTGTTCAATTTTGTTGCTGTGTGGCAGATGGCAGCAGAGGGGCAGTTTGACAAAACAGCAGCTGACATAGAAGTGCATATGAAGCAATGTTGTGAAATTCAGTTCCTCCATGTGGAAAAAATTGCACCCAGTGACATTCATTGGTGCTTGTGAACATGGTGCATTTTAGCAACACTGTCATAGAAACTGTGAAACAGTAGGTCAGCTCTGCTTGTGCAGATGCTTATAAACATGGCGTGCAGGATCTTGTTCACTGCTGACAAAAAATGCAGAGCTAATGGTGGTGTCTATGTTGAAAAGTATTGTTTAGTAGCTGAGAACTTGCTCAATTGAATAGTGTTATTATTCTCTTTGTATCTGTTGTAACTTTCATGGAAATAAATAGGAGGCATTACTTATAGGGCAGCTTACATATCAATAAACATGAACTGGCATCTGTAAGGAAGTATGCATACATACCTTAAGTGATTAGCTCGTGCAGATTGCCGGACAATATTTAGCATGGACTGGAGTCTAGCGTATCTATCGGTAATAAGACTTAGAAGCAACTCTAGGTATTTGTTTGCAAGAACAGAGACTTTTCACAGTTCTAAAGACACCTTCTGTAGTCAGCAAGGATACAGCCAGTTACAGAATCCACTGAAATATTCTTGCACTGAGATATTTGAACTTATTCTCTTTTTCTTTACTTGCATCTTTTGAGATAGTATTTGGGATCAGTGTTTTTAAACCTTACATTCAGTGTCATAAACAAAACAGATATAGTTGGCTGAACTGGCAGCGCCTTGGCTGAGAATCCAGTGAGCTATGGTGGCTCCTCAGTATTCCTATCCAGTTTAGCATACTCGAAGGTTTCCAACATTAATGAATGACACCAGGAAAAAATTATGAAATGAAAGCTATTCATAAGCCAAATACTGGACAACAGCCAAGAAAGATGGATAAAAGGTTGCTGGAGGTGGGACGTGCAATGTGTGCTAAGCACTAAATACCTGGAGAGCAAAGAGAGAAAGCAAGTCAGAGAATGAATACGCGACAGGTGGAGCCATAAATAAATTTAATCAGACAGACAGTGAAAGCCGTAAGATTTAAAAGAAGATAGAAATGGATGAAATGAAAGTGCCAAGAGGCTGAAAATGAAGTACAGAGAAATTGATAGATTAAAATTGCCTTCATGTAAAAATGAAGCCATAGGGGAAAGATATTATTGTTGTATTTGCGGAGGAAAAAAAAAGATAGAGATCTCTCTATACTCCCTCACTCAGCATGCTGTTTGGACAAGTTTTTTCAAAGCGCAGAGGAAAATGATCTGTAGCTATGATGTGTATGGTTATTTGAGCCTTATATTAAACCTTCCTGTGGAACTCTCCCACTGCTATGTCAGTGGAGCAGATATGGTACTGAAGAACAGATTTGAAGTGTCTTGCTTAAGAATTCTGTGGCTGAGACAGAAACCAACACCAGACGGCACTTGAGGGCATCCTTTCTCTCTCCTGTATGACTCTGGCCTACATGTTGGCATTATTGGGCTGGCCATCCCAAAGCAGTTAGCACTAGAAGACCAGGGCTTTGAGAGTCACTGCTTACATACCTTCTTCTAGCTGTAGGTGTCCCTGTTTACTGCAGGGAGTTGGACTAGATGATATTTAAGGATCCCTTTCAACTCAAACAATTCTATGATTCTACCATTATTAGCTTACAGCTGTGGGTGGAATCCAGAGTTAGGCATATGTGCTCATGTCCATTGTTTTCTGGAGCAGTGTGACTTCTATCAATGGCAGATGTTTTGTATCATATCGGTAATGGTAAGAACCAATCCTGTAGGAATTATTAGTCTTAACTGGTGAATTTTTTTTATTTGTTATTTATGCGTGTTAGGGATTAGTATAGCATCAGATGCTGCAGAGATCACTGGCTGTTAGGTGTGAAATGAGTTACCTCTGGGACAGAAAAGTGTTGCAGCCATGTTGGTATGACTCTGTGTCAGGAATAATGAGCCTTCTAAGAGATGTGGCTAATGAATCAGCTCGATGCCACTCATACACAACTCTGGGGAGATAAACTAGCACTATGTGTAATTACCATCATAAAAGGTGCTAGCTGAAATATGCTCACAATGGGCAAGGCAAACAATGATTGAGGACTCATAGCACAGGATCAACATCGTTAGCTTCCCTATCCTTTCTACTTATTTCACTTATCTGTCATATACAACCAGAGCTTAAAACTTACACGGCTTGACTTGAAGAGGAAGCTGCCATTTCGGTACAGACATGTTGATGGTGAAAGTTCAAGTGAGGATTTGTCAGGTTAACCAAAGTATTTGTAGTCCAAAAAGATTCTTAAGAGAGTTTGAGTCAAAGCTTCAGTTGTGGAGAATAAATTTCTGTGACCTCAAACCTAAGTTATCTAAAGTTCCTGAAACATCAGGCTTGGCCGGCAGCAAGGGCAGCTATGTATGCCAGCATTTGGATGAGAGAGAGTGAAAGGATAATTTGTCTGCCTCCAAAGTCTGCAAGGTGTTCTTGGTCATAAGGCAGTGTTGGTATCTTTAGCTTTATGTTAAGCTTTTGTGCCCTTGTGTCAAGTCTTACGGTAAAAACAAAACAAAACAACCAAGGAAACAAAGAACAGAACCTCATCAACTTAATTTGGAGTTGCTTAGCTCTCTGTTCTTGGATGTCAAGGTTTTTACTTGACGCTGTACTCTACGAGCTCAGAGAACGCAGTCACTTTTCATTATCATTGTAGCAGACTTATTAAAAGATAATTACTTATTCACTGGGAACTTGAATTGTAAGAACAATTTAAGGATTTTATCTGTTTCATTTTCAGTCTCTCTCATGTAATCCAAAGACTATTCTTCCTCAAAAATACATGAAAGGTGGAAGAAATTAATAATAAGTTCTTGCTGGAGAGAAGCACCCCAACAATAATTGTGTCTTTCAGGAGGAGACTTCAGGCATATAGTTTCCACCCACTCTGATCATTAAACCAGCACTCTGAATTGTTTCATAGTTGTATCCCCATCAGGTTGATGCCAATTTATGACTGTTATGTTCTTTTAAGTACTAAAATCTGATTTTCTTTTCATGAATACAGATAGGGTCTGTTAGTTTTATTATTTAGTATGATTCCGTTAATCTTCCTATTATTTATATTATTTGTGTTGTTTGAACTTCAATCCCTTCTCACAAACAGCTCAGCATAAGAATTAGCCTATCACACATATCGCTGAAGGATTTTTCATGTCTGACAGCTTAAACGTACTTGCGTTCTATTTGTAGCTTAGTCTTCTAAACCTTGCACTTGGCTATAGTGTGTTCTTGTGGTCCTGGATGTTGTTTTACTCCTCCTTGGGAAAAGCTCTGGATGTGTTTGTCTGGAATACGGAGGGCTGAACTGTTCTTCAACCTTGTGGCATCTCCCTCTATCCATCCTGTTCCACTCTGTTAAGTTCCAGTTTAGAACAAGTTGCCATTGAGCACCTCAGAAACAGTATTGACTTAGAAACGCAGACATGGTGTACTTATTAGCAAAATCAGAAAACTAGATTTTTGACCTAAATGAGCTGAACAGAAGTGTTTTTTCCCTATCAAAGAAAGATCTTGGATGGACACAGAATCTTCCTATTGGACTTGCAGATTTCATACTTTCATAGTGTCTTTCGAAAAAAACAACGATACTTCAACTGAAATACGGTTGCTTGCTACCTGTTGCATAGGAAAGTTTTCAAACCTTTAGAACAAACTTTTCTAAGCTGTGAAATAATATTTGTACAGTTGGATGATTGCGGTTCCAAATCCTCAGAGGAGAAAGGCCAGCAAGTTAGCAAGTTAGGTCCATGATGGGAGCTGTCTTTTTCAAAGGAGCAGGAAGGAATACTCCCCACTTAGTTACAGGTTAAAAGTTCTGTCTTTCTGCCCTTGTACTGATCAGCAGGATCCTTACGTTGTTCATCCCTGTTCTCCACGCTCTCCTTTTGACAAGATTGCTTGGCCCTTGGTGCACTCTGGTTTCCATCACGCAAAAGATGAAACACAGTGGCACAGTAGGCAGCTTAAAAATACTCCGCTGAACTCAAGAGTCAGATCTGAAGCCGTCCAAAAATCCGAAGCCTTCGGACTTCAGCATGTACTTAAATATTAAAAGATGTTTCTGAGAACTATCCTAGTCCAAGCTGAGAGATTATTTCTTTGAAGAAATATGACTCACAAGGATTAGAGGCTAAAACCCCTATCGCTGTGGAAGAATATCAAAAGTTTTATCAAAGAAAACTTCCAAAACTGAAGATGGCTAAAAGTCAAAATGTTACATTCAGAATGCAGCGAGATATGGTATTGTATCAGATGAGGATTTAAAATTTTATTATTATTTTTTAAAACAGCAGATCTGTTAGAAAGCAAGATTTTCATTGGAGGTGAAATGAGTTTTGAGTTCTAAAGTTATGTTTGATATTTTAAATGCCTAAAATAAATGAAAACTCTTAGCATTTTAGGAGTCCCTATCAATCACTTTGAAGCAGGGAGGCAATTTTTTCCCCTCAAGGGCTGTTTCTTTCTTTATAGATGCTGATTCACTTTTGATTGCGTATTTTTTTCGTGCACCTGCTGGTAGAGTCCTAGATCACAACTACACATAAACAGGGTTTGTTTTTGTAATACAGAAAATGGTATTTAAAGGCCTCCCCTAAAATATATTTCCTTCTTAAATGAATGTAATCTTTGTCGTGCCTGCTCGTAGTGCCTGTAGTGTTTGTGTTGGCCAGCTGCTGTTTTTGTAGAAGTGGTTGTTTGTGAATGTGTATGAATTTTTAGGAAACCAAATTGCCACTGTGCAGTCAGTACAGAACAAAAACCTGCTTATTGTCATACTGTCAAGATTTTCACAAAGTGCTCCTGCCACTTCCCTCATGACCCTCAAGGTATTTACTACAGTCGGATGAGTCTGGGAAGTGTAGTTCATAACTGTGCTGTATCCTGAAAACCACAGACTTAATAGAACATTGGTTTTGTGCCACATTACTGTTTCTGTCTACTTCCTGCTCTGGCTTATCCTTTAGAGATCTACAAGAGATTAAACGCTACTTGCTGGTTGGTTTTTTTTTTGTTGCTTTTTTTTTTTTTTTTTTTTTTTTTGAGCTAACCACCTTACAGCCTCATCCCTTTCTAATATCAACCCCCACTTCACAGGTATCAGCCACCTTTTTTTCCAAACCATTTAACAGATTAACATCAATCAAGGTAAAATCTTGCTCAGCTTGTACTTAGCTTTGAGGATATAGCTTCTATTCCAGACCAGAAGCACTGCTTTGTGCCCGTTTGTTCTGATGATATCTGTTTATTTAACAAAAGAAATTTTCTCATGCAGCTAGTGATGCCACAGAGAAAGTACTGTAATGATTTTTTAATGGTGAATTGTGTAGTGGTTCAGCTATTTCTCAGGATGCAATTTCTATGGCAGTGAACAGGTTACAGTAAATCTTCTATGACCAAATGCATTTCTGACAGTGATACCTGCTTTAGGTTATGTGCTCTTCTCTACTAAGGAGGAGTCAACAGCAATAGCCAACAGGAAGGGAAATACTCCAGATTCTAGGCTTCACTGAAACTTCACACCCTGCCTCTAGGAAGGGGTGATCAGCTTTTTAAAAGGGCCAACAAATGAATGAACATCATCTCTCTCATGCCTAAGAGACTGAAGAAGCATTTTCATCTCTTGTCTTTGCAGTGATCCATCTGTCTGAGCACATTTCCATTTATCCTCCAGGAAGAGAATGCGCCACCCTCAGGCCTCCCTGAACTGTGATTTCAGCTGCAAGAGACAGAACAAGGACTGAACAGGGAACTGGGTGAAATAAAGTCAATCTAAATTTGTGGGTTAATACCTGCAAGGCATGCCAATATTGATGTGCCAGACAGCCCTTTCCATCAAAGTGCAGAATGTGGATCTGTGAAAGGAGTACAGAGAGCTGCAGAAAAATCTGAGCTCAGAAACCTGGTGATACTTCCAGTGGAAAGATTTCCTTCCGTCCAGCTTCAGCACAGACAGCTTCAGGGACACATGAATATCAGTGGCAGGTTCTGTGAGCACTTGAAAGCCTGAGCTGATGTCTGAAGGCAGAACTGAAGTTAGGGTTCCCGATACCTTTCTAGTAGGGAGTTCTGAATCTGAAAGATACAGTGGCTTCAGATCCTACTGCAGAACTGGTCCTCTGTGCACCATAGCAGATTCAGTGCGAAGTGAATTACAACAATGTTTATCTGATTTTCAGTCTGTAAAATAAAGTATGCATAACCTGGGAGAGCTATTGCTTAGGGCAGTTAGCCATGCTTACGACTTCTACCAGGTACTGTGGTAGATCAAATACAGAGGGTGAACATGACATTCCGATAAGGCTTTGAACTATATGCTGTAGCTTATAAATTTCAATGCCATGGAGCATGTTTCAGTGCTGTTGCATACTGATGCAGTGCTGTGCAGGCATCACAGATTATTTTGCTGAAGTATAACAGAATCGTAAGAACAAGCTAGGGTATAATGCCTTTGATTCATGAGTAGTTTTGCTGGAATAAAGCTGCTTCATATCAAACACAATATTTAGAAAACAATACCTACGATTTCTTGGAACGGAATCTTCTCATCCATCCCCTCCCTGTTTTACACAGAAGAATAGGAAAACATTGAGGGTTTTTTTTCCCTCTGTTTCTCCAAGACAAACAAACAAACAAACAAAAAAAAACCCCAAACAAACAAACAAACAAACCTGTAGCTGGAACAAGGAAAGATGCTCCAAAAATCTGGGTGAAACATGCCAGATGGAAAGATTTTATGCTGTGACCAACATGCCAAAGAAGAGCGATGTTATGCTAACAAATTAAGAAGAGGTCTGGATGAGATAATGTAGGCTAGATAGCTTGCCGCAGCTGGGCGAACGACCATGAAGACAGTCACAGGACTAATCTGGCATGACATTAAAGCACAAACTGTAACTATTCTGGGCAATTTATTCTTACTTTTCAGAATTTAAAATTGACTGAGAGGTAACTGCAAGTGTTGGAGTTGAGAGAGCTGTTCAAGGATTCAGTCATGGATGTTTGATATCTGTCAAAGAGAGCCGTATGCTTCAACCATTGACAGGAAAAGGAGTCACTGGTTTCTTCCAAGCTTAAGCATCGCTTGAAGTATTTTTAAGGGAATTAGGGCAAATCAAACAGCTGTAAGTAATTCTTAAAATTAGATTACAAATTTGGTGCTTAAGTATAACTACAAATTACATGTAGTATCTGCATTGTGCTCATGTAAGAAAATTAATCACATTAAGATGCCAATAATCAATTAGACAGGATCAGAGCTGGTTCAAAATTTGAACAGCTATGAGTGGTAAACTGGGCATAACCTTACTCGATGATTTTTTTAGTTATTAAAAGCTAGTTCAGAACATTCAGGTTGTAGAGAGAGCACAGAATGAAGGTCACATAAAGAAAAAAAGGAATGCATGCTGTAAATTTATAATTTTGAATAAACTGTGGAGCTTGAGGTTCTTTGAGAGAAAAATGAAAACAATTTTATGTTGACCTTGAAGCCTTGAATTTGGTACTACGCTTGGCCATCAGCAACACTGGAAAGCTCACTAAGGCAGCCTTTTCACAGATACGCAACTGCAAAATGGTAAATATGTTTAAGTTTGCTTCTTTATAACTTTGTTACAAACATAGAAATGCATCCAAATAACTTTATTCTTGCAACATAATACTACTACTAAGTGATCCTGGCAAGTCTCGCTGTTGCTTTTTGTTTAAACCACCTGAGATATGTAAGAACTGCAGGGCTCTTTTACAAGACCTCTTTTTTTGTTGTTGTGTTATTGTTGGAAGTGGTGATATCAAGTCTGATTAAGTTCCCGTGGTTTTTTGTTTGTTTGTTTGCTTGCTTTTTAGGTGGCTGCTAAAACTCAGGCAGCTAACGACTACATGAATCTAACAATCTGGCAAGCAAGAAGGACTGGCTGACAATCTATCTGCAATTTGTGCTTTAAGTGCAGTCTCTAGTTGTATATACTAAACCCTGGACTGATGCCACAGTTGCAGAGCCAGAAGAGAGCAGTTGCTGCAGATGAAGCTCCATCCTCATTCTGGTCAGCCACAATCTGAATGCATGCAGCTCTCCACTTTCTCTCAGTGGAATTCTTTAGCCTTTTAGAAAATCCCACTGGTTTATCTTCAGTCAAGAGTTTGTGCCTCTGGAGTTCCACATCTCAACCACAAAGAGCATGTTTATTTTGTTGCTGTTACAGAAAAATAATGAGTCCTGCATTTTCACCAATAGTAAGTGAAACTGATAATACGAACATGAGAAAATACTACAAATCTGATTTATTAATCTAGACATGCTTTCGTGTTGTTTGGCGTCTGCTGCATTTGGCACCAAAGATGCCTCTAATCTTTCCTTGAGGGACCAAATCAAAGGAGATGAGGTGGAAGTGCAGTATTGGCTACATGGGCCTTCCTTCTTGGAGAGGGAATTGAGTGCTAAGTTGTTTTTAAGCCTAAGAAAAACAAACAAAATCCTGAGTCATGATGCCTTTTAAGTATCAATGAAATTAGTAGAAGGGAGGTTCTACTGTGTTTATTCAGTTCTGATAGTGATGATGCATAAGCATTGGTTTTATATTTCTGAGATGAAGATGACAGCACTGTCTGAGATCACAACTCTGCCTGGAGAGAATATGAGACGAAAACCTGTGGTTTCACTGCTGTCCTTACTTCTAGATGACCTGTAGTGAAGTGCAAGAATGCAAATGGATCTGAACCGTAACGAGAGGCTGGTGTTAAAGAATAAATGCCTGAGCACTAGCAAGGACACACTGGGAAGTTCAACGGCAAGTATCACAGCAGGGTGAGGGCTCCGCTGGACTGCAGTGCAAGACCACTTGATGGCTGTGAAGATGATTAAATGCTGCAGAGATGGAGCAGCTGATGTGTGAGGAGAGGCTGCTTAGCCTGGAAGGGGCTCTGAGGGTCCTTACTGGTGTGCCCTTACCCGGTGGAGGAAGATGGAATCAGACTCTTCCCCATGGTACCCAGTGAGCAAGAGATACAAACTGAAATACAGAGACGTCCGTTAAGCATAAGAAAAACGTGTGCTAACGGCCGTCCATCCCATCCCCTCCTTCCCTCGACACCACGGCTCCCGCCCCGCCGACCGCCCCCGGCCGCCCACGCGCCGCCGTGGGCTCCGCGCCGCAGCCAGCACCTAGGACAGCTCCCGCCCGCGCCGCCCATTGGCCCGGGCGCGTCACGTGCCCGTGCCATGCCGCCGGGGGGCCGCGGCCGCTGCTGATTCATTGGCTGTAGCGGGGCGCGGCTCGGCTCGGCTGGGCTCGGCTGGCGCGGCGTTGCAGCTGCTGCCACCGCCGCGAGGCGGCGCCACAGCAGGTAGGGTGGCGACGGGGGCTTCTCGCGGCACTGGCGGGGCGGGCAGCGCTGTGAGGGGGCGGCGCTGCGGCGGCGGGTGAGCAGCTCGGGGAGCCTCTGGGGTTATTCCCTTCGTCTCTACAGAAGGCTCGAGGCGGCTTCGGCGCTGTGGGGTGCGTTGGCCGCGGAAGGGCTGCTGTCACGCTCCTCCCGAGCCCGCGTCTGGAGAGGGAAGCACCCGCTGGAAACGAACCGCTTCCTTAGGAAGCTTTGCCGCTTGGATGGGATAAAAAAAAAAAGTTTTGTCCTTCGTACCGCTGAGCGTGTGAACGGACTTTAAAATCTAACCTGGAACGTTTGCAAGAAGGAAAGGTGGGGGGCGGGGGGGGAAAGTTTTCTGGTCCGGCAGCGGCAGTGCCGTCAGAGCGGCCGCCTGGATCTGCGCTACGGCTCCGAGCAGCTGCTCCGGGCGCTCCCTGAACGGCTGCTCTGCTCTGCTCGAGAGCGGTTCCCTTTGCTCTCCTCCGAGCCCTCCGAGATGGAGATTTACATAACCACGGCGGAAATAAATTGATGTTTTGCCCACTGAGGCTGTGGATGCCCCCTCCCTGGAAGCATTCAAGGCCAGGCTGGATGGGGCTGTGAGCAACCTGGTCTAGAGGGGGGTGTCCCTGCCTATAGCAGGGGGTTGGAACTACATGATCTTAAAGGTCCCTTCCAACCCAAACCATTCTATGGTTCAGGCTCCTAATCAGAGCATTAAGTCAAGTTTCTGCCGCAGAAGCCAACCCCTGGATGGGACCAGGTGGGCAGCAGCCCCGCGGGCTGAGGGCTTCCATCAGCCTCAAGTAATGAGGCAATCCAGTGCATCAGTCGCAGGCAAAATGGTCTTAAATACATCATCCAAAAAATCCAGTATGTGAGGAGAGCTGGGCAGAGTTCTGTGCTTATTCTGTCATTGTTTGTCCCCACGCACGTCGTGGTAGAAGAGGTTTTAAGGTAAAGCTCAGATGATACTCTTGCAGTCTAAATCAAGTTTCCAGTCCCCAAGCCAGTGGTGTGAGCCATTACCGGCAAGCTTTGAACTCAAATAAATTAAAGGTCTGTTGTGCATTCTCACTGCAGTGGGCCCTGGCTGTGCTGCTGTTCCCTTGGGCTCTCGTTGCTTGTTTGTAGCCTGGTGCATTGCTGGGATGAGATGGGGAGTAGGATGAGAGTGTTGGGATGTGTGCTTGGAAGTGTTTACCTGAAATTTGTATTTGAGGCTCTGCAATATGTTGTTTGCCTCTTCCATAGCACCAGAGTGAAGGGTTAGATCTAAAGGTAAAAGCAGTTCTGGCTTGGAAAAACCCCAAGCCAGTCTGCCCTGTGGAAACATTCTATTTCAGTGGTTGCTGGAAATGTTTGCTGATCGCTGGATGTGGACTGCAGGAGTTCAGAACGTGTTCCACATCCCGGTGTGGAAGTTCATAAGAGAAGCTGTGTTATTTATTTTGTGTTGTTCTTGAAGAAACACAATACCTCAGTGACTTTTCAAACTGAAAAGCTCAAGCACTGCTTTGCATCCCAGAGATGATGGCTTTACAGACCCACTCTGCTTTTCGGCTCCAGTGCTTCATTGATCTTTCTCATTGATGCACAACCAAGACAGAGCTCTGAGCTGAGGGCGAAAATAAGCATTTATTCGGAGAAAAATGAAGACTTTTTTTTTTTTGCTAAGTGAGCTTAGTTTTGAAAACTGAGGAAAATAACGCTGCCCAAAAACAATGCGTTCAGGGCGGGTCCTCTGCAGCCTTCCTGCATGACTTACTCTGACCTCCTTGTTGGACATGCTTGTGTTGTCTTGCTTGAGGCTTTTCTGTAACGGCTCAACCTGGGACGTGTATCTGTGATATTTACTGGAAGGTTAAAGCCAAACAAGTTGTAGTGCAGAAGGTTAAAAATGAGCAGAATTCTAAGCAGCTGAGGACTGGCAAGTCATCCTTTTGGGGAGGTGTCGAGTGCCTGTACCTTGCTGTCAGCATTTGTAAAAATGCAGGGATGAAAAGATGTCAGTGGTTTATGGCTCCCTGGTAGGGCTTTTCCTAGTCTGGCTAGTGTTGAAGGAGCTCGGGTTGTGGAGCTGCCATAGGTGCAGGACTGAGAGGATGGGGACACAGGTGGACCTGGAGCTCTCCTCCAACCACAGCTGTGCTGTTTGTGAGCCTGCTGCTCCCTGAGTAAGGTGAGTGCTGTGCAATGGTGGGGCTTGGCTGGCAACGAATAGCTGAAAGGATAACCCTTGCTCTTCACGGTGGCTCTGAAATTAGAACTTGTTGTTCAGATACAGTTTTCTTTCTTTAGAAAAATAGCCTTTGCTTAGAAGGAGGACTCAGTCTTGTTCTACTGTGACTGAAATGGCTGTCAAATTGTGTGTGTTTTTTGTGGAGATATATTATTTGGGTGAAAGTGTGAACGCTTGTAGTACATCATTTTGACCCTCAGGATGGCAAAATCTGATACGGTTTTTGAGCTCAACTGAAGCTCGGCTTTGAAGCCTGAAGATAGATTGAATGTAAAATCCTGTCCTGGCTGCAGGAAATACGTGGAATTATGGCTAATATCTCTTTATTGGTTATAGATAAAGCTGTCTTAGAATGGTCTATCCTGGCTGTAATTTTTCAGGCTTTTGGTACCGCGGTTCAACTAAGGTAGCTGCTTCAATGCGTGGCTCTCTGCTAACTCTGACAGTTCCCCGTGCCTTTATTGTCAGCTCAGGATTGAAACTTTTTAAGAATAGAAGGAATATATAGCTTCTATGATGTCTCATTAGGTACAATTTGGCTTTCTTCAAAGACTAGGCGTAAAAATCAGCATGCACAGTATCGCCATTTCCCCCAAATCCATTAGTTGCCTGTGAGTGCACTGCAATATGGTTTTGTATGATTTTCTGCCCATCTTCAGGTGGCCCCTACTGAGCTGAGCTACTAAGTGGGCGCCGGTGTTTGCATACATGTTTATGACCTCTTAGGGAAATACTTAGCCAGCTGCTTTTGTCTTTTATATGTTAAACTTTACTTTAGATTCATACAGTAATTGCTTTTAAACTAGGCACAAACAGCAGCAATGCAATTAGCATGCAAATTGTAAAAAACGGTGTGGAGGCCTCCTACACTGCAGCAGAGCTACACAATACGTGAAGCATTCAAGGAAAACCAGACATATTTGTTGGTAATTCATATGCATGTTGTATGAGCACTTTGCTGTTGGAATCTAGTTTACACCTGACAATTGTAAGGACATTAAAATGTATGCTATGTGAGGTATAATGCAGCAGCATGCAATGCAGATGTCTGTAATTTTTCATTTCTTGTCCTTAGTTCCCTGGATAAGCAGTGACTAAAACAGTGATTTTCCTTACCATTGTTAGAAAGTCCTTCTGTGATGAGTCCAATACCATTCTTACTGCTTTTGTGCTATAGCTCATGCAGATGATGCTTTTCATGAGCTATTAACATCAGTTCATTTCTTTCAAAGAAAAGTCCCAGGTGCTGTGCACTTGAAATTAGATTTCTGATTGTACAGTTTTCAATTATCTTGTTATTTTTCTTACTAAATTTTGCATTTGTATTGCTTGCTTGCTTCTCTTTTTGCAGGCAGGAAGATCGGATACTTCTCATACAAGACCTTGAGCTGCATCTCACGTCCTGCACATTTAGGATCCTCTGAACTGGCAAAGAAGCACAGACCATTTGGCTGAGTATTTCCTGCAGACTCCTTTCTCATCTGTGCTTGGAAGTGGCACAGCTTGCTCAAAACAATAGCCGTAGGTTAGGGCTGTAGAAAGCTGGGATCTGTATGTTTTAGCTCACGCACAGCAGAGTACCTAAGTTTGTGCTTCATTTCCTCATTGGCTTCTTTGTGATTTCATCTCTTAGTCCTTGGGCTGGAGTAAAAAGAAATGCAGTGGTGATGATGGCTGGTTCCTTTGCCCCCCAGCATACAGAATATTGCTGCTATTATGGGGACTCAAGGTACAGGAACAGCCTGAGTTGTTAACTTGTTCTAACCAACAGCTTCTGGTTTAATTGCACTGCCTAGACCACGGAGCTGGTGTATCAAGCTTACTTAGCCTTGGACTCCTCTGTTCAAAATGTTGCTGCTTTCTGTGCCTGTTTGGCTTCTGGGATCTTCATAGTTTGCAAGGGGCCAGCAGTTTGTTTATTCTATGAAGTCTATCAAGTGTTCAGACTCTGCAGCAGTAAGCAGAATGGAAACATGAAAAATGAACATAGTTTTTGATTGAAAATGTGCCTCACTGCTTGCATCTTCCTCACTGGTAGTATCTTGCTTCAGATATTAATAAGAAGATTGACCAGTCTGCATAAGTTTACTGTTGTGCGCACAGGTCAGATTTGGAGGTGCTTGTTGCTGGTTACATAGAAGGCCAGTTCCAGATGTACACAAAACCAGATTTGCCTCGGTGGCCCCAGTGGCAGCTTAAACCACAGAGCTGTGCTTCAGACATGATGTGTGTCCAGTTTTTCCCTTAGACAACCTTGGTGTCGGTGTGAAAGGTAAGTGGTTGTGCAGAGCAGCTTTGCTCATGATATTCAGAGTGATGCACATAGTCCAGCTGCAGTTCAGAGATGTGGATTTTGTGCAGAGATAGACCTGCAGAGTTGGAATAGCTTGCACGAGTACCACTGGCAGGCAGCTGAGACCTTCAAACTTCTACGGAGGCTCTGAACAAGTTTTCATGAAGGCGTAACTCAATTCCAGGAGCTGCAGCCACATTTCTATGGGGAGTGTGTGGGTACCTGTTGACACCGGTTAGTCTGCAAAGAGACCGGGCCGGTGCTCCAGAAGAAGGCCATGAGGGCGTGCCCTTTTTAGCTGACAGGTGACTAACCTGCTTGGATCTCCTGGTTGGTGGCACTGAGCATGGCCTCGCCTTGGGTTTCCTTGAGAGAGCAAATGAAACTTTTCATTGCTCACTTATTTGGTGAGGGAGGGCTGCCAGCATCCCTACACACTGAAGGCAACAGAGGGACTTTGGTGTTTGCCTTAACTCCTTAACTCCTGTGGCCTCTGCAGAAAAACAAAATAAACTCAGCAAGGCCACTCAGAGGAGCTCCCCTGTCACGCTTTAGAGATCGTGGATGTATCATTGCTGTCCACTTGGGGAAAAAAAAAGAGCATTTGACTGTTTCCTGGGGAAATTCCTTCTTAGAATCCCTTATCTGGAACCCAGAGTCCTTCACTGCCCCACTGCACACTGGCAGATGCACACAGCAAGCTGCTAGCTTACCCTGCTTTGCTCTTCTTTGGGGCATGCAGTGTCTTTGCACTGTTTTTTTGCTATGCTCATCCCTTGTGTCTCCATATGAAGATGAATTTTTAAGTGGAGTGAAAGGTTCGTTTTAATTTGTTTCAGGCCAAGATTTTAGAACCATTTGGACAAAGCTTACGAGTGAGCTGCAAGTTAGATTGAGACAATACTTATGCTTATGGGCAATTTAAAATGGATAACTTAGTAGGTCCTTAAGATGTTTTATGTCCCACAAAGCCTGAATAACAGGTTGCCCTGGGAGCTGGTGGCCAGAAATTCAGTTAGCGTCTCTCTCTGATAGTGGCTTAGTGCTTACAACAGAACTAAGCATAGAAATGCTTTTAGCCAGTGGCAGTACACTGGAGGTTTTTTTGTCTGAACCTACAGCTAAAGCAGGACACATTTTTGATGTTGTAGAAGTGACTCTTCTCCAAGTAGACCATAAATGGACAATAGTGATTAGTTGGAGAGAGAGAGAGACCTGCACATGGCCCAATTAATCCAATTTGCTTGCATTTGAGGTACAAGCAGCATTTTTCTGACTTTTCATATAACCTATGCTGAAGTTTTCTGACTGCAGATTCTGGTTCAGCTTTTATTATAATACTAAAAAAGAGGAGGTAACAATGAACAAGCCATAAGAGAAATATTTAAATGAAAGACTTCTCTAAAATGCTGCTAAAGAGTAAAGCAGGCTTAGACAGAATGTGTAATAAAATTTGGCAAGAGATGCATCGTTGAGAAAACACTGAGGAGAAGGGGAAAAAGATGATGGGAACCCTCAGAGGTCAGTCACAAAAATGAAATGCAGAATCTAGCAAGAGACAACTGTGCTGGGAGCAAATTAGGACAAGAATCATAGTTTTCCCTTTGTGCCATTTGCTTCTCCCAGAAAGCAGCAGCTAACTTAGCTGAATTTAAAAGCAAATCGAGACTGTCTAAAGCTTGATTAGACATTCTCTTTTGTTCCAGAAAATAGGGGAAGTTTTTCAAGTCACTGAGAAGGCAAGGGAGGAACTTCCCTGTTAACACAAGCACATAAAAGTATTCACTTTTTCCCGTCATCTTCCATCAGACATATGAAGATGCTGGGCCATGAACTGGATTGTCCATTACAAGCAGTAACATTTCATTTGTTCCTGGCCTTCCGTGTTTCACGTTATTTAATCCAGCTGGGGGCTTTCTTAGTGGCTGAAGGAGGGTGAGGGTAATGTGAAGAACTTTGTCCTTATTCAAATAATTGTTTTCTTCCCCTGAGGGTGAATTGCCAGTGCTGAAAACTAAGCTGATCTGAGTTTGAAAACAAGGCCTATTTATTGCTTTAAATGTTTTATCGCTTACTATTACAGAAGGAGAACCCTTTTTTGTTTCTTTTTGAAGAGCTTGGATGTCTGCTTGTATTTCTTGGGTTGGATATGTGTTCCTTACTTTGTACCCCATTCCTGTTCTTTATACATGGCCCTTCTAGCATTTGAACAGTGCCCTTTACTAGCACACAGTTTTACTCAATCTAATGGAAGGACTGAAGTTTCAGCTGTTTTGAGTGACATGGGTACCTAGAGACCTCTATTTGCTTCTTTTTGATTCCCCAAGAAGTTTTATCTGGATTTGACATTGTATTCTGAGGGGTTTCCTTGTCCAGATAACAGCTAACTGCATCAGTTTTACAGACTGCATGAAGTCTTCACTCTGCTGGGTTTTAACTGAATGCAAAATTACCCAAAGCTCAATTTGCTTTTAGAAGGGCACTGAACAGTTTCTTATGGAATGCTATTTTATAACAAAGCTCAATTTTGATGTTCTGATTCCAGCTGCTGCAGCAAGTGTTGTGCAAAGATGTGCTCTCTTCTGATGTGTGTAGAATTGTCTTATATTTTGAAAAATGCAAATTCCTAGTGCAGTGTTGCAGTGCTGTAATGGCAGAATGTTAGACTTATTTTAATGATGATGAGTGTTGGATTGCAGTTTCTGTTGATCTTTGGGAAAAATCACTTCTGTCCTTTTTTCCTTCTCTGGTGGCATATTGAAAAGCTTCTAACACAGAAAAACCTAGGTTGGAAGGGACCTCTGGTGGTCATCTCGTCTGATCTCCTGTTCAAAGCATGTTCAATTGAATCAGGTAAAGTTTTCCTCAGATCGAACTGAAATTTCCCACAGCTCAACTTGCATCTGTTGCCTCTTGCTCTGTTGTTGCCCACCTCTGGCCCAGTCTACCCTCCACCCTCTGACTGTAACTTTGACAGGAGGCAGCCCTAAAGTCTCCCCTGAGCCTTCTCTTCTCCAGGCTGAGCAAACCCAGTTCCCTTGTCCTCTCATGCATCCTGTGCTGCAGCTCCCTGACCATCGTGGTGGCCATCCACTGGACTTACTCTAGCGTATGTCCATGTCTTCCCATTACTCAGGATATGGTACCCCAGGTGCAGTCTCACCGGTGCTGAATAGAGAACAAGAAGTGCTTCTCTTGATGCGCTGACTGCACTCGTGTTAATTCAGGTTCCTGTCAGCTGAGTTCTCCAGCTTGTCTAGGTCCCTCTGAAGAGCAGTCTGCCCTTCAGCCTTTTGTCTATCCCCCAGGTAATCCATGAGCTTGCTGCCAATGTGCTCTGACTCATTGTCTGGCTCTCTAAGGAAGGTGTAAAAGAGTATTAGCCCAGGTTGCCAGCTGGACTTTGTATGAATGATGTAACAGTTTGAGCCTGGCCTTCTAGTCAGTTCTCCATGCAGATTCTCATGGCAGTATTCATTGTAAGCTGCCAAGATGGTAGTCTTTGGGATTCAGTATTTTTTCAACTATAAAAGTTGTATTCTGAGAAGCCTGCTTTTGATACTTTGTACGCTTACAGGCATCTCTGCAAAGACATGATTCTCTCTAAAATCAAAGATGCGTTAGAAATACGTGATCTCTACTAATGCATTTTATATCCATTGGTATATATTTATATAGGTGCAAAATGTCTGCCCTGAGGCTGATTTCTAACAGAACCTCCCAGCAGGCCTTGTCTAACTCTGATTACACCTGGGAGTATGAGTACTATGAGTATGGACCAGTGTCATTTGAAGGCCTGAAGGCTCATAAATGTAAGTTCAATACAGATACATTTTATTTCAGCTGCACTTCCCCATCTTAAAATTCCTGCTCTTCACTTATAAGTGATTATTGTGCTGAAATCTTTCCTATATATATATTTTTTTCAACAAATAGTTTATTGGATTATTGTAGTTTTTCTTTTTCTGTTTTTGTTTATGTTTTTATTATTATTATTATTATTGACTGCTTTCCTTATGTATAGGAACACTATGAGTTTCTTGACTGTTTTAGAAATTCATTATTACTGAGGACTATCATGCTTCTAGGCGCTGTTTATAGCAGGAAGTGTTACATCTTGTTACTGTTTGCTATGGTCCGTGTTGTTCCGTTCCTGTTCCCATTAATGCAAAAAAAAAAGGCAGTGATGGGCAGACTTACTGCTTTTGATTTTATTTACTAAAAAATAAGCTTCAAACTTTCAGAGACTTAAAAGAATTCTTTTTTCTGAAGAAACTTTTACCATTAGGAATTTCTTTATGGAGCGTTTGTGCTAAATGCAGTGTCATACAAACGCTGAAGCTGTTTAATAACAGTACAAGTAAAAAGTGGAGGATGAAGACCAGAGAGATGAAATGTGTAGAAATTGAGAGGTCATGTAGCTAGGACAAGCTAGTGCACAACCAGTGTTTAGTTTGAATGTAGACAATAGCTTTGATTTCTAGAAAATTTGTTTTTTGGGAGGGAAGGAGGAAGGGAAGGGAGGTTATTTTTTGTTTTTAATTTCAAAACAAAGCAAAAAACAACCCAAAAACCAACCAACAACTAAAAAGCCCAGAAACCAACTCAAAACTATGGGATGCATTGCAAGCACTTCAACAAAGAAAAGCAAACCATCTTATTTCACTGCTTCTGAGCTGAGTACCCTGGGCAAGAGTTTGAGAACCAGCCTTTGAAGTAGTGAGGAAGGGCTCTCATCCAGTATTGGAGCACTGGTCTGGGGTGGGGTGCACACTTCCTGCCTCATTCACTGTAGTGAGGATTCAGACTGGGGAAAAGGAGCGCTTGCAGTGGCAGTTGGTAGCCCAGGAAGGCCTGTCTGCCTTGCTTCTGAACAGCTGGGAGGGTTTTGGGGGTACTGGGAAAGTCAGAAGGAACTTGTCGGAATTCTTAACGTGCCTAGAAGGCAAGAACTGGAGCAAAAGTTGTTTTTTGGCCCAAATTGTAGTTTACCTTTAAAATTTTGGTTTACATTTACAAAAATCTGCTGATTACTCTCTGCATTTTTACAAATGTTAGATACTTGAAAAACGTAGGTTAGCTTTTGTCATGTTTCTAATTTAAATTCCTTTCCTCCTCCTAATCAGAGCCAAACCTGATTACAAAGATTAGCTGATGTGTGGAGAATCATTGAATCCTTAAAGGGATGTCTGAAGGCTGTCTAGTCCAACTCCCCTGCAATGAACAGGGACATCACAGCTAACTCAGGGTACCCAGGGCCTGATCCAGCCTTGCCTTGAAAGTCTCAGTGACAGGGCATCCACATCTCTGGGCAACCTGTTCCAGTGCCTCACCACCCTCACTGTAAAAGATTTTTTCCTTCTATCTAACCTAAACGTACCCTCTTCGAGCTTCAAAACATACCCTCTTTGAGCTTGAACCTGTCCTCTTTCAGCTTGAAGGTATACAACATCTTCTTTTTAGCTCTGTGTGTCAGAGTGAGATAGGATGAAAGAACACAAATGGGAGTTACTTCTGGCTTGCTGAAGTCTAGTGGCAAACCAAATCTTGGATGATTGCCATGCTGGGCATTGTAGCTCAGCCTTACTGCCTGTCTGTGCTGTTTGTAGAGCAGGTGGAGGGTTCTGGACCGTGATTATTATGGGACAGAAGGAACAACTGCTTTTCAGGTGGAGTGTGATATATTCATGAAAAAGAGAGACTGACATCAGTATTGAATCAGTGACCTTTTACTGATAGGTTGGAGGTGTGTTACTGCATGCATTCTCAAACAAGTTGATATTAATTTCATGAAACTGTGTGAGTAAATATATTCTTTGCCTGTGTTGCATATATGGTGACATATCAGTATGTTTCTTTTTCTAGATAATTCCATCTGAGTTGGGCCTGTTGAGGAATTTGGAGGCACCGTGGTCAGACATTTAATTTAATAGAAATCAAAACCTGTGGAGGAAGGAGGAGAGGAGATTATGTTAAGATTGCATTGTCATGGAGACTTTGAATACTGACAGTATATATGTATTTTTTTTCAAACCATGTAAGAAAATTCTCATAATATTTGGCATAGCTGTCTACAAGATGATTCTCAGCCTCTGCTGACCAAATCTTAAATTCCCTAGAGGCAGGCACCACAAATACCAATGTATTCCCACTAGGGAATACTCCCATCTTCCTCACCTGTGCTATTCTAAGTTTTGCTGTAATGGTAGAATCAAAATCAGTGATAAAAAACTGATGTGAAAGCAGTGAGAGAGGCTCTGCTTTGGTGATCTGGCTTACAGCATGAAGGGTGCTGTTGGCTCATCTGTGTGTGGTACAGTGAGTTGTAATGAAGGCAAGGGAATAAAAGGCCTGAGCAGGTGGTGAGGAGGCATGTAGTGTGGCAGAAAACGTCTGTGGTGCCATTCATATAGAAAACACCAATTTGTCTGGTCTGAAAATCAGAAGTGGCTGAGAGCCTTTCTTATTCTCCTGCCCTGAGATCAGGAAGGAACTTCATGGTAGAATGGTCTTTGAATGCTGGTGGATGTATGAATATGAGTTCTATCAAAGTCTAGAAAGGAGTCTACAAGGAAAGATGCCACTCAAACTGGAGAAGGGATGTTAATGTATGTCTAACTTATGGTGGAAAATTGAAAGGCCTATGGACTCTAGTTTAGGTGATTCAGGCTGGCGGTGATACATAGCTGGCTGTAAAACAAAAGACTGTTTACGAGGGTGGATAGTGATAGGACAAGGGGGGATGGTTTTAAACTAAGATAGGGGAGGTTTAGGTTAGATATCAGGAGGAAGTTTTTCACTCAGAGAGTGGTGACACACTGGAACAGGTTGCCCAAGGAGGTTGTAGATGCCCCATCCGTGGAGGCATTCAAGGCCAGGCTGGATGTGGCGGTGGGCAGCCTGGTCTAATGGCTGGCAACCCTGTACAAAGCAGGGAGATTGAAACTCGATGATCACTGTGGTCCTTTTCAACCCAGGCCATTCTATGATTCTATATAAAAAGGAATTCAGGAGCTTGTTTATGGAAAGCAGAGAAAAACTTAGGTAAAGCGATCAGTGGAGATAACTGTTCACAAAACAACCCAATACACAGAAAACACTTATTTTTTTAACAGTTTGTATTAAAAAAAATGCATCTTGAAACGCTGAATACAGACTAAACTTGCAAAATGATTCTGAACGTAATTCAGGGTTCATAATGGAATATTCCAAACTTAAAAAAAAAAGTGTGTTGAGTGTCAACGTGGGTGATTTTTACCCCACTCTACTTTCTATTCATCGTGAAGACCCATACTTGAATCGCCCTTCAGTTTCTTTATAAAGATGTTTGAGTAGGAAGGATGTGGAAGAGTGTAGATGGAAAAAGCCTTGCAGTGAGAGACTTGAAACTAAACCTCCTTAGTGTACCAGAAAATGGGATTAAGGAGTGAATTGATTGTGAGAAAGTATTCTCACAGGGAGACAATGTTGAGACGCAGCAGGCACACTTCTACCTCACAGAGAAAGATCAAATGGTTTGAATTGATTTCCAGTTTCCAGATCTGCCTTTAACATGGAAGATGTTTCATGGCGGGAGCGTGATTAACCTCCGGGGCCAAGTGGCAGGCAGGATACCCAATTCCTGTTTTCTGGAGTCTTTAGTTAGTCCTGGGGGGGAGACTGAGCGTTCAATGTTTTGGTTAACGTGTGCTCTGCCTGCTGCAGTGGGGCAAGCAGATCTATGAGGTTCAATAGTAGCTGTGTAAAAAGAGATTGTCCTGACTGAGACTTTCCTCTGGCATGTCCATATGTTAATGTTTTGAACTTTACAGTGATAATTTGCATATTTGCATAAAAACTAAAAATAACCAACTGAAGGACAGATGAAAAAGCACCTGCGGGTTCTGGACCCACCTGTGGGTTCTGGACCAGACCACGTTTTGGCTTCCTGCTCTGTAACTTTGGGCTATGCTTACCAGCTGATTGTTGTCTGGAGATGTTTGTCCCACTTGTACCGTCTCTTTATCAAGTTACTAAATGTTTTGAGATGTGTTCAGAAGCAGCTCTAGGTCTACTTGGAAGTCTAAGTGGGCCTAGATATGTTTTATGTAGTGCTGGTGGCTTATGTACAGGTCCATTTGCTGTAAATGAGAACAGTAAGTACATTTTCTGCATATGGACCAAACCCCCACATTTTAGGAAAGCTCAGGTGGAAGCTATAGCAAACTAGTTGATCTGTGTGTGGGATAAGATGCAGTGGGCTTTTATTAGAGCAGGGGAGGCCTAATTGGACATAGGAAAACAGTAGTAGTAGCATTTGGGCTACATTGCTGGTCTGGAACCTTCCTCGTGAAGGTTTTTTAATGGGCTAGACAGCTATTTCTCTAGAATAGATGAGCTGTGTTTTATCTTGCCATGAAGCAGGAAGGGATGTACTAGGTTACTTCTAAGAGGCTTCCTTTCTGGATAACAGTCAGACTGCAATTGTGTCTGTATGAGGCTATTGCATTGGTGTATTCCTTTTAATTGATTTTTTTCACTTTTTGTCCAAATTCATTTGACTCCTTTGACACTGTGTTACAGTTTTCTGTATGAAAGTCAGAAACTCAAAAATTAGATGTTCATTGTTGATATTTGTTAAGGTAACAAATAGCAAATCTGTGTTTCCATTTATTCTAGAAGCCTCTGTTTCACTACTGAAAGGAAGCAAAATCTTCCTAGGCCTAAGTGATCCATCAAAAACTAGAAGCCTTGTGGTCTCAGAAGAGAAATCATTCAGAATAACAGTAGCTCAGTGCTACAGGGACAGAGGTTTTTGCTGAAAATCAAATAATCCTCTCATCTGTGTGCTAGTACTGTAATGGTTTCCAAAGCAATGCTTGGACATGGGCCAGACATAACAAAGGGAGCGGCTCTTAGTTGAACCAAGAGAATCCAGCCCCTTCCCTCTTTCAGCTTGTTTTTGGTTTGTCTAGACAGAAGTAAGATCCGGGCTACAAAGGAGGGCTTCAGCATCCTTCACCCTTTTTCCAGCCAGGAATAAGATGCAAAATCTTTTTGAATTTGCAGTCAGGCTGCAGACTTTCTGCGAGTGCAGGTGAAGTACTGATCATATTGTTTTCTCTTTTTTGACAGATTCCATTGTGATTGGATTTTGGGTTGGCCTTGCAGTTTTTGTCATCTTCATGTTCTTTGTCCTGACCCTGCTGACAAAGACAGGAGCACCACATCAAGAGTGAGTCTGAAAAGTGAATGTGGCACCTCTGGTGTTCAGCAGTCCATGAGCAACCAGTGGCAGTGCTGACATTGCCCTGGACCTGCACTGCCTTTTTCTGCTCCATTCCTAGGAAAGGCTGCTGTGTGTCTTTGTTTAAAATGTTTTTTATTCCAAGCATTTGTAGGAGAGCAATTTTGTAGAAGTACGTGTTAATGCATTCTCTATTTAGCAAGTAATATGTAGGCATGCAGTAGAGAGGCTGGAATTGCCACATGTATGCACTTGAAGGCTGAAAGGAAGTCAGTGAGTAGGCTGCCAACCACATGGGGCTTTAGATGACTGCTCCCCAGATAATGGGGGTCATTCAAACTAAGTTCACCTTATGATGGAGTGGAGCAGAGAAATGTGGCTATTAGCAGAGAAGATACAGATAAAATGCCACGCAGACACTAACTACTTGAAGTCTGGAAGGTTTTATATGTTTGTGTTCGAGTCCAAAATGTAGTTACCAGTTGAGTTAGCAAGGTGTTCCCTAACCCTGTAGCTCACCAAGCCTCCAAGTGTCTTAGTTTCTGCTGAAGAGTTGTAGTAGATGCTGAAAACTGGATCCAGCTCCATACTCCTTAACACCGGAGTCCCCTGAGTCACAATCTAAGCCTTTCTCCACTTCCTTCTGGCTGCTAAGTATGTGCAGACCATGTCCTGGCTCAGCCATTTATCTGCAAGTCTCATACTTAAAGCAGTCGTGCAGCATGCTGCTGCCAGTATACCATCTGAACTCACATCTCTTCCTCTCAGGTTCCCTTCTCATCAAGTAAAAATAAAAAGGTTTGCTGGAGGGTGAAAGGGCCTTACAGGCAGGTAGTAATCACGAGAAGCTGATTGTGAGTGGCAATTGTCTCTGGTTATCACCGAAGCAGCCTGCCTTTCTCTGCCTACCGAGGACCCAGTGTTATTTAGTCATAATGTAGGCTGTGTCTGAAAGCTTGTGATAGCAGATCTCTAGAGGCAGGACCGTGTTAGGGAAGATCTGCAAGTCTTGTGAGCTCCTGTGCATTGCTGCTTCTGTGAGAAAGAAGCAGAGACGTAAGAATTCAGCTTTCCAGAACTGACTTGCTGAATTTTGTAGCTGGTATTTTAGCTTTCTTTATCCATTATTTCAAGTAAAAAATAAAGCCACACCATGCTCCCAAATATATTTAATTTATGTAAGTTCTGGTGTACTGCCTCTTTTCTCTGGAGATTTTTTTCTTCACTGAACATCCAAGTCTGTATCTCATATGCATAACACTAATGAGAGTGGAAGAGATGAAGTAAAAAGCACATGGTAATTCAAATTTTACATAGATATTTATCAAAATGATTGTTTGCTTTTAAAAGTGGACTTTGAAGTAACAGAGGGCCGCTCGATATCTTCTGCATTTCTCCTTTCTTCATCAGTATTCTCAGAACTGATTGTCTAGGGAGTCAGTCTCCAGTCAGCTTCTGTGTCCAGAGAAGGCCTTAAGCAACCTGGGCATGCCTTACCTTCATCAAGGCATTGGACTCAAGGCCGTCAGAGTTCCCTTCCAGTCTAAATCTTCATGCTTTTCTTCAGCTGTTGAACAGACCCCAGTTAATTCCTTTCTATATGTATCTTAAAATTCCTTTGCAGCCTTGAGAGCTATATGCTCGAGTATTTTCCCACTTACTACATGTACTGAATTGGCACTTCTAACAAGTTTGGGCACTATTTTTATTTATTTATTTATTTATTTTAGATTAGATATTGATAGCCTACTGTGTATGGTACTGCAAATAGATCATCCAGAAATTAGCTAATAGTAGTGAATGCCACTGATATCTCCTGTTTTTGCTACACGTATATGAAGACTGGAGAACATAAATACCTGCCTGTAAAAACAGAGTAGACTGTGGGTTTGTTTTGCCTGCATCTTTCTGTCTTTAGGACTGGCTGGGTTCTCCATGACTCATAGCTTCATTTGTGGGCTGCCTTGCAGCTGTCCGTAAGAAATAGATATTAATGGCATCCCTGGGTCTCGGGAGGAAGCCATCCTGATTGATAGACATGTCTCTGACTTCAGTAAGTCAATTTGGCTGTTCTTTAAAGTAACGTTAATGCGAGAGATAAATGTAACTAGATTCAGATGGATGGATCCAAAATAGAATACTCTGACTTTTCTAATAATACGCTTTTCTTGGCTCAATGTAAAGGGGTACGATAGCATACTCTTCTTAAAATTATACAAGATGTTCAAGTTTGGATACATCCTCAGCCTGAGGAAAAGGTTCAGGGCATGGATGAGGAGAGGCAGAAATGTAACTAGTTACAGGAATGATGCCTTTAGCACTCTTCTTTTGTTCATGTGCATTATTAGGTGCACAATGCTAGCTTGTGCAAAAATAAAAAGCATTTTTTTCTGTGCATCTGCTTAATACTGCATCTAGGAACCAGAGCCTGGCATCGCAGGCTGGAAAATTCCCAGAAGGGAGCTTAGTTCCCTGTGTTAATCATTGGCAACTGCTCATATTGAGTAGTTTTCAGTACATTTGATGTTCAAGATGGCTGGCATTCACCATCCTGCTCTCGCTGACAACTTCTGGGACTCAGAGTCCTTTTGGCCCAAGTGTTCAGTAGGGATTTGGTGCCCAAGTGGTTGTTCTCCGTGCTGTGGTCCTCCAAATATAAACCTGGGATTTGAGACTGCTTTTCTTGTTTTATGAGTCTTCTGAATAGAACACACTGTGACGTATGTTTGAGTACTGTAATGGGAAAGGGCTATAAATGTTTCTAGTCTAGTTAAAAAAAAATATTCCCCACAATACAGAAGGATAGTGTATATGAATTTCAGAATCTCAAGAGATGGCTATATACTAGGCAATGTGTTCCTTATAGGATTATTCTCTATAATAAGTTCTCAAAATTTTGGTCATTTTAAAATTTATCTGCATCTTCTATTCATCCACTGAGGTCAGGCTGCTGTTGCCAGTCCTGGGTGCCCTTCTGTGCAGTGAGCCTTTACTCCTTCCCAGCTTTCAGGGTTATGAAGGAATTTCCATAACTACGAACTTGCTTTCTTCCTAACTCATTTAACTCATTGCTTTGTAAGCTTATAATGTTTCCTCTTAATGTGCTTGCCAGCTCCACTCTGTCATAAAACCAAAGAAGCAACTCACATTCAGAGTGGTGCCTTATAAATACATAACTGCACTCATCTGTTCCGAAGGTTACTGCAGCATTATTCTGTCCGGTTTGATTCCTGCTGTGTTTACAGTAGATTTTTATCTACTCCACTGTCTCACATCAGTTTAAAAGTTATGCTGCTTCTACACGCTTCACTTTGAAATGCAGAATGAACCAACGCTGTTTCCACCAGCTAGAGAGCTGCTTTGATTTGAAGTCTAGTGTAACTGCTTTTGTTAGACTCTAATTCTCACATCATGCAATGAAAGTAAATTAGCACTTGGGTGGGAGGGATCTCTGTGATTAACTCTGAGTGAAAGACTGATGGTGAGCATCCTCTGAACATGAAGGCTTTAGGGATAGATTTATGAACGTGCCAGATGAGGCTTTCAGAAGCCTGTAAGCATTTAACTCTTCCAGCAGACTCCAGAGTGTTCAGTTAGTGTTTCTCTGTGAGTGTTGCATGCACCTTCAGGAGTCCAAATATCTGGTTTCAGTGGCATCTGCTACTTGTTCGCATTGAAACGGTATAATTTAGCAATGCTTACTTAGCAAAATAGTTATATCCTGAGAACGTTTAAATTTTTCACTACTCATCTCTGAAAGCCTTTACCGCCTTTCAGATGCAAATAACTTGCTTTTGGTGATGACAGCATATAAAGCCAGTATGGCTATCTGTAAAGCTTCATCATCTACCTCGAGCTTTCCTCGCCCCCAGCTGCTGATGGCTTCTCACAAGTCTATGTCGACCGCAGCTGTTCTGCACTAACACTTCCAGAAAAGAGAGATGTCAAGATGTCTTTCCTGTGCTATGTTTCTGAATTTTTAAGCCATCCAGTCCTTATGGCACCCTTCTAATTTGGAAATCTGAATGTCAGTAGCTGAGGTCAGTGTGGTTTGATATCTAGACAATCAATCACCCAAATTATGTCTTTAGTGACAGCAGCATTGCCTGTGTCTCTGAAAGGTTCTTGCTATCAAAGATTATTCTCACGGTATTCTATGAAACGTTTATTTTAAACTTCCACTGCTTGCCCTAAGAGGAAATTCTGTAGAGTAGTTCTGAGCTCACTCAGTGGTGTGAGCTGATTATTGAATTACACTGATGACTAGAAGTGCCATTAAAGAGTGCTGGCATTGGTAACTGATTCCCATGGAAAATTACTACTCAGAATCAAGGCTTAAAGTAACTTCAGTGGAAAATAATAAACAGTGCTGGCTTGTAACTCTCATAGATGAGCTGAAGGGTTTTCGTTCTTCCTACTCATAATGGCTGCTGAAACCAGACATGCTGCTAAGAATGCCAATAATTCCAAATTCATAGTCTCACTGTACTTTTATTTAATTTTCCCTAGAAATACAGAATCTTCTGAAAAAAGATTTCGGATGAATAGCTTCGTGGCAGATTTTGGAAGACCTCTGGAGTCGGAGAGGGTCTTTTCTCGTCAAATAGCTGAAGAGTCTCGGTCACTTTTCCATTTCTGCATTAATGAAGTGGAACACCTCGACAAAGCGCAACAAAGTCAGAAAGGTCCAGATCTGGAGAGTAATATCCACTTCCAGGAAGTTTCCAGAAGCAGTGGAACGTTAGAGGAGGACCTAAATTGTCTTGCAAAATACAACATTCCTAACTTCGTGAACACGGAGCAGAATTCTTCGCTAGGTGAGGGTGATCTGCTCATCTTGCAGCCACCCAGAGTTTTAGAAAGCAAAACGGCCATGCAATCTTCTCATCGGATCCTTGACTGAAAATTCCTTAAGGTAAAAATTCCTGTTTTTGTCCGGTTGGAAGCCGTTCTCCACCTTCTGCCTTATTTGGTAGAAGGTATTTCAGGCATGTGCTTTTTTTTATTGTACGTAAGAATGGCTGTGCTGACAGAACAGTCCACGTGATAATTAAAACACTAAATGCTTAATTCCAGCGCCTCCTGTGGTCTAAACCTCTTGTCCAGTGTTAGGTTTTCTTCTTGTCGGGTGGTTTGGTTTTTTGGTGTTGTTTTGGTTTTGGTTTTAAATGACCGCCTACCTCCAGCTTCTGATGACACCATAATCTGCGGGGACTGTGAAAGCTGGAGGCTGTTTTGGGGGATGACCAAGAAAACTGTAATGCCAAACTGAAGCTGAAGCAACTACTAAGCAGGCAGTCTTGGGGAGCAGCTTCTGCCAATCCCAGAAGGACAGCTGAAACAGAGCAGCAGAATGGACACCTGCATGGTATTAGCTCCTGCTTCTAAGTAAGTCCTACCTGCTTTTAGGTACAGGTGAGACCCAATGTGCAAGCTTCCAGAGGGAATACCTTGTATCTTGAATGGGTCAGTATGACAGTGTTTGCAAACTGATGCCACCACCTGCTGCTGCCTGTATAAAGCAAATTGATGTCTGCAGTTACAGTACTTCAGTGTAATCTTCTGTCAGTTGCTCAGTGATGCCCTGAAACCACTCTTCTACACACGTCACTGTGTTTTTTATTGTTGATGTGAGATTCCAGTTTGGTTAAGTGCAGAATTCAATTGCTAAATCACAGGAAATTGGATGAAAAATATTCTTCCGTTGCCAGTAGAGTTAATATGCCACCACCATCGCTTATTTGCATGTAAGTTGTGCTTTGCTTATCAGCTGAGCCTTCACCTGCTTTTCAGCTCTAGGCACTTCCCTTTTTTGGCTGGCCAGCCAGCAAAGGGCTGCAGGGAGGCTCTGAGGAGGTTTGAGGCCAGCTTTAAAGCCTCACTGTACTTGTTCTGTCTTTCTCTAGCCAGCTGAGTGTTACTGCAGCCATGGCTGTTTTCCCAGGCAAGGGTTTGTACAAGTTGGTGGCGGGCAGCCCTGCCAATGACAGGGATTGGAACTGGGTGGCCTCTTGCAGTGCAGAAGAGGCTTCCATTTACAGTAACTACTTAACCAGGAGTGGAAAGGCTGTAGCTGTGAGCTTCCCCTTTTTTTTCCCCCAGTTTAATTCTCGTCCCTTTCCTTAGCTTTTCCTCAGTGTTTTTTAGCTTCTGCAACAACCTACTGCTTGGGCACTGCGCTGACAGCCCTGATCCTTCCTGTGTTCAGAAGGCATCGTGGCACAACTTGTGCTATCCATGTCCCTCACACAGCTCTTCTTAAATATGTGTTCTCCAATGAAGTCAGAAAGTCTGCCAAGACTGTGATTCTTTGGATCCCAAATATTTTGAAGTGAAGTTTCGGATGAAGCTAAAACTTTCCACTGTAGTCTATGTACATGGAGGGAAACTCGATTTGCCAAAATCAACTTAACTAGGGCAATCTATCACCTCCTCTGCAGAGAAACCCTAGGTGGTTCAGCAGTGAAATTCACCTTCACTCCACTACCCGAGGGCAAACATCACCTTCCCAATGCAGCCCTGCTTCCCCCTGAGGGTGCTCAAGTGTCTCTGCTGACCAATGGTAAAGCTTTTGTCTGAACTGAAGCTCAAATGTGATAGGGTTCTTGCTAAACACAGCTTTTATTGCCTTTTTCTGGATGAGTGAGTTGCTTTCAATGATATTTGATATATTGTTTGCCTTTACCATGCTTGAAAACAGAAATGCTGCTTAAGTAAGTAAGGAAAAACCTGTGCAAAGGGAATTATCCATCTCTTTGGCTATTGAGAAATGAAGCTACTTAAAACTACTTATCAGTCATGCAGGCTTTGCTCTAGTAAAAGCAAAACTTGCTCTTTGCTGTAGTCTATCTGAAGCTTTTCTTCTCCCACCTTAAAACTTCAAATCTTAGGTGCAGAATCACTACTTCTGGAGAGAAAACTATCCATGCCTGGAAAGGATGAAAGGTATTTTATGATCAAGGGCTAACACCAATTGAGCTTACTACACATCTAAACTGCACTCCTGGTGTCCTTCTGAAGCACGAGTTAACTGTGTAGGGGTAATTAAGCATTCAGTTCCTGCTTCTGTTACTCTACTTTTTCATCTTGCCACCCTTCTGTCTTTGCAATGCCCTCACGCTCCTTTTTGCAGCAGAACAGCCTGGCAGCCTGACCTTTGCACAGCTCTTGTGTGACTTCAGAAACATTGTGGGACCAGTACAGCTCAGTTCAGCTTTTTGCCTCTACATCAGGGCAACAGGCAAAAGCAAACACAAAGCTTCTACAGTCCTCTAAAGCGATCATTTTGATACCATTCTTACTTTTTCCTTCTCAGTAACTAACAGACAAGATGCTTGTCTGATAGGGAAGGGTACTGGTATAATAATCAACTTTGTGTGTTTATAAAAGAAAAAAAGAGCATCTTTTCCCAGAAAGTCAGCATCAGGCAAAGGAAATTGTTTTGAGGAGGGTCATCATGCAGAAGAAGTTGTCACAGTTTAATGAATCTGCTAGGACAGAGTTGTTTTTCTTCACAGTGTCTGGTATGATGCTATGCTTTGGTTTTAGCACAAAAGCTATGGTGACAACGAGCTGGTGTTTCTAGCTGTTGCCTATCAGTGCTGTACAGAACCAAGGCTGTTTCAGTTCTCTCAGCTTCTTGTACTGTTGTACCAGCAAAGGAACTGGGGGGAAGGGGGCAAAGAACTGCAAGGAGACCAAATCAGGACAGCTGACCTAAACCATCTGAAGGGACATGGTTTAGTGGGGAAGCATTGGTAATAGGTGGATGGTTGCTTGCTTTTGCACAACAGGGATGTAGCTAACAGTATGAAAGGTTACATGTAACACTTTGCAGACATTTTTGGAAGCAGCCTGGAAGGATGAGTTTCCAATCACAGAGGCTCCTCCTAGGCTGACCTGTCCTTGTCACTGCTGTAGCACACCAGTAGCTGGTCACAGTGTGAAAATCTCACTTACCTCAGTTCACTCATCTTAATAGTGTTCTATGTACAGAAAATAAATGGTAAGTGAAAGTTATTTAATTAAAAAACCTATTTGGAAACAGTCCCAAATCAAAAAAACGCAGCATATTTACACACAGCTGCTATTTCATATACGTAGTGTTGTATTTACACATTTTATGAAAGTAGACTAATACATCAGTGTCCAGTCTTTTGGCTTGCCTGGGCTGCATTGAGTGAAGAGGAGTTGTATGTGGGCTGCTCTGAAAGGAATGCCTCCTATTTATTTCCACGTATGCTGACACAATAAACTACAAGGCATTACAGACAGAGCAGCCCTCATAAAATATATAATATAGTGAACATATAGGTAATACAACATTTTAATTTTTAATGTTTTTTATTAAAACATAAAACAAGAGAGCAACAGAACCATAAAAACTGGGATATCTGACCTTTTTGCAAAACTAATGCAAAAGCCTGGTTTGATGGCATAGAACTATTTGCCATAACTTGAGCAGGCACAGCACTGCGGCCCATACCCCAGATGGGGTTAATAGTGCTCCATTGTTTGGTCATTCCTGAGCAATGGACAAGCCTGGGCAAATACTTCATCGTCTGAGGAGAAAACATCTATAATTATTCTCACCCAGAATTAGTATATTAATACTTTACCACCATATATATATATATATACACACACATATATATACACACACACATGCATATAGACATACATAATTTGAATGTGTGCAGTCAAAGAAATCTTGCACTGTTAATTACTGCCTGTGCCTACCTGGTATAATTGGTACTATTTGTGCTTTCTGCACACTCGCACACATGCTTCTCTAAGTCAAAATGCATGGGGTTTACTGCTGGTACATAACAAAGTGTGACATAAATACATACAAACCTGAACAATTTCACTTTTGACTTAAATCTTAGTTTCATAAAATGAAACCAATGATACAAAATACAGCATAGAATGCACAGAATTACAGGATAGGAGCTCAGGAGCACATCCTGGCCTTTAGTTTGTCTTTGCCCTAAATAAGTATAATTGGTTGAGCTAAAATCTCAGTACATGTGCTATGTCATTCTAAGGACTTGCAGTGCTGAGATGTCAAACTCATAATTTACTGATTTTATTGTTCAAAAATCTTACTAGCTGACAAACAGAACAAAGAGGATCTCACACCCTACTGCATGGATAGTATTGATAACACCATACACTAAGTATATAACCAAACGTATTATTGAAGTTGTTCAAAAAGGACCTGATGTAACACAAACCATGAACAACAGTTAAAAATGTTCAGGCATGTTCTACAGGATCTGAAAAGCATCACCTGGAAGGGTAACTGAGTTTACAGAATAACCTCGGTGTTCCTAAAATTGAAGAAAGTATGAATTATATCACTAACAAAATAAGACAGTTTAACTGGGGTGTAGCTTAATGCTCTACTTTTGGACAAGTAAGATTTCAGATCAGAATGTAATTCAACTTATAAGCACTTCACTGATGATTTTCAATAATATTTCCTATCCATAAACTGAAACATTCAACTTCTCCTCCTGTGAAACCACTCATATCTAATCACGTCTTCCAACAGTTGTCTGTCACACTGAATCCATTGGAGTTAGGTGCTGGAATTACAACCCCTTGTTTCTGCAGTTCCCGTAAAACATCCAGTATTGAATCCAATTCCACTCGAAATCTCTCCAGCTCTTCATTTTTCTGCTGTGCAAGCTTACGCCACCTCTCAGCTTCACGGCTTTGCCTTCCTTCAGTAATGTGCTGTGTTAGTTGTGTTGCCTGCGAATGACAAGCAAGTCAGTGTGGGGATTGGGCAGTCAAACAGTCAGGCCTGCCCCGCTGCAAAAATAATCCACTTAATTATATTTGATGCTCAGGCTCAAAGCCCAGTGCTGATGTTAAATGGGAACAATTTGTTCTAAATATTACGAAAATTGTCCTCCTAGCAATAAATGCATTTAAATATCTGCACTGATGACAGACGAGGAGAAGCCATTATTGACTGATGATCCTCAGGAGAATTTGACTTTTATCCTCTGCAACGCAGCAATTAAAAGTTTGAATACGTACGACAAAGCTGAGCACATAGCATAATGCCTTTTTAATCAAAATGACTTTCTGAATTGCCATTTAAATGTGTTAATTAAAAGAATGCTGCAACAGAAAAACAAAAGCTGAATTATATGTTCCCTGCTACTAATGTGCTTTCAAAAGCCACCACTTGTAGGAATTATCAGAAAATATCCCATATGAAGGCCTGAGGCCTCTGTAGATACGAGGTTCACATGAGTCCATGGCACAATCCTATGAGATTATCCAAAACAAACTGTCACAGGAAATCAGAACCTGCCTGCCACTGGGAACTGTAATAGCTTTTTAAGGGAAGCTCAATCACTTAAAGGCCAGTTTCCTAGTTCAGCAGCCTTTCTCTACGTTGCTCAGTTCTCTACTGTTCAGTTTGAGGACTTTTTGATGCCCCACTGCAGATGAGTAAGGGTGCAAAATTAGGACAAACAAAAACTAAGGCTGAATGCACAGCAAGGCTGTAACAGTGGGACAGATGACACTACTCATCTGTAGTACCTGATATAGAAATGTATGAAAGTCTTCTACCATCAGCAATTCTGTACATGAAAGTGAATTTCTTGAGATCTGGTTCAAAACTGCAGAACAAGCTTCACAAACTAGGAACTGCAGCAGGTTTGATCGTAATCCAGGGGAGGAACACCTCTCCTATAAGAGCAGGCTGAGAGAGCTGGGGCTGTTCTCTGGAGAAGGCGACCTGATAGCAGCCTTTCAATATCTAAAGGGGAGCGACAGGAAAGAAGGGGACAGACTCTTTAGTAGGGTCTGTTGTGACAGGACAAAGGAAAATGGTTTCAAACTCGAAGAGGGCAGATTTAGGCTGGATATAAGGAAAAAGTCCTTTACAGTGAGGGTGGTGAGGCACTGGAAAAGGTTGCCCAGAGAGGTAGTAGATGCCACGTCACTTGGAGACACTCCAGTTCAAGCTGGATGGGGTTCTGAGCACTTGATCTAGCTGTAGGTGTCCCTGTTCACTGCAGGAGAGTTGGACTAGATGACCTTTAAAGGTCCCTTCCTACTCTAAGGATTCTATGATCATCTTTCAGTCCAGCTGCCCTTCTTTGACTTCACGTATTTAGGTAAAGCCAAAGCTAAAACACTAATGAACTATCAAACACTGAACTGATGAAAGCATTGAGGAAATCTACATGGACAGAAGCTCCATACATAGAAAATGGATAGAGACTATGTAATGAAGTAAGTTTTAGAACCAAAATACATAATTTAAAAAAATGCAAAGCTTTTACTCACTGAAGTGATACAAATTGTCAGGTAATAAAAGCTGTGTCAAAAGATCCAACTGTCGAACAACCAATAGACACCTATCAAAAAGTGCTAGTTTGTAAAGCAAAAATGTTGTTGTTTAGAGTATTAAATGCAGTAGACTGCGGAAAGATGTTTCTCTGCTTTTAATGCAGCTTTCCTGAAGGGAATTTCTAAGACTGGAAAGTAAAATCATTAGTTGAGGAATACATCACAGCTTCGCCAAATTACAAACGTCACATTTTCAGTAGCAAGCTGCCATGGTGTAACTGAAATGTGAAGTCACAGATAGAAATGTGAGACTTTTAGAAGTCACATAGATCCACTGACTGCTAAATCAGGGCCTCCTTAGATCAGGTTGTGAGGAAGTTACACAGGTGTTAACTGGTTCCAGCAAGTGACCAAGACAAAACCATAGCTCTTTCAAAAAGTATTTACTCCTCTCCAGTGTGGGGTAAGTGAATCTATGCTCATCTTATAAAGCTACAGTTCAAGTGATACATTGCACTTGAGAAATAAAGGCAGATGTGGCACGACATACCTTTTGAAGCTCCTGTTCTCTTACTGCATGTCGCGTCTCAATATGCTTGATTTTCTTTTCCAGGCACAAGAAATGTTTCATTTCAGGACTCTGGCTTTCCTTAGCCTCTCTCAGTTCTTCCAACAATTTTGCCACCTAAAGTTTGAGATAATTGATGAAAATTGTTATCATGGTGTTAAGTAGTGTATAAAACAGACGCCTTTCAAAGTGTATTTGTGTTGTTCAATCACTCTATTCAAAAGCTGCAGAAGGGAAGACTTGAAAGAGAAATCTTCTTTATTCAAAAGCTTAGAAAAGGCTCAAGGACTTAGATTATGATCTTTCATTCGTACAAAGAGGCCTGAAGATAGGAAAGTCTGGTTCTCTTTGATAAATCCTATCCTGTTCATAATACATCACGAAGTGCTTATTCAGTCAATTTTTGAACTTCTAAACATACTCAAAAAAATCAAAGAAAATATGATGATTCAGTGCTCTTACACTATCTCTTTCCCTCACACTCACTGGATGAAGATCAAATACAAAACGCATCAGCGAAGCTCATTTCTACAGAATATATTAAGAAAAGACACACTGCTAACACTCAGTGTTACCAGCCCCTTTGGCCCAATAACTGGTGGGTGAAATCAACTCAGCAATGGCCTGTGACTGATTTCCTAAGCCTCCAGAAATCCAGGTAAGTTTTCTTACAAAGCTCTATTGGTTTATTCTCATTCTTTTCCTATTTTAAGGACCTTTGTATTTCTTCATTTAACATCCTAAGATGTTTTCCTTTTTTGTCACACTCTTACTGTGTGCAACTAAACTGAGGTGAAAGCCTTGCTGTCTTTGTCTTTTACCATAAACTTCAGCTCCTTTTATCCAATATCTGAGCTCTAAACCTCATCAAGCATTATGCTGTCCTTCTTTCTCTGCTGCCACATCCAAGCAGCTGGAGGCACTGTGAGAAGATGCTGTTGTTACTCAGAAGTGACTCCAAGATGGCGTACTATTATTTCCACTTTTCAGCTTGGTTTTCTGCAGTAACAAGGCCTACATTACTCCTTTTCTGCCTGTCCATTTCTCCAGCAGCTTCAATCCTGTAGGCCATTTTCACCCAAATTTGTCAGAGGAGCACAAGCCTTAATGTTTTCATAGGATCTCTGAAAATGAGTCATTGCTGCTTGTCTGCTCAGACTCTGGTGCAAGAAAGAGCTGATGCGTGAGTTCTAGCACATCTCCTCCATGAATTGTTTGTTTAATGATATGTGATAGGGAAAAATGCCCCCCAAGAACAAATGGGCTCCATGCATTTTGCCAGCAATATTGCTATTCGTTAAACACAGAATTCTCCTATGTGCAGGCTGTTAGCAGAAGCATATAGTTATAGAAAACATCCCTGAGCAGCATTGCAGCAATTAGTATTCATGCAACAATCTTGCGGCAAACCTCAGAACAGAAGCGGGAAGGTTTCTCCTCCCTTAGAGAAAGGAATCTCAATTGTGTTAGGCAGAATTGCTGGCATTTCTATCACGACTTCCTGCATTTGAAGTTTTAGTTGCTTTCATTTGCCAGCATAATTTACCAAACCATTTAATGCTTAAGATGTATTTTCAAAGCAGCATAAATAAAGCAGTCATGTGAGAAGGCGAAAGCAAGACTTCGCTTTGACATGACTTTCTGCATAGTCCTGTATTGATTTTCACAGCAAAGGCACCCCATTATATTTTCTTAAATGTCAGCACCTGAAACTCAGCATGCAAAATACAGCTCAGCTATGATGATCACCTTCTTTTAACCAGCACCATCAATAACCCTTAAAGCAAACAGGCAGAGAACAAATCTACGGAATAACATTTGTCTCACTGTATTCCCACCGTGTCCTGAAGCATTATATACACACACACTGAAATCACTGGCATGAAGCAAGATTTGTAGCAAAAGAAAGCATCCATCGTTATATTCATAATATAATCACAAAGTCTGGGTCTATTTTGCAAGTGCAGAGTTTGTTTGATGAAAGATCTTTACAAACCCTCACTTTTCTATAAAGGCTTCACAACAGAAGTGAAATTTTGCATGACTAAGATCAATACTGAACGAGTTTTTGGAGATAAAGATTAATGATATCAAGAACGTACTAAAAACATACTGGAATTTCTTTCCTGTCTTCTAAATAAGAACAATAAACGAGATGGAACACCTGAAGTTGTGTTCCATTCTCCTTTTCTGGAACTCTTACAGGTTGACCGCTGTGCTGTCAAAATGAGGTGAAAATTAGCAGCATTCATACATTAAACAAAACAAAAGAAAGGGAAGTTAAGTGTGGGCATTGTGCTCAAGGTGCCCATGTCAACCTCCTGAAGGAGAGGTGAGAAGTAAATTTGTCAGTACCTCCAGTACCAGACAAACGTAGCCAATAAGTGAAAAAAAGTTGAGCGAAACACAGACAGGAATTTTACAGTGTTAATCTCTAAAGGAAACCACAAACGAGTGTGATTTTTGTATATTATATGCTATTAATAGAAGTAGTAGATTAGGAAAAAACTGAACACCTCTCAAAAAACACAGAAAGTCAATTTCAGAAGAACGGTTACAACTGAAAGACCTCAAACTTCTTAGATATCGGCATAGAAAAACCCAGAAGATAATAGGCCAAGTCAATTTGTGGGAACAAAGGATGAAAATAAGAAGGCTTTATCTGACCAAAACATTTTGAAATCAGTAATAAAATATCCTCTTGAAGAAGAAAACGTCCTGTGTTCTATTTACCACCCATCACAACTCCCAAACAAGAGGTTACAAATGCTTGACCTAACTTAGAATCATAGAATCACCAAGGCTGGAAAAGACCTCCAAGATCATCCAAGTCCAACCATCGTCCTATGGCCAATATTTCCCCTTACTCATCAATTTTCATGAAGATATTGGATATTTCTAACTAATTTTAAAGAGGAGAGATTGAAGTTCCACCTTCTGTACTCTGTGTTGTTTTCTTGTTTATATTGGAAAAATACATTGCACTTTCAGACGATAACTGATGCAGAAGATACTGATAAAGATCCTGCTCCTAAGGCTTATTTAACTGTATACAATTTGAGGCATCTTCATTACAACAATGAAAATGAGCACAAAAATGATCATCAGTATCAGGTATTCTAAATCCAACTTTAAACATACCTCTTTCTGCAGGAATTCCTCTCGCATTTGTGAAACCAGGAGGGCTTCCTGATGTCTCTGGTGTTCACTGATTTGTTCTTGCAAATGTTTTATTAAAATCTGTAAAAAGATTTAAAATATTTGTCATTGACATATTCTCATCACAACATACAAAAACCCATACAGGAAAAATGTGCCAGAAATATAATCAGTATGGTAGTACTGTAATTACAGGTGATACATATATTAGCAATACTTTCAGGTGACCTCAATTGTTAAACAACACATCTGTTCTTTTATAACACATGTAAGCAAGTCTCACTCTTCAATTTACTCTCCTCAGTTAGAAAAACATACACTTGAAGATAATCTGAATCCATTAGCACTTCCCACCTTCATTCACGTGTGCCTTTTCCCCCAGATTTTATTGCACAAATATAACTGCAGGCTCAGATCCTCACGGACAGCTTCAGTCACCCAGTATTTGCTGGGCAGCATAAAGCAATCCAGAAGCTGCCTGGAGAGAACTGACGATGACTTCCTCACCCAGGCAAGAGAGGAACTGATTAGAAGAGATCCTCTATTGGGTCTCAAACTCACAGACAAGAAGGGACTCGCAGGAGATGTGAAGGTAAACAACAACAATGGCAGCAGTGATGGTGGAATACAGGATCCTCCAGGTCTAGTAGGAGACCAGTAAATAAGGGTAACCTGGGGGTTAATTCTGAATCCAATCCCACTCAACTTCTTCAACAATAACTTGCACAACAAGGCAGAGAATTCTCCACAAGTTTGCTGATGTGATACAAAACTGAGTGGTTGATGATTGTGCTTTCACAAAGTGACCTGGTCAGGCTAGAGAAATGAGCAGTTCATGGAGGAACACAAATAGTCCTGCTCATGGGACTGGAACAACCCCAGGCACCAGGACATGCTGGGGGCCAACCGCTTGGAAAGCAGCTGTGCAGAAAATAACTTGGGATTCTGGTAGACACCAAGTTAAACAAGGTGACTAGTACATGCTGGGCTGCATTAGGAGTAGTGCCAGCAGCAGGTCAAAGGAGGTGATCCTTCCCCTCTGCTCAACACTGGTGAAGCCACACCTGGAGTCCTGTTCTGGGCTCCCCAGTATGAGAGAGGCATGATAGACTAGAGAGATTCCTGCAAAAGACCACTAAAGATGATGAAGGCATTGCAGTATCTCTGCTATGAGGAAAAGGTGACAGCTGGGACGGTTCGGGGTGGAGAAGAGGAAGCTCAGGGCAGAGGGAATCTCCTGAAAGTTTATCTATACCTGAAGGAAGGGCATACAGAAGAGAGAGTTGGGCTCTGGATAGTGGTGCCCAATGGCAGGACAAGAGGCAAATGGATCAAACTGAAACACAAGATAATCCCTCGCAACATCAGGAAGCACTTCTGTGCTGTGCATGTGACTAAGAACAGGCACAGATGCTGTGTCTCCTCCATGGAGCTCTTCAGAAGTCACCTGGACATGGTCCTGAGTATCCTGCTGAGTGTCCCTGCTTGAGCCAGATGGGCCCAGAAGTCCCTCTGGGTATCAGCCACACTGGGAGATTCTATGAGTACTGAGATACAGGTCTATTTCTGAAACTATACATCCTATTTGAAAATCAAATAAAAGTTACAGCAATCTGGAAACAAACAATTTTAACAGATATCTTTGTGTAATTAATATATCTACTGTGTCTTACCTCTTGTGTTGAAATTCTGCCATTTAGTTCAGCTACTTTGGAAGCAGAATGCTCTTTTGTGTACTGAGAAAGAATCTTCTCTACTTCTCTTTGATGGGAAGCTTTCAGAGCTGCAACATATTCTGCTGTGTCTTCCTGTATCCTGGACGGGAGAAGAAAATTAGATGCATAGAGCAACTACAGATATTTCTCCAAAAATGAGGTGAATTTTCTCACTTGAACACATAAAACATGAAGAAACGTTAGAGCAAGCATGCATTAGAAATATCACAAAAATCTGCAAGAGATACCACCACCATTTACTTTTGCTGCCCTAGAGGGATGACAGGGAGGGAAGCCTACAGTGTTAGATATATATTTCATTCAACTAGAGGCAGCGAGAATACTGAAAGCTCAACCAGTCATCTTCAAAGGGTCCTCTTATGAAAATCAAGGGAGAGAAAGTAGATGTTTTTCAATCGTGGTTAAGCTGTGCTACTTGAGGTATTTATTTTAGAATAGAATGGGTTGTAATCTAAATGTGCCTATCACCTCTACCTTGAATATGAAAGGGAGCTAATGGAAACTCTGAAGGGTAAAGTTTCTACTGCTGGTCAAGTAACTTCCACTGAAAGCATGCCCCAGTTTGAAGGGCAGTATACACACGAAATATGAATACTATACAAAGCATTTAGAATACTATAATTTAGACCAAAATCTTATTACTGAGAGCCATAACAATTTGTAGCACTGATAAAAAGGATTAATACAGGTTTCCCTGTAGGAAAAACTGTGACTGTACACCATTCTGAAAAATCAAAAGAGCAAAAGTGACATTTACAGAGAAGATTGCCCAAGCAGAAGGTAGCTTCACGCATGCATGATCATAATGACTCATCAGCCATCAGCTAAACTAACAAGTTTTTTAAATGAACATGTTGAGCATTTACCTTCGTATATTATTTTCAGAATACGCCAGTGTTGCCTGAGACTTCACCCTCTGCTGGTTCATTTCTAGAGACAATTTTTCTAGCTCCTCCTTCAACCGTGCATTTTCTTGCAGAACTTCCAAGACATTAGAATCAGAAAAGTTATGTGGCTGGTACATTTTGTCATTGTTAAAAATGCCTATAAAGGGTTCGCTGTGGCTGGAATTCCTTTTCTCTGTTGCCATGGTATTCTTTTTCAAGATCTCTTGACAGTTTTCCTTATTATCAGTTTTATTTCTCAAATTATTATCAGACAACATTGCCATTCTTTCTTTTTGAAGTTTCTCTACAGTTTTTGTAAGGTCTTGTATTTCTCTATTTTTTGTGATCAGTTCTTGATTTAGTTTCAGCAGCTTCTCTTTTGTGTTACCTTGTTTCATTTGCCAATCTGTTGACTGTAAGTCTTTATTATCCTTTTTACTTCTGAGTTTTAATTGGGAATTTTGACTCTTGAGGTTTTCAATTTCTGTCTTGAGGTTTTCAACAGTAATCTGATGGGTCGTCTTAAGATTCTGAAGCTGCAGTTCAAGTTCAATAGAATTGGCTTTATCGCTGTTCAGTTTTGGTGATTCACTCTTCCATTTGTAAGCAAGGAGTTGCTCAAGCTCTGCAAGTCTTTGTTCATACTGCATCTGGAGAAGGGATGGGGAAAGGGGAGAGAGGGGAGAAAAAAAAAAGCAGTTGCCTTAACTGTACATTACTAGCTTTTATTGTTCTTTATGTTTGCTGCAAGTTTGAAGCAAGATTTTGTAAGGACACAAATAAGCATTACTAATAACACTACTCATCCAGTACAGAGATTAGCGAAGTTTAATGAGTTTAAGAAAAAAAAAAAAAACACCAACAAAACACACATATATATGCAAAGCAAACCTAAATCTGCTGTAGAACAGAATTACTCAAAACATTTACTACAAATTCATCTTCTACCCACAACAAATACAGTTGCTATGGAAGAGAAAATTAAATTGACAAGAAACTATTTCATTTTTAGGTAATTTTGTTCTGTTCAGATGATACTGACTCAGACAGGCAAATTAGCATTTTATTTTTGTACAGCAAGAAATCTTTATTTCTGTTAAAACTGCCATTACATCTGCCGTGTTTGCAAACATTGTCTTATTTCTCAAAATTGCACTTCATGTTTTTAAAACTATCTTCAATTCTAGCAGGGCAGACTTCTATTTTTGTTTATTTATTTAAATTATGTAAGTATCTATTCAGAGATACGGAATTTTCCTCTATAATAAGCTGAGGAAAATCTATCTCTTAGCCTGGATAGCCTCTAAGGAAAACAGCACGTTACTCGGGTTGGATATTGGATTTTTGGAAAAATTTATTCTCAGAGTGATGAGGCACTGGAATAGACTATCCAGGGAGGTGGTGAAATCACTGTCCCTGGAAGAATTCAAAAACCACATAGTTGTGGCACTTAAGGACATGGTTTAGTGGCATGGTGCTGATGGATCAATGGTTGAACTAGGTGATCTCGGTGCACTGTCTTTTCCAACCTTTATTAACCTATGATTCACATGAAGAAGAGAAGGAACAAGTGATCATCATCGCTGTGCTTTCCTGCTCATTAAGAACCCATGCAGTTCACCTTTCCATGAAATGAAATGCCAGATTTCAGTGCTTCCTAGAACAATTCTTGAAGAGTTGCTATCATATTGTTTAATGGATAAAAAGTTTACTCAAAGTGCCCTGCAGAAATGCCCAGCTGGCAGGAAACCACACTACTGTGCGTACAGCAAGTACAGCTAGGCCCAGGAACTTGTCCTCTCAGTTCTAATACCTGGTTGCACAATTTTAAATGCTCTTTATACCCTATGCTCCAAAAGCACTGAAATTCTGATTATAGATCCTTCAAATGCTTTTTCCTTCAGCGTAGTCTTTGATTTCTGTTTTCACCACTGGTCTTTGGTACAGACCAGCCGCCTTACAACCACTAATTGCAGCGTAGACTACTCAACAAGCCTCCAATTTTTACCTTTATCTTTTGAAATTGTTGTTCCATGGCACGGAGACTTGTTTTAGCTTCATCATCTTTACCTTCAAGTTCTGTTTCCAACTTTTTTATTCTTCTTTCCAAAAAATCAATTGTTTTTGCTTTAGCTGAAAGATCATCAGCTTTCTCAGCAGTAGCAGCAGCATAAATCAAAGCAGGCAAAGAATTTGGATAACGTCTTTTTAGAATGCCTTCCATTTCTTTGATCTATCAAAAAGAAAATTGGCAGAAGTCAAAAAGAAGAAAGTTTTAATGAAAAGCGAACCAAGTGACAGAGCATTAACAAATACAATCCATTAAGTTTGGTGAAAAAACAAGTCAAGATGCACTTATCTGAGAATTTTTGTTACAATGATTTTTTACAGTTTATGTTATTGTTTACAGACAAGTAAGACTCATCATCACTTACTGACTGACCTCTTATACAACATCACATATTTAAAAAGAATACTGTCCTGGTCTTTAGACTCAAACATCTTTTATTTACTTTCTAAGCATTTAAGCTTTATAAAGCCTTTAATGCTGCTAAAATATTTGGTTTTCTTATGGACTTAACATTCACACTTCCACATTCCGCTCTACTTTTCCAGCTGCTTCAGAGAAATTTCATAACAGGAAATTATTCTCCCAGCAACAGATTAAATGTCTTTTTTTCCCCGATCAGTATTTCGCTGCAGGCTCCAAAGCAAACTAACACCTTGTGTGCAAGACTGATAAACGCCCCTTTTTAATCTAAGGCTGAAAGTGCTTTCTGCACTCTATGCATTAGAATGCTGCAGAGACTCTTTTCTATTTGTTCTGCATCCTGGACTCTTCCTAAGCATAGCTGTTACCTACAGAAATTCAGGAAGGCACAGTTCCTCCTGACTTTTTCCTCAGTAGAAACATGGGTTTTAAGATCTCTACTCTCCCAGTTATCATGGCTCTTGTAGGAATTCCAACTCCTACTCTTGAAACAACGTGGCTGAAACTGGTCAGAACCTTAAGAATGTACTGAAGAGACAGTGGGAATCCCAGAAGGAAAACAGGAAGCTTGTACATGCTTTTGCCCTTTTGCTCCTTTCCTAGAAACTGAACAGTAATTTAACATCAACGGATCTCGAAAGGGTATAAGTAAATAGCTTATTAGAACACAGCAGCAAGAGATCCCTTTGTAAATAAGCGATTACAGCTGTTTCTGTTAAGTATTACATTATACAAAAGTTCCTTTGTCACAGGGCTTCATTCAGTGCTTTATCCTTATGAAAACACTATTAAGAGTAAGTGACCTGATCTGAAATGAAGTTAAGTAAATCACAGTTATATTATTACATACTTGTCGTTCAAGGTCCTGAATTCTTTTAGCATCTGCTGCTCTGTCTCTCAAACGCTTCTTTTGTTGCACACACTGATGATCTCCAGCTTCAGCTCTGAGCCTCTCGACCTATCCAATTTATGAAAAAAACCCAAATATACACATTCAGAGATGTTTTCCAGTAGTACGGAGGTAAACATTTCAAATGAACACAGTAACAGAAGTATTCTACGACTTAATAACTGGTAATATCCAGCCCCAGGCTGGATGTGGCTCTCCAGGCTGGATGTGGCTCTGGGCAGTCTGGTCTAGTGGTTGGCGACCCTGCCATAGCAAGGGGGTTGAAACTCAATGATCTTTGAGGTCCCTTTCAACCCAGGCAATTCTATGATTCTGTGAATCTACAATTTCTACAAAAGTAAATTATGAATTATATTATTTTTGTTTCCAGAAGAATCATCAATAAGTGCAATGCAAGCAGAACAGGTTTAAGCATTTTGCACTTGCAATTCTGACTGCGTATAAAGTTATATCTGTTTTGAATATAAAGACACCCACATTTGATTTAAAGGTTTGTTTTTTTTTTTTTTTTTTAAAGGCACGAGCACTATAGAGAACAAAACTACATTCTATTCATCAGCAGAAATCATTCAGTGTTGGCATTTTAAATTAAGCTAAATATTATCACCTCTTGTTTCAGTTTTTCAATTTCTTCTCTTGCATCTTTAAGACGGGCTGCATCTTTATCCAGAAGATCCTGATTTTCTGCATACCACTGAAGCCGCCTTTTTAAATGGAGAATTTCCTGTTTGTACGATTCTTCCATAACTTTAAATTCATAAGACTTCTCACCTACAAGAATAAAACTCTCATAATTACGTGTTGAAAACGTAATACATAATTCAATATATTTGAATGTGTTGGATAGCGAACACTATCCTTCAGCACATTTCATACAAGAGCAAAATCTGGATTCTAAAATGCAACAGTACTAAAAAAACCCAACAAAATCAGAGAATAACAATTCTCTCATATATAGTAATAGTCAATAGTTCACAGTTTACCGCAGGAAGTATTTAAAACAGAATCCCTGTGAGATCTATTCTTGAATACAGTTGTAGTAAACAAATTTTCAGTAATATGGATGACAGAATATAGAGTATATACTTTGATATGCATTGACCATACTCCTCCCACTTAGTGATCAAGCATTTTGAGAAGAGCTCTTGCAGCTCTTAACAGGTGTGATGCTTGATATGGGGAAGTGAAAAAGGTCCAATTTCTGGGCCTCCTGATGGCAATCTGGAAAAAGTTCAGAAAAGGAACAACTCACAAGGCATAAATTAGGGGTAAAAATAGAGCAAAGTCTAATGAGCACATCTAAATGGCAGAGTAAGAGGCAACATAGTAAATCTTTCCTTAGGAACAGAGGTGGCATAGAAGTGGAATTGTTTTGCCCACTGAGAGATGGACAAGCAACCAAGCTTAACAAGCAACAAAGAGTTTGGCTGGATACAAGAAAAGTCTTTCTAATAGAGTGCCAAAGGTACAATAGCCTCTCCTTCACTGTATGTTTTTATTAGAATTTAAACAGTATTTGGAAAAGGCCTATATCACACAATGGCCTGGGTTGAAAGGGACCACAATGATCATCTAGTTTCAACCCCCAAATAGATACATTAGATACATTTCACTAAGTCATGCTATACGAAGCAGCAAGTTTTAGTTACGTATTTTTCTAGTGAAGGAAAGAAGAGGCACAAGTATTCAAGAAAATAAAGGTGTTTTACTTGATGTGGACGTAATCTGGACTTTTGCTAGATCTCTCTCTTTCTTTGCTTGCCCCAGGTCTAACTCAAGAGCTTGTTTATCTTGTTTAAGCCGTCTTATCTCTTCTTGTAATTTAGTTTCTTCCTTCTGAGTTTTAGAGGAAACAATAATATGAGAAAAAACGCACATACACACATACGAAAAATGCTGACCGTGTTTTTTTCACCATAGAATGATTAAATTATGTTTGTACTGAACCACACATTAGTTTTGGCATTATTCTCAAGCCTCGCTACAGCAGAATTTAAGTTAAACACTATAAAATAAAGGTATACCTTTACTAAGTCTTTTTTTTAATAACTGTTGCAGGAGGAGACAACATTACAGATCTACTTTTTGGAGGCTCAATAGAGTAGATGGCTTTACTTATTTTGAAGACTATAGATTGCAGCTTAAATGGACGGATGTATAGTTGACATGTACTGACAACAGCTTATCTTATTACATTCTCTTTCTGTATGTTTTGTGTATGTATTCTCTGTTCAGTTTGAATACGTGTGATCACTAGCAAATTTCAAGACTGAGTAGCTGGTGAGTAGGACAAAAGGTGTCCAGAAAAGCCACTCTCTGGAGATTGAGGCCCTTAGTTATGCAGAGCAGCAACTGGGGTGATGGAATATGTGCATCAGATTCTGGGCCCAGCCATTCTTGGGTTTATACCAAGTGTCCAGGGCTAGCTCCTAGTGGGATCCACATGTGCGCATGCACGTGTGTTAGTGTGCTAGCAAACCCTCTCCTGACCTGCTGAATTGGAGAAGGCCATCTGCACTGCTTGTGTTTCTGTGTTATGAGCAAAGGCATTGGTGTTGTCCAGTTGTCCAGGCTAGACCTAAGGATAGGGAAGTGTAGCAGCAGCACGTATGAGGTTAAAACTAGGGCAGCCCCTGGAGTCTCTCAGACTCAACTCAGAAGTCAGCTGTATCAGACCAGGAACAATGCCACTGGTCCTGAAGCTCCCCATACCATCTACTTAATCAGTTAAAAAACAAAAGAAAATAAAACACCACCACCAAAAAAACCCAAAACCCAATGTGGTAACTAATTAGCACTTTAAAAGAGCAGCGTGTTCAACTATTTTCATTTATATCTACAATATGGAGGTTATATGTTGGTTTCTTGTTTTTCTTTTTTTTTCTTTTTTTAAATCTGAGCATTTGAAGTCCAGTTGTGGCATACACCTACCCGTGCTGCTCGAAGCTCTGAAATCAATTCTGTGAAACTTTGATTTCTTGTTGGTTCAGATTCCTGCACAATTTGTGACTGGATATTAGTCCTTTCTACCTTTTCTCTAAAAAAAGAGAAAAAAAATTATGCAGTATATGCAGTATGGTGACTTGTGTCATGCAAGGGGGTGACAACGGCATACTAAAAACCAAGCACGATATGCTCATGATACTATGAAGTTAATTTGTGGAGGTTCAAACCAAAGAAAGAAGCAGCCACATGACACATCTCTACAGAAAACAGGAAAAAAAAAGAAAAAAAGTAAGTTGGAACCTGGTCACCTTGCACAAACTTTTTTGCTGGAACTACATGAGAGAAGGAAAGAAAATCTCCGCACCAACTGAATTCAGCTCTCCTTGGCAAAGACATCAGAAATGCACACAGTTGCTGATTTTTTTCCTCTCATTATTAACACTGGACACAAATCTGACAGGATCTACAGTGCAGTGAATCTAATGGTTCCTCCACTAAGCAGGTCTCATGTGATTCCTGATCTACTATCAGTGTTTCAATAGCAACCAAACATTTTGACATTTGAGCAGAGACAAAATACCAGACTAATATATGTGTGAAACATTCTGATATGAGCAACAATATTTGAATTCTAACATTGGAATATTTCCCATATGGAAGGCTCTCATGTTCTCATAGCTCTCCAAGATCAGTAAGAAGACAAAGAATTAAGTGTCCATAATCAATGTCAATCTACTGTCAAAAGAAAAACCAAAACCACAAAACCAAGAACCACCACAAAACATGCATCCAACAGACTCTTCACTGATGCTTCATAATCAATAAAAGTAGCTGAAAAATCTAGATACTTTACATCAGATGTTTAATTAAGCCTACCTTAGGGCTATTAATTCAGACATTAAACACTGATTCTCCTTATACATTTGTTCCTCATTTTTTTTGTTTTGGATTTGCAGCTCCTTCATTTGTTTGTATAACCTCTCATTTTCCTGAGACGAGATAGACAAAGTTAACATAGACAAAGAAATTTCATAAACCACTGTTTTACCCAGTTCAATCTATGACTCGCACAGTCTGCCTTCTGAAACACCAAACGTTTTACTATCGAATTTACAAAATGGATATCTTTACACTAAAATATTACACGGTGACCCCTAAAACTTTGTCCAAGCGTCTGCTCCCTCTGAAGAATTAGTCCTCCTGGGTCAGCTCCTTTATGAAGTTATCCCAACTGTATTCCCAAAGCATGCAAGGGATGAGTGCTGATGAGCACCCATGTCTGTCCTGGGAGCACGTATGGTCACTGCTTTGCAACGCCTACAGCTGCATCAACACGACATTGCATGCAAACCATACTAAGAAATACTGAACAGCACCTGGAAAATGATTGAACTCACATATTTTATTTTACAGTTGCAAGTATTCAAAAGGATCATTAAGTCTGTATCATCTATTTCTGCACTTGACTAAGCTTATAAATCAGGCATGCTAACAAGGTTTACTTGCAATCAGCTGCTCCAAATCTGTGAAAAAAAACCCCACATCTTAAAATAGAACCCTCTGGACTTCCAATAACGCTCAAAACCACACGTTTTCTACTACATTTTGGGCAAAAAGTTTAGCTCAAACTAGGTACACATGAAACACTTTTAAAATGCAAAACATATCTGCACCCGTCACACCTAAATTTCATCTGTGTTTTAGATATCGAGACAACTATTTTCAATGGAATAGAAGTAACTGCTTGATAGTTTTCTTTCTGAGATAGGCTAGAAAACAGCATGATATATGCTGTGTGGTATACCTGTTGATAACCTTGAATAATGACCTCTTGATCTTCCATTTCTTTCTGTATTTGTGACAGTTTTTCTTCAGGGACAGGAACTGTTGCTGTATGATGGATCCACCTCTTCTCCTTAGACAGCTCCTCCATGCTTCTCAACTTTCAGAAAGAAATAGACAATAAACACACACTTCCTAGCAGTATGGAATTCTCTACAAGATTACACTCTATATTAGAAATAGGTCAGTACATGTTAAGATATGTAAGCAAACCAATGAGCTAATGTTACTAATGGAGTTTTACAGAAGCCTTATGGAACAAGAGCAAAGTTATAAAAATTTGGGAAAATTTTACAAAACGATACCCTTCCTTTTCTATTCTTATTTATCTGGACAGGAAGGTATAGTGAAGTAACTCTTCAAATATACCACACAGATAAAACACTGCATTGAAAAGTGCATCAAATCAACAAACAGTATCTCAGCATAAATTATTTTCCCTCTTCTCAACAAGTAGTATCCGTTACTCTCTTATCCATTTTGTTTTTCTTTTAAATGCCTTAAGAGCAAGTTAAACCTTTAAATACTAGCATATAAACACAGAAAAACCTGCTGAAGAACTCTCATAATATAAAAAAAATAAGTGAACCCAGGACAATGTAAAAACATTACATCCTAATCACAGTAAATGCAGTAGTGGGTAAATATTTGTAAATACAAATGTAAACACACTATCAGTTTCTATGTGTGGGTTTTCTCCTTATTAACAACTCACCTTAAGTAAGGTGCATTTAATTTTCAGAAGCAACCTGTCTCACTTTCTATACTAGTGGGACACAAAATGATAAAGTACCTTGCTCTGAAGAACATAGTTTTCTTGACCCAGCTGAGAAAGCTCTTTTTCATAGCGTGTTTTCAATTCTGCTATTTTTGTCTCCATTTCTTTCTCCTTTTCTGAAACTGTGCTGGTTAGCTGTTGAATCACATCACGTGCACTGCTCAGGTCCTCCTCAGCAACTTGTGCTCGTCTTAGCAAATGCAGTTCCCTCTCACAACTTTTGACAGGAGAAACTGGTAAATCCTAGCAAAGAGAAATTCAGAGAACCATTACACCAAGTTGATTGTTTATAGAAAACTCATCAGTTTTACTTAACTGGCTTGTCTGGCTCTTAGAAACCATATAAGGCACCTGAAGAGAAAAATCCCATCATTCTTGTATCAAAACATCCTACATATTTTTCCTTTAAGGAATTACTTTCCAATTTCCTAAATACATACAGGGATAACAAAAGAAACTAGAAACAAACACCTCCCATATAAGGGCTACTGTACAGCCACTGGAATTACTCTATCATCCATTTTTTCAAAAAGCAGTAACAATTTAAGCATTCAGTAATACATTTTTATACAATTAATAAGGAAGAAGGAAAATCCATCATGGCACTGCAAATTCAGTCATCCTGGAGAAATGAAAATACTCTATTAGATCATCACTGCAACCCAGATAGAAAAACAAACAGAAGCACCATTTCAGATTCTGAACAGAGTAATTTTTAATAAAAATTTTACTTAGAATTATGTCTATTTTTACAGCAAAATTTTGTTCTAGAAATCAATAAGTATTAAAAGTACATAGAACTACCAAGGCAGTAGACCTATCCAAACTACTAAAAACCAGTCTCATACTTACAGATTCTAAGAGCAAAAACACATATTTGACCAAAGAAGACTTTATTAAATACTTCAGTATTTGTCAATCCTGTTAATACTACTAAAAGTCTTGATAGAACAGGCGTGTAAACCAAGTTGCATACACCATAATTGGGAACATCATTAGTTACTACTTACGTAATGATGCTGTCTGCAAGAATCCACAACTGGGTGTCCAAGATTATGAACAACTGATTGATCAGACATAGCTCTGTTAATACCCTCCTTAGAAGTCTGTTCATTTGCTGCAGATCTTATTGTCCTTGTAGTAAATAAGGCTTCTTCATTTAGGCAGAAGGCAAAACATAACAAAATTAAGCTTAGAATTCAGCGTCCTTGATAAAAACCTATTCATGTGATTCACACATTAAGCAGGCAATTTAAGAGTTCTACAACTTGTATTTCAAATTAAATATAGAAATTTCAGTGCAATGAGACAAAGAAAATGTAGCAATCATCAGTTCCTTATGCGTGTATGGGAACTGTTGAGTCACCAGCTAAATTACTGATTGATCACCTGGGGAAAGCACCGGTCAGCCCTGGGAGCACAGGTGAAGGCAACTCATGTGTGACCAGAAGGGGTGGAGCCTGGCTGCACCTCTCTTAGACCTCATTTAAGGGCTGACTGCCACAGGGAAGGATCTCTTTCTTGAGGTCCCTCCCTGGGGAAGCTTTTCCCTGCAAACCTGGAATCTTCTGACACAGGTAAGCAATCTTTTTCCCTTCCCTTGTAGTACCTTTCTGTTGTGCCAATCCTTCCATTGTATTGATCTGCCCAACTGCTACAATATGCGAGAAAACCTACTACTACCAAAAATGCAAAACAAAAATCAAGAGAACAACTGAGGTAAGTAGCTGGATAATAAATTTCTCATGAAATAAGATTAGTCTTCTGAAATATAGACACTAGCTGCAATTGTAATTTCATTTCTGCCTCTAACAGTTTAATCTAAGAGCTCCTCTGTCAGGATGCCATACATAGAAACAAACAAGTAATGACCATTTTGAAAATGAAATAGCTTTTACAGTGCTTACACCTCTCATATAGGTGCTTCCTTAGTACTGACAGTTAGGGAACTTTGTGCTTCAAAGCCACTCTCCTTAGCTTCTGGGGCCTCCTGTTGCGAGTAACTTCTGAATGTACCTAAAATTACTTTGGATAATGGCTACAGGTGCAGAGAGAAGAGCATGCCTGAGTGAGGCTTAGTGGCCTCATTTTCTCAGGACTTGTCTTTTTCTTCCATCAACTCCATCTCTTTGCACATCTGCCTCATCTCCAGCTCCCCTGCAAAGCTCTAAGGAACAAGGGTCCCATGGTCTGATAGCTGCCATTGAAGCATCACCCTCAGATGGGCAACATAATCCTACACTGGTTTTCTTAACATGACTTGAAGGGTTTTCAAGAGCATAACAAGACAGAAGTGTCCTAAAACCTAGGTGAATAACTTTCCAGATGCCTATGCCTCGCAAACTGGAAATGTGACTTGGTGAAAGATGGTCAGCTTGCGATTTGACTTTCACAGGATTACAGTCCCTTAATGCTACAACAAGAGACATGAACAGAAAAGAGGACTTTATTTTAAAAAATGCTTTCTTTGTATTAATGAAAAACCAAATAAATGAAAGAAGCTGAGAATAATAATTAATCCAGCATCACATGCATAAGTGTGTCAGCAAATCTTTGCATTTACTGTAATGAAACATAGTATATGGGTTCCTATTTTTGAACAGAGCATCTACTGTTGTTTTGGTCATATTGGTGAGCAATAGGTAAGTCTTAAACACAGTGGTAGTTTATATAGAGAAAATCAGAAAAAAAAGAAGTACTCAATCACATTTAGTTTTAAATTTCTTCTATGCCATTTCAAAATGGAAATATATATTTTAAATGTGAACTATGAACAGCAAAGCTCTCTAGCTCTTACAAGTAAAACTTAGACCTCTTAAGATAGAATTACCTTTAGATCTTGCTCTATCTCCAGGACTTCTATATTTCATAATGTTTTTTCTCAAAGTTTCTTTTGGTATTTTCCTATCAGTAGCTGGAATGGACTGCTTTGAGTATGAAGTGGATTTCCCATATCCAGAACTTCTAACCACCCCATGAGGACCATATGAAGACTTCTTTTTATGTAAAGGTGTTGTACTTCTGATATTCTTGTACATTTGTTTAGTTGTTGTTGATTCTGATTTTTCATTCCTCAAGCAAGAGGACTGCAGAACCTATGATAGAGCACATCTGTTTAGAACAGCTTTTAGGGCTTAGTGTGGTCTGAAGTTAGCTTTCACTATTAGAAAAGCACAGAACCAGTTTCCAGAATTATACAGCAACTGAGTAGGAGGGGACGGAAATAAAACAACCATGGGAAATAACTACTTTTAGCCAAATGAATAACTTGAAATTATGAATAATTTATTATGCTTTCCTACTTCAGAAATATGCAAGTATTTTGCACTGGTTCTGTTGGATTGTTCTGTGAAGTTTCATTTTATTACAGGATCTCTAGCTTACCAAAATGGGTAATTTTTCAGGTTATTTGACTGAGAGCTACATCACAGTGAACACAAACTCAGCAATGAAGAGAGGAACAGCAGCAGGCAGAGGAACCCTCCAAAACTTCATTATTAAAAACTAAGTGTACCACAACTTAGACCAGCAAGTGAGAAAGTTTAATCTGTTGACACAGGTAGAAAATCCACCAGGATGAACCAAACAAAGCCCCTCTTCAATGCCTTGCAGGCTGAAGGGGTGATTGCCTAAAGGAATGTGGGCTTAATTTAGGGGATGCAGGGAGAAGAGAATTTGGAGATTGTGGAAATCCTGTACTGAAAATTAGGAGAAGGTGAGAACTAATGGATTAGATAGAAATAAGTGTAGAAAGTAGACAGAAAAGATTAGAGAAGCCAGCCAGGTTGCTGACCAGCATGTTAGTCTGACTAAAAGCCTACATTTGATCAGTCTAATACATGTTCTTATTGAACTGTATCTCTAACCACCCATTCTGTAGGTATGGTCTCAGTTCTGAGTTGTGTGTGTTCCCTTCAGTAGGAAAACATGCTCATATTCAGAACTAGCTTGAGCTGGGGATGTAACTGCAGCAGCCTTGCAGGATTAAGGCTGGGATTCTTCATGTTGTAGTGGACTTCAGTATCATCACATGTGGATACCTCTAAAAATAGCAACATGAAAATTTCAAGAAAAACACTCTTTCTTCCTAGATATCAGAGCATAACCAAATAACAGGCCACCTAAAGTCTTATAACTTATGTGAAAATACATTCAAAATCATATCAAACAGATTTTTGTTACCTGTTCAGTTTTGCTGCCTTGTGAAAGCACACAGTCTTGTATTATCTTTTCACTTAGCACATCAGGTTGTACTTCACTGGTCTGAATTTCTTTCTCAGTCATCCTCTGAAAGCTATCTTCATTTGCAGCTGTCTGCAGAAAGATGCTGTCTTCTCCACTAAATTTTTCAAGTAAGTTTGTCTCCCAAACTGAATTATTTTGGTGCTCTTTATAAGGTAGAAGATTGACAAGTTCATTTACCGTGCTGCCTATCAGCTTCACAGGACTACAAGAGAAAGGAATAAGGTTATGTATATAGAAGATTTTTGCTCTTTACTTTTCTGCCACTGTGGAAAAAGCAGGCCATTTTCCCGTTAGGTAGTCCTGTAAAGACTGGTTGAACTTGAAAGAATCACTAGGCTCTTTTTAAGAACAACCATGCAGACCTAGCTATAAAAATCAAAACCACCGGGCTGAAGAGTCACACTGTGAGAAGATTGTCTCTTGTGGAAGAGCCATTTCTCAGTAGTAACTGGTTTTACAGAGGCACCAAACTGGGCTATAAGATAAACACCTGTAAACATGCAGTCAGTACTAGTAAAACAATGAAGGGTAATTCAGAGCAGAGTATACTTGCCTATTAAATTCCCAGAACCAATCTACTAAGCAAAACCTGTTTTTGACAGCTCCAAGACCGCTATGTTATTTGCTACACACAAGTTGGTGTAAAGCAAAAGGAATTATGGAGCACAGGTTAGTAGGAATTACAAGAGTAAGCAAAGTAAAATGATATGATCTTTTCCCAGACTGTAGAAGTTGGAGAACTAGGACAGGATGTGGGCTGAAACCCACATAGAGGAAAAGGGCCTAATGAGTAGAGGTCCTTAAAAGCAGAGATCTTATTTGTAACAGTTGCCAAGGACTGAGAAAGACTCATCCAAAATGACTTGGCAAATATTGCTTCTTATTGCCTAAATAAAGTTTGGACATGCCCATGACCAATTACTGTATATTCATTTTACAGTTCACTACAAAAGACTGTAATGCCAATGCAAAGCACAATGAAATTTCAGTCTTTAACTTGGGGGGGGGAAGGCAAGTTATTTTGTAAGCTCGTTAACTGTTAGTGGAAAAACAGCTTAAGTTAATAAAAGTCTGAAATAAATACCTTTCAGGTTCCAACTCAAAACTTCTGGCATTATAGGAATCTCCTTTAATAGGTCTCATAAGTTCTCCCACAGTAGGTAAATCTAATTAGTGAAAAATAACAATTGTTTTTCAAAGTTTAGAATATGCATTTGCAAAAAGGACATTTAAATTTATGAAACATTAAGTATTAAAGATATTAATAACTCACTTCACATTATTGCAAAAAAGTATGCTTTCCTTTTGAGGTATTTACCTGTCTCAGTAGTTGAAGTGTTTTTTGAATAGAGATCATGATTTTGTGAAGTCACTTGCACTAAGCATTTTGAGATGGCCAATGAAGAATCATGAAGTTTTTGCTCATCAGTGTCTCCCAAAGACTGATTAATGTGATATGCATGGTGTAAGGCTTCAGTGCCACTGGTAGTCTGTCCATATGAAATACCTGTGGAAAATGCAGTCTCATAACAGATACTATAGGGCTTTCTGCTTAGGAAATAACACCACAATCTGTTTCAGTGACTGGCTCGGGCTATTATTAAGTGAGAACAGTGCTTTCATTTTGGAAAGAGGGAAAAAAATCTCATTTCTACTATAAAAATAAATTATCAAGTTAATTAGTACTTGATATTATTGACTACTGATACCGAATAGACTTATCTACAGTTTGTATGCCTTTCCTGCCCCAGCCCCCAGTATTTTTTTCCTTCTAAAATTGATAGCATATGTGAAACAACTATTTTAATAGATGCTATCACAATGTCATGCTCTGGATATCTCTTTGGGCACAATCACAATATACCGTTGTGTATTTTACAGTTATATTAAACGCTGACAAAGTAAAATTTTAGCTATGGTGAATGGAAGGAGATTATACTTAAAGCAGACTGCAATGGAGAAAGCAATTTTGCAGTAACTAAGGGTCAAGAGGTCTGTTTCTGCTAAGAAGGCAGTTTTTTACTGAAACAGTTCCTCCTCCTCTCAAGATTTGTTAACAAAAGCCAAGGACTTTATGATGACTGACAACCTGAAAACAAATTAAGATATTAAGGAGATGTTTTTTTTTTTCCAAAACAGCCTTTACCTGCTTCATTCATTTCAATTCCACTAACTTCTTGAGGAAGATCATGCTCACTTGGAGCTACACCTGATGTTTCAGCAGCCTTCTGAAGTTCTGTAGTTGAATCTTGTGAATCAAGTAGTACAACTAAAGCCAAGAAGATAAGGGTTAAAGAAAACACATTTTTCCTATTTATAGTCTATCTATGCTACAGAACATTATCCTAATGCTCTAAGTGTGCAAAAAAAATGCCATATAGATAACTACAATGCCATTAATGCTACAACTCTGAATACAAGCATGAGAACTACTAACAAGAAAAATAAAACTTACATAGATTATCACTTTGAAGTGCTAATAGATTTATTTTTAACCATTTCAGTCTAACAGATTTCCAGTAGAACACAATAATATTAGGCTTAAAGTGTCAAAATAATAAATTCAGATGAAAAAGTCTCAAAAAGGTACATTTAGTATTCTTTCAGTGATGAAAGATTATATTTTACCTTTAGCCAGCATGCCCGTGTTTGGTTCCTACAGAAAACAAACAAAACAATAGCACTTTTTGAATTTCAGGAAAAAAAAATCCATACAGACTTCAAAAGCTGGTCCAAGAATCTATGAACTAAAGCAGCTCTTGGTGCTTCAAGCATGTGCACTTTCCTAAAGCTCTCCTCTCTCAGCATTCTGTACTCCAAAAACCCTCTTACAAGTGACTGGGATCTAAATGCTACTCTGCATAAATGAAATAACACTTTTTACACCTTCCTGGTTCACTTCTATCAGTGGAGATTTTGTACTCTCTGTCCAAACTGCTTCTCCATACAGATCTGAGGGGTCTGTGTCATTTGCTGGTGTAGACCACTCTAATAGCTCCAAGAGACAGATTCATCAACAGTCATCCTGAGGCTGAGGCTCCAGACAGAGCTCATTATTTCAGGACTCTCAATACAGTTGAGAATTTAAAAGACCAGTAACCAGGCAACTCTGAGGAAATTAACGCTTACAGTGACATGTCACATGGAAGTGTATATCCTTAATAAAACAATATAGACTCATGACCACTATATTCTTTTGGATAGTACATACAGTATGAGTTTAATATATTAAATATTGCAGAAGTTTTACAATTCATGAAGTAATATAAACATTTGCTACGTTTACACTTCTCTTGAGCACTTAAACTCCTGACATATTTTGACTTACCTGACTTTCTTCAATTTTAAAGGCAGGATTAGCATCTGTTTCTTCTTCAAAATCTTCACTGTAGCTGCCTGAAGAGTAAAATAAACATCAAACAGATGGAATATCCAGGGAAGATAAAACAGCAGGGGGAAAGCTATTTCCCCTCCCCAATCTCTAGGCTAAGAACATCTACTGCTGCTAATACTATTTTTGAGAAACAGCAGTTTTGATACTGTGCATGGTACAAAATCTACAGAAAAAATCACACGTAACATCTCCAAATTAAATTGAAGCTTGCCTTATGACCAGATATACATCATCTCTGTCTCTTTATGCCCTACCTGAATTGACCCTTTAAAATAAATAAATAAATATTCTCCTACTTTGGGGTGAAATGATGCAAAGCTACAAAGTCACCATAGCATCTCCACTGTAACTACCATGACTACTTGAGATCTACAGAGAAATCAGGCTTCCAAGGAGAAAAGATTTCCTATGATTTACAAATAAACCCTCTTAACATTTGGGAAATGTAAGCTCTATCAGAATCTCGAAACGAGATCAAACTCAGATGTGAACAAAAATACAGAAGATGATAGCTGAAACACTGCAGTACCTCAAACATTAAGAGCTATTACAAAGTCAGGGCCAGGTGTTTTTGTAAGTCTTTGATGAACAGATTTATTCTTTTTTTCCTATTTCTCTTTCCAGCATTGTTCACAATGCATTAAAATCCATTTCAAAAATAAAAAATTAAAGTCAAAAGCAAACCCCTAAGTTCACCTATCTGCACACAGCTGCACAGATATACTGTGTAAAGCTGATGCAAAAAGTAGGTATATTCAGATCATTAATATGAAAATTATATTAACTTTCAGATCAACCTAAGCTTTAACCCACAGCAGCAGGGAGATAGAGAAATAGAAGTCAGCTGCCTTACATATCACATTGAAAAAGGTTCACTGAGGATGCTGGCCGATCCTGTGAACCTGAAAGCTAGCAAGTGCTAAGCTGTTTTCTGCAACGCTGAGAATAAAACAAGCTAAAAGTCTGTAGTATCATTTCCCCTTTCCAGACCTTTAAATTATACCCCACTATAATACAAAAAGTGTGCTTTCCACTGATGCCCTGCTATGAAGGCTTCACATTGGAATTGCAGTACTAATCCACAGATTGCATTACTGCTATTGTTTAATGAATCTCTCATAATTAATAGCATAGACAGTAAAAAAGATAATAATAAAAATTTTAAAAAAGCAAGATTTTTCAAGTGAACAGCTTAGAAACCATTACCACATTTCTCTTCAGGTGTGGATTCCAGTTCTTTTTCACTTCTTTCATTTCTAAGAAACAAAATACAATTTTTACCATCTTTCTTGGAGAACAAGTATATGTATATTTTTAACTTATAAAAACTTTACTGGTATTGCTAGTCCTAACAAGTATCAGAAACTAGAATTTGTCCATCAGATTAAACATAGGTAAGAAAGGTAAATGTTAGCAGTTATTAAAATAAATACTTATATTTTTAAAACTCTCCATATTTGAAATTCTCAATCTAACCCCTTAAAATCACTTCCTTTCTACATTCCCTGACATCTACACCAGATTCTTGGTGAAAGATTTATCAGATTTGCTTCTTGTTTTGACATTGTAAATCTGCATTAACAAAAAATAAAAGACAAAAACAAACAAAAAACAACCAATGAACAAAATACACTCTCCTTTCCTTCCCCTTTCCAGAACTCTGACCTTCCAACTGTTACAGTTCTTAACTCTTGTCATTCAGTTACACTTTACTACTACCTGTGAATATTGAGCTGTACTGAAGATGTATACCTTCATCCATCATCAAGCCATGCCTTACTTCTTTCTCTTATTTATTAAGATCACTTCTGTCCTTGTCTTCAAAAACAAAAACCACTACCCACACCCAAAGAAACCCATAGAGGATCTTGTCCCACCGAATCTCAGCAGTCATTGTACTCAGATACCCAGGTCACACATGCCCACAACGTAGTCTACAACTTTTCTTCCCTCCAAATTACCGTACAAATGGTTCCAGTATTACAGAATCGCTGGAATTCAGCTCTTTATTTAATCTTGAATAATCAATAGGTGAGGAAGCTTCTTGTTCAAGTTTAGCAAAAAAGATCTCTTTTTCCTCTTGTTCTTCCAAGGTATCCAATCCAACTCCTGTATTACTTTGATTAGGACCAGAAGCTACAAAGGAATCTAAATGTGAAAACACAGAATAATAACAGACAGACTCATAAAAGCTTACCAGTATCAAATTAAGACAAACTAGTTTAAAGAGTCTTCATAAGATGCTTCAGAGAGAAATGAAGGATCCCAACTTGTAATAAAATAGAGGAAATTGTTTGTAATAACAACTTGGCTTTAGACCTACTTAACATGAAACCGCTGCACTCCCCATTCTCACCATTTGTTTCCAGGCTGTCTCTACTTAATGAGAAAGTGACTCCATTACTCTTCTGAAGCTGCATCTTTTCTGGATGCATATTCTCATCAGTTTCCTCCGTAAGCTGCAAAGCCTTCTTGATAATGCTTTCTCTGGCTTCAAGGATTTCTAGAAGGAAAGTTGCAAAGTTTCTGACTATCATCTAAAAGCTGTTTGTATGACACTTCAGTCATCTTCCAGAACTGCTTTTTCTTTTCTTTTATTTGGGATCTTGTTACAGCTACAAAGATGCACACTCACAGATCATGTTCATCTAGCTTCAGTTTCTATTATCCATTAACCCTATTTAATTAGTTTATTAGTCTATGGTATACATGGGATAAATACAACAACTGTAAAAACTGACTAACACTACTCATGGAGAACTATTAACATTTATTTGGTAAGAAAACCCAGAAGCTAACATTGCTCTGTTACAAGCCTATTAATTTTCTTTAATCTACTATCCCAGAGAAAGCGTCAGACTTTGGCAAATTGCAGCCATTGCTTCAGCAGATATGTTTGCTGCAAATCAAATGTTCTGGGAAAAAAAAACAAACAAACAAAAAAAGCAAAAAAAACCCATTTTTTTTAGAGTTCACTGACCAACACACCTTCTGTATGCTTTTGAACTGCATCACGCAGTTGCTCTCCTTACTGTAACTTCAATTCTGAGAGGATTCGGCACCACTGTTATTAGCTTATGTGAAAATTCTGCTTTCAAAAAGAATGCTGACATATTTCATAATGCTTCCATTATTGGCTTTGTTTTTGATAACAGAATCATGGAATGGCCTGGGTTGAAAAGGAGCACAATGATCATTGAATTTCAACCCCCCTGCTATGTGCAGGGTCACCAACCACCAGACCAGGCTGCCCAGAGCCACATCCAGCCTGGCCTTGAATGCCTCCAGGGATGGGGCATCCACAACCTCCTTGGGCAATCTGTTCCAGTGAGTCACCACCCTCTGTGTGAAAAACTTCCTCCTAATATCCAACCTAAACCTCCCTTGTCTCAGTTTAAAGCTATTCCCCCTTGTCCTATCGCTATCCACCCTCACAAACAGCTGCTTCCCCTCCTGTTTATAAGCTCCCTTCAAGTACTGGAAGGCCAGAGTGAGGTCTCCCCCAAGCCCAGTTCCCTCAACCTTTCTTCCCAGGAGAAGGTTTTGGAGTATCTACTTCTTTACAGAAAACTAAATGCTAAATATTGCAGTAAATTACTAGCTAAATAAGCCAGATCTAGTCCCTTCTGCTTGACCCTGAAACACAAACTTCTAAGCTGAAATTCTTAAAGAGATTCTCTTAGGATGTAGGAAGAAAAGCTGCTCATGTATTTTATTCAGTGACATATGAGATGACTTCACAGCCCTCACAGAAGGGAGCAGAAACCACATCTGTCTTTTCCAACATGAATCCCCAGTCAGCAAAATAAAAAAGGAGATGCATACATCAATAACTACAGATCAAGAGCACTAAACAAGTCTTCCATGTGCTGATCAAGTGCTCCAGTTCTAAGTTATCACCCTGCCCTTGTACAACTAAGTTATTCAAAGAAATGCCATATTCACCTACATGAAAGACATTTTGCTACTACACTGAAGATGATAAAATGAAAAATTCAAGGTGTTGTACAGAAGATCAAAGCACAAACAGTCCATCTCTGATAGCCAAATGCAGTAATTTAAAGTACAAGGGTTGCTCTGAAAGTTATGCCTCCTATTTTATGATGGCCCATGATGACAGAGGTGGATGCTGGGGGTATGGCAGTAGAGGCTGAACCTTCCCGCCAATACTCTGTTACATTTTGTTGCTGTCTGATAGATGGCAGCAGAGAGGCAGTCTCATAAAATGGTATCTGACATAGAAGTGCATATACAGCAAAGGCGCATCACTGATTTCCTCCATGTGGATACAACAGTACCTGCTGACATTCACTGACACTTGCTGAATGTTTATGGAGACCAAACAGTGCCTGTGAACACAGTAAGGTGGTTGGTGGTGTGTTTCAGCAGCGGCAACAGTGAGTCACCTCCGTGGGTGCAGATTCTGATGAGTGCAGCATGCAGGCTCTTGTTCATTGCTGGTAAAAATGCATAGCTAACAGTGGTGATCATACTGAAAAATAGCGTTTTGTAGCTGAGAATTTGCTCTATCAAGCAGTATGATAGAATCATAGAACTGCTCAGGTTGGAAAAGATCTTAAAGATCAAGTCCAACCACAGCCTAACCATCCTACCCTAACTCTATTGTTATGCTCTTCATTGTAGTTTTCATGGAGATAAATAGGAGGCAATACTTTTGGAGCAACCTATGCAATTTACCCAGATGGTGCTTTATTCTAGTTATCAAGACAGCAAATAGGACCCTGTTTTCAGCCAGCTCACAAGTTGTTCTACACAGCTTCACATTAGCTGCAATCTCACCAGATCTCCAAGACCCTACTTTTCAATGAGAGTATGTTAGCAGAGGCAAAGATAAGCTGTCACAGCTCTTCTACATAAGATTTACATGAAGAGAGACAGGAATATTCAATTACACAGACAAAAATAACCTTCAGTGGAACAAGATTTTAAAGAAAAGCAATTTCCTTAGTTTCATTTTAGCTGTCTTAAACTCAGTGAACCAACAGACTTGCACCACTCTTAAGTTTTCATGGGTTTTCAGTAAGCTAATATATTGAAGTATTTTTCTAGTTCAAACCAGATCAGAACTTTTTGGTGGGAAAGCACTTTCTACTACAATCTGAAAATGCTGTTTTACAGCCACTGAGTTCTGTAACTCAGCCAACTCCCATCTCCCAGACACGTGTACCACATTACATAGGGATACATACTACTGTTGCTACTGAAGACAAGCACATCTTTTTCTAGCCCCATGCTATTGGAACTCTGAGAAACCTACCAAACCTGGAAAAAATATCAACTTAGTTGGATTTCAAAGTCTCTTTTTTCACATTCATTTTGGGCTGCTTGTATTTGTCAACCCTTGTGAAAATTACACTTTGGAGCAGCAGTTTCATATCACTACCCTTATACTTGTGCTCTCAAATCCTGCACTATTTAATAACACTCATAATACGTGGTAGTCTTTAAATACTTGCTCCTTAAAATCAATTAAAATGAGAACCTAAGTTGCACTTAGTTTGTATTACAAGTTGCACTTGTTTCTATTACATTGGCCAAGGAAAATATAAGAATATAAACACCAAGCACTCAAACCTACATATAACAATAAACATCCATTTAAAATCCAACTTTTCATTCTTAAGCTGAGCAGGACTTACAGAATTGAGCATTTTTAACTTTCTAATATCACATAAAACACAATAAATTTGTTACCCTTAGGACTGTCTGAACCATCAGAAGTGAGGCTTCCTTCTTCTTTGTTTAAATACGAATCTTTCTTGTTCTTATGAAATTTTTCCAGCACTTTGAATTTAGACAAAGCCTTGCTCCGAGACACACTGGAAGAAGGTTTAGGGGCAACTACTTTTAAGTGTACACAAACATTTATGAGTTTTAATGCACAGTGGACAGGGAATACAGAAAAATAAGGTGTGAGACACTTGTGAAAATACAACTCAATTTTTTTGTAGATTATATAACTACAAAATTGTAATTAATTCAAAAACTAAAGAGTTGGTACTTATCAATTCTGAAACTAGAAGTATCTGCTGTCTTTATTTAAAGAGTAGAAAAAAACCAACAAATTGCTAACTAGTTCTTACTCCATATATACTTTGCATTCAAATAGACTGTCCTAGGAGCAAAATATGTACATTACTTGAAAACAAACAACAAAAAAAATTAACACAGCTGTTTTAACAACATAAGCCATTTGTACTACAAATCTCAAAAGAAAGCATCTAGATCGGTTAAAAGAAAAGCAGAAAAACTTAGGTAGATAAGATGTGAATGATGTGCAGCAGAGGCTGCCTGGGGAACGTAGCCAAGTACTTCTGTTGTCTAGAAACAGGACTGGGGGAGATCTGAACCATACAGAATGACTGGGCTGGAAGGGACCTCAAAGATCACGTTGTTTTTCCAACCAGAAGCTAGCAGAAATTAGAAACAGATAAGATGACTAAAGGAAGTTGGTGAGCATCTGACAGATGCAAGGTAAATGTCAAAATATAAAAAATACAAAAAAAAACCCAAACACTTTCTGATACAACACCTAGGTTCTTCATTCCCGTGACTGATGTCCACTAGTGAGGCATCACTTCTCTAGCTTCATATTCTCCCATATCTACTGAGAAACCAGAAGAGCTGACAGCATGCAGTCTGTTGGAAGCAATGCAAAAACCCAAGGTCTTTCAAAACAGTAATTTGAAATAACTGCTAACCTCTTGCTCCTATGGCTCATATTTCAAATATTCAGCCTAATTCAAGGCACAGAGTCAACTTTTGTGTTTATCTCCCAGACCGAGATGCTTTATATCTATTTTGTGCAAAGGAGGCTTAGGAAAACAGGACATACACTCTATAAAGGTAACATAAGGAAAACGTTCTATCAGCTACACAGTCACAACCATCATCTAAAGATCAAGTGCCAAATATTTCTTTGTCATAGCTTTCCAAAATATTATTGAATCTTCTTGAATTCAACACCAAAGCAGTATTTAACCTTATACATCACAATAATTGCTATTATACTTTACACATATGTATTTCACAGAGCAACAATTAGAATTCTTAATTATTCTTTGGAGTTTCTCCTCAGATAGCATGAAGATAGTTACTTAACCTAACAGGTTGAATGTGATATTACATCAATTAAAATAATCCAGCAGATTAAAAAAATTGAATTTGTCATTAAGACAAACTGTACTGTTTCCATTTCAGGGGCAGCATGCACAGAGCAACCCACTGCTCAGCAGAGGGAAAATAATCAGATCAACAGAAAGTACATGTAATACTTATGCAGATTAGAGTCTTAAATCAAATAGAGCAGTGAATATTAATATTTTTTGAGTATGAAATACAGAGAAGATATTTTCTGTTTACTAACCATACTGATCTTAGTTAAGACTCAGTTATTTTCCTCCACCGTTTCCTTATATTCAATACTGTCTGTCTGCCTACATCACTACTGACAGTGATATATGATGCAGCAACAGTTAAACAAAACTTCACACACTTACTGTTTTATTCTGGGAATGACAAATCAATAATTAAGTGGCAGCTTGCTTTCATGAGAAAACTATGGCCAAAAATCCTGCAAAGGATTTTCTACGGGAAAAGCACTAGTAATATAAGGCTGATATTAAATTAACTGAACAAAACATTTAATAAAATACCAGACTGGAAATCTGAACGAGGAATCTTTTGTTCACTATTCTCCACTACTTCCTCATGGCTCTCCATCCTTTCCTTCTCATTTCTCAGTTTAACAAATCTTGTTTGGAAATCTTGAAAAGTGAGACAAACAGCAAGAAGAGACAGGCAAGTGTTAAGACAGGACAGGAGTTCCGATTATCCAATTTATCTTCATCATTTAAATGACAAAAGCAAATAGACATTATAGTAGCTAGAGGAAGGTCTTTAACTTGTCAAATATAGAAGACAGTATTCTGAATCATAATTTATACATTTCAGCCCAAAGCTGAAGAACAGACTTCAAACGTGTCTAGGATAGTAAGCAGAGTTATTTGAAATTGTACTTTATTCTACTTAGCTAAATGAATAGAAGTAGTTTACTCAGGTTACTATCAGACTACAAAACTAAGTGAAAACAGGTGATTAATGTAAACCTCTACTTATTTTCCAGCATTTCTGCAATACATGCCTTGGAAAAATCAGCTAACAAATAAATGCATAGTATATTTAGTCCTCCAGTCACTTGTATTACATCTTTCTAGAATGCACAATATAGGTAATGAAGTAGCAGAAAAAAAAGCATCAGGAAGTAGGAGAAAATGAAAACCCCAAAACGGAGACAACCTTGGTGCATCATTCAAGCTAGTTAGCCAGGCTTTGTACCTTATTAACATCACAATATCTCTCTATGTTGTAACCCAACAACATGAACTCATACGGAGCTAGCTCACGTATTTGTAATGCTACACTGGGGTGAAGGGGAGATTCATACATTCATTTAAATTTGATTCAAGATAACAAAACACTCTGAGAATAATATTTATCATCAGGCTGTCAGGTAACAGAGTCTTATCTGCAAACTAATGCATAGGTTCAAGCCTGCAAGAATATACAAGGATCTGCAAAGTTTTGAAGAATGCCAATTTTACACTATTCAGAATTTAAATTCAGCTTATGTCCTTATTTGTTATCATCACAGCAATATTATTGCTTCAGTGGGACAATTATTTTGGTATTTAGAGCGCATTTAATAACCCTACAAAAAGCTACAAAACTAGATCATCTTCTCAGTTCATCCCTTGCAGTAACATGTTGCAATGCTGCTGTGCCTAAGAACTAATCCACTATTCATATGCCTGAGCAACATACTGCACAACATACAGCTGTTAAAGAATATTAGACTGAGAAAAAACTGACAAAGCATTAAAAGCATGCAATTCAAAAAGACACAAAGAAACAAAAAGGAGCAGTTCTAGAAGCCTATCCACACTGACTTCCCCACAGTAACACAATCTGCCATTTTAAACCTCTGCAACTGAAATTCATAAAATGGATTGTAGTGTGTGCACACATAGAAATCAGCCCTTTATATATGGGATTCATCACTCTCAACTGTAGCCACATACAAGCTGCCTCCTTTTATGACTGCAGAGGAAAACTGAGCTTATACAGAAGGTGCCCAAGATGACCTCTGCAAAGTGAACTCTCTTGCAGCCAAACTTTAATTAGCAAAACAGCATTTCTTACAGTGCAGGCTACTTCTCTGCTGTGCAGTTCACAATCTATCACAGTACCAGTAATGCAACTGGTACTACTTCTAAGTACCCAGTGTGACAATCATAGCCCTTTCCCCACGAGATGACAACTGGGAACTATGTTTCATGACACAGAGATATATTCTCTTTTTGCCAAAGGAGCACCAAAAAGGTTTTCTAGAAAAACTTGATGGCCTTTCTGTTTTAAAATTCTGATGTACTAGGTGGCATATGGCTTAATATACATGACTCATAAGTGCAGATATCAATACCCAGAAGGAGGACAGATATGCAGACTAAATAAAAACTACCAGGCTGGCAAAAACAGTGTTCAGAGAAGACTTCAGTGCAGAGATCTACCATATTTACCTTATATTCCTAACTAATCTCAGTTTTATTATGTCCAACTGCCAAGACACATTGGACATTTGAATCAAAACCCATTATACACAGGTTACTTATGATTCCCTCTGAAAAAATAAGCCAGCCCCTCCAGAAAAACATGAATATGAACATGCCAGCTTCTTCAGCAGGTAAATGGATTCCATACTTCGAAAACTGGGCAGATTTCTCTTTAAATATTTTCATGAGAAAGGAGAAGCTTGTTTTAAAGAAACGTTAAAAAGTTTACCAGAACTTTATGTTTTATACGTTAACAAACTGCAGATCAAGCATGTTTCCATTCTAGTACCTCTTGTTAAATTACATGGCCTCTAAGATATCCTTGACTTAAAAAATAAAAGCAGTTGAGTTGGTTTGGACAGGAACAACTTGACATTATCACATAACTACTTATGCTGCTTTCTAGTTGTACTTAAACCGTACAAGAACCGTCCTCCATAACGCCTAATTACCCTGCCCTTAAAGTACTTATTCTAGTATTTCCGATTGAAGTAAACAGGAGAAACATCAAAGTGCTTTATGGGCTGCTTCAAGCATCTCAGAAAAAAATGGAAGAATGCTAACTTCTAGACACCTCTGAAAACTTTCATTTATAAAAAGAAGAGAAATAAGGTCATTCGAACCGTGTACTTCTCCTACTCTGGCCAGAAAGAACACTCTGACCTTCAGTTTCTTTGAAAAGCGGTAAGAAAATCCTATCTCATAACCACTATAACTCCCTTGCACCGCCTGACAGGAGCTCTCTCATATCCACTGGAATTCTCCAGCAATATCTTAAAAGCCAGAGATGCATAGAGTTCAGATAACGCCTACTAAGGTTATGCCTAAATGACACAATTTCTGACTAAGATTTGACTCTGAGTTACAGCAACGCTAACAAGACAGAGCTCTACTTAAAATTAGAAGACTACCAGCAATACCTTAACTCATCACATGAAAACATGATTTCTGGGACTGTTAAGCTCCAGTTGCAAGTTACTCAAATCATGAAAATAAGAAGCCACTAATTATTACAAGAACAAGATGCAATCACACTGTAGAAACTCTGTACTCACGTAGTTTATCACCAAAGAGGAAAACAGTGATGGAATGGAAACCTAGAGGTAGAAAGACTGCAAACAATATTTTCTTCTATAAATGCGTGATCAAGTAAATACTGAACCAGCAGCCACGTTGTCACAGCCCCTTCTCCCTTGAGCTGTGCTTTATGGCAAGGGAAATGCTGAGACTACTGACAGCAGTATGTGTTTTAAACAGCTGCTGTTGTAATTCCAGTCTTTACAAAGAACGGGTCAGTTACAAAAGAATTCTACAAATATTTCAGTTGAAATCCTAAGCTACGTTTTTTAATTACTGTACTCTATTTACTCTTTACATGTTTCAGTAACTTGAAAGCTACAAGAAAAAGAACAAACAGCAGAAAGCTTTCTTACAGCCTCAATATGATCTCTTTTTAAAAGAAAGATGTGATTACATTTGAGTTTTATCATTTGCAAATTTGCAATACAACGTTCCAAAGTAACAACTTCATTGTGAAAAGAAAGAACTAGCCCGACCCCCTGTGGCCAAGAAACTACAGAACTACATTATTTACCACCATCGTCCAAATCTTCCTCACATAGCCACCACGGCACTGCATCCTTTTGCTTTGTTTCTTTTTTCCTGGGCTGTCCCAATGCCTCAAGGACTCTGGACTTCTTTTCTGAATTTCCAGGTGAATCGTCTGAAAGAGACTGAATCAATTGCACACAAGATTAAAGACAGTTTTTACATTTTCTCACTGTTTAATTGTATTTCAACCACACGGTTCTTCAACTTCTGAGTTTAGCTGTCTGCCTTTTCTCCCTACTATCTGCCTTTTCTATATGTGCCTAAAACGTTGAGTAAAAAGACAATAGTCATATTCATGTGTATCAATACTGCATTTAATACAATAACTTCACTGCCAGAATCTGGAAGTCTTAAAAGTTAACTGCTCTGTAGAGCATATGTTCCAATGAACAGCATGTTAGTTCAATAAACAACAAGCAGACAAAATCCTGCCTACATCTCTAAATATTAAATAAAAAGCAAGGGAAAAAAAAAAGTACAGTAAAACCTATTTTGCTCAGGCAGGCTTTTTACACGAGCATTATTAATACTCTAAAAGTGAACTTTCACAAGCAACTTCCTAGCACCCAGCAAATCGAATTTCAGAAATGCACTTTGTGCTTTCTCTCCCTGGAAATTAATAGAAATGCCAGAACTACTCCTAACTGACTGCTATTAAGCTTCTGCATGCGTTTTTCAGTTATCTGCATTGATTCCGAATGATGGCTGACTTCAGTGGAGAGAAAAAAAAAGTACAATATCCTAAAAATCTAAATTACTAAAGAGTAACAAGAAGAAAATGGATGCTTCATAAGACAACAACACTTTTCTCACATGATACAACTTTAAAAATAATAATAAAATCCCTGGTCCTCTTCCTTAATAAAGCTCTCTGTGGCCTATGGCAGTACCCCAGTTAGCTGTCCAGACATCCAAAATATACAGTATATTTGTGCAGAAAATAAGCCTTAAGCTACAGAGGAAGCCTGATACTTCCAGTCTTTTCCCTTCCTTGGCAGAATCCTGCTTTCTCTCTCTATCTGCACTACGAGCACCAAAGATTAAAAGAATTACTCTGGCACACTGCAGCCTTTTGTGTTACAGTCTTTGCAGTTAAATTCAGTAAACATAAGGTTAAGGGGTGTGACATAATGCTTATTTTCATCCTGGGTTTTTAGCTGTAATTTTCAAAATCAATTGTCCTAAAATGCCTTAAAGAACACAGTAAACAAAGTCAGCAAAAGCCACAGAGTATTCACATATGAAACGTATCTTAGGGCAAAATTTCAAAAGCTTAACTTTTCTAATAGTCACAAATAAGAAAATGTGAGAGCACAAACAGAATTGTAGAAGCAACAGGACTGCACATGCTTCGTACGTAAAGTGAAATAGGTTATTTTATTACAGTAATCTTCTGTAGACCACTGGGTGACTCCTAATGCATGAAAATGATTACTGCGAAATTACTCTGTATCTCAGGGTTCAATGTATCTGCACATCCAGTGCAGGGCTCAATGTACCTGCACCTCACAGGAACATCAGTAAATCAAACGTCAATCCTCCAAAGGCACCACACAAGAGAAAAAAGGAAAAAAAAAATAAACAACCACAATCTGCCTCACGTCTCTGACCAAAAACATCTTCAGTTTCACTGTGAAAAACAAAATGCCTGACCAAGCCTCAGAAAGAAAATCTTAGTGCTCCAAGACTTGCAATGTAATGAAACAGAGTTTTTGTAAATTATGAAACTGCTGGAGAACAGGATGTACTGCAAGTTCTTTATGTTGGCTCAGTGACACAGAACAAAAAAGTCTTACATTTTTAATAAATATCCTATAAATAACAACTTCCTTGTACTAGTCACTACACAAGTAGTGGTGCTGTTGTCCCCAAAGGTTTGGCTGCCTCTTGCTGGCCGCAAGTACCAACAGGTGTTTGATGCAAGCTTTGTTGTCACCTGCTCTTGCTTTTACAACTAGCAGTATCGTCTACTCTGCAGTCCGAACTTCAGTGATGCTGGTGATCCTTGGAGTATTGTAACTGAAGAAACTGAAACTCCCAGCTGTTGCTCTCAAGTTCTGGAAACTTTCTGTGTCCAGCCATCTTGTCAACTGCAGACAGTAAAACTGCAGCAGCTGGGAGAAGAAATGCTGACACAAACATGCTAGTGTTTTTTCAACATCTCAATAGTCTTAACGGTGACACATATTTATTTTCCAAAAGGAAAATTAAAGCTAAAAAATAATAATCAAATCTTTGGACCAGCAATGGATTTTCAGAATCAGTAAGAAGTATGGATAATCTTTATTTTCTCTCCCCTTTAAAAGAGCCTTTCAGCTTTTCAGGAACATAGTCAACATCAAGAACAAAAGAAATCAGCTGTTTAATCTCAACTAAACTAAAAGCAGAATGAGTCAGTTTCAAGACCTGGGACAAGTGTAGGGCAAAAAAAAAAAATGGACCTTACTACCTCCTACAGACAAGAAGGAACTTAAGAAAGTAGACAAGCAAGTGTAAGATTGGATCCAGAACCCAAGACCAGTTTCCTAACTATTTCATGAAAAAGCCTTGTTTCAAGTCTACTCCAAATTATGGTATCTTAATATATTTGATCATTGAATAAAAAAATAAAAACAGTTTTTCCAAACATGGTTAAATGTCAAATATTACTCTTCTGAGTATTATTCTGCAGATTTCCCAATTAAGACAATGCAGTCTTTCCCTCCGATAGCCTTCCATCTCAGCTGTCACCACATATTATGTGGGATAAAAGCCAACCTAGAAGTCTAGAAGCGGATAATAGCCATTTACTTTTTTCCCCCCTATCTGTGCATTGCTTGTGTCATTAATGACTGTTTATGAGGATGGATAGCGACAGGACAAGGGGGAATGATTTTAGACTGAGACAGAGGAGGTTTAGGTTGGATATTAGGAGGAAGTTTTTCACACAGAGGGTGGTGACACACTGGAACAGGTTGCCCAAGGAGGTTGTGGATGCCCCATCCCTGGAGGCATTCAAGGCCAGGCTGGATGTGGCTCTGGGCAGCCTGGTCTGGTGGTTGGCGACCCTGCACATAGCAGGGGGGTTGAAACTAGATGGTCATTATGGTCCTTTTCAGCCCAGACCATTCTATGAAATATGTCAGCATTCTGTTTGAAAGCAGAAATAATGGAAGCACTGTGCATGAGAAAGAACTTGCACAGCACATCCTAAGGAAACTTCATAGCCATCACTCAGCATACTCACTAGCTATATCAAAATGACAGATGATACATAAGGAAAATGAAAGTGACAGTAGGGTGAGTACATTAAAGCTGGTGGAAGGCAGTGGAAGGACCACAGCTACACAGACAATGAAGGAGGAAGAGTTACAGATGACAACTGGCTGTTCTAGAAATTACTTTGGAATAACTGTGACCTAGCAGAGGAATCATTAAGGGGATGGTTCCGCAAGCAGCAATTGCTGTTACAGATTTTTGTTTCCTTTTGTGTAATGGAAAAAAAAACAAAACCTAGAAAATCCTCCTCAATGACAGTTCGTGAAATTCAGTGCATACACCAGAAGATTTCTTCAGTTTAATCCTACTACTAGACTTGCATCATTCAAATGTATCTAGTCTTTCTTTCAACTTGGTTTTCATCTCAAACATGAATTTTCATCTCAAATCCTTCCCAAATAATAGTTCCATTAAGAGCAAGAGTTATTTAAAAGGGAAAAAACACCCTGCTCCCTTTATTCTCTGAAAATTTGCTTACACAAGTCTTCCTCCAACTACTAAGAAACAGTTTTTACTTTTTCTCTCCACTTAATATACTCAATACTCAATATACTTAATATACTCAACTACAAACGTCACCTGCACAGCCATACATTCCATATAACAGAGCATATCAGTTTCTCATCAATAAAAGGCTGCACGCTTATAACAAAAACTAGAAGAAGAGAAGGAAGGGATACAGTGGAAGATACAGGTACATAAAGTAACAGTGTAGATAATGTCATTGCTGTTTGGGACTTTATGTAGCGCGTAAAACAAAAACCAACACATACTTGCAATGACTGGAATAAGAGTATACACTTCATAAACAGTGTTGGTTTGAAATGCTAAAAAATAAATACATTAGGATATGAGTTGCTTAAAATTGCTCCCTTTTCCTAAGTGGCTGGATGCCATTTAGGAGAAAAAAAATTAAATCACAATAGCTGTACTGAATTATTCTAACTCAAGCATTTTCTATCTGAGCATATATGGCAAACAGGTATACAGGTATTGGACCAAAGAGATGATCGCCTTACAAAGGAGAAATGAAATAAAGATCTTATCCGTGTCCTGGGCTCACAGAAGGGCTCCAAGAGGAAGGATTTCCACATAGAGATCCTTCCTCCTTGAGAGTCAGCCCTTAAATGGGGGGTCTAGGAGGGGTCACTCAGGTGAAATTGCGTTCACCTGTGCCCCTGCAGCTGACTCAGCACTTGCCTCAGGTGGTCAATCAGAGGTTCAGGCCGTGATTCAACTGTTCCCATACACTCCACCCCTTCACAGCATGAACCAATGATTGAATCAACTACAGGGTAAATCTTTCCCATTACAGAGATCCGACGCATCGCGACGCTTATACAATTTCCCATCGTGATGTACGATGACAATTTTAAAACGAGTGATGATCGGCAAAAGTTCATGTTCTTTCATGGGCCAGTGCTTGACGATGTTACTGGAGGCATGTAGTCATGAGGTGCAGGTCCATTCTATGCTCCATCAGTCTCATGTAAATCATCACCGGATGTCACACGTGATCTGGCAGCAACACTGGGATACTTTGGTGATGTGTTGTTCCTTCCGGTGGTCCTGGAGGCTCAAAGATTCACGGAGAGCAATACAGATGTTTCAAGGGTACCGGGAGGGGAAGGTCTGCCCTCCAGGGCAAGATACAGGCCACATTTTTATCCTGGATCAACACTTCAGCTTGTACTGGGGCATGTCCTGGCCACCTGTACCTTACCTTCTGGCCAGATGTTTGAGGCTGCATGACTATATCAGGCACCAATGGGGGTGTCCTGATCTGCCATAGGGACATGATGGGGGTCCCTTTGGTAATGAAGACTGGAGTGTTGACCACAATGTCCATAAGCCATGTACCTATTACCAGAGAGGCTACCGAGCCTCCCACCTCCAATAATCTCCCCCAAGGTGCAAGTAGGCCACACCACTTAGGTCCTGCCTGCACCTTCCAAGGCCATTTTATTCTATGGGTACCTGGTTCTAGATTCTCAGAGGGAGCAGAAGATTGTTTTCATTACCGACCCAGGGTATTACCCGATTATTGGTGCCCATAATTTGGATTCTAAGCAGGGAGGCCCATGTTGTTCGTAGCATCTTTATGGCGCTGGGTCTGCCACCTCGAGGTCTTTCATTCAGGTCTCGCAGGGTTTCATAGAGTCTCTTTGTCCACCCCTGCAGAGACTGGGAGTCTGTCCTCAGGGCAGCCTTGAGAATACCACTGTAACGTTCTATGAGGCCTGTCCCCGTTCGATTATATGGCAGGTGGAATCATCATTCAATGTTATTTTCTTCTGCCCAGCGCTGTATCATTGCTCCAGTAAAATGAGTCCCTTGGTCGCTCTCGATGACTTGCGGTGTCCTGTAGGCAGACATCAGTTTGGTAAGTGCCTTAATGGTATATGCCTGGTTTGCTTTTGGCACTGGATAGGCCTGCAGTAGCCCGCTTGCAGTATCGACGCAGGTCAGGGCATACCTCGCCCCCTCGGACCGAGTGAGGGGCCTGATATAATCAACCTGCCATCGCTGGAGAGGATTGTGTCCTCTAGCAAGATGGGCTGTTGTTTCGGGCAACAGTCTCGGTATCATCTTAGAGCAAGCGTCGCAGTCTTGGCATGCCTGGACTACGTCAGATAACTGTATGAGCAGCCCGCATGCTTTAACAGCTGCCCACATTGTCTTTTGTCCAGCATGCCGTAGTTTCTGATGTAACCAACAGGCGATGTTCTCAGACAGTGAATTCTCAATCCATCGAACTCAAGCCAGCGTGTCCGCTTCATCATTTCCCGGTGATTGTAAAGGTTGATGACCAGACACATGGCAGACACGTACAGTCCTGTGTTTAACTGTATTCCATATGTCTAACCACATATCTTTGCCCCAGATTGGTCGGGCGTGGATAGTCCATTCCTGGGTGGCCCACTATCTGTGGAAATGTTCAGGATGCCATCCCCAGGTTTCTTGGTTATGACCATCCACACGGCTCGCAGTTCTGCCAGGTTTGGGTGACTTGAACAGTCTGTCCTCCAAACCCTCCAATCATCATTCTATCACCGTTGAATTTAGTCAGATCTCCATAAATTCTTGATGTTTCCGCTCCAGTGTCCACCAGTGCCATAACTCTCTGGATATTTTTCCGGGACCAATAAATCGTTAATTCTACATAGGGCCTCCGGTCCCATCTGGAGGCCCTAGGGGGACTAATGTCCCTCATCATGCCACGAACTGTGCTAGGGACAAGTCTTTTGTTTCAGGTGGCTCAGGCATTGTGGCCGGAGACACTTGAAGGGGCTTCTTTTTCCTATTAGGGACTATGAAGTCCTCTAAATTCCATGTTGTGGTTGGTAGTCCGTCTATAGTTCTTACCCTCGGTTTTCTGGGGTGATTCTGAAATTTCTGATCGTCCTTCAGCTGTGGGAAGAGCTGAAGAAGGATGTGATTGGGTTGGCGATCAATTTTTGTGAATTGGACTCCAGCCTGGATAAGATCATTAAACATTTGCTTTTGTGAGACCCTTATGGGTCCCAATTGAGGGTGTCGTGTAATTGGCTTTCTGGTTACCGGGAAGACCTCTGCTTCCTCCACCGGCCGGATATTGCGCCTAGTCCTTAAGCGCTCTGTCTCCTCCAGGTCAGCTACTAGTTGGGCAGCCTGCTGGACCACTGCCTCTGAGGCCACCAGGGGGTTTAATATGGAGACCAAGGTTTCACATAAATGGGGAGGGGCCTGTTGTAAAATTAAGTCTCTCATGCCTGTAGAGAACTTAACCATATCTGGACCTTCAAATGAGTCCTCATATATTGCTTCTCTTATGTCCAGTTCGCGAATATAATTTTGAAGGTCCTCCATGGTGGACCATAAGCCTGAATTTAATGGTATGTCTGATTTGTTGGGCCATACGATGCGGCATGCTGCCATTAGCCAATCAACTACGGAATGGTTTTCATCAGGGAACTGGACACCTGCATATAATCTTTGTCTGAGGGCAGGGTGTACCGTCATGGTGGCCAATTTAGATATTTCTGGACTGCTAACCATGACACTTTCTGCCCCCGAGTCCCATAATCTCAATAGCCATGTTGGTACACTTTCCTTCGGCCTTTGCCAGAATCATTGTACCATATCCATCAATTCTGTTAGCGTATATGGCCTGGCCGTCACATGAAAATATGTTTGGGGAGGGGGCCATTGATTGGGGGGTACCCCTGCTGGTCTATCTTGTACCTTTTTAGTTTTTTGAGTTGTAACAGGAAGGAGTTCTAAGGAATCCGTCATAAGTGGAGCTTCTAAATCTGCCTTAGAATTTTTATTTCCTTGCTCCACCAGGTCTGTTGTTTCGAAAATCTGTTCATTATCTACTGAAATATTACGGACCTGGCCTATCAGAGGATGCAAGGTTGGTTTTTTTCCCCATTAACATATTCAGCTCCTCTTCTAATTTCTCAATGCGAGTTCTTAATAGCTCATTTTCATTTTCTAAGGTATCAGCTCTTTTTTCAGCTTGGTTTAGGGCATGCAGCAATGGCCATGCCACTGTAGAGGTGGCTAGCTGCCACTCCCTTATAATTAATATATCTCTATGTAAACCTTGAAAATAGTCTGCCATGCGGAATGGGGACATACTGCCTATAATTCGCTGAGGACCCCGTTTTTCGATGATGGTCGCTAATTCATAATAGGGAGATCCCAGAAATCCCGGAATCTGCCCAGGGATCATTTTATCTAGGGGGGTAATGTTTTCCCCCAAATCCATTTATAAAGACCCCACAAAAAAGACATCGTAGTTTTAGTATATATATATATAGGCTATACTGCCTAGATCACCAAGGTATACAGGTATTGGACCAGAGAGATTATCGCGTTACAAAGGAGAAATGAAATAAGATCTTAAAGATCTTATTTAAGGAGTCAGCCCTTAAATGGGGTCTAGGAGAGGTGGAGCCTGGCTCCACCCCTTCAATTTCACTCACTCAGGTGAAATTGTGTTCACCTGTGCCCCTGCAGCTGACTCAGGGCTCGCCTCAGGTGGTCAATCAGAGGTTCAGGCCGGGATTCAACTGTTCCCATACAGAGCAATAACTGAAGAGCACGAAGAGCATATCAAATGAGGAATGAAATACAAGGAGTTACCACATGCAGACCTTTGTCAGATGGGCAAAATAAAATAAAACAAAAGAATAAGTCTCTTTTCCTCAAAGCAACTTCATAGCAATAGTAAAGTATTTAGATGAATACCCAAAGTCTACTTTCCTATTTTTTTACAATAATAATTCCAGTGAATTCAATAATGTTCTATCTATCTTTGTTCTGAAACATACCTCTTTCAGAAACTCTTCAAACTGCTCATCTAATTCTTCTTTTGTGCACCGATGAGCCATAATCTGCAACTGGACGTTACCTTCTAAACAACTGTCTTTCAGTACTAAGATTTAAAATAAGAATAGAATTAATTAAAAGCAGTCTAAAATAACATGTAGCCAAGCAATTTGCTACTTTAACAGAACTATAAGCAGAAAAACTTCCAGAAATTTGCCAAATTTCATCCCTCCCAACCCAAACACACAAGTTACCCTGATTCTCTATAAGCAAAATACTAACTTCATAAACAGTAGATTCAGCATTTAAATTTTGAAGGGTAAATAAAATGTATCTTCACCACCTTTACATCATTCTTCAAAAAGAGCTCTTTTAGCTACTCACAATTAAGAGTTTTATCAATGATCAAGCGAAAATACACTGCAGTAATAATTCCTACCCATTTTTAAGGGCTTTTAATTTCCTCTTAAGATTTCTTTTCTTTCAAAACTAGAGACAAGTGGCAGTATAAGTTTTGTTTCATAATCTCTGCCATACCTGGGACTCAGAAAAAGATGAAAGTCCTCAAGGCTGGAAAGTGGTATTCAGTTTGATGTGTCCTGACACAAGAAGCCCATAGCACTCGCCTACACCGCTTTGCCAAAAGCCTTTGTTGATTTCTCAGGTATAAAACATACCCAACACTCAGCATGCTGCAAAGCTTCTGTACATCACAGTGCTCAGCATACATGGATCCTTTCTAAACTGTGTATGCGTGGCAGCATTAAACTACTTCAGCATCTCCAAGGCTGCAAAGCGCTGCACAAACCTAAAAGGGCTCAGCTTCTGCAGAAATGGTTTTACCACAAAACACAGAGCCCCCTCAGTACACAGGGCTGTTACCTACCTGGTAAAGTGGTAAACTGGAGACTGTGAGAACCACTTCCTGCTTTCACTCCTTCTCCATCCCCAGACCACCCCACGCTCTGGCTGTGAGAGGTAAGAAGAAACACCACCAAACAGTTTGAGCAACAGCAGTTAGAGCAGACTGCCCATGCTTCGAATTAAAGCAGGTATCCTTACATAAGCACTTGGAAACATCTCTGAGAACACGCTAAGGAGATTAAGGACATTACCTCTCAGGACACACATAATCTTTTATACCTTTCCATCAAGTGATGCTGCAGATATGAGATGCTTTAGCAGTTTCATGGCTGGCTACCCCAACTGCTTCAACAAACAGGGAGTACTTAATGCCAGCCGGGCCTGAAAAATAAATTCATTCTTCTGGTACATCTGCAATTGCATTTACCTTAAAGCTACTCCCCGCGAAAAGCTAACAAAATAGATCCTTGCTTTTCAAAAAGACAAACACACACAGCCATCACGCTTTGCGGTCATACCCTTAGAAGAGCAGGTTCGGGAGTGACGTAACACAAAACGCCCCTTGCTGGGATCCGCGGCTGCCAAGAGAGAGGGCTCGGAGTGCTGCTCCTACTCCGAGCCCCGACGGGCGCCCCCGAGGTTGGGCTGTGGGACGACGGACAAACGGCAGCCCCGACCCAGGCCGCCAGATCGCTCGCGCGTGGCCGCTGTCGCCAAGGAAACCCTCCCGGCCACCGTAGCGTCCGCCGAAGGTGACCGCCCGGGGATGCACCACGTGACCCGCCCCTGAGCTGCGTGTGGAGGACACGTGACGGGGGAGCGTGGGTAGGATAGGGGAGGGAGAGCCGTCTCCAGCGGCCATCACTACCGTGGCATACGTCAGCTCGGAGCGGGTTGTGCGGAGCGGCGCCCCCTGCTGGGCGGCGGGCGAGCAGCGCCGGCGGCGCCCGGCGGAGGAGGGCGGGCGGCGGCGCTCAGCGCTCCCGCCATGAGGGGTCACGGCAGGACGGCGCTGCTTTAGCACCGCCTGCCGCCAACAGCTGTGCGCCAGGCCTGGCAGTGCTGTGGGAGCGATTGGGCAATGCCTTGCGATGCATCGTAGAATCACAAAATCGCTGAGGATGGAAAAGATTTCTGTAGTCCAGCTGTCAGTCCATCGCCACCGTTGCCCACTAAACCATGTCCCTCAGTGCTACATGTACATGTTTCATGGAATCCATTGTGATTCCATTCAGGATTCTGGTTTCAACATTTATTTGCTTAAATGTGAAGGTATTAACTAATATAACTAATCAGTGTGGAGGTATTAACTGTTCCCTGCTTAGCTCCTTAGCTGCCCTGTGTGGAGGCAGGAGTTGGTCACCACCTGGTGGATCCCAGCCAGGGTGGGATATTCAGTGACGCTGCAGCGTTGCTGAGGGGTGGGCTTCCAGAGGGAGCTGAAAGTGTGTTGCTTTCTCTCACAAAAGCCAAAATAGAACCGTTCCTTCTCGCTCTTCCTCAGAAATCTCCTCCTAAAGCTTCCCTCGTGCATCTGCGTGCCAGAGCAGAAGCCGTGCTTTTACTACATCTTAGCGCATCTCTGGCACCGCTTAAAATATGCAGAGAAATTAATGACCCCTGCTTCCCTGACCACTGTCTCTCAGGCACTGAGGAACAATTGCCGTCTGTGCTTACATGTGCTGTCCAGCACGGGGCTGCCAGCTCTGTTTGTTGTGAGAGTCACGTCGCTTCAGGAATTTGTACGCCAGCATTTAGTAAATGGCAAAATAAAGCGAGCTCACTTACTCAGGAATACAAATGAATATTGTTGGCATACGCACATTCGGGTTCTCTGTTGAGCAGACTCGAAATGAAAAGATTCTGAAAGGAAGTTTTCTTCAGTCAGCCATGGATACTCGTTGCAAGTGAGAAAGTAGTTAAAATTTGATTACTGTCTCTCATTTCCTGTTAGTGCAAGAGATAAAGACCGTGCTTCCAATATGGCCTTTATATATCCCAGATTGTTTTGTGCAAGTATAAATTATAGTTTATATTCAAAGACGCAAAGAAATGTGGGCTCTGTATTTCCCATTGAAGTCTGTAGAAATTGCTCTGCTGAAGGTGCCGCAGCACTTCCTTCAACCAAGCCTTTCGTCTGCAGATGGAGTATTGTATTTCCATTTGCAAAATATGGGTCATTTGTTTTGTCCTCGTGTGCAACTTCTCCTGCTGTCTATGGGAAACGTGGGAGTTGATCAAGGACAGGATGCCCATATAAACCAATATACTAGAGCGATTTGTTAGGCATGACAGCCTGAAGCTGGTGAAAACATCAGTTTCCAACATTTGCTCTTTTCTCTCGTCTCACAAAGCAGCATGGAGCAAGGCATGAGCATCTGAAGAGAAATATGGAAATTAATTAAGAGATGTCAGTCTCATGCTGCACGCCTTGATCCTGTTCACATTTAAGCCAGTGCAAATTTTGTTATTAACTTCAAAGCGATAGCCGTGACATCACTCATTGATCACGAGAGTTATTTCATATATAATCAAATAATCACATCAAGGGCTCAGTCGTCCTGCAAGCTGCTAAAAAACTGTTGCAGATTGAAGCCTTTCTGTCTGCAGAAGTGGGTTCAAAGAGGCTCTTACAAAGTATAGAAAAATATGCAGAGGGATCAATGCTGTTGGAAACCTCAGTGCCCATATGGGAGGAAAAAACCCAAACCACTCTTGATGACTGTTGTGGAGAGGAGGCATTGCCTAGTGTTGAAATGTCATCCAGTGCATTCAAGTGACATGCACAATAGCCACTTAAAAGATTTTTCATTTCCTTCTAATGCCAACCAGTTGTAGCTCTCAAGGGTTCTTAGCAGTGAAGCTTAAAAAACTGAGAGCAGGAATACCATGAATTTTAGCAAGGAATGTGGCCATTAATGCAATGTGGCAATTAAAGCTGAAGCATAGCTGCAGGTTCTGAAGTTGATCCTGCTGGGTAGAGCCCCAGATTATAAGGTAAAATTCTGTCTCTGCTGACATCAGTGAGAGGCCTTTGCTGACCTGTGTAAAATTGGATTTTGCCACTGTAGTCACTGGTTTCTCTTTTAAATGTGGCTTGTGTACACTTAAACATTTTTACTTCAGATTGTTAAAACATAAGGCTTTACATATATGTATAATGATTTCAAGCTATTAATGGTAAAATTAAAAGGGATAAGATATCCATACTTTTGTTTTTGCATGTCTTATTTCAGATTCATATCATCCTTAAATGTCAGTGGGGAAAAAGACATCAAATAAAAAAGAAACAAAACGTCTGCCACATCCACTTTGGCTGAGGCACTGCATTAGATAGTATTTCAGTACTGAACTTGCAAATATGTGAAATATGAGATTATGATAATAAATATTTAGCCATATTCTTGGTTATGTTTTTTTAAAGGTTAACAGTTTCATACTGAATGAAAAGCAAACAAACAGTAGTGAATTAAGAAGGTTCTTTAAACTGCATTCTCTGTTCATGCCCACTGTGATAATACTTCCTTACATGACTATGCAATGAAAAACCTTTCCACTATATGCATCTGACAAAAGAAGAGCCTTCCATAAGGCTCATAGGAAGCTGAAAAAGTATGTGGAACTGTATATATATATATATATATGTTATATATATATATATATATTTTTTTTTTTTTTGCAAGGAAAAAGAAATAGTCTAGCATTGTTAAATTGAGATTAGTGATAAAATAGTTCACCTAACTATAATTTCAGATTAAAATATAATTTTTAATGCTTTCACTGCTGTGTCACTGCACATCTCATTTTGCTCCATTGCTGGTGAACCATAGTCCTCAAATCCCGAGGGCCAGATTTAAAGTAGGCTGTGTTACAGTAGCTGAACTTGACTTAGCATCTCACCCGCCAGGTCTTTTCCATCATGCAATTTCTCCACTAGATGACGAGTAAACTCTGTGTAGTGTTTTAAATTGCTCTAGCAGCTTAAACCCATTGCTAATCTTACTTCTGTTTTGTACTTGTGTCCCTCGAGCTGAGCTGCAAGATTGGAAGCTTTCACGTTGCTGGCCATTTCAAGGTTTGTGTACATTAGCAGACACAGTCTACAGCAGTGTTTCTCCGAGCTTTTGAAAATGAATCCTCCCTTTTTCTTGTTTGTGTAAATGCTGAATTGCCTTAATGCTGTGCTCTGTGCTGCCAACATTTCAGTTGCTCTGGAACAGAGGGAGCACCGAGTTGCTAGCTGCAGGAGAGAAAGCTGCTCCTGCCAGCAGATATAAGCAGTCAAAAGTTCCTTCAAGAGGATGAATGTCTGCAGTCAGAAATTACAGCTGCTTCTCACTCTCTTGACTTAAAGAAAGTGCATTTGCAAATATCTAACACTTGTTTTTCTACTGTTTTCCAATCCTCTATAAACTCTATGGAAAAAGTTGCTCTGCTGCATAATTCAGTCCATCGAGCAAGATCCTATTAAGAGCTTTCACTTTCGACAAATCCTGGAAACATTACTGTGCAAAGACAGATGCATGCATGGTTGGTTTGACAAACCCTAGCATGTTTGAACAGCCCAACAGCCTATGCCTTTCACACATCCTTCCTTGCCAATGAGAGTTCTCCATGCTTGGCATACCTTAGACTTTCCACAGGACTGGAGAAACAACGTGGCTTGCTTTCACCCCAAAGTTATTTGAACTGCAAACCCTCATCTGGTATGAATATTCTACTTTGTATACAGAAAGCTATAACCATTTCTTTCTCTTTGCATGAAGGTACACAGTAGATCTTCATTCAGAAAAAAAAATTAAGGTAAAAATTTCTGTTAAAAATTCTTAGTGGCCTAGCAAAGATTAAGCTTAGAAAACTCAGTGAGGAAAAGGTAAGTGTGCTCTTTTATTAAAACGACTCACACCCGTAAAATCTCTTGTTAATTCTGCCAGCATATCTTCTTCACACTGGCAAGAATATTAGCTTTGCATTTCAGGTTTTCGCTTGGTTATTTTTAGTTCTTCTGAAGCCTGGGAAATAAGAAATACAACCGCTTTGAACAGTCTGAAAGAGCCAACTCTAGCAGGGCCTCTGAATCTGATTAGATAAAACAACAAAGAGGTTCTGTTAGGGCAAAGGCAGGAAGAACTAAGGTGGGTGGCAATATCTGTCATAACTCAGGGGAAATGTAGCCTCAAAGCGCTCAAAAGTGGGTGAAAAAAAATAACATAAGCAATAGACAACTTTCCCACATCTTAGGTCACTCTACAAATGCAGTTGGAAGAATTTTCTTTGCACTCAACTTTTTTTTTTTGTATTTTTAAAGTATGCGTGTGTGTTTATCTTAAAAAAAGCTTATTTAGGAGAACATCATCTCCACAGATAAGTGTTCGAAAGGGCTCAGCATGGCAAGTGCAATTTCATTTGTCAGTACAGACACAGGATAAAATCTTAAGTGATGGGTTTGCAATTTAGACACTTCCCTTTGAAATAAAGGTAGCCTTAGGATTACCGGAGTAGATTTCTCCCCAGAATACAGCTAGCAGTAACACTGCATTTTGCCCTACTGATTGAAAAAGGATCAAACAGTTGTGTTTAGTGCACCTGGGAGGTCTTCAAGTTTTGGGGGGGTTGATTTAAAAATGATCTGTTATTAGAGTGGTGGGAACACCCACTTTGCCAAAGAACTTTTTTCCTGCTTTCTGCGCAGGATGGTTATTTTAGGTCAGAGTTTCTACTGAAATGAACAGATAAAAAGAAAGATTTGTGCAGCTTCTCAGGAAGATCGCTGAATGTTTTTGACATCATTCTGTATTCACAACGTTGAGATTTGTCTCTGTCAGAACTGCAACTGTTTCTTATTTGAAACCAGCAGCTACACATGCCCACACCAGCGATGCCTGCACTGAGGTACAGGCTGCTTCGTGAATGCTTTCTCCAGCTGATTCTTTACCTACCCGAAGCTGCTGGCATGTCTCCCACAGCTACAGGTTTGTCTTCCCTAAACAGACGTAGAGCATAGCAGCAGGTGTGTACATATATGACAATTCATGCTAATCCAATACCAGCAGTTCTGCCCTGCCTGGAAACGTGGCTGGAAGAGCTGCCTCCATGCACAATTGTGCACCAGCAGCATGGCAGCCAGACCAAACCTGGACACAAAAAAGTAGGTGCCATGGCTGTATTGCCAGTGGGATCATAGAATTATAGAATCATAGAATATCCTTATTTGGAAGGAACCCACAAGGATCATCAAGCCCAACTCCTGGCTCCACAGAGGACCACCCAAAATTCAAACCCGATGTCTGAGAGCATTGCCCAGGCACTGCTTGAACGCCAGCAACTCAGCGCTGTGCCCACTGCCCTGGGCAGCCATGTCACTGCCCTCTGGTGCAGAACCTGTCCTTAACCCCATCTGTGCCTCCCCTGACACAGCTCCATGCTGTTCCCTCGGGCCCTGCTGCTGTCACAGAGAGCAGAGCTCAGCGCTGCCCATCCCTGTGAGGAGCTGCAGCTGCAACGTGACCTCCCATCAGCTCCTCTGCTCTGGGCTGAGCAAATCCAGGGACCTCCGTCACTCCATATACACCTTGCCCTCAAACCCTTCACCATCTTTGTAGCCCTCCTTTGGAAACTCTCTAATAGCTTTATGTCCTTCTTATATTGTGGCGCCCAGAGCTAAATACAGTGTTTGAGGTGGGGGCATACAGCACAGAGTAGATCAGCTTTGTGCTTTCCATAATTCCCATAATACTGCAAAGGAAATGTCTCACTTTAAGGGCTGAATTTCAAAGTAATTAGAGCTTGAGATACTTAGCACCTTACACAGCCCAAGGCCAGGCTATGAATTTCAGCACACTTGCATGGCTTTTAGTACTTCAAGCACTGCAGGACATGCCTGATGCCATTTGCTATTGAATCTTGCAGCTCTGCTGAATTCTTTGTGGTTTCTGGCAAAAATTTTGTTGCAATTATGCTATTGAGGTAATTTCATTAAACAGCGAGTTACCGGGCAAGATTCTCTTCTGACTTGGAAGGTCATTACTTTGTTAATGGATCACATGCTTTGCTGTATACTAGCCTATGTTTTTAGAAAGAAAACTTGGAATGAATATTAATTTATTTCCCAGGGGTTTGATTTAACTATTTAACCAATAATCTATTCCACAGTTTTCCTGCATGTCTGTTAAAAACAGGATTCCTGTGAACCAGAGGGCTTGTTAGCAGTGTTTCTGTTATTTTCAGCAGGCTAGAGGTGGTTGTAGTGTGCCTTTGTACAGGAGGGTTGGAGTGTAAAATTTATTCCAATTACCTTTTTTTCTCAAGCCTTTTTCTTTCTTTCTTTCTTTCTTTCTTTCTTTCTTTCTTTCTTTCTTTCTTTCTTTCTTTCTTTCTTTCTTTCTTTCTTTCTTTCTTTCTTTCTTTCTTTCTTTCTTTCTTTCTTTCTTTCTTTTATTTTTTTTTATTTTTTCTTTTGTGTAAGGAAGGCTTTAGGTAGGGATATGACCTGCCATTACTTAAAGATTTTCAGCAGCTGAACATCTGATGTCTGTCTGCCACCCACCTAGTACCAAAATGCCACCAAGAGATCAACTTGTCGATCTACCAAAATAGGCCTTAAAGCTTAGCCTCAAAGACCCATGACACCTGCCTTCCTATGTCTTCTTTTCCTCTCCATTTCTATCCCACTAATCAGCTATTAGCTCCTAAGGTGCCAGAAATAAACACTAGCAGCCCAAAGGTTCAGACAGTGTATATTAAGACCTGTGAAAACTGCCTTTTCCAAGCATTTGTCTTGAAAGTAATACCTAGCTTAAGGATTTAAAATCTAGTGAAGTTTTGTGTTGTTTCAGGCTTTTGGGAAGTGGTCATTTTCTTAATGTGATAAGAAACTGAAACGTTTTCAAAGAAAAGAAATTCAGATGTGTGGCCTACGTGGATTAGTAAGACTGGAAGCTGCTGTTACGCGGATCCTTTAATTATGACAAACCTTCTCTGTTCAGCAGCTATGTTTACTTAATAGCACATTAAGCTTCAATTTTTACACGTATACCGAAATTATTTAGGTGTCACTGTTTTCTTGCAGTCTAATAATATTTCATTTGATTTAAGTTTAGATAAGCTTAGACTTTTGTTCATTTCCTCTGTGCTGAGGGATGAAATGGCTCGGTGCTAAAGCCTTTTAAGATTTGACAATACTGTTTAAGCTTGGCATCTGCAACTAATAATAAAGACTATGCAACTTTGAATGAAAATATGTCTAATTATCGTGGCAAAGGGAAGATGGTTGACTCATCTTCAGCAGTTTGGATTACATGTGTGGGATTGTGTTTTGGATGGAGCAATCCAGAATAGCAACACTCCATCAAAAACACAATCATGCACCTGTATTCCAAATGGCTGAATAAGGCAAAACACATGTCATAGGAACACTGTGAATCAAATTAAAAAAAAAAAATAAAAAAAGGAAAGAAAAAAAAAAAAAAGAAAGCTGGAAGAGAAATAAAGACAAGTACCATAACGTTGGTGTGTGTGAAGACTTGTTTCTCTAAGGCTCCCTGAGTGATTTATTTATTGCTAAACCTCTGTTCACAAGCCATGTTTGATTTTGCTTGATGCTGATATAGACACTGCAACCGGATCTTATGGAAAGGGCTGCCAGCAACTGTTTGATCCTGATAAATTACAATAGCAGGCACGGTTTACAATGAGAAACTATTGCTGCTCCTGGCCCTCACGTGTGATGAGGTTTGAAATGTGGTGGACTAAAATTCTCCTTACCCTGTGGCCCCCTTGGACTGCTTACAGAGGAGTGTAAGAGAACCACTGAGCAGAAGAAAATCACATTCACAGCAAGAGTCAGCTCCAGCTTTATATCAAAGATGAGCATGTGCATGTATGTGTATCTCTGCGTGCTTGAGGTAAAAGAGACACTGTGGGGAAAAGAGATACAAGGTGAGTGCATTATTCACGTGTTTGGAAACTTGTGTGTTAAATGAGCAGTCCATTCTCCTGGTTCCTTCTGCATGAGCACACACACACCAGCATTTATGCCTGCTCTGCATATGTGTTATGAATATTGAAGTATTCTCTTTGGAAAGTTAATTGATGACTGGCTGCTTATTTGATCTTCACAGTGTCAAGTTCATAATGTAATAAGCTATTAAAAAAAAAACAAACACTCAATAGCTGAAGAGAGAAAGAGGTGCAAATTCGGGAAGGGATGTGAACTGATACGAATTAGACCCCTCTGTGTATTTTCTTTGCAGTAGCATTCCAAGACACCTGCCCCTGATTTCAGCAATATATACAAGCCGCCATCCACACCCAGAAGAGTAAAGCCAGATTTCTTCAGATATTTCATTGCCTGGAAGCTTTTGATAATCCTCTCAAATGCCTTCCTGCCTTTTTAGGGAACTTAGAGTCTGATTAGATTAGCATACACAATCTTACTGCTGTGCTAAAAGTCATCTCTTCTGGAACTCAACTGTTAATCCAAAAAAGAGATAGACTAAGGAGTGGACTGCAATGAAAGTGAAGTTGCAAGGAAACGAAGTACAAGAAAATGTTATAAACAACATGTTTAGAAACTTTTGTGTTCTTTGAGGAACTTATAATGCTGGTTCCTTTTATAGGGAAGTATACAAAGGCAGAAGTGACAATTTCATACTTCTGTCAGTAAAATGCCAAGAAAAACAGTACCATGAGAGACTTTCTGAGAGAGGCTTCAGAAAGTTTCTGGCAAAGTGTCGAAGTCGGTGGCTCTGACAGATAGTTTTCATAGACTTCTGAAAGATTAATGCACACTCTTCTAACTCCAGCCTTCAGGATGGGTTAGATGAACCAAGTCTGTATGGTAGCTCTTGCCTCAACTCATCTTCTGTTGCTTGTCTCATCCAGCTGCTGTTACACTCACAGAGGACATGTCCAGATAGGATCAGTAGATTTCATCTATTCACAACACGATTCTCCCTTGCCCCATTGGATATATGCACTTGCACACACAAAAAAACCTGGAGCTGTCCTGAATTCTCCTTCATGGGAACATCCTTAGACCAAACTCCATGCCCTTTGCCTTCTATACTTTGACAAACAATCTGTCCCATTTTTTGGTTTCTGCCCTCTCACTTCCCAATTGAATATATACATATATTCCACTATCCCTCTTCTCGTATGAAGAAATACACCCAAACATGCACATATGACCTTTCCTCCCCCCAGCTTTTGCATAGGATCAGAATCTCCCATGTTGTCTTTTGGAGAAAGGCAGGCAGAACTGCTAGCATATTTGAAATGTGAGTGCATGTGCATGAATGTAATCAGAGCAGTCACATGCATTCATGTATAGGTACACCCCTGTCTCAAGGAGTGAATGGTTTAGTCAAGGAGAGTGAACCTGGAGTGGTGAGAACCGAGTTGTAACTCATGGAGCACGGTTTGTGTGGAAGATCTTAGAGAAGGCCTGGGAATGGAATATAGGTCTAGAATGCAAAGGGGACTGAGGACAAGAGAGATTTGTTTCTGTAATTCTGTATGAAGACCAACATTTTATACCAGCATCTGCCTTCTGTGTATGAAAGGGCAGACAACCGGAAAAACAGAAGCAAAGAATCATGGTTGAAGAGGCTCCCACTTACATTAGCTGTTCTGCTAAGGAAACTTGGATGCCAAAAGTTAGGTTGGTGAGTTACAGGCCAGATGCCAAGGTTATACACTTATTAAGGGAGCATAAAATAGAAATTGCAATTAGACATGTCAAATGGATCATATGAGAAAAATAAAAGTTGAAGACTAAGTGCTCTGAAGGGGGAATCAGCTTGAAATGTACAGTCATGGAGTTAAAAAGTGGCCTGAATATTCAAAATTGGGACACTTGATTGAAAATACCTTGCATGGGTCTGTTTTTTTCAGAGCATGAGCACTCAAATTGCCAGAAATTAACAGACTTCAAGACTTTTGTCAGCAAGTAACTGTAAAATGAAAGCGTTTTTCTCTGCCTCTCCTGCAAATGTGTTCCAGAGGTTTTTCCCCCGCTCTTTCACCAGGGAAGCGCTGAAGTTTTGTGCTAGCTTGTAACTGAACAGCGGGGGAAGTGCTCTTCTTCCTCCCTGCAGATCCGAGTCCCTCTCACATCCCGTGGAGGAGGAACAAGTGTCACCATCCTCTTCCTGCACTGCTGTGGAGTGGGAGCAGTGTCCTCATGGGTCTGGGGGGTTTCCAGAGCATGCAGAGTGAAGAACATCATGCTATGTTGCTTCACCTCCTGTCAATCAGGAATATCGTGGGACTGAGACTGGGAACTGGTTTAACCATGATCTGCTTTCTAGGAAAGCAGCCACAAAGACATCGCTTCCCCTAGTAACTGGTTCTCATCAGTAACAATGATTAATCCTTTTGTTAAAAGCCCTACTGAATTCATCACTTAAATGTGTTTGGCTTGAGCCTCCAACTTGTTAAACCATTCCCTGCTAGATTAAAGAGCCCTGGAGTATGCTCCACCTCATCTCTACGACAGTACTAACAGCAAAACCACTTCTTAATCTTCTTTTTGACAGTTGTGACTTGAAACAAGCTTCATAAAACTACAGAAAGATACTCAATTCTTTTCAGCATTTGAAAACAGTGCCTAGGATAATTTAACAGCAGGGTGTGCAAGTGGCTGGGGTTTGCAGTTCCACCTGTTGGTTCTGACTCCCACTAGCAAGCACAGATGAGAAAGCAAATGACCAGAGACAGTACACACGTGGGCCCCCAAATGCCAGCTTTGCCTCAGCCGGGTTGGCGTGGCCGTGTGGGGTTTCGTAAGTAGTAGAAGAGGGATTTCAGGCATCCCTGCTGCCTGCTCTGTCCAGTAGGCTGCAGCCTACCTCAGGCAGTTCAGGTTTCATTGCGGGTTGTGTTTACTGAGTTTGGTTAGAGATAAGCCCGGCCCTGCGGGCAAATGTTAGCAGGAGGAACAGAAATGCCAGCAGCGAGCACATATGGCACTGTTTGTACTCTTAAGTTTGAAAGAACTAAACAAGTTAACAAATACAGATGTTTAAAATCAGTAAGAGTGTTTAATGAAAACAAACAAAATACTGTAGTCTATAAAGCGAAACCTGTTTTTCTTTTGCTCCTTTTGACCAGCTGGGATTAGTGTTTTTTTGAGCCTATGCCCTCCTTTGACATATGGGACGTTTTTGAGGGACATTAGTCTGAGCAGATGCTGGGTGGTGCTGGGGTGGATGCCTCTGATTTTTAGTTAGTTAATAAATCAGCTTTTACAACCATGTGTATCCTATGATTTAACACATGCGTAACAATAATACTGGATTAGGAAGAACAAATTGTTTCGCTGCAAAGGATATTTTATTTCTTAGTACTATTGCATACAATATGAGCTTTTCTGTAAAATAAACAAAGGATTCATGCTATTTTTTCATTTAGCCGGTGCCCTTCATCCCTGTGGGTCAAACTGTGCTCGGAATTGCATTAGCACAAATGCAGAGTACCTCCGCTGAGTTCAGTAAAACTCTTTCCATTCACTTCAAAGGGCACTGCTTCAAACCTTATGGAGGCTGCTTGCTTTAGGCATCGGCAGCCACTTCCTGCCTAGTAAACTGCCTAAGTGATGTTCCTTCAATTAAAATACTTGCGTAATGCTTTACCTAGGCAGAAGGTTAAATACAGTGTCATGTCAGTTTCCTACAAAAAGCTTGTTTTTCTTACGAGTCTTGCTCTGTTGTTTCAGCGAGTAAAACTTGCTTTTTAATCTTCAGGCTCCCACTTCAGATACGTGCAAAGCTACCAGAATACATGACATCATCCTTGGCTTCAGCCTTTGAAAGAGAAATGGTGTTAAAAGTATGAAATTCTGGTAGCAATGTCACACCCGAAGCTGAAGTTTAAAGCAAAACTGACAATAAAATCAACTGTCAGGAAATGGACTATTTTTTAAATTAGACGTCTATCATGTCAGCCTTGGGTTAATCTCTGGAGCCAGCTCAAGGATGGATGAGGTAATATTTGCACATGTTATGGATAAGATAGAATGAAAATGGATTTTTTTTTCCTTTTGGCTAATGTGGTACAGAGATTATGAGCCTGATGGTTGGAATCAGTACGAGCTGCCATTGAGGGGTTATGTGTGAAGCAGCAGATTAGAACGGTTTTAATATGTTGCATGATGGCCTCTGAAAGTGTAAGGCAGTGTGCAAAGTGTTATGCATAGGGCATTTGCAGGAGGCAGGAAGATAAGTGATAAGTGGAGGGTTGACATAATTCTGGAAAAAGCTCTCAGAGCCAACACACTGAGTGGATAAGTTTAAGGACTTAGTCTCATTGTTTTAGTTATGAGTGTCAGAGACTTGAGGCTTCAACAGGGAGCCAGAACTTGGTGACTGAGCCAGCAAAAAGATAGCTGTATTTAAGTTATAGTGCAAGAAAGAATATGAAGCACTGAATCATAACCTGTTAAAATAGCAACCACTTTTGCTATTACAGAAAGTATCTGAGAATTTGTTTTTGTCTGTATTAATAGTATTTAAAATGCATGTGGATTACAGCCGGGGAAGGGATTCTATGATTTCCTATTCTGTGTGCTTTTTGCAAAAGTTTTTCTTAGGCTTGTCCAGGCAGTTCTTTACAGCACGCTCCTGGCAAAGGCCAACATTTGATCAGCATTTGCACCAAACTACCTGTGCAGAAACTCTGAGAAGTGAAGCTTAGAGAGCATGGGCCTCAGGTGGATTTTAACTATCCTCTTCCTCCTTTTTCAGCGATCTCCATGGTCTTCTGCATAATCTTGGTTGCCAAGTTCCATCCACCCTTTCCAGGAACCTTCCCAGGGGTCCATGATGCAGCCTTGTCCACAACGCTCTCCACAGACCGCCGTCACTGCTTCGAGCTTGTGAAAGGCCCGTTGGAGTAAGGCCTGTGGTCTGTGTGAGGAAATGTTCTCTGGGTGCACCAAAGCCTTTCAGGGTCACTTTGTGTTTTCTGGCTCCTCCTGCTGGGGCTCTAAGTAGGCACTTACATGCCCCTGAACACTATCGAACAGCTATAAAAGGCCAGTCCTGTGTCTGTGTCTCCACACCACTGGTGCCATTTTGTAGAAGAGTCAGAAAAAACTACAGAGTAAGTCTCCACAAACCCAAAAGCAACAAAGTGAGTTTTATTGCACCTTTTGTGTCTGTTTCCCTCAAGGAGGGAAAACCAAAGCACGTAAGAGGAGGCAGGGAGAAAATGCACACGTTCCCTCTGGAGCTGAGTGTCAGGGAAGTGAAAGAGATATGCATTGCTTTCTGAATCAAAGAAGCAAAAGGCTGTTCAAGAGGCATCTCTGTTTCTCTTGAGGGAGGTGCAGACAACAGGCAAATTGGAGCCTGTAATGTCAGGTTTGCTAGTGCAGGACCTGAGCTTTCTTCCAGATGTTTTTGCCATGGGCAGTTATGAATTCATTACAACCTTCTGGAAGTTCCGTGGTCAGGGAAGTGGCAATCTTTATATGCAAATGACCATTACAGATACAAATACAGCATTTATATGGGTAGTGTTGTGTGCTGGTCCATGGAAAACATATCTGATGTTCTGATGTACTCCTCAGAACAAGGCACAACAATACCAACACTGACGTTCTTGTACGTCCTGCCCTACTACCTTCATTTGAACCTGTCAACCAAGAAATAAATTAGAAGAGTTTGCTTTTAAAGTTACTTGCAAGATTATTACCATTATCACAAGAGATTGCCAAAAATCCCCAAATAGTTGAGGAAAAGCGAGAGTTAGTCCAGACAATGACGTGAATGTAGCCCACATTTTAGCATCAAGAATATGAATCCTAAGAATTATAAATGTGCTCTCTAGCTGAGTAAAGGGTGTGGAGCAAAGACATTGCACTGCCTAAAAAATGCCAGAGGATGCTCATGTGAGAGGAAGCAAGGGAGAAAGGACTTAATGCCAGCCCCGGCTGCCACTGCAACCCAGCCAAAGAGCTCAGCTTTCCCTGGAGAAGGCCACATTGAAACTTCTTAGAGGACCACACAGAATAGGACACAACACAGACCATTTTCACAGCTGGATGATACTCTGCAAATGGGCAGAAAAGTAAAACCATAAATAAAAAGGGCCAGTGGTTGTGAAGTTGTTGGATTTTTCAATAGAATTTAAAATGAGTACACAATATTCACTACTTTTGAAATAGAGTCATTGGAGAAAATGTGGGTGTGGAGAGGAATGGAAATGAAAAAGTTGTTTAATTTTTTTTAATTGCTCCTCTCTACTTTTATTTTCCTAAGAGTCTTGGTTTGTTGTTTTTGTTGTTGTTGTTGTTGTTTGTTGTTGTTTTTTCCCTGCATTCATTTTAACTTGTAGAAAGCTGTTTACATGTTATTTATGCTGTATGCATCTCTCTGGAGAAAGTTACACAAGATATATGTTAGTCTCGTCAGGTGTTTATAACTGCAAATGTTACTTTTGTAGTTTGCCAAGTGGAAAATATACCCAACGGCATCTTCTTGAACCTGTAAGAAAACTATTTTCCAGAACAGCCATCAAGCACATCATGAAAGGAAATGGTAGAACAATTCCACTGACAATAGCATGAGAAATATTAAGAACCAGATGTGAAACAACGCAAACATTAGTGAAAAGAATACTTTCCATCTAGCTGAGCATGACAAATCTTCAGAAAACACATTGATACTGATTGGATGTGCAATGAAAATAAGCGTGTGATGCTCAGACTGGAACTGCAGGCTGAAATTGTTCTGGATGAGTTTGTGAATGGCATGTTGTCTGTATTAACACCAACCAAATGCTACTCATCCCTTTTACAAGGTTTGAGATTTTCTAACACATCGAGAAAGCTTCCCATAGGGAAGAAGAGATGGCCATCCAGCAGGAGAAAGGTTGTCAAACCCACAGCTACTCTCTTCTCCACAGCCAAATTCTGGAGATCCTGATTCCAAATTTTGGCACATATATACTGCAGACAAAAAGGATTCAATTCAGTGCTTCAAACTTTGGTTCTTTCCATTCTTAGCGATGTTGTGGGATGTTCTTACAGGTGGATGGATACTGGAGGGCTAGGATAGACTGGAGGGATAGGCAGGAGGGGATGTGGAATATGGTGGGTACTGCGCAGCATCTTTCAGCCCCTCAGGGATGTCTCAGACACGTGGGGGCATTTTGAAGGCAATTTAGCTGCCTATTTTAGGCAGCTAAATCATGCCTTGGGTGTCTCTCACAGCAGGAAAATGCTGCCAGCTTGGATGTGAATTCAAACGGCAATGCTTCACTATGGGTTGTGGGTAAAAGTAGAAAACTGTGTAACCCTGGTACAGATTAAGGTTTCACTCTGGAATTTACCAGGATACTTGTGCTAACATGTATATTATCCAGAATAATCACATTTTATCTATTTAACTAAGTCTAGAGCTCCTCCTTATCAACAAAGTATTTATCAGTTGATCAGGCTTCTGTTGAGACTGGGTGAGGATAAACTGATATGATTATAATATGACAGTTCTTTATTTACCACTGATGCTTCATGTGAGAATTTCAACAGCCCATCTGGTCTCAGCTGGTGATTTTCTAACTTGCCAGCTTTACTTCAGTGTATTGTGATAATATTATTTCAAAATAGCCACATCATCAAGTATCATTCAAAATGTGAAATGTTTATAAAAATTTCAGTTCATACAGTCCCTGCCATCCTACCAAAATTGTGTCACATGAGCTTTTATTCTTTTAATAAAAGGAGATGTAAAGTCATGTGGCCATCCTATCACAAACGTTTGCCAGCTGTAAACCTCATCACAGTTCCTGTAAAGTACATTTCCACAGATCAAGTTACTGCCAGGGAAGACTTTAACAATCTTCTACCCTACTTTCAACCAGCAACAATTAGTATTAGCAAATGGTCCAGGCCACTGCCTGGAATCACATATGATTTCCATTCAAGAAAGACAAACTTTTATTCAAACCAGACCCATAAGCTAAACACATGAGTTTCCCTGCTTAAAATAATGAATCTGAAGTAGTTTCTATCATTCATTTTAAAAATCACTCTCACATTTGAAATCAAGTTGGCTATTTTCCCTTGTCTGTATTAGCCATCTGGTAAGGGTGACTTTTCTAACACTGGTGTCTAGGGTTAGGATTTATTCTTTAAAAAAATATATATATCTTTCCCTTCCCACCTTATTTTTTCTTTTTTTTTTTTTTTTTTTGAAGCTTGTCCCTGTAATATGGGCAAAACTCATCCTATCTTTGAGAGCAGGGAATAAAAAATAACACACATGGCATAACTTCCTCTATAAGATTCTTAATATATTTTACAGTCAGAATGTAGTTTTGTATGTGATGATTTAAGAAGGCACACACATGCTTTCAGGTCATTAAAGTGCATTGTAAAAATAATAGAGACACAAAGGGCTTATTCTCAAGAAACGATGCACACCCTCTTCTCAATGGAATATTGAAGATCTGTTTCATTTTTCAATATAAAGCAAGTTCAAGATGCTATTTCCTTACCACATACCTCAGCGGTGCATGACCCCAGAAATAAAAAGTGAATGGATTTATATACAAAAGAAAAATCTTGGCGCTTCTTAGCATTTTACTCCTCTTCCTAAATAAAAGACCTTCAAGAACATATCTTCTTACTGAAGTTGAAAAGGGGGTTGCTCTATCTGGCAGCATACACCTTATTTTCTGTGGATGTCGGACAGAATGAGCTGAGGAGGTTGTTAGATGTTTCTTTGTAACATGCACTAGGGAATTAATAGGTTGTTAAAATTGCACTTTATCCATATCTGGTGGCTGACAATCCACAGTGAGAAAGAATATCAAACACACACATAAGAGCCAGTTGTTACTCTTCTAAAAAATGGTAAAAATACAGAGGATGAGCCTATGAACAAGATGGCACTTGGAAAGCAAAATGGAACCCAGTGTGTGGTAGAAGCACGTGGCACCTCCCAGGAAGAAACATTTGGTGTCCACTGATTTTGCTCAACGATTGACTTGACTCAAGACTGTGTTGAAAGTAGCGAAGTAAAAGACCTGTAGGTTCCTGTGTGCTGAGACGTGCAACTGGAAGATGTTCAAGATGCCGACAATCACTACTGATGATCTTTTTTTTTTCTGCTGTTGTCACATGGAAACAAGGGTTTTGCTAGAACTCCAAAGTCTCAGTGTTGTCATAGGAACTTGTTTCACCCTGTGACATTAGATCCACTAGCTTAACACTAGGACTTTGCAGAGCCAAGCTGTACTCCATCATGTAGCACTACCTGGAGAAAACTCTTCCTCCCTATTGAAAGGAAGATAAAAATACAGATAAGAAAAAGAGAAGAGACAAAAGCAAATCACTGAGAAGAAACTGAGATGCCTACATAGCTGTGGAAAAGATGTATTATTGATGCACTAGCTCTGAAAAAAAAATGTAAGTAAAAGCCCAAAGTCAGTTCAATCAGGATATTGTTCCAGTTAAGTAGAGCGCAAGGCCTCTTAACAGGTACATTTTGGCAGGAGGAGACTATCTGTATTTTTTTACCTCCTTTAAAAACATAAAATGGAGATTTCACAGAAATGTGGATTGATACGTTGCTTCTCCAGGGGAGTATAACATGCATGGTATTTCTGATAGCAGTTCTTGGTTTATCATCTGTTCTTGCAGTAGTTCAAGTCTGTCCTCTCTGAGGGTGTTGGTGAGTCAGTGAATGGAGACTAATTCCACTTACACCATGTTACACATCACCTCAGCCTTTATTTCTGCCCTATTAGATTGGCAAAACAGTTTCTGTGTCAGGAGCAGTGCTACCCATGTTCCCTGGTACAAAAATGGACTCCCATGCCACAGACGGATGTGAGAAGACTAAAGCTTCAAGCAGGAGAGTTTCACTTTGGTTTCCAGCTACATGAGGACATCATGTAACTAACATAGATTTTTAAAGCTGCCCTTCTGATCAGAATAATGAGGCACTACTGGAAATAACATTTGCAGCATTTTGATCGGTCAATGAGGCAAGCTTTGCTAGGGAAAGCAGTATCTTTTATTACACTAGTCGGAAAAGCAGATAAGCTTTCGGCACACAAACTCTTCCTCAGGTCAGTAAAGATATGTGTAGAGAGCTGTGAACATTTTGGTTTTGTAATCACATTTCTGGTATGAAAAATGGCCAAAGACATAAGGAAAATTCAAAGCAAGCTGAAAATGCACAGTGCCCTGGAATGCTTTTCGGTAATATTTACACTATGTATTGTGTTTGGAGAATCTGAAATCTATCATCGATTTAGAATCTCTCAAGGTTCCCTCATTTATGTAACAAGCTTACCAATTAGTGGTGAGCCTTCAGTATTTAAATACCTACATTAAGTATTTTAAAGCTGTTTATAAACATTAAAAATGTTGCCAAAAAGTGAAATAGCAAATATACAATGCTCATAAAGATAGATGTGCTAAGTGAAGGAAGGATAAGCACTTACCATCAGTGCTCTTGAGCTACACAATGGTTCTTTATGGAGCAGCCATTCCTAGCTATGCCAAATTGCTTATTTATGATGACATAGTACAAGCATCCCTGCAGGACGATGCTCTAGGACTGTTCTCACCATTGTTACTGGAATTTCAAGCTCCAGAGCTGTCACAGATGGGAAGGGAGTTGAAGAAGATCCATCCAGTGCACACCCCTAGGGAGAGGACCCTTCTCTGGCTGGGACTGCTAGTCCAGAGCATCACTCCCACCTGCAGGGAATTATCTTCCACACTGCAAATCTATCTGCCCACATCCTCTCCCATGCTCCACTCAGACCTGGGCTGAATTAGGAGTGCAGGGCAAACGCCATCACACACAATGGCCTATTTTCAGGTGTAGCTGTCTAGACTACTTCCTTGTGGCTTTGGCTCAAGAAGAGCCTTTTCAGTGTGATTGCTGGAGCGTGCACACAGAAATGCCGGGCTTCCTGCGAGTGACATTTCACAACTTGGGGCTGCATTGTGTGGGGTTCTCAAGAATTACGCGTGGGGATATTTCCACCACAGTCCTGCTCATTTGTACTTTGCTGGGGACATGAAGCCTTGCTGCTTGCTGAAGAGTGAAGGATTTAATAGCCACAATTTAACCACCACCCTGGTCTGGATGGCCATCATCCTGCCTCGGGGATGCTGCCTGTCAGCAGAGGGTGCTCCTGCAGCAAGGCAGCCCACTCCTGTACTCCTGTGCGTTACACAGCCTGCCCAATAGGAAGCATTGGTTTATAAATTATTAACCGCAGTCCTGACACACTGGCAGACTCACATCTGTGGACATTTTACGTAAAAGACAAGTAATGGGAGAAGGTGAGATCTTCAAAGTGTCTTGTAACTCAAGAAGGTCTGTACTATATAAGCACAGGAGGCAGCAAGGGATTACAATAAGTTGTGTTTGGGCTACAGCATGGAGCTTGGGCTCTTAGGGCTGCTGTTTGCTAACCTTGGAGGGAATATTTCAAAACCCTTTTGGGTGGGCAGACCACATTCAGACCATGAATCCTCGTGTCTTGCCAGCATGTGTAGGGCGGGAGGAGGGCTGTGTGTGTAGGGGCAGGAGGAGGGCTGCGGCCTAGTGGTGGCACGGCCAAGGGTGGCTGTGAATATGAGTGTACCAGGGAAGAGGTGGATGAAAGCAGAAGGAAAAAGCAAAAGAATAAAGGGAGGAAATGCTGCTCCGTCCCCAGACACCTGCTGGCTTTGCTGCATTTTTCATTTCACACTGTGATTGTTTTTCCCAGCACTGTGAAAACGGTGTGCATGCCTGGTGTGTGCATATGGAGAGGGGGACATACAGATGCCTTGCAATGCAAATCCTACAGCCTGCTGTGTGGGTACAAGACTTGGATTACTTGGAACTGACTTCACCTTGATGACCTTAAGATCTGTGTTAGAAAGTTGGATTCTAGGTACTTTGTCATCTCATTAAAGCCAGTTAATGTGTTGGCTGGACATCTCTTTCTAGGTGACATTTTTCTTTGTTATTTGCTGGTATCAAAGAGGTTGGCAGTTGAGGAAAACAAAGTTTTTGTTTCTTAAATAATTTTTGCTATTAGAATTCACACTCAGCACGTTCTCCTTTTGTCATGTTGAGAAAACCTGGTGCAATTACCAAGCATTTGGGTGTAGGCAATAAAATAAAGTAAAATAAAAGCATTTTTGTACTATCTCACACTGTTAGATCCCAAGGGAAACTCTCATAACAATGAGGAGGGAAACAGACATAAATTCAGCTGTAACTACAGCTGACTAAATAATAGCCAAAGTTTTTTGTCAAGTAAGTTGTTCAATTAATATTTTTGCTGTCTTCAGCAGGAAGAAATTACTTTTTTTTTTTCTGCTATTAAAAAAACTGATAAATATGGTCTCTTTATCCTAGGGTGACTGGCCAGCTCTGCCTCTTTTAACTTCTAACTACTTTTAACTTTTAACTGCTCTCAAAATATACTTATCCTAAATGGCTTATAAGTCTCCTTTTCAAAGAGGCATTTACAAATCAGAGGAGAAATAGGCAGCCAAACCACCTTCCAAACCCTGATAATGAGCAAAGCTTATTCTGCTGCACTTTTATTTCCTCTGTCCTCGACCCCTCTCTACAGCCCAGGGTGTTTCTGAACTTTTCTTTTGCTGCTCTGTGCAGGCAGCCCCATCTGCTCCTCCTGCAGCCCTGTGACTTCAGGGGGGGACACAGAAGTGTGTGCGAGGACACGCATCTGCTGCTGCAGACAGCCCTCTTCTTTGAAAGCTATTTCAGTAGTGACCTTTTCTTCTGCTTGACTGCAGATCCTCCAGCCTACTATCGGTGCTCTATGAGCGGCAATAGCCATATGCAATCAAACTGGGTTAGGTCAGTACTGATGTGTATAGCATGTGTGGAAAAGTAGCTGCAGGTCAAAGAATATGTGGTAGTTTGGTAAAAATTGAGCTGTCTGGTGGACATGAGCACCCTTATGTCCACTGTATCTGTTGCTGTTGACAGTCTTTATAAGTGCAGAGCTTAAAAAAGGAATAACAAGGTGTAACATCAGCTATCCATTAAACCAGGAACATTTCAGCTTCTGTTTATCGCTGAAATTCTTTGGATTACCTTCACCAGTGACACTATTAACTTATCCAGCCTTCAAACAACTGCAAATCAGAGCATTTCCCCAGACCTAATTCCTCTGGATATTTCGTTATCCAGATGAGCCACACTATGTGAAGTGCCTTTTTGTTCCCTGGATTCTCAGGATTAACCAGAAGAATGTGTTTGGGTGGATTTAGGAGAAAACGGCATTTTAAGCCTTTGCAAGCATGTGATATCTTTAACTCGATTCACTCTCATTTTACTCCAGTGGGTCTTAATGTAAAACAAATCTAGGTTGCTCTGGAAGTATCTTAAGGGCAGTTTGGATGTACCATGGGTTGTATGCCCAGTAGGTTTGTGGCAAAAGGGTGCTGGAACTACCATGTTGTCATCATGCTGCCAAAACAGCGCTAGGCTATTTGTACCTAGGGGTGCTTGGCATCTTCAAAATTAGTCTGCACCTGTCAGGAAAGACACTACAAAGACTGTAATTGCAACATTTTAAAGTTAAAATGCACATTTTACACATGGAAAATTTTCCTTTTGCAGAACAGAAATGCCAGGCTAATCACACATGATGCCTACTAACATTTTTTCCCCTGCTTTGCTACGGAGTCCTCCTAATCTAGAGGAACCCCCCCACCAGTGGAATTCAACGGCAAAACTCCCATGTACTCAACAGGACAGGACTCCTGAAACCCAAACCGCTCAGTTGCTGAGGTATTCCCACCGAATCCAAAGCTACTCACATACACTGAGACTTGTTTAATGGACTACATTAAAGGACTACTATGTGTGCTCAACAAATTGCAGGATCAAACTGCCTGCCAAATGACTAACATAGGACTGCAGCTGCTTGACTTGGCCAAATTTAGAGTGTACCGAGAAAGGTTGCTATTATATGGCTATTCTGCCCTGGGGACTCTTGGGGCTCTGGCTCAGATGCAGCAGAGGATTAATATTGGATGGCTGAGATGGCTCCTGCACCAGCCATGTGCTCTGGACAGCCAGTGGGAATATCTCCCTATGGGATGGAGCCACAACTGATGTGTGGGCAACTTGTACCCCAGTCCACCCCAAGGTGGGCAGAAATTTATGCGGGTCCACCCACAGTACATCAAGCTGCAGTGGAAGGGTGGAATAGCTGCTTTGGTTGCAGAAGGTGTGTTGGATTGGGGTGAGTGATTTAAATGTGTAGCCATTTCCAGACCAAGATAAAGACAGATGAAGGAGAGTGCACTCCTGCCTTCCTGTGGTCTGGAGAGCTGCTTAAGGGTCACTTTCACCATAACTGCAAAACAGCTCTGCTTTACCACTGCTCTCAGGCTGAGGTTTGTAACTGCTTTGTCTTTCTGTTGAGTGCTTCTAGGACAGATTATCTGTTTGTAATTCAGGAGGAAAAGATCAGGTTAGCCTAAGCTTAAGAAATTCTGGCATCTTTTGTGGATATCACAGTTAAAATCTAAAAGTTTAGGGACACTTAAGGGTCTGAGAACTTTTTTTAACAATTTGTTTTCTAAACAAAAGGAAAAATATTTCGGAATGACATCTCCAATTTTAACTGTTAAAAATAAAACTAGTAATTATAAAATATCTTTGTGAAAAGTTAGGATTTTCTTTGGTTGTTTGTTCATAAACATTCACCAAGCAATAATCCATTTCTTAATAGTAAAATGTATTCATAAACTATGCTGATGATAGCAGGTCCATATTTATGCTAAATAAATAAATAAATAAAATTTGATCAAGTAAATAAAGTGAAGAAAGAATCCCAACCCTTTCATTCTTTATTCTAAAGCTAAAGGGAATGCTACAGAGCATTTTAATGTTTTTCTGGTAATAAATAAGCCCCTGATCCAGCACCAAACTAAAATGTATACTTCTAGCATTAGCCATATATAGCATGATGATGTTTTGTGGTTACAGTGAAGCACACAAACACAAGGATATATCTTTATTTACAACAGGGATGTGTCCTTATCTATGAATTCATTGCTGACGATTGGAAATCTTAGGAGGATTTTTCTGGATTCTTGCAATGACTACTTTGTGCTCAGACTGTAACCTGAAGCACATTATGCCAGCTACGATATCAAATAAAAGAAAGAAATTAACAGTCAAATCACACTCAGTTAATGGAACATTTGCAAATAGGAAAAATATCAACAACATAGGAAAAATTAGTAAGTAAGCTGTTAGCTGTAAGTACACCAAGGACCTTAATGCATATGTTCCTCTACAGGCCTGGAAGAGGCAGGATAGCTTGAAAACCAACAAGCCTGCATCAGATATTCATGAAAAATGCAAAACCTTGACTTTTTTGTGGTTTAGGTTGAATTAATTTCTATGGATTGATGGGAAAATATTATTTTGATGTCCTTTTTTTTTTTTTTTTTTTTGTAAAGTTTACTTTAGTGCTTATCTAGTATAAAAGACAGTAACGCAAGTGAATTTGAGTTTAAATCCATTTGGCTGTTAGTGAATTTTGGCTCCTGCCAGTTGCAATTCTGAGTGTTTGCATGCTCTACATGAAATTGGCCATTTTACAAAAGACTTATACAAATCCTAGAATTCCTGGCTTGCAGATGGACTGGAATGAATTATGACCTTTTCCATAATAGCGTGTCATCCTCGTTGTTGTGTATTAAATTATCTAAAACCCTGAGTATAGGAAAATGCCTTCAGCAAACCCTTTTCTGCTACTAGAGCTCTCTCTAATAGATCATATTAACTGTCTCAGCTCCTTGATCAGACAAGAAATGTAGTGCCTTGCAAAGATGAACAGATCTTCTGATTAATATAAAAGCCTTGATTTTGTGAAACTGGGTTGCTTTTATTTTAGGAAAACAATAGAAAGGCTTCAGTTTTTCCTTTTATTTTTCTTCTTCTTTTTTTTCCTTATCCTTTTTCTTTTTAAAATTATTTTATTTTTAATGGAAAGATTCTCCTGGGCTATGCAGTTGATGCCTGTGCAGTTACACCACAGTCAGTAGAGCCCAGCTAAGTGAAAGGAGCTGGGCCTATTCCAAGTATAATTATTCCTGGAATGGTGATATGGAGTCTCCGCATGTAGGAGAACTGAGGAACGTTTGCCATGGAGCCTATGTGACACAAATGATGATTTGGACACTTGTGTCAAATGACAGAAGAAATTCCTATGTTTGTGGACAAATCATAACCGATCAGAAACACTGAATAACTGAACAATATTAGATGTGCTGTGTAGATCAAGTCTGCATTCTGGGAAATTGCTCCTACCACAAGAGACTCTGTACGTACTCCTCAGGGACTGAGGGGAAGAGCTGGGGATTATGTATCACTTAAATGTGCCACACACATTGTCTCCAAACACTCTAGTAAAGGGAAAAGCGTTTTCTAAGGTCATGGCTTCCCCTCTCATGGCTGAACAGTTTTCAAGAGAAAAAAAAAAAAAAAGAATGAAAAATTAATAAAGGAGGAGAATTTTTACATGCTTCACATTACCTTTGTTTGTTAAGCTGGACTTTGATGCGTGGAAAAATTTAAAATCTTTAAGGCATCTTTTAATATTTTGGTTACCTGAAATATTAACTGATTTATTAGGTTCTATGATATTGGATCCAGGTCAGTACAGGAAATACTCAGCTGCAGTGAGTCTCTACGAAAAAATAGGTCAGACTATCCATATATCTTCTTATATTATTGGGAAATTGCTTCCCAGATAGGACTGTAAGTAGAAATGTGAGTTTTTTTTGCATCTCCCTGAGTCCCCAGTGGCTGCACTGTGACTTCCTGCACATGCTGTTCCAATGCCCCTCTGTCCTAGTCCATAAAAGAGATCACTTTGTATTCCCCAGGATACCATGAAATATAGAGACAGCGATATTTTCCAATTTGAGAGCAGAGCACATTGTCACATTATGGGGAAAAAAAGCCAATGACCAAACCTTTTGGTTATGCATTTGCGATGTCTTAATATCTCAAAGGTGAAAGAGCTTCAAAAGCTTTCTCTGTAGAGAAACACAAATATTTTTGAAAACGCCATATATTTATTGTACTAAAACAATGCAACTTAAATTCCACTACAGAATTACGTATTTGTCAGAATAATTATATGAAACAGACTGTACTATTTGGTCCAGAACTTCTCAGTTTTATATACTTGTGCACACATGCAAAATCAAGATGATGAGTGAAATTCTGCAGTGTCAGAGGTAAAATGTTGTGGAGGTGCAGGTGAGATCTGCTATTTCAGATGCTGGATTTTCAGGTTCTGTTTAGTTACCTCAGCCTTTCTCAGAACATCTAACAATGATTTATGTGGACATTCCTCTCACTGTACTCAGTCGAGGCTGCAGCTTTCTGCCGAGTATTGCAGCCAAAATTGAGTTGGATATAGAGTGTGAGAGCTGAACGCCCTACTGAAAGTCAGGTGTATTATCTCAGGCTACTTGCAGTAGGTTGTTATGTAGTTTCTCTCAACTGAGACAATTTCTGCCCATCTTGGTCATGCTGCAGAATAAAATGTGAAACAGAACTTCCAGGAATGAAAACCTTGCTTCTCTCCAATCTTTTCTTTTTAGTGTTTTGTATTTCCTTGGCATCTATGAAGGCCTTGAGCCATCTACAGGGCACCCTATAGACAGGGATTTGGGTGGAACTGGGTTGCCTGAAATTGTCAGACCAAGGAGTTCTGCACATCTTAAGGATGTGAAGGAAAGCTGTTTTTTTCCTCAGGATTATGAATCAAGTTCAAAGCCTGGATTCTTGTTTTCAAAACAAGCCATCACCTGAGCTCAGGCTTTCTAAAGCACTGGCTAAGATATCTGGGAGAAAAGACCATGAATGGCTGTTGAGCTGAACTCTGAAGGTCCTGATGGAAGCAGAGATCATCTGGACCATTCATAGCTTACAGATGGGCACAGTCAGTGTCCATCACCCTTCCACTTCAACACACTCATCATATCTATGTACCCAAAAAGCAAAACTCCTAAGGAAATATCAAAGTAACACAAATGTGTAATGCATGCATTACTCATGGAGACAGCCAGCCATATAAAGCAGTATCATGCTAAGAAAAGAGGCTTGCATACTTGCAATACTTGCATACTTTCGTTGTGATCAAAGTTGTGTGGGATGCAACAGGTAAAGCAGTTTTTCTGGCCTCTAAATCCAGAGCAGCTGCATTTTGGGGAATTACTTTCCTGAAACCCTTATCATGACCCAGGAAACTTTGTGCTCCTGTTGCATTTGCACACTGGGATGACCTGGCTTGTTGTTTGCACATCACTATCTGAAACACTTGTTTTTACAGTTTTAGTCACGATATCACAGGAAGAGGATATAATTTGTCTATTTCTAACAATGCAGCATGCAGTAATCTGAAGAACAGTCGTTCTTGGGGAGAGCTGGTGATAAGGAAAGGTTATAAAGCTACATTTTTTTTTTCTCAAAGGCAAGGGAAATTGTTTGATATGGCCTTGTTTAATAACTCAAAATGATTAAAAAAAGGTGACAGTTTACTACATTATGCCCAAATGTAGGTCCATAAAAACAAGTAGGCATTGTAATGCCCAGGCTTTAAACATTATCTAATAAAGATATTTGGGTTGGTGCTTATGCCATGCAGTGCATGGGTCAAATGCCTAAGAAGAATAATAAAAAAGCACAAAATCCAACAGGCTGAACTGGAGCCATATGAACTAAGTCAAAAGAAATGGTGAAGAGACAAGTATATCTTAGAGACATAACCTGTTGTGGGACTTCAGTTATTTACACTGCACTCACTAAGACTTGCAGACCTGCATGCCCACATTGAGTTCACTCGTCTCCCTGAGGAACATGAGATGGTGACTTCTGCCCAGAGAAGCTGAGGGTGCCCCATTCCTGGAGGCATTCATGGTCAGGTTCGGTGAGCCCTGGGCAGCCTGAGCTGGTTGGGGCAGCCCTGCCCATGGCAGGAGGTTGAAATTGGGTGGGCTTTGAGATCCCTTCCAACCTAACCCATTCTAACCGTTCTATGATTCTGTGATTCTGTGGCTCTATGATTCTATGACTGCTATGGTAGGTCAGTGAGGTTTGGAGGACGCACGAATGACTGCATGTGTGATGTGCTCTTTTTATCCCATAATCTTCTGATCTACTCAGCATGCAAAATCACCTTGTCGTGCTGCTCATTATTTTGTCTTTCCACCTTTTCTCTTTAACCATAACCTGTTTAAGTATACCTTGTTTAAGAGTATGTGCTTTCTTTGGAAAAAGGACCGTGGCAGCCTTCATATAAGATACTCTGTAAGATGTTATTATCACAAAAAAGTTCAAGTGAGATGACCAATACCTGTTCTTGAAGGTCTGTTTTGCCTCATTCTGGTATTATTAATAGAGTAGTAATTATCTCTTTTGGACAGAACAGAATGGTGCTGCTCTATGGATAAGAGCAAACGCAAGCAAGAGTTTGCTCATTTTTGTTTTAGGTAATGGGAAGTTAGCCTGTTTGGCATATACAACAATCAACCCATCAGTAATTTGGTTAAACTGGCATTACTCAACAGTGCTGCATGCAGTGGGTGGTTATGTCATGGATGCACCATCCAGGGAACCTCTCCAGCAATAGCACGTGTCTTCTGCATGGTGTCCAAGTCTCACACCTGCAGAGCAGCCGCAGCCTTGCTCACCTTTCATCTGAAGAACTGGTTGGCTCCACACTCTCCTGGTGTGCCTGCCAGAGGCTGTATGGGCCTTCTGGGTATGACAGGCTTCCTCTCTGTCAGTGCTGGCATGATGGTTTGCAATGGTTCCAAGATAAGTGAGAACTTATAGCTGCTGGTATGAAGCCTTTCCCTACAGGCTACATCAGACAGGTTTCTTTTCCAACCCATATATCTCTTTTAAAAAAGTTGTCTCTGAATCAGACACCAAGAACATAAAAAGGTTTCTTCTGTCTTTGGATGGACACATAACATATTTTTATAGAAAAAAAGGTTCTGTTTCTTCTCTTTCACGTTGCCAGTCTTCCTGCCGTTTTATTCCTCATGGAGTAGAACAGCTGTCAGGACCATGCATGTGTTTCACTGCAGTTGCATCCACAGTGACAACCAAAAATAATACAGGAGGGAGATAATTAACATATTGCTACTTTTCTCTTTGTACTGAACTGCTTACACGTGTATTTACTAACATGCTGCTCTATCATGGCTCCCATTAGAGTTATAAAATTTTCCTACATATGGGCTTTAAGCTTTTCTAAGCACAAATTTGACTTTTATTGGAGAAACTTGATATAAGACAGTAATTTCAAAACTGACTTATTGCACATTTACTGGCTCAATTTGTGAAGTTTTATAAGATGCCATTATTTAATTCCCAGAGCCTGCTTACAGCTGCTGCTGCTCTTCTTGGAACACCTTTTTCCCTTGGCAAAACTGTGCGCTATAACCCCCCTCTGGTTGGTAAACACACAAACAGACTATTGAGCTCTGAAACAAAGTATTCTGCATGCTTCTGTAAGTGATCCCAAAGCCACTTGGAGTCAAAGCTTTTGAAAAGCGGATCTTGTTTTCCCAGCAAGATCATCTTCCAGACCAAGACTGCCTGTGGTGCAGTTGGGATGGTGTGGTGTGGACACATGCAAGCTTTAAGCAAGATGGCTGAGATACTGGGAAGAGGCCACTGAAATCCAAGGGAGAGGCTGGCTGTTTACGTGGGCAGTCAGCCGACTGTGCTCTTCACACCTCCACGGACATTTGTGCACACTGTGTTGCCCCCGAGCTTCTCAGTGGTGCAACTTGGTGTTGGAGGATGAAGAGGAGGAAGGGGACCAGGAACATGTCACAGAAAGGTTCAGGCCAGCTTCCACAACACAGGGCATTGCCCCTCGTGTCTTTATCCCTGGGGCAGCAACAGCCAAGCAGAGCAAATGTCAGAGCTGCAGGCATTTTCTGCACTCTACAGGGCTCTCTTCACCCATTACTTTGACCACGCTGGTGTCTTGTCGTGGGTCTGCAGGCTGGTGAGATTAAAGCTAGTCGAAGTGTGTCCACATGTCTCTACTGAAGCTCCCAGACAATGGACGACATTTAGTAAGGCTGGAGTGGAGTGGGGAAGACTGTGATAGGTTGTAAATGAGGAGTGAGCAGATCCTCATCAGGATGCCTGTCACATGGCCAAATTTTCCCTTAGTTCAGCATCATTTTAAAACTTTGTCCTATGTAACATCTTCAAGGCTGGAGTGCTCCTAGGAACACTCATTTTAATCCTTTTTTTTTTTTTTTTTTTTTTTTTTTTGTGAACAGACCTGAGCTTGGCTGTGAAGAGGTTTAAATTTCTTTTTGTTGACATCAGCTTGCAGCATTTACAACGGGATATTTAATTATCATAATCACAGGATTTTTCTGGAATTGCTTCCTTTGAAGAAATGAGCAAGCATGGCCCAGTGTTACACTGTTTGGGACTGAGGTTGTTTATAAGGAAGGTGGAAATGCCAGTGGTTATCTACATCATTCTGGCTATTGGTTGACACTTTCTTTGGTGTTCTTCACCTATATGGAAGGAACCTGCAACAGCGACTGCTGTAGCTGTACGTTTTTGCTGTAGCTGATTTTCCTTTCCATATGTCTCAGCATTCCTACATCTGGTGCAAGAAACCATAACAAAGCTAGCAGAACCATTACATTGCAAAAACCAAATGTGAAATGTTCTTGTGTGTACTGTGTATGTGTATATTTTAAAATGTGGCCGTTTAGAGAGGTGTAAGAAGGTGGAAAACAGCCAGACTCATTTCAGCAAACATGTGGAAGGGTGCTTTAGCTCAAGACTGGTCCGAAGAGCTCCTTTGCTCTCTAAGCACCAACCGCTCCGTGCTCCTCTGGAGGGAGGCGGTGAGCAGGAGCCTGGAGCCTGAAGTCAAGAGCTCCCTCTGGAGCTACCCCACTGGGACCATCCTTGGCACAGGTTTTTTTCACTTGGTGAAACTGGGGTCCAAAAAAAAAAAAACAAACTTTTGAAAGTGATCTGATAAGATGCAATTTCAAAGCAAAGCTGCTGATATAACTTTGATTACACTTGCATTAACATGAGTGATTCAGCTTTGTTGAAACATTCAAATTTATTTCATTAAATATACACATTTACGGAATGTACACCCAGGGTAACCTGAATCTCTTGCTTCTCTAAGGGGAACATACCTTATTTTTTGAAGCTCAGGGTAATTTCCTCTGTAGGCTTGCCACCCTTCCACCAGCTAATAAGTAAAGTATGCTGGAGATTAAAAACACTGCTTAAGATACTAGGTGATAATTTGGCAATACTGCGATGGGATCATGAGTTTTCACTGCTTATTCATTTGTTTGCTTTGTAGTGTTTCAGTCAGTGACTTTAACATTTGAACCAAATACTTGGCAAGATGTCCGATGAGTTGCTAAGCTCTCTGGAGGATTTAAATGTTGTCCTTGTGGAAAGTTGAAGATCACTCAAATCTTGCTGCTAACACTGGTTGGTAGCAGGCGTGTAGTGGCAGAGTAGTACTGCAAGGCAGGTGGAGCTTCACTTATCTTCTCAGTGCAGACTTACCTTCCATAAATCTGCCTGATTCTTTTTGGCTTGTGTGACCGAGACGCATGCTATGTGAAAATGTACTTTCATACAGGTATTTTAAGCATGCACATATTTCACAGAGTGGACGTTGGCAAGGGTAGGTCTAAAGATGGTGCATCTTCCCCAAAACAATGAATAAAAATTTCCTTTTCATCTTTGCCATGCCATTTACAATGCTATTGATCACTCTGTAGTCTCACTCCTAGGCTGCGCTTTTACAAACCTAAGACATCTAACCTAAGCGTTCTCATCATGAATGGAATATGTTGTGGGTGTGTAATTGTCCTGGCAGTCAGTACTTTCTTTAATTCTAGCACGCAAATTCACAGCAGATGAGGATCTCATCCAAATATGTGCATTCAACCATTCATTTGAAATGAATGTGCACGACCAAAGCCTCACATTTTTACTTGACCTTATTCAACAGATGTGTTGTTCTCCAGGTCTGTGTAATGACTGATTTAATACTCTAGCACATACGTGTCCAACCATCTATGTTTATGGGTCATTTTAAGTTCTAATAAAAAACACTAAGAAAAAGTTTTGTTACTTACATACACTAATTATACTATATGTATTATATGCAGCCCAAGACAATACCTCCTCAATCAGTACTACCCAGGCAAGCCAAAATGTTGGACACCCATGCTATATCAGACAGTATAACATACAAAGTGGACAGTACATTTACAATCTGGGCAACAAAAGTGAAAGACATGTAAGGGCACAGCCAAGTAATCTGCTACCAATTGCTTTTTGGCTTAACTTGTTAGCTGCAATTTTATCTCTGAATTTCATATGCAGTTCTCCTGCAAATATAACCCAAAATGAAACCTTTTCACAATGCAAGACTGGATCGTCACTTTGTATGCTTTACTGTGGATGCCATTCCTTCTTTCAGGGGAAAGTACTGTCACTTTTTGAAGCCTCCTTGCCCATGAGTCTGTTCTGATTGGCCATGAAATTCTTTCCCAGTCCTTACCTTGTTCTCACCCTCCAGACATCGCTCTGTGGGAAGGCAAGGATGTTTTGGAAGGGGATCTCATTTTCTAAGCAAAATCAAACCCTCTCCAGGTCTTACACTGCAGCCCTCTCTGTACTCACTGTACTAGACCACTGTCTGCACTTATTTTTCCCTTTTAATGGTCGTATATTTTGGCACTTGAATGCCTACATTGCAAAATCACCATCCTCAGACCTATCCCCAGTGCTCAGGTCATGTGCTGATGGTTTTCTGTGCCTATCACATTTCCATTCCAAAGCTACCTGAACATTCAGGAAGATACAAGCCTGTTCCGAGGACTGCTTGTATCACAATTTTGTGTGCTAAAGGCTGGTCCCCCTTCAAGCTTTTTGGGACCTGCACCACTGCCCTTCCTTGTGCTTAATGAGGCCTGTGGGCATAGGGCTGATTTAGTGGAAACTAACAGTCAGAGTTTAAATATGCTCCGATGACAGCTGACTTCACTTGCGAGAGCTGTTGCACAAGACTTTTGCTAATGATTAAAGCAGATGGACAGGAGGAAAAAAGCAGAACGCTCGAATGTGTGAGAGGTGAAAGGGCAGGAGAATTAGCCCAGAGATTTCCTGTGGTCTGTGGGTGTTTTGTGTTGTGTGCTAAAGCAAAGAATTGTTTTTAATGAATGAAATTGCTGTACTTCAGCAGCTTAATGAAAGCTCCCTCCACAGTGGGAATGGGTGTTATTTTAGATGTGCTGGTTGCAGAGTATAAATTGATCTCACTTTATGTTTCTGGCATGTTGTTCTGCAAACGCTGAATTTGGGGCAATCCTTTGAAAGACTAGGCTGTGAAATGTGGCTCACTTCTGCTGCACTGAAATGCTGTAGTGATTTTCTTTTTGTTGGCTGTTGCATGGCTCTGCAAGCATCTGAGCCCCACAAAGGGCATGCTCTGGTGGCTGAACACTGGGGAGTTAAACCATCCCAGTGTGAAGCTCCCAGGTGCATGTTTCTTACCATATCATTCCTTAAGCGTGGCCTATTGCATTTCTGAATACTCGTGTTGTATATTCTGTGCCCTTCCTTTGCATTTTGTTTAGGTTTATATGTCTTCTTTGGATTTCCTTGGATGGCACCTACAAGTAAGGGCCTCGATTCTGCTATCAGTTTTGAGTATCTGTGTAACTGAATTCATAACTACATCATAATCTCTTTTTCATGACCACAGTAACGAAATGTTCTATTTCGTTCTAAAGACAAATTACAGTACAACTGCTTCTGTGTTTACTCCAGCGTATCTAAGCTTCTATGTTTACTACAGTACAGTATCAACTGCATTGCAAATTCAATTAAATGCGTTCTTCTGTCAAGGAGGACATCTGCAATTCAAAGAAAAAAAGTGCTTGCTTTGGTGAATTTTATAATTCAAATCTGAAAGGAAATCATTTTCTTATAACCACATGAGAAAAAACATTAATATTACCACCCCAAATTCTATCACTTTGCTACTTAATATCTGTTTGTTTGTTTGTTTGTTTGTTTTGAGAAGTTTGCTATATATCTGCATTAGCTTTAAGATAAAATTAAATTATCTTTTCAAATGGATTATTTTAATAGGTTAAAAATAAGTCCATAGAAAAAAGTCAATGAAATGATGAGAAAAATGTTTACAACGTACATTCTCCGAAACTTTTCTCACTGGAATAAAAACACCCAATTTGATTATTCCAAGTAATAATGATTATTATAATGATATAAGGTAGTGCTATAAATTTTGCAGTGCACAGGAAAGCCACAATGGCAAAATTGGCCTCTCTTTTCTGCAATGTTTTAATGTTGATATTTTACTGTTGCTTTCACTTGCCTATTCCCTGTAATTTAACATTTGGAATAGTAATTTTTTCTAATCTCTCCAATAAAACCATGAGAGTTTCTGAGAGTTTCTTCCTTTCTTTTTGTTTGAGTGCCTACTTTAGGCAAGAAAGGGTTCTCTATTCTGGAAATATCTATTTGTTGTGGAGCAATCCACTTGAGAAAGCTATGAGAACTTCTTACATTTAGGTGAACATTGGTAGAAAACAATCAGGAAAGGCATTGTACCAAAAAGCAACACAATTTTCCATTTGCATATGTGCAGGAAGGCTTGAGGAGCAGATAAAATATTTTATGGATTTTGGCTCAAGATGAAAAAAGAACCAAACCAAAACAACGTTTCTTCCTGTAGAAATAAAAAATGAAAGAATAAAAGAAAAAGAAAAGAAAAAAAATACAAAAACCCCAACAACTTTTGTTCCAGAAACGTCTCTCTAACTTTGATTTAAGCTTCAGTTTCATTCAAATGAAACCACTTAGCTTTGTCTGGTTTGAGAGTCATAATCATAGAAAACAATCATGTTTTGCCAAACACAATACATCAGACCAAGGTCAGTCTAAATTTGTCTCACATATTTTCCAAATTCGATAAATATTTATAGCAGATTGGACCAAGGTTTGAGGTTTCTAATGGATTCCCTTACTGTGTTGGGCCTCCTTTGATGGTTTGATGCAGAGAGAAGGCACAGTTCTGCTGAAATCTAGAAGGTGGTGATCATGAGAGGCGGATGGTCTGCATACATGTTTCTTCAGTCTTCCAGATCCAGAATTGTTTTACTCATGAAAATATCTGTAACAGAGTGCTCTGTTGATAATTAGCCACACATGTGGTCATAGAAGTTATGAATGTTTTGATGGCATCTGGAATCCCAAATACCCAAGATGAATGAACTGTTCCTCTCTGAGTTCTGATATTTAAGTCCTGAGTAGCACTGTGTAAAATTATGGAGCAATGTAGGATACCAGGCTGAATGTGGCTCTGGGCAGCCTGGTCTAGTGGTTGGCAACCCTGCTCATGGCAGGGGGGTAGAAACTAGATTATATTTGAGGTCCTTTTCAACCCAGGCCATTCTATGATTCCATGATAAGCTGTTAATGCACGGGGTCTTGTTATTACTGTATTTCTGGATATACATTTAATTAGCCTGCAGGCAATCCTCCCTTTCAATGGAAATATTTGTCTTTCGATGAATATTCTTAGTTTGTTAAGGAAATAGGGAACCGTGGTGCTCATGTGACTCAGAGATTGAAGAATGCTGATCTCCAGTGACGCTGCAAAGTTTGTAATACTGTCTTTCATTTTATAAGGAGTCCTGCCTTCCATTCACAACTACTTCCTTTCAGCCTCCAAATAGAAATGTCTTTGGTGAGGTAACATTGTCAAATTTCCTTGAGTACACAGAATTGCAAAATGTTCCTCATGGCAGTTTTGGAATTAGGGAGTCTTAACAACAAAATGAACCCACGTGAAAATAGCAAAGTAGCATTGGCAGTAAAATGTGAAACCGAGATAAATTGTGTACGTAGATTCAATTCCATGTTAAACTTTTCAAGTATAAAATAATGTGTCATTTTTCTTCCATATTAAATTAATATTACGTTTACCTTAGAGGAAAAAAAGAAATTATATTTAAAATGTTGTACAGTATGTTTTTACTTTAACGAAGCTACAGTTAAAGGAGAAGATGCGTTTATAGCAGGCAAAAAACTATCTGCATTTAATTTCAGTAGAAAGAGAGAGTTGATTTAAACTACTTTCCATCACAGAGCACACAGCTGGGCTATCCTCACTAGTGAAAATAAGCCCGGGCTGCTGATTGTGCATGTTTATGGGCACTTTGATCCCAACTTTTGTACAACTGTGAGAGACTCCTGCTGTATATGCTGCCATGCAGAATAAGCAAAGAGTGAAGCGGAAATAAAGCTATCTTTCAGTCACATTGCACATAGAAACATATGATGGTAATTATGAAAGACAATGAGCTTGGACAAGGCAATATGAGCAGGTACTTCAAATATCCAGAGCTGGCTCCAGCCCTCCTGGTTTTGTTTAAAGCCTGTCCGTGTCTTTGCTGGAGATGCCAATGGAACCTCGGGATGGGGGAGAGGTGGTGTTGGGGCTGCTGGCACAGTCTGATTTACGTCCAAACCTATGTTCAGAGCTGTGCTTGTGTTACTGGTTTGAGTTTAGCTCTGCATAAAACAGTAGGGGACAACTGAACGTATCCAAAGCCAAAATGACCTTTTTTTCAAGTTACCACATGAATCTATGGTTTGAGCCAGGGAAACAAACAAACAACAACAACAAATGCTGGTCTCTGCAGCTGTCTTTTGCAGCTGTCTTTGGAAGGAAGAGCCAAACAAAATGCAAAGCAAATGCAAATGCAATGCATTGTCCCTAATGCTATTAAAAGTATGCGGCATTGTTTTTCTCAAATGATGTGTTTTCTCGCTTGATCACAGGTATTCATTCGTCTCAGTTGTTTGTCGTGTATTTGTCCTTCGGGTAGTGGTTTATCTTCAGAGGTGCGTGCGGTGTCTGTAAGATGCATTACCAAGATGAAGAGGAGCCAACGCACTCACAGATGGTGAAGCCAAGAAGGGAATCGGGAAAACTGAGATTCAGACATGAAAAGAGAGCTCTGCCACTCCTAATTCTGGGAGTAAGGAAGTCTGTGAAAGCGGGAAGCTGGAGAAAGATGCATTATATGCTGCATACTTTATTTTATTCTGAAATGGCGCATGGAGGAGCTACAGATAAGATTAAAGGAGAATCGAAGGTGCCAGGACTAAAGAGGGATCAGTGCATAAACCTCCAGTCCAGAAAATGATTTGTTACTTTGTTTTTCAGTCCCTTGCTCTGAAAAGAAGGAGGGCGAAGATGTGAGAGATCAAAACAGGTGGTGTGGAGGAATCAGCTCCCATGGCTTGCGAGTGTGTGAGTGCGGCTGGGACATGGCAAAGGTGTAAAGAGCCTCTGAGCCAAAAGCGAGGCTGGCAGTGAGCAGCGAGTGCAGAAATCTTGAGGTGGAGGTGAAGGCTGGATGGAAAGCCAAGCCAACCCAGTTTGGCATGGGGAAAAGATAATTTACAGAGGGGGAAAGGAAGTGAACAAAAATGGAATAAAGCATGTTGAAGAATAGAATGTAATTTAGCAAAAAAGGGTCTTGCATTTGTTACGTTTAGTTTGAGAGCAAAGACTCCACGTGTGGGAGTCAGTCCAAGACTGTAAGTTAAAAAAGGGTAAGAAAACATACCAGCAGGAGTGCTGAATTGAGATCAAGAGCAAGCATCCTTACAGGTCACTGGAAAATCAGCGTCTGCCAGTCATTACCTCACTGAGACCACAGATAGCTGCTAGCCAAAGTGTAAAGAAAAAGCACATTAATCTCAAGATATCTCTGCATGTTAATTCTAGATCTATGATGATATACTGATGATACCGAGTGAGATCCTTGGATCTGAAGAGTAGTGCCTGAGCTGTGATTCAGGAATAGCCTGCAGCCATCTGCTCCAATGTTTCATCACACAGGTGTCTGCCCCAGCCCTGTGGCCCAGCTCCCAGTAGGAAAAACAGGATTTACCCTGTAAGGGGGGACAGAAGAATGCCTTTAGCTCCACAGAGAAAACACAGTGCGGAGTTTGAGAAGAGACAGCTCATTTCTATGGCAGTTGTTGCGCAGTGAAGTTCTTACAGCTCCAGCGGAAGATGCCAGTGGTGGGGCTGGCTGCTGTTTTCTTACATCTTGACAAAAGTGCAACTACAAATCACAAGCTTGGGAAAGCTGAAAATGAAGCAGAGGCCTGGACTCCAAATGTTCTTTGTTTTATGGGGTACAGTGAAACAATGGTAGAAGCAGTAAGCAGGTCATATTTTAATGACTGAGCTTTTCCATTGTTTCATATTAATTTTCATAAATATTCATTAATGTGACACGCAGAGTTGACTTGTGTAACAGTTTGCAGTATCTGAGGCCATTCTGTTGGTCTGACTGTTTTATCGCTTGCACAGCTAATAGTGACAAACTGGGCAAGCTGAATGTGTTTATCCTGAGTCTCAGTCTGCTTCATTCCCCCAACAAATCCAGTCATTCCTCCCTGTTACTCCCTTTATTTCCCCATATTTTCTCCGTGTTTGACTGTCTGGTAGAAGGCTAGTTGAAAGCAACTCACACTGCACCCTGGCTTCTGCCTTTGTAATCATCATAAACCTCTCACGTGCAATGTCATCTTTCCATATTATGCACACCACGCTTCATTCACCAAGGAATCAGAAAGCCTAATGTGTCATGTAACACCCACAGAAGAAAAGATAGGAATACATTTACTGAGCAAGTCACCTCCAGCTTCCTTCTCCCACCATTTCCTGCGGGCATGTGGCTCCCAATTCATGTTTCCCTGAGCTATAAAGCCTTAAGTATTTATTATCCTTATCATCACCGCTGCTATTACTATTTGGAGAATAGTAGTGGCTCAGGGCAATGTTGTCTCAGACACTGTCCAGATGAATGACATTAAAAGCATCTCTATCCTAGACAAATTAAAACTATGGTAGATGAGACAAGGAAATGTTCTGATTAAATAAACAAAAAGGTAAGGAAAGCAAAGCAGGAGCGTGTGCTTTCCCTGATAAGCTGTGACAAAGCCTTGTGAGTAGGCAGAAAAGGCAGTATGAAAGGCCTTTGAGAGCTGCTGGAGACCAGTCCTTGAAGGCCTGAGTCCTTGTCAGCTCTGAGCCAGCAACCCTCAGGCTGGCACCCAGCATACTGTGACTGACAAGTTGCAGAGCTGCAGCAAGGTGTGAAGATAGGAACCATGATGTTGTTAAAGGGTGTCCATGAGGAGCACAGTTCCTGTCTCCTGCCTTCACTGGTCTCAGCCCAGGAGGAGTCCAGAGATGGAAGCTGCTCAGCAGCACTTTGCTTCTGTAATGCACAACATCTCATGTGGCTTCTACTGATACACATGATCTCTAATTTAGGGAAGAAGAAGCAAGCCTGTCACATCTCTCTTACAAGTTCACCTGCTGCAGGCTTCACTGGTCTATGTCCACTCAATCAAGCTCTCTGAAGGCTTCATACGAACTCCTTGCTACTATATGAAGCAGACAGGAGTCTCTGAGTGCAGTTTTACCCTGTACCTATGTAGCATGTGTATTTGAGGAGCAGGGAGCCCACAGCATGGGTTTTATATCCTGTACACAGAACGAGGTCCTTCTGCCATCAGATCAACCCCAGAAAGGGCTCTTGGATTGACTTCCAGAGTTGCTGAACATCTGCTGTTCTTGCTGTCTTCAGCACATGGTGCACGAACTCAGCAAGAGCTCAGCAACTCTGAATGTCAGACTGGCTATGTGACGTCTGAAACCTCCTGTGGTACAGAGAGGTCCAACAGTGGGCTTGATGCTGACACGAGACTGGGTGTTTCAGTGTGTTGGAAGAAGGAAGCACTCATGCTCTGTGGCCAAGCAGGCAAATGATGGGGGAAATGAAGTACTGGCACAAAAAAATGTGGTGCAAGCTGAGGCAATCATCACTCCAGCACTCACAATGAACACCTTCTGGCTACATACATGGCTACATGTGTTATGCATTAGACTTACACATGTTAACTATACCCATATATTTTTTCCTTCTGCAGAGATAGCCAAACGCGGGTACTAACAGCTGGGTTGACTGACAGAGGTAGGATGCTCCACCAGATTCACAGGTCTATTGGTACAGGAGGCCCAAGAAGACCCTGAGCTGCTCAGCAGTAACTTGACCTTGCACGACTGCTTCTCTGCTGCTACCATTTGGATGTCCACCCCGTGCCTCTTCTGCAGTCATAAGCTCCTGTCAGGAAACAATGACAGGAGCCAGGGAATAGATGTAGCTACCTCCCATGAGACCTACGTCCTGCTGATGAGTATTTTCCTACTGCTGACCTCATTCTTCCCTGCTCCAATTTTCGCATGCTACTGCTTGTCACTTAAAGGGAGGTGAGCAGAGTGAGAGAAGATGTCCTTCTCCTTCAGCATGCTATTATTCAGAGCATTTAAAACCTATTGCCATTTCTTACCTCCATTTGTTTTTCCCTGGGCAAAACAGAATGAAATTTCTTTCCTCCCCTTGTTTCCTCAATCTCTGCTTGTACTTGCTGTCTTTCTGTAAGTCCCTGGGTGCCCCTTTCATCACAGCATTTCTGAAGCACAACCTCCAAGACCAGAGCCAGTAGTTCAGCAGAGGCCCTTCAAGTAAGCTGGAGGATATCTCGTGATCATTGCTCCTGTTCATACCCCCAGTGTTCACCTTTTCTGCACCTCCTCATTCAGCACTGTCAGCTTCCATTTGGCATCTAAATCAGGGTCACCCACATTTCCCTATTTCCCTAGACCCTATTTCCGTGGTCCTGCTATATAACTAGGATTTTTCCCTGAAGAATTTAGCCTGCTGATTGTTGAGGAAAAAACTCTCTCAGAACAAGCCAGAAAGCCAGTGCTTTGACACGTGGTTCATTTTGAAATGGGCCGTTATGTACTGAGCAAAAAATGTTCTGTTCTCCCAAATCCATGGTGGGCTGTCTGGCCCTGAGGTCAGCTTGATTTAACCTTCACTGGCCCAGCCATCACAGCAAAGAAAACTGCTGGAACAATAGTAGCAGCCACGGCAGCAAGGAAAACAGAAGCGGCTAGAATTGCAGGAACTGGATGCTGGCCATACATCTGGGCAAGCCCACTGCACTCAACCCGTGATGCAAGCCCTGCTCAATACAGGCAGACATGTGCGTTTAAGCCCAGCCTACTCGTAAGCTTTTAGCAATTGGAGGATCCCCTGGAGTGTCCCCTTTCGGCATTAAAGGGGCTTTTATTTCCATCCTGGAACATCCTGGAGACAGGCATGGTAAGGGTAGAAGGAAAACGTTACAGGATCTGCCCACTGTAAAGTCACCAATGCTTTCTCCTCTCACTTTTTTAATTCTCTTTTTTGGGGCATTATGTTCAAATTTTGATCTAGTTCAATATTAGTGGGAAAAGAAAAATCTCCCTTGATAAACAACTTGAAGCAATATTCTAATTTTCACTTGGAATCACTAAAGCTGAGATTCACTCAGACTTTTGGCGGTAGCAAAATCGATGGGAGGATTTTAATTATTCTCCATCTGACAAACAGGTTTGCAGAAGATACTGCGCTGCTCTGCATAAAAGCGAAGGCTTACTCTTTTCACAGCTGTCTTAAGATAAAGCACACTCCCGTGATACCGCTATGGCTAAAGGGTACTCTGCATGTTCACGCATGTGTGAGTATGTGGGAGAGAGAAGCACACAGTGGTTTTTATTTTCCTCCATTTAATGGGGCTATTTTGTGAGGCTGAAAAAAAAAATTGTTAAACTTGCCTTAATTGATTGTTTAAAGTACCATGGTGGATTTGTCTTTTAAACATAGCCCGTGGTTAAAGTTCCCGTTGCATTGTATTTGAAGTAGGTCCTTTGTGCTTTAAAATGAAAACTGTAAAACTTTTGGTGTTTAAGGCTTTCTGACTCCAAGTTAATTGTTTTCCTTTAATATGAGCAGAATTAAAGATATTAAAAATCGACTGTTGGAGCACATAATTGTGGCCTCCCATCTATTCTTCTCGTGGAAATGAAAGGAATATTGAAAGAGTTTCTATTTTACAATACCAGAGGTGGCCAAGCATTTACAACTCTATATATTCTTTTAGTTGAATTCTTCTAAACCTCACGCCTGGCTAGCAGTTTTTTCCCAGACGATTTTCATTTTCAAAACATTCACATCCAATAAACTACACGAAACATAGTGTGAGAGAAAAAAGGGGACAGGAAATGGCTCTGTTGCATGGTTATTACATCCTATTGCCTGTGGGTTGCTTTGTTATGAGTTTTAACTATGTAAATATGACGTATATGACATCAGAATTTAATCTAAAGCTACTAGGTGGGAGATAGAGTGTGACTTTATTGTTAAGGCTAAAATCAACTGGGTGTTGACAGGTCTCAAAAGTCACCGAGTATAAGCTTGAAAAGGAAAAGCTCAGACTGATAAGCTGTTCCTTGATTGACAACTTCAGGCTTGACTGCAAGTATTGAAAACAGTTGAGCAAATGGAGGGAAAAAGTTTTATTTCATAAGAAACTACACTGGGAAATACAGGAGGATTTATAGGCTGATGCAGCACAAAAACCTAAGAAAAACAGGTGTGAGGTTTATAAAATCTGGAAACTGGGAAAGGACATTGTCCGTGAATGATTTCTCCATTATGGTTTAATTAACCTTGTAAAAGCCCCTATGCAAAAATAATGCCACGATGGGAGGGAAAAATTAAACACTGGTGTCCACTAGCTTCGACTTTCAACAAATCATATGTCAGCAGCTCATGGCAAGGAGGTGGGTTGAGAAAAAGGAGAAGAAAGAAAATAAGAGAGAAGAATTTCAGTGGGAAATAAATGCACCAGGGAAAACAACACACTGATTTTTCATCTTTCTAGTGAAGTCAGACCAATTTTTGGCACTGTAAAATCCATTATGGAGACAATAAAATAAATATAGTTTAAAGTAGCAATCGTGGGTTGATTGAAATGTTATGATAGCTACACATGCTATATCTTATCAAATATTATCCATAAGGAAGTATTCAATTCATATTGTGCCAATTATCATACTCTGTGCATCATAAACTTTTATTGCTTGTTATGGAATGCCACTCAGCCAACTTTTTCTTCAGATATTGCATCATCACATTCAGATGAAAAACATATTCTAATGTGGCAAAGTGTTAAAGAAATCTAATACTCTGGGGCTGAATGAAAATGTTAAGGTTCATCTCCTGGATAAGAAAAACAATTTATGAATGCAATATTCATTTCCTGAGGTGGGCATAAGCAAAAACCTCATCTGAAACTTAAAACCGAGATGTTGGCCTTCCCCGGTTTCCTTAGTTTAACTCATTGATGTCATGTATTATGGACCACTGCTAAGACCACATCTGGGAAGGACTCTTTTTTCAGCTCTCCAGATCACATTTACAGGGAACTCCTTGTATAATTGCATGTGCTGAGGCTGAACCTCAAGGGCCAACAGATCGTCTTTCACTTTTAATATATTACTGAAGAATATCAAAATAGTCTACTTGTTTAATCTTGATCATGCCAGCTGATTAACACTTTGACACCCTGAATCACAGACATTAAGTACTACAGGGTAAGGTTTCAATGAAGCATACAAACGATAATGAGACTTTGTGAAGTTGCAGATCTGAGGTTAATATATTTACTTAAGCATTCACAGCAGGCAAAGCAGTGCTGTAGCTATCAAAAGATGTCTTGGACAACATTCCTAGGAAGGACCCGTTGTACATGGGAGTAGGTGACAGAGTCAGCATTGGCTGACTGGGATGGGTGGGAATATTCCTTCCAGAGGCAGCAACAGAGTGCTTCTGATTTGTCTTTCAGGATTTTCATAAACAAAGCAGGAAGGGTACTCACTTCTGAGTCCTTCATATATCCCTCCCAAGTAAGAAATCTTAGCTACTTCCAGTTTACCCTGGTGGAAAGTTAGCTGGCATCTGTGATATGTGCATGATACCTGCTGCTATAATTCCTGTTGCATCTCAGTCTAAGTGAGAATGTTTTCTAAGTGAAAAACTGGGAGCACTGAGATCCTCCATTTAATCTTCTTTACACAACTCGGTGCTCTGCTAGGCTGCATTTTCCTTTCTTGCATGAGAATTAGGTGTTAGATTTGCAGAAGAACTCAGAAGCGGATTCTTTCTGTTCTTTTCAAAGTCAGTGGGATCTGAGTTAAAGCCAAATGCTAGTACTTGAAAATTTTCCGAACCTTAAAATGGGTAGACAAAAATAAATTTCTTGAAGAGACTGTGAAACTTGATGGTTTGTAAATGTCCTTCTGCTCAGGCAGCATGCTGTGAAAGGCTGTGCTTCCTATACCCAAAGAAATGATCTTCTTTCTCTCCGCTTTAGTGGCAAGCATAGCCAGAATCCACGCATTCATAGAATCATAGAATCATAGAATGGCTTGGGTTGGAAAGGACCTCAAAGATCATCTAGTTCCAATCCCCCTGCCACAGGCAGGTTTGCTAACCACTACATCAAGTACTTGATCATGCTGCCCAGGGACCCATCCAACCTGGCCTTTAACACCTCCAGGGATGGGCCAACAGAATATCTCCAAATCCACCTCTGTTGGAAGAAAATGGACAAGCAAACTTTAAGCCACATGCACAGTGCTCACCCATACAGGAATTCTCTTGGAATTTCACATCATTGAAGCAAACAAATAAACAAACAAAGACAGCTTTAATGTGAAGTGTGGAAAAAAAGATATTTTAAAATAATGAATATTTATTTATTTAACTCAGCAGTTACTGGTCACAAATACAGCAAAATGCCACAGTCTTAAAAATAAAAGGATACAATCATGAGGCCGGAGCTACTCGTCATCCCAAAGGCCACGATAAATGGGAGTTAGAAGTTAAAAAAAAAGAAAGTACGCCCACTGCATCTCTCAAACTCTCATTAAGTTTTCTGCCTTCATTTTTTTGAATGCATTTTTTCTCCTTTTTATTAGACTGCAGTGCCAGAACTCCTACCTCACACCTCTGGACTCCTTTGCAATGTCATAAAAATAGATCCATCAGCCACCACCAGACCCAGACTGACAAACCAGTGACAAAAGAAACGTGAATATAAACAAAATTGATTACTTGAGTGACAAAAAAGAGTAAATAGTAGGGCAACATACTGCACATTTTTTTAAAAAAACTCTTTCTGGAATAAGACTCTTTTCCCATTCAGTTATGCTTCAAATCTGACCCACTGCACAGGAACATTTGTCAGTGAATTTCATAATCCTTATGACAGAATTTACCACTAAATTGCTGCTGTTGTTACAGCTGCAGGAAGACTAGGGGCCTTGATCCAAAACTCAGCACTAAAAAAGATCTGGGAACTCAATACTAGAAATGATGTGGGAACGTCAGCCCCGCAGAGGAGCCTAAGAGGGAGAAGGAGGACATCTGTTTACCTCTGCCTGCACCTTTTCTGGAGAGCTGGAAGGACACAGCAGCCAAAGCCACAGGTCAAAGGCAGCACAGCACATCCAACCAAGGTGGGTTTGGTCTGGTCACAAATACCTTGACAAACCACTTACTCCAGTAGCAAACCGATGGTTTGGAAGCAAATATTTCTGGCTGCTGGGAGGTGGGACGCAGATCCCCAGGACCCCAGGACCCCTGCTGGCACAAGAGCTGAGTGCTTGAGGGCAGTGGTCTGAGGGAATGTGATCTTGTTTCCTGAGGCTATTAGCAGATGTGTGGTGACTGCTGTATTTATAGCACAACCACCTATCTTTATTCTACCTCATGCATCACTAACGTTCCCTTATGAGCATATCTCATCCCTGCCAGTGAAAACAGCACTGTCTAATCCTTCTGCCAGGGGTTGTAAAGCAGTAACAGGGGCCAGGTTCAAGCAGCTGGGCTAGGCCGAATTGAGTATGAAGGCTCTGTCGGCTTTATTCCTGCCCTGCGTATTTCCTCTGAATAGCTTGTAGCTTGCTCTGGGACTGTGTTCTGGATCAAACCAAGCCATTTCCTCCAAGGAGAAGCTGAAGCATGGAGGAGGAGATATCTCCTTCCAAGGTCCTCACCCCCTGGAGTAGCAGCAGGGGTGTCAGCCGGACTGTATTTGCATGGAGATCCAGCAGGAATCCCCAAAATGCTTCACATGTACCCTCTGAAACCTGTGTCAAGCACCTCTCTAAGAACAAGAGACTTAGCTTGGCACTTGGACAGTCTTTCCTTCCCACTGGTTTGATGTGAAATGATTTTGCTAGCAAAGGACAGGACCCAGCAACCATGCACATGTGTGATTATTGTAATGGCCCCCAACAGTGAACAAGTGGGAACTCTGTTCCCTGTCTTTCAGCACAAATTGTTGATAGGAAAAAGCAGCTTCATAGTCATCCCTTCTTCCCCCAGGCCCTCCTCACAGCAGGCTATCAGCAAGCACTGTCCTCCTAAACTGTGCCGATATTAGCAGATTAAATGGGCCATTGTCTGGGGCTGAAGCTAAGAAAAGAGAGCCTTCATAAAATTCCTGTGCTGTCCAGAAGAGGGTAGGAACTTCAAATATTCTTTTTTTTTTTTCGTAGCAATATATAGAAAGCAGAAAATGTCTTTGTCCTTGAATTGCACAAAATGGAAATTTAGGGTAAAATATCAAAATCCAGTGAAGCTGTTTCGTGTCTCACTTCCTACTATACACTGGTATAGAAAGGCATTTTCTTACCTCTATAGACTCAGAATTTACTTTTCTCAGTAACTAGTTGAAAGACGTTATGATGCTCTCTCAGAAAATAGACTTCTTTTGGGATTATTTACTTTGTTTCTGCCTTGGGCTTGAAGATGTCAGGCATGCGTACACATGTATTGCTTTTTAGCTTTCTGTTACACGTCCCAGTGTAAGGAGTGTGCCCAGTCTCCAATAGTTTGGTTTCTGCACCGAATGCTGAAATGCATTAACCAGCAAACTGAAAGAGCATCAGCTGTGTTTACTCAAGGATGTTAGGCATAGCTCACTTTCCAAGGATAGATATATCCCTTCTCCATCCTTTCTTCTGTCTTCTTAGAGAGGCTTGGCCAATTTGGTACTGCTATTTGAAGGAAAAGGAAGGTGATGAGAGGTCTGAGAGCATCTTGCTTTTTCTAAGCTGGGTGCTTTATTCAGCATGAGTTAGCCTCAAAAATATAAAAGGGAAAACTGTGGCTTACTCCCAAAACTGAAGTCTATGCTAAGTAGCAGCTGTAAATAGGCTCACTTATTTACTTGCTGAGTACAACTTTGGTCAAATTTAGCTTGGATTGACATCAGCATAAAACTGGAGTAATTCCATCAATTTTCAGTGAGAACAAAATTTCTCACTCCCAAAAGATCATTAGGTTCCTTCAACACTTATTCTTCATATTGCCAAGATAAAGATTCAGATGTTTTGATTTTTCAGTTCTGTTTCTAGAAGGGAGTTGTTCTGTATTCTGACAACATATGGCATGAATATGTTGTTTTTTATTTAATGCAGGAAAATTAGTCAAAATGTCAGTCTTGCTTTAATGCTCTTCATTCCCTTGTAAATCCTTTTTTTTTTTTTTAATTATTATTATTATTATTTTTACTGCTTTCTGAGCAATGTCAAAAGTCAGGACCAAGGGAGAAAAAGAGAAAAAAAAAGGGGGGGAAAGAAGAAAAAGCCATTCCACTGATTGCACTGAAGTGTCCTCTTACTGAAATGGTGGCATGCCTGGTAACGGAAAAATCTAGGAGAGGAACATTTACAGTGTTCACTTTTTTAAACAACAAGCCTGCTTTGCTGGAAGTTTCAACAGTGAAATTATTGTACATATATTCGCTTTAATGCCTCTGCTGTTATCATGTTTTTTTTAGCAGCAGCGTTGGCTGCTGCCAGATGTTCCGCTCAACAATGCTTCAGCACACATGGGAATGCTTGTGATGGCCAATCAAGTGAGCTGGCAAAATGGAACCAAATGGCCACGGGATGTGTGCTCTAACACATATTTAATGAAATGGAGACCTTGCATAGATGATTACATTGCACTAATCGCCGCTTGCCTATCTCAGAGTCCTGGTTACATACCACCTAGTGACCTAGTTTTGAATTACAGCCTGTTTATTCGACTTAGTTTTAGCTGCGTTGGATTGTAGCAAAATACGACCCAGTACAGGGGAAAATGCATTAAAACTGATGGGTTAATGAAAGCAGATGTAAAGAACTGCAGCCTGGCTTGAAAAGTGTACAAAACAGAGTAGAAACATGCTAACAATTTATTTTCTGTCTTTTACCTTTCAGTGTTTTTTCTTAAATAACTTAGAAGCCATGGATCTTCAAGCCATAGTTCAGATCTGAATCCAAAGCCTCTCGTGGTCCATTATTACAGTGAGAGACAAACTTTAATAGATGCCCCCTGAGAGCAGAGATGTGTGCCAAACCGAACCCTAGCTGCACCACTTCCCTTGGTTTTCCTGGGGCTCTGTAGTTAAGCAGTAACTGTCCTCAGCTGCAATCTGACGGGCTCAGGAGGGCAGAAATCCTCCAAGAAAAGCTGATCACTTAGGACCTTCCCCATCTGCAAGAAAACTGCATGATCAATACTTCCCTGATTTGGCATCAAACTCCAAATTAATTCCTAATTTCAGGTGTATTAACCATTTCGCTTTGTCCCATCTGCAGTGAGGCCATAAATCTATGCTTAAAAGTATAATTGCTTTACCAACAATGATTTAGTTTTTAAAAAAATCACACCACAAAATCCTTCAATCAAATACCCGTAACCATTCAATCCTGAAAAATCATGGGGCTGGGAGGTGATAGTAACAGTGCAGTTCTTGTATATGTCTTCAAAATTGGGGTTCATGTTTTCAGACTTTCTTTTCCAGTAGCAGGAGCAAGAATCTTTGCTTTTTTCGAAAGCAAGTTGATTTGGATAAGGAAGAGCCCGATGGATCTCAGGGGGCTCACTGTATTGTGGTCACTGCTGACATTTCTGTACCCTGTAAGTGCAGCTCTGCTGCGTCAAGAATACTGGGTGCTGGAAGGATAAATAAATCAAAGATTTATTGTCTTTCCTCTATTGCTGCTGCATGCTGTGGATAACCTTAAAACATGTGGGTGTTGTTGGTTTTACCTTTGTCAAGACAGTAAAGTATTTCAGTACTGAATCCGAAATCTGAATTTAGAAAGGTTTTGTTTTAAAAGACTTCAAGTAAGGGTTGGGGAAGGGGCAGGAAGGCTTGTCCTTCATTTAAGAGAGACCTAAGGCAGCTGCGGGAATCTAGTGGGGAAAGCTGAGCAGCTAGTGCCTGGGGGACACCATGCACAACATCCAGGTCCTCATGCTTTGACCACAAAGAGCACACCTGCCTCCTGCCCAGTGCCACCGTGACCAGGCATAGCTCTTCATGCTTTTGCATTGCACTCCGTTCAGCCCTCATGGCCAAAGTTCAGCATCTTCTTCCCCTCGTGCCCATTGAGGAATGCCTGCCATTCCACATTTATGCATAAATTATTAGTAGATGATTTCGGTCTTCTGTTTAGAGTATTATGGAGGTTTTTCCACATGCTCAGTGGCAAGTTTTATTTACGGGACCATATGTTATTTTAAAACCTTTTCAGATTTTCTTTTCTTATTTTACATGTCTAAGAAACAGTGTGTGGGGAATCCTTAGGCTCCACAGAAACACTTCTTTTTTTCCAGATTATGTCTGCTATAAGCTTCTTTTGGGCCAAATGTAAACTGACAGCACTTCTTTAAAGCATGTTCTCAAACCCTCTTTGCACTTTTCAAGTAAAAATGGTTCATATATTTTTGGAAGATTGCGAACAATGGAATGTCAGATTTCAGTAACTGTTCTTAATATATGTAACCATTCAGCATACTGTAATTGGCTCAATCAAAAGTTATTTCCCTTCATAATACAAACAAGACCCAAAGGATGATTAAATAATTCTGAAATGTCAGTCTTTCAAGATTCAGATATGTTCTAATAACATTACAGGAATTCCAAAGGTCTCAATTTGGAAGTAACAATAATACCACCAAGCACAGACAAATTTTTAAGGCCAGAACTGATGGTGTGATTTGTTTCCTTAAATTCCATTTTGGACTAAATCTTCCTCTTTTCAGACTAAAATAACTCCAAAATATTGTATATCTAAACTTACAAGAAGGAAGTGCAGTCACTAGCTCCACATATACCTAACTGTATTTATACTTGAGCATTTCACGCTTAAGAGCATGACAAAATCCTCACAAAGGCTCCTTCGAGTTCTTTGACATTCCCTTCTGCATAAGCGAAGCTTTATTGCCTTTCCTCCTTTCCTACAAATATCACTACACTGGGTAATTCAGCTTAGAATGATTCATTAGACTTTTAAACCAAAAATAGATTGAATCAATACAGGTTATTACCATCCACGAACAATGATAATGCTCTATTCTATATAGCTGCCAAGAGTAGTATTTGTGTTACCTTTGCTGTTCTAACACCTCCTAAAATAAATTAAATGATTATATAGCTTTTTTGCTAGCATCTTGGAAGCATCATTGCAGTGCCTTGGCAGGGCTTGGGTCTGGTAGGTGGCAGATGAGAGGACTTTTCTTGCTTTGTGCTCAGCAGGATGCACAGTAGAGTTAAATATATTTATAAGTATATATAAATACCACTGAACAGAAGCAAGAGATAGCAGAAATCACAGTAAAGACAAAGGATTTGATTATTAACTCTTCCAAACACTGTCATACTACGACAAAGAGCAGAAATCAAATTGATGTCTCAACTGCATTTTTTGCACTAGAGCCAAGATTAGACTTTGGGTCAAAGCACACCTTACAAACAACCCCTTACACATGCAGGTATTTTCTTCCCAATACATACCTTCATCTCAAGCTACATGTTCAAACTGTGACTGCTGAGAGTACCTACTTATTTAATTGCATAAACAAAATAAACCCCCTAAAACTAAATAAGATTAGGAACACCCTAGCCTCCTTCCCAGGGCTGATTTATGTTTCTTCCTGAGATTTTTCTATTCTGGAATCTGATGGCAGAGATATTTAATGTTTAGATATTACTTCACAAACCCACACAGGACAAGGGGACAGGCTTGATTACAAACAACTTGTGATGGGTGACGAATTACTGCTCAGACATAGCCAACAAATGGTAATCCATTATATTGATGTAGCCTGATCAAGCCAGATCATATGCAATTAATTATGTATCAAAAGTGAGTAACTTGTGCAAAACTGGATTTTGGATAGTGGGAAGAGTAAGTGCTTCAAATAGCGGTCTCAACAAGATCAACATAGAATGAATATCTGTTCCTGTCTCGTTACTCTGCTGTGGGTAGCCCATAGCTCACTGGTATTGATGTTGAAACAACTGCAGCTGTGTGAGGGGTGTCTTACTGAACTCTGAGGTGTTATCTGGTCATTAGCCTGCTTAGCCATGGCCTCTAGCTTCAGTTACTAAAATGCAATCAGTCAGAAGGCTAGATTCCCCACTTTAAGCATATGAGTTTTGGTTAACTTATTAGCACATCTAGAAAATAACAGATACTCACAGTCACACCTTATGTAGACTAGTCAGAAAATTGTTAGGTGTTTATAATTTCATATTGCTTCAAAACTCAATTTTGGTGTTATATACAGACATCGCTAAATCAGCCTGAGTGACTGCTGGCCTCTGGATCCACCTGACCATCTACAGACACCACTCCTCACAAATGCCAAGGTGTCAATGCAAAGAGTGGTAGTGGGAGCACAGTGGTATTCAATCTTGGTCATCCGACTCTGTGCAAGACAAGACACAATAAATTGTGATCCTAGTATGCTATCTGTACCTACAAATCAGCAAATATTTTAGGTCTTTATACTCATGGACAGAAAGAGCTAAAACATGATCTCCATGGCTATGATATCAGCCAAACCTGATCAACATTTCGAGTGGTGCTTGGATGTTACTGATGATCTATTACATCTTGAAAGTAACATTGAAACCTGTATCAATCACCAGAAGTAAAAGCATTGGCCACTCTAAGGAGTAAGACTCTGAAGCTATTTGGCTACAGCAAAGAGTGAGCTCCAAATTCATTTTCTGTTGAAGTTGCTGGAAATGGGAGGAGCTGGGAGTGAGCAGCCTTGGCAAAATCTCTTAAACACAGGCTGCTGAGTGGCACCACACATTTACACACAGCTCAGGCTAGTACTATTTGTATTGCTACTCTAAATTGGAAGTTTCATTATTTTTATGTATTTTTTTGTGCTACCAGAAGACCTAGAAGCTCTTATGATGGATCAAGGCCCTGATGCAATTGACAAAACAAAAACTGTGCCATTGGCCAATGGATGCAGAAGAAAATTCATTTTGAGGAGTTAAATGATTTACTTTAAAACTCTGTTATTGTTGCCTTCCTTATAACACCACCACCTCATAACAACACCTTAGATGCCTGGGATAGTGTTATGATGAGAGCAAGCTAAAGTATATTTATAACAAGAATAGGTCAATGGTCCAGAGAGTAGTTTCCTATTATGGGAGGGATAAAATAACTCAAATCAATAAATCTCCAGATCATAAATGTAGCTACAGTCTGGGCAAGGTTGAGAAAATTATTAGCAGAGCCTCATGATGTCTGGATATTGTAGCTTGTAAATTTATACATACATATGTGTGTGGTTATGTACACGCTTGCTATTCATCCCCCACAGAATTCATTGAAATGCAAAGAGGAATGTGCATTCGGTGCTCCTTTCAGTTCTGGTTAAAAAAAATAAAGAAAGGAGGAAAAAAAAAAAGAGAGAGAAGAGAAGAGAGGGGAAGAGAAGAGGAGAGGAGAAAAGAGAAGAGAAGAGAAGAGAAGAGAAGAGAAGAGAAGAGAAGAGAAGAGAAGAGAAGAGAAGAGAAGAGAAGAGAAGAGAAGAGAAGAGAAGAGAAGAGAAGAGAAGAGAAGAGAAGAGAAGAGAAGAGAAAAAGGAAAGGGAAAAACAGCAATTCCCTGAGAATGCACAACTTTACTGTTTTTGCCTTTCCACTCAGCTATATGGTGCACTTTTTCATATAACTAACTGTACAGAGGCATGACAAAATGGCTGCTTGTACTAGCAAGAGATCTCTATACCCTGAGGTCCGCAAACTGTTGGGTCTTGTTTAAATATATATATTGCCTCCTCAACCATTTCCCTCACTTTCACCTTCACTGTGAGTTATCATCTCCTTTCATCATTTCCTAAATCTTATAAAAAGAAGGGGCTTCCTCTCTTCAAACTTCAGATATCTAAAGGTCTATTGTTTAGAGTCCTTTGTTATCTGCTGAGAGAAAGGGGAGCTGCAAGGAGTGTTTCATTCCAAGCATCTAAGATGATATTTTTGCCAGACTTGTCTTTTTTTTCCCTGTACTTATTAAACATGGAGCCTTAGACTTAGTCAATTATTAGTCACCTTCAATAATAGATTGATTAAATCTCAGACAGAGTTTAAATTGCAAAATAATTCTTTTTGCAAACTCACATAAGTATGTAAAACATAACTGAGGTAATACATTTGTGCTTTAGTTAACATTAATAGCTAGATGATTCCTGTCCATCTACTACTCAGCAATAGGGTGTTAGAGTGTAAAAGGAAAAAGTCTAATAGTCACAGATGATAAAGCACTTAAAAAAAAAAAAAAGTGTGTGAGTGAGCAGTGTTTTCGATGGGCTGTTTGATGTATTTTCTAGAGATGAGCTCAATCTCAGATTTGACTGAATTCAAATACTCACTAATTTGAGAAAAGTATGAGCCTTGTATTCAGATGTGAGCTTTGCCCCCCAGGCAGCTCCAACATTGAACTGATTAGGCTTTCAAAAGACATGACTGGTTAGGAAAGCTTTTAAAAAAATAAAGGAAAAACTCTGGAGAAAGTCATGACACTCTGATGTAGCTGGTGATTCCAGGACCATAGTCACCCATGTTTTTATTGATTTTGCTTTTGCTAACCCCATTATTTTGTTCCTCTCTGGTTTAGATTAAAAAGTTGTTCTGCAAGAGCAGAAATAATGATGCCTGGCTTCCTATGTATTTGTGTCTAACGTGCCCATGTATTCTTTCTGCTCTAATAGCTATCCTCATGTCCCTGTTCATCTCTCTGGTGTCCATTGCTGTATTTTCCATCGTACTCTATCAGCCAAAGATGACCTCCATACCTCTGCTAAATCTTCTCCACATGCTCATCCATCCAAAAATTACTGGGAAAGTAAAGAACAGGCAGATAGAGAAGCTTTTTTATTGGTTCTGCTGGTCTTGCTCCACAAAAACATCAAGGTATGGTAAAAAAATGATTGAGAAATGAAGACATTGGAGGCAGTATGTCATAAGCATGAAATATGTTATCCTGTTCAATGGATATTATTTGTAACATATATATCAAAAAATTAAAAAAAAAAAAAAGCAAAAACAGATCATTTAAAAGATCAATGATTTTTCAAAAGGCTTTAGGTATTTGTCCTAACAAACTGTTAGCAGTTATAAATAAGGAATGTGTTAAAGCTCTTGCCAATTATCCCAACCAATGTGAAACTCTGTATGAGCCTGGAGAGGCAAGAATTTCTCTAGCTGAGGCATTTAAAAGAACTAGGTTTAACAAGGATGTAGAAGAAAGTATGGAAAAGGAGCCAGAAAACTTATGAGTAAATGAAATACCTCAACGTTCAGAGCCTAAGTTGGTGTTTTTAGGAGCTGTCAGAAGATTTATTAAGTCTTTTAACTTTACTACATGCAACAGAGAAATTTAGAAATTATAGACCAAACCAGAGGCTATAGAGGACTCAGGAGAACCAGCAGGCTGCAGAAACGGCAAGGGCTGATCACTCAGTTCTCAGACAATCAGGGATTACTTTGGGGCAGCTGTGGGACTTCTCTAAATGGCAGTAATTATCTCATTTAAATGGTAGTATCCCAGAGATCCACTTCTGTCTGTTGAGACTATAGCAGTTTCAAAAAAGAGGTATAGGAAATAATAGTTTGTGACTTTGTTAAGATAGCTCTATGGCTTGGCATAGCATTTGTGGCAAGTAGAGAGCTATTCTGCTGGGAAAAAAAGTCTTTTACTATCAATGGGCACAAAATGTGTAGCTCTTCTGTCCTTAGCAGGGTGCTGTATGCACAAGAAACAAAAAGATGTTTCCTATTTTAAAGAAACATTAAAGTTTGAAAGGCCACTAAACCCACTAGGAAAGCCAGAAGATTAGAACTGCAGGAGACTGAAAAGCAAAGAGGACAGAGCTAAATGAAATGAAATGGATGTTAATCTACACAGAGAGAAGGGAAGGGAAGGGAAGGGAAGGGAAGGGAAGGGAAGGGAAGGGAAGGGAAGGGAAGGGAAGGGAAGGGAAGGGAAGGGAAGGGAAGGGAAGGGAAGGGAAGGGAAGGGAAGGGAAGGGAAGGGAAGGGAAAAGTAGATGTAGAAAAAGGGAAATGGATTTATGATAACTTACCAGTGATTCAAAAGGATCGTAAAAGCCCAATGGATTGGTAATGGCATCAACAATAGAAAGAATTAAATAGAAAAGGAATAATTAAAGTCTTACTGGAAATTTAAAAGAGAAGGAAGAGGTTCTGATGGAAGACCTTGGGACAAGAGGCTTATTCTTGGGAATCAATAGCACAGAGGAAAAGAAATACAGTCTTTTGGCTTTACTAGGAAAATCAAACTGAAGGTGGCAGCTATCCTGAACAGTGCATGGCACTTCCCACAGATTCACACTGAAGTGAGAGTGGCAGAAAGAAGGAAAAAAGGAAAAGCTCATAGTTAAGTGCTGTTTGGAACAGAAAGTTGTAGGACATTGAAATTAAACATACTGTCTTCTCACAGAGTGAAATCTCAATGAAGACAGTAAGAAAATGATGTAGTTGGCCAATCAATGGAGATGGAGCTGGTCAAGAAAAGATTATGCTATCCTTTCAGACGAAAGGGGTCGTGTCAGGTATGTTCTCCCAGAGTGGGGATGACATGCAAATGCCTTGATGCTGCCTTAGATGGGGTTGTAACCTCCTCCAGCACTCTCAGCAGGTGGCACAAATGAGCATGAGAGCCAAAATGGTGCAGATGGTCTTGAGCAGGCATCAAGGACCCCATGACCTGTCCTGTAAGTCAAGATCTGCTTCCAGCGCAGCAGCGCAGCCTATGAGGATGTTTGACCAAAATTTTGGGGGTAAAACTAACAATTATCCTTCCAGTAATCTAGTGAACTTAACCTTTTTATTAAAAAGTAATGTTAAATTCTCAGGGAAGCAACTGGTATTCAGTAAATTCAGTGGATTGTAGCAAGTTTGTAAAGATGTGAAAAGTTACTGAGTTTTTCCCTTCTACCACCATTTCCGAGCATTTCCTAGGCAGAAAGAGGCTCAAAACAGATACTTTGTTGGTTTTGGAAAGAAGCTATGTTATGCTGAGAGTGACTAGATTGTCTTTCCTCAGCATGGCTGAAACCATCGCCCTCCTCATCCCTTCCAGCCTGTCCTTCTCTGTTTTTTTGTTTATTTGTTTGTTTTGTGCACTGAAAATGGTAGCTGTGCACTGCTTTCTACACCACCTGCTTACAAAGTAGTATCTGATAGTGAACTTGATAGTACATTTAATGGACTAATGTGACAAGCAGGCATCATCCTACTGTGTTCATCTCATAGCTAAATCAACACCCTGCTTGGGAGTATAGGATTTCCCTAATGTGCCATGGAGTATTTTTCTCAGGCCATATGCCATAAAATGAAATGCAGCAGAGTATGTTTTATCATGGCATTTCAGGAGATATATCCCAAAGGATTATGCAGAAAAATCTTGCATGAGAGTGCATCAAGACAGTAAGTAAGAAAGTCAAAAGAATATTTTGCTTGTGAGCCTATGGAGCAATGCTTGCTGCCAAATTCCATTTTACAGAAGACTTTACATGTCTGCCTAAGTGATAAAATGGAACTCAAGCTACAGAAAGTACTTGATGACAGTTCTAACGTGATGGTGGAGGTAACTCATGGCTTTCTTCAAAAGAGAGATTTATGCCCTTCCGGACCTTGACCCTTCATGGCCAGCAATACTGACAAATAACATCACTGCTTCTCTTCCTGGTCTTCATTTGCCTTTACAAACCCAGGTACTTTCTGTGTTTCTTTGTATGGATCTGCTATCCATCTGCCAACTTTAAACTCCTTGCTGCTCACCCACTCTTGAAGCTGTCCAAAAATCCTGTGTGCCAGAGAATCACTGCAACATGCAGTGCAGCAGCCTGACCAAAAACCTGTGTCATACCTGGAGATCAAAACCACACACTATTTCCAAGGTCTCCCAAATACTGGAAGAGAGCTTAAAAAGGGGCATCCGGAAAATACTTCTTCCTTGATGCTATGGGAAGTGAGCAATACTCACTTCTTGCTTTTTTTGAAGTCCATAGTACAAATGTTCTTGAGACATGACATTGACATGCTCTAGAAATTGCCTAATATGCTCCTGCCACTGCACTATATGTTTTGGACTCAGCTATCCATGTCTAGGGGGCCAAATATTTGCATTATTTTGCATTTACATGCAGTGAAGGGACGTGGGGGGGCTAAAAACTGGTTTTGCTGCCAGATGATTACAGTATATTTAACAAAATCTGAGAAAAAAAATACAGCATAAAAGCCATTTCTCAGATAGGTGAGTGCAGTTACCATTCTTAAAAGTATCTGACAACTGTAGTAGTGTTTACATGTGTACCAAACAAAATTGTCACTCTATATGCCCTAAAATACTCATGTCATTTTTGACTTTTCATCAGAATATTTTGGATTCTTTAAAGACAATGTTGGAACCTCATGTATAGTTTTAAATCACAAGCAACAGCACATGAAATAGTACAGCTAACTGTGCATTAGCAGGAGAGATAGGTGGCCAGATAACCCACTATGTCCTCATAATAATGGAAAGAGTCATTCAGAAAGGTCCATGTGGTGCAAGTTTTTTGCTTGAGAGAGCCACCTTGTATGGACAGAAGATATTTTTCAAGGTGTGTCAAGTGCCTGCCAGTTCCAGTCCCAGTGCCCTATGGTCACTGACCACTGACCAGCTGTGAGCTCCACCTTGCTTAACCCTATATGTGTATGTGATATGTCTCCATCTCCTCAGATTTTATTTCACTCACCAATGGACAGCCACAGACTGAACACAGACGTTGCTGACAAGCTGCTTATGAGCGTTGTCCTCTTTCTCCAACCACTATTTGCAGCTGATGAAGAAGCTGCTATTGAAGTGGACCGAGTCCTGCTGCTGCTTGCCCTCTGTATGACCTAAAAACTCAAACCATGTTAGTAGCATCATATTGGGTTGTTGGAAAATAAGGTGACATTGTGCATCAGTGAGTAAATCCAAGTAAAAAATTAAAGCAGGTTTAATTCCACCTGTTTTCTACGCACTTATTAAAGCACTTTAATCTCCATTTTACTTAGGCTTTTAGTTAATTCAAAAGAAATCCTTCCCATTCTACCTGGTAAACTCTAAAGTCACATACCAGGGCTAGAGAAAGTTCAACAAAAGTCAGTCAAAATGTGGAAGAAGCGGGAATTTGGCATTATCTGTCAGAATTACTGGTTCTATCTATAGCGTACCATTGATAAATTAATATTTTACTGGTTATGTGGTAAGGTTTAGCGGCCTCAGTCAGAGCTATGCACTATTGTCCATAAAAATACAGAAATCTGTGTATACACATTATTCACATAAGTACAAACACAAAGACATGAAGTCTATTCTGAAAAGATCAAAAATAGTCAAAGCTCTCTGCTTTTCCACTCATCTTCATACATATGTTTTTATTAAAATCATGGCAAGGAAGAGTCTTCGAGGGAGAGAGAGGATAGGAGAAAGAAATCAGTAACCATCACTTACAGATCACAGAGCCTGGAGAAGTAAGCATGAAAAATTACTGAATCGGCTCTTGGGCACTTAAAACCAACAAATACTGAACCTTTTAGAGCAATTTAACTACCCAGATCATTATTTAGTAAAAAATATAGCCAAAGCGTGCATAATCAAAGAGTTCTCTAAATTGCATGGAGACAGCTTTATGGTATTTGGCTTATACATCAGAGCACTGGCCTGTCGCCTGTAGATGCATTTGAGACATTTGGCAAAATAAATAACAAATAATAAATACTGGAGCATTTGATGTAGGGTTTTATAAAACCTTGCTTCAAAATTAGTTCAGAATTGCCTGGGATAGGAAAGACAGCTTTCAAAATATTCGTGGAAGAATTCAAAAATATTTACAGTTCTTTGCTTTAAAACAACATCATCTGGAAAGGGAGAAACCTGGAAAGTGTTAATACCGCTCAGGCTGGATGCAGCTATGGTGTGGGTAAGGGCTCTGCATAGGAAGATGGCGGTCCCCAGGCTGTTGGCATGGTGGCTGTAGTAGTTAGTGATGCAGGAGAAGGCCAGAGGAGCTGGAGAGGGCTGCCAGAGCTCCTGTGGTAGAGATGTACCAGCTGAAAAATAAAACAAACGTGAGAATGAGCTATTAGAATGCCACTTCCAACATAGTCAGGCAGCTTACGGCAAAAATGGGCCTGTTTTGTAGAAGGAGAGATGCTATGGTCTCCTTGGATATGCACCCTGACTTGGTATGAGCATTTCTAGGGCTCCCCTGAAATGAGTGTGCTGCTTCAGAGGAGGGTAACAAAAGAGATAAAGGTAAAATTGAGATATGGTGGTTGTTTGCGCCTGAATTATGGGATTGCATGAGGTGGTCTGGAAGATGTGACAATATGATAGCAGGATTAAGGTACACCAAGGGCTATGGGAAGGGCAAAGGCCCAAAACTTGGTGGGAGGTTGAAAATAAGGACAGCTTTCCAACTGTGAAGTAGATAAACATATGAGGTAGTCTTGGAAAAAAAGTGATGGAGGTATCTGGGGGAGTGCTTGAACAAGAGAGGACAATGAGCAAAGTAATTTGTGGGAGACAAGGCACTGCAGGGGTGTCCCAGCACATCTCTCCTGCCCGTATTCTGTGCGCTAGGAACAGCAACCGCAGTCAGTAGGCAACACGTTGGAAAGGGGGAACAAGATATTTGTCTCTTCCCTCAAATGCTGTTGGAGACGACAGCTCAGACACATTTGGGTTCAACATTCTGATAACGCCGGCGTGCATCTGGAAAGGAGCAGAGAAGGTGCCGGTGCACATCGTGAGGCCGACATGTCCGCACACTGGCAGGAGCATGTGTGTATGTGTGCGGGGAGCCAGGGGAGGCGGATGTTCTGGCTTGTGTAAATTTGGCTGCATGCCTCATGCTCACACATGCAGATCATCGCAGCCTGATGCATAAATCCTCCTCTGCCTTATTTATAAATGTTTCCACTTAAGCAAATTCAAAAAAATATTTTTGAAGTTACAATCGTTTGCTATCTTTTCCATCTTCGGCCTTTTTTCTTTCTTTCTTTCTCTCTCTTTTTTTTTTTTTTTTTGGAGAAGAGGGGAAAGTGCAGGATGTTTAGCTGAAAATAAAACTGGGGAGAAGACAGAGAAAATAGAGAAGACACAGCACACCCAAGGCTTAGCGGGTCTTTGAGCACGCACATTTGTACTGGACAGCAGGCTCCAGAAGCAAGAACGGCATTGATCTGAGGGATCTGCCACCCTTTCTCATGACTGTGCTTAAGGCCAGGCTCTAAAAGAGGGTTCTAAAGGAGGAGCCCCCTGTCCATCCTTGCCCTCCCTGCTCTTCCACGTCCACTCAGGGAAATATCAGGCTGGACTGCTCTCAGAGCCAAACTTCACCTCCCCAGTCCCGTTTTGGCACTTGAGTGAGGAATGCAGCAGTGGTTTCTGCTCAGAGCCGGGTGCAGGGAGCCAGGCAGGGCTTGCAGCCTGCCCTGCGCTGAACATCGCGGGACTGTGCGTTCCGTGCAGGTTATTAAAGATTCTGCTTACTTTACAATGGTCTGTTAACAGCTCTAATGTCTTTAACATGTGCAGTCCATTGACTTTTAAGTAACATTTTATTGAAGTAACTGCCGTGGTTATTAGGCAGTAAGATTTACGCTTCATTTTCAGTCCTGAATCTGGAAATCTGGAAAAGAACAGAAAAGAAAAGAAGGAAAGGAAAAAAAAAAAAAAAAAAAAAAGGAGGAGAAGCTGAGGGATCCACCAAGAGACAAGGAAGGTGCAGTGTGGGGTGGTGGTCATGGTGCAGCCACCAGGCACTGTCTCCTGATTGGCAGGAGCCACACGGATCACGCAGCACTGCTGCACAGGGCACCATCTTCCTCAGTGCAGCCCAGCGTGAGCTGCTTGCTTTGCCCCTCTCAAGTATGAAATAATATTTGCAGATGTGAACTGAGGGAGAGGTTTGTGGCACGCTTACATCGCAGTGCAGTTTGCATTAAGGACCTGGCGCTTGACTTTTGCTCATTGAAGAATTAATGTAAATCTTAAACCTTCATAATACGTTGGCACCGGCGGTGAATGGGGCGTTCGAATGCAATGCTGCATGTTTCTACTGGCTTGATGTTTTAAAGTCTCACGTCTTGCATAAATCTCTTTTTAATGCGAAGTGAAACATTTAAAATAACTTGTTAAGCAATGACAGTCGGCAAATTTTTTTCAATCTGGAGTTTTACGGAGCACGTCTTTTCATTCCCCGCGTTGCTCCTGTCAGTTCTGTCCTTTCCCTGAGCCTCTGCTTTGGGCAGGGTGGTGCACCCAAAGCTGCGACCACTCTCCCAGAGCTCTGTGAAACCAGAGATAAGGGATTTTTGTACATTTATGGTAAAATGGGGATTGCAGCCACTGCCTGCTCTTGGCCTGCCTCGGTTCCTTTGTTTTCAGAGATGTAATCTCTTCTTTTTCATCCTATCACCCATGTCTGAACTGATGGAAGATGATTGTCTGTCATACTCCAGGCTTAAGTTACCAGCCTTTCAGCTGCACAGAGGCCTTGAGAAATGCACTAATACATTCACAACAGGAGGAAACTGCCAACAGAAACAGATCCTGAACTGGTTCCCAAACAGGATGACAAAAAAAGTCCACTCAGACCACACACAATCGCTCTGCTTTGCATGTGGGTCCCGTCGCATGCGCTCGCCTTGCCTGTGCTGTATAAACAGCCGACAACTGAACTCTGTACGTCGGTGCACAAGGACGGCTTCGATTTAGTGAAATATTGCATTTAACTCAGCACCTCCACATTTACTCTGGTAGAACTCTCTGGTTCTTGGGAAGATGTCCTGCGCCCTTTTGAAAACACCACTCTGGCCTTCTTTCAACAGAGCCCCCAAATTCCAGAGGCACCTGCACACACATTGCATTTCCTACAGCTCTTAGGAAATCTTTGATCTCAGCCTATTCTTATTTAGATTGCTGGGGCTGAAACAAAGCAAAAACAAAACAGCAACTATGTGCTGAAGCTATAGAATAAGCCCAAATCGTGCTCTTTAAGGCCATGATTAATCAGGCTGTTTACAAAAACCCAGCTTTGATGATGCCACGCGTGTAAGCCAGGCATGCACTGATCTGGAAGGAGAACTTTCCAGCACTGAAGGCATTCTTCAGGAGGTGAAATAAAAATCCTAGGAAAGCAAAGTCAGGTCTCTGTGCAAAGGGGCGATGAAATCCAAGTCACACAGGCACAAAGTGTAAAAGCCCAGGGCCCGACGTACCTGCAGAGCATCACTCTGTTTCAGACTAATTGTGAAAGCACTCTGTCATGTAACCTGTGAAGAAAAGTTTATGATGGGCTGAAAATGCCTGGCCGTTCTAAATTCCCAACCTAACATAAAGCCTCTACGGGGGACTTTTCCAACACTGGATAATAGCCTAGTCCAACACCTTTAATAAAATCAAGGTGACAGACCATGAAAACATTTGCTCCAGCACTATAAGCAAATCTGATACTGTTGCTGAAAGATGCCTCAAGGCATCTGCACAAGTCTTCAAGAGAAGTGGCGGCGCTGCCTGTGTGTGGGGGGGCTTCATCAGCAAACCAGAGCTCCTTACGGACAGTGGCTGGAACTTTGATATTTTAAACTGGCTGGGAACACAAAGAGCTGAGTTCAAACTCAGAGATTGTGGGGTAGAAATTGTCACTGAAAGGGAATTCTTTTCCCCAATTAAAATTCAAGTGTTTTTTAACGTTCCGTCATGTGAGAGATGTGGTTTCATAAATTAACGCTGGTAGAACATGAAGGAGTCCAAGGAATAAGCATGAAATTATTTCACACAGCGGTGTGCAGCTCGCACTTCATCAAACCTGGCTCTGAAAGAGTACGATATGCAACTTCACTGCTAAATGGGGAGGAGAGAAAAAGAAAGATGACTTGCTTTCGCTGTGTTCAAATGCTGTTTACCTTATAAGCAACAAGAGCTGGTTTTGTAAATCCCTGGACAGGAAGCTGGCAATAATGAACTATAAGCTGAATTCAGGATTTTTTGGGATGGAAGAGTTTTGTTTAGCTAAGCCTTCATTTTTGTGTCAAAATCTAAGTTGGATTTATTTCAAATAGCTTCTTTATTTTTCTACTTTCCCCCCCACCCCTCCACCCCCCCCAGTATAAGCACTCATAAAGCTTTTTTAGTTTTACCAGGAGTTTTCATGAAGATCTTTTCCTGATTATTTTCTTTCTATGTGACTTTGCTGCATGTCTGCCATCAGATATCGTCGCAGCTAGATCTGTGTTACGCAGTAGAGGTGAGACTGATGTGGCAAAATGTACAGTGAAGCATATGAAGTAGAATATTAAAAAAGAAACAAACTTCTAAAATCTGCTTTAATTTCAAGCCAATTAGCAGTCAGACTTGGGCTGATTTGTGAGTTGGAACTGCACGGGGTTATTCCTAGCTCCTAACGCAGCTACTTGCAGAAATCTGATAGTGGCGTGGTGTGGTTTAACAGAAAATCTCTAGGCAGGAGAGGACAGTGGGCTGTATGAGAAGGAGAAGAACTGCAGTTTTGCTTAGTCAAACCAACAATCTGTGCCTCCTTCTTTTTTCTTTCTGTGAGATAAACAATTTAAAACCATACAGTTCTTCAGAAGAAAAAACAAAGTGGTAATTTGGTATGCAAAGAGCTAGATGTGTAACATACCAAGCAGAGAGGGCTATGTAAAATGGCAGTGTAGAACAATCTTTCACATTTCATTATTCCACAATCTGTTGTTGAAGAAAGGGTGGAAAACAGAATTATTTAAAAAGATGTAAAACACAGCTGAACTCTGTCTCGAGACCACTACGAACTTAAAATTCAGCCATGTGTAACAAAGCCCCACAAGACCTATAAACTCCTTAACTCCCTCTTAATCAGTTTTTTTGGAAGTTTTAAGAACTTCTTAAGTCTTGGGCTGCTCCTTTGCGCAGAGATGATGTGTCCCAGAAAGAAGGTAAATTGCAGTAGGTACGCTTCCTAATCGGGAGAGAAATCCATCATGTGACACAACAGCATTTCCCGTCCATTTCAGTTTCTGGAAATCCCCTTTCTGCTCTTGGAGGACTTAAAGCAGTACAACGCACTCGCACAGGATTGGCTTTGCTGCGGTGAGGAACCATTGCACTAACAGATTGTCTTTCAGGTTTGGTTTTGCTGAAAATCACCTTCCTGCAGAAACCCCTGTGGTGTGTGGGACTTGCCCATAGCCCTCTGTGCCCAGCGTCCCAGTGCAGGGGGAGGTGAGATGGCACTGCCAGTAGTTTAGGCACTTTCATTGCCTTCTCTAGGTGGTGACAGGACAAGGGGGAATGGTTTCAAGCCAAAAGAGAGAGATTTAGGTTAGATGTCAGGGGGAATTTTTTTGCTGAGAGAGTGGTGAGGCACTGGCACAGCTGCCCAGAGAAGCTGTGGGTACCCCATATCTGGAGGCATTCAAGTCCAGGTTGGATGGCGCCCTGGGCAGCTGAGCTGGTGGGGGCAACCCTGCTGATAGCAGAGGGTGGGACTGGATGGGTTGCAAGGTCCCTTCCAACCCAAGCCATTCTGTGACTCCATGATTCTTCATCTCCACCTACTTGGAGCATGACCAGAGACTTTGCCACTGAGTTTTCCTGCTGTTGCCATGATATTATAGATGTGGATGGGGCTAAGGCACATTTCCTGCAGCCTAAACACGCCAAGCATTTATAGCTTACATATATTTAGATCATTTATATGTGGTGGGCACTGCTGCATTGTGCTGGACCTGATGCTCAGGCTTTGAGGCTTCAGGTATCCCAAGGCACTGCCAGAGGAGGAGCAGGTCTCTAACCCCATCCCTCCCGACACTAGTAAGGGACACACTCAACTGTAACTCTTCACACTTCCAAACCAGGAAGCATGATATGGCCTTGATATCGGAGAGGATGCAGATTTTGTTCTGCAGTTTTAATTTAAAACATTGTTTGAATCTCCTGTTCAAGCACTGTATGCCAGAAGTGGATGTGGCTCTTTTTACCCTCAGAGATACAGTTACCTCTAATCTTGCTTGGTTTTCTGAAAAGTGGGAAGATGAAAAGAAATGCAGCATTTTTATATGATGGAAAAGCAATTGAAGAGTCTGAGAAGCCATGGTTCCTCACTCACCTGGAGGAGGAGGCGTTTTGTTTTCCCCTTCCACTCCTTTGTGGCATTGGCCAGCACAGGGCCCTGCTCTGCACCTCGACTGTGAGAACAGGGAGCAGGGGGCCATCGGGGCTTTCATTAGTTTAATTTCTCAGTAAAATTTTATTCTGGATTGAAACAAGACTAGAATTTGTTCAGTCATTTTTCACATCTCCATTGCCTTGTTTCTTCTTTTGCTTAGCTTTGAAAGTACAGTACTGAAGCTGAGGTACGACGGGGTTGCTTTCTATCTCTCTACTTATTTATTTTTAACTTTCATTAGCCCGTTCTCATCCCTGTGATGTCGAATAGCAAACAGTTCAGCCCAGCGCACAGTGCAGACTGGGGGAAGAGAACAGGATAAAAACGACAGCTCTTTAACGTTTAGAAACACCTCGAGTCACACGCGCTCTTTCCAGTGTTTCTCCCATCCAGGCTGCCTGCAGATTCCAACATGTGACAAGCCTGGGGCTGGGAGCAGCTGAAAAGCCGTTCGTGCCTCCGTGCAGCCCCTGGCGCTGTGCACGGCAGCAGCTCCGCGGACATCAGAGCAGAGCTGGTGTTCAGAGCTCCCACATACACACACGTACAGCGTCCTGTGAAATTCAGGATGAGACTTCACAGTCCTTAGCAAAAATATGTGTTGGGAATCCTACCAGAAGACTGCTTATGTAGGTGCAGGCGTGTGGGCTAGAGGGGCAGCTCATCAAATCCTACCTCTCTGTTCGTAACCACTTTATTTTGCCGTGTACTTAAGAAAAGAAAAGGAATAAAATGGAATGGAAATCTTCTTTCAGTTTGGGGGCGTTTCTATCAGATGTATTACTGCTTTTGAAAGTCATGTTACCAGTAAAAATGTTGCTTTCAAACAATTGTGTTTCAATAGTGAAAGGCGTAGCACAATATATTTTAAATGATGGATTTGCCAAATGATTTACTCTTTTCCTCAACAACACGCCATGATCTATGTCCTTAAAACAGTAAATGACATCCCCTTTATTCGTTTTTAAAGAAAACCACACAGCCACATAAAGAGGATTTACTCCACAGTTACACTGCGACAAATGATCTGAGGAACAGCTTTTTAGACCTAGCAGAGATTAGGTTTAACTTTAAGGCAAGTACTGTTTTCGCTGTAATCACTGTTAAAAGGAAAAAAAAAAAAAAAAAGATAAAAAATAAAAAATAAAAAATAAAGGCACTGTCCAAGATTAAATAAGTGCACCTAAATAAAATTCTTGATGCAATAATATTAAAAAATAAAAAAGAAGGAGGTTAAAATGAAATAGAAAACTCGCCTGCTAGTGTTGGTCGGTAACTGCCTGGAGCCAAAGGGAGACTTTACTTCCACGCTCAGAGTCAGGACAGAGCTGCCGAGGGAGGCACTGGGAGCTGGGGAAAGCCAGACCGTGGCATGAGCTTGCTTTAAGACTCTGCATAATCTCAGTTCCCATCACCAAGCACTAAAAGTGACACTGAATTTCATTTTACTGTTTTTAAATGATAATTCTAGAGAAAAACTAGTGTGTATTTTCTCTCTCTCTCTCTCTCTCTTTTTTTTTTTTTTTATATATAAGGAAATATACATTAAAACTGCACGTATTTTGTGGAGGTCTACTTTTGCTCGCACAACTCAGCGTTTACAAGGGAAAAAGTCATGATAATATGAAGATTGCCCTTTATTTTCTAGTACCTGGGGCTTAGATCAATGGATGCAAATCACAACGTCAGGGCAGTGCCAACCAAATGGCTCTGCAAAATCATTTTTGTAAGTAGTTTCTAGCGTCGCTTATTTTTACCAGCCTGACATACCAGAACCTTCCCGCCAAAAAAAAAAGAAGCAACAAAAATGACATCAAGCAGCTTCGTGAAAGATGGATGAACTTATATCAAATAAATCCAGCGCAATAGCTCAGGTATTTCTCTCAAAGTTGGGGTTGAAAAGACGTTACTTTCTGGAAGATCTCTGGGAACGTCGGAGCGCCAGAGAAACGCGGGTAGAGCCGCTCTTCCCTCAGCTCACCGCTGCGGCCATGCGGTGGCAGCCTCGGGCATCTGTTCGCCCGGCAGCTGCGGCCCGCAGCTAGAAAGAGATACCCCGCTCCTGCGAATGTCGCTCAGCTGATATTTCCCACTGGAGACAGTGAGGGACTTTTGCTTGTAAAACTGCTCAGCAGAGTGCCCTTTCTTATATATATTGACAGCTCCCTTTAAAAGACAAAAAGCGAGAGGTAAGAGCGACGTAGGCAAAGCATTCAAAAACCAAAGAGAAGTTACATCTGTCGATCACGAATCTGTACTGATACAGTGCCTTCATACTCCATTGCAGTTTCATAGAACACTGACCAAAATATTTGTGTAAATTGCATGAATTCCCTCTCCCCTGCCTGCTTCCTTTTTTATTTTTCTATTTCCACGTCTTTTGCTTTCCTTTGTTTATTTGTTTCTTTCCAGAATATTCCAGTTCAGTCCCAAGCTACAAGCAGACTCGCAGCCTTTAGCTTTATGCGCCCTGTCCCAACCCTGTGCAGTTCCAAAGCATTCCGTGTGATAAATCTGTTACTACTCTGTTTATCTCAGTGTTAGATTCCTGATGAAAAAAAAAATCACAGAATTTAACAAAAGCAACAAAAAAATACAGGATTTCTCTTTGGTCTTTAAACATTATGAGGAATGATTCCTATTTTCCATTAGATCTTAAACACAGAGAGAAAGTAGCTATTTTTTAATTGAATCTGCTCATGGTGTGCTTATGATAGGACCTGAATGCGTGTCACTCCAGCAAGATCTTTCTCTCCCGACCGATAGTTTCACTCTTTTTCATTTTTTACCAGGCAAACTGCCTCTGTTCATCTTTCCATCTGTGCAACTTCTCTGTAACTGTCTCTGTCTTATCGTCATGTTCTTCTCCCAGGTACCTTCTCCCTTTATCTACCATTATGATATTCTAGGTCTGTTGGGACCTATACTGAACATGCCTTAGCTAAGTCATATACACGTATAATTCCTTGAATTCCATTTCTGTATTCTTTTAAGAGATCCTACTGTAATTCCTTGAATTCTCACCAACGCTCACTGGGGCAAATAAACAAAGGCAGTTACCTTTATCAGTGTATGACCAGTTTCTGGCTTGCTTAAATCCACATCCTTGTTTCTACGCATCAAAAAAAAAAAAAAAAAAAAAAAAAAAAAAAAAAAAAAAAAAAGGTTAAATAACCTTAATTTGCTCAGAACTACACTGAGCATTCCTTCTCCCTACCCTAATTCAGTACGAGCTGATTTAAACCATCCTCTGACTTTTTTTTTTTGCTTATGGTGCATCACTCAGTTTCCATTCCGCGTGACAATAATCATATCCAAAAGAAAAAGAATTAAATAAACATGACATTTCGTGACACACTGTATCAGATGCTTTCCTAAATTAAGAGAAACCACCCACAGCTTGGGAACCCCTGCTAGGCACATCACCCCCTTCTTCCTTTGAAGTCGGGAAGATGGACTTGGAGCCATGGTAGAATTAACACAACTCCCAGCCTGTCCTTGGTTCTAGGGTGGGCATTTCGTGTTTTTCCCTACACCTTCATTTGTTAAAGCAAACTCCTTTGAGGAGTGTGTGTACATCTGGTACCACCGCATGGCCAAATTATGAGTTACTGGTGTTGGGATCTGCCTGTGGCTAGGCATAGGCCAACACTCCCTCCAAGGCCTGCTGGAGTCAGTGGCAATCACCACCACCATTTCCCTCAGTGAGGGAAAATACCATGGAAGAGGTCACTACTCAACAGTGCTGGAGTGGTCAAAGTGGGGGAACCAGCTCATCCTAGCGGCCAGGGAAGGGAAGGAGCCCCAGTCCCCACCTTGGTGATGCCAGAGCACTGACTGAAGGGAGCTCCGTGCTACACTGTGTCTCGCATGCGTGCGGCTCCTCCGGCTCTGTACTTCCAGTAATTCAATCAGGACAGTCACGTCGTAGCCATGTGGAGTCAGTTACCGAGTCACAGTGAATTACTGAGGAAAGGATTTCATAATTAAAAAGGACAATAAAACAAAGAGCTTTCCACAACAGTGGAGTCCAGAATTGTAATGATGACATATGAGAAACAAGAAAACAATTACATTTGGGCTTGGTTTAAGGCCGGGCAGCACCTCTCTGGAGGAGAGCCTGGTCCTGTTTCCCCCAGAAGCCCACAGAGGGTCAGGAGAGAGTGAAAAGGAAAGAAGTGAGAAAGGGAAGTCGTAAAGAAGATGTCCGCTCCTGTAGATAGACAGGAAAAGAGTTTAACTGGGACAATCAGATGAAAAACAGCCCCAGACTATCAGCTGAGGAGTTCAGAGAGGAGGAGAGGCATACACGTTTAAGAAAAAAACATGTCAGTGAGGAGACATGAGGAAAAATAATTTTAGCAGTGAACATTGCTATCACTGCAAGCCTTCTCCTGGTCTCAGTGCCCTGGCCCATAGCACCCTATAGGCGAATATTTCAGGTACTGTCCAACTTCTTGTGCTACGCCTGTCTCTGTGCTAACCAAAAGCCTATGTGCCAGCTGGCTTCAAGGCACTGAACCAAACAACTTTCCTGGCAGGGTGAACAACAACAGCAAAAATTGTTAACAGGATTGGATTTAAGCTGTCCTGCAATGATTTACTTTCTGCCTTTTCTCCAGATTGCCACATAGTCAGACTTTTCCTGAGGGAACCAGGCCGTCACCAATTCCTCCTTGATTTGTCCTATCTGGGCATATGTGGTTGTTGGTGACGATGTTATCTGGCTGCTTTGCATGTGATACCCCTTTTTTGATTTCCAGTACATTAGAAGAGTCCTTGTTTGAAATGCAAAGCTTTGGCTGTTTTAAGATCCCTATGTGTCATTTATATGGTCAGCTGCTGCCTGGAACAGGATAGCTGGGATAGTTTTCACCTTTAGAAGCTATCTGAACTTCCATACGCAGTGGAGGACACGGTGTTACACAGATTAGGAGACCCACGTGTTCCCTCTGTCTTTGATAATGATGAGGAAGGCAAGGCCCCTCAGTTCTGTCTTCCAAAATACTCAGTAAAGTTATTTTTGTAAAATATTCTGAACTTCTACAAGTGAAAAACATTAATGGATAATTGTTATTGTGGTGCCCCTGAGAAGTCATGAGGTGCATATACTTACACTTTATGCTACAAAGAAATGTTGATTTTATATGGCAACATCTGTTTTCTCCTTTATTTCCTGGATTAAATGAAAGCCCTCAGCTGAAATCCAAATGTGGAATTAATCCTCTCTTTTGAGATGAAAAAGAGGTGAGTTGTCTCCCTGTCTGGCTATTAGTCAACTAGGCAAAAGGAGTCATTTGCTTTATCTCATGATTCACCTGCTGCAGAATTCCTCACAGGCAGGAAGGTCTTCTTCGTACTGTGAGACTGCCCTAACAAGTCTAAGAGTTAACCTGCCAACGCAGGATGTAACAGAAAGAGGTGATCTCTGTGAAGTGCTGCTAAAAAGTTCAGAGATGACTTTACACCTACCACAGTGAGACAGGAAGATGACTGAGATCAGCACTCCATTATTTCAGCTGAAGAAAGGCCACAAGTTTCAGAATGACATCAGTTTGCCATGTTGAGCTGAAGCATTTTCAGAACTGGTGCATTCAGATGAGTACTGTGCTCTGCTTCGGTGGTTTGCTTATTGGTGAAGTATCACTAATATCACATGAGTGAATAGTTAGTCATTGCTTGTTACCTTCTGCATTTCACAATAATATCACTTTGGTGATGGTCTTTCTCTTGCAGTCCATTCTGACCAGGTTCCATGTAAAAGTGAAACAATTTTTCCTATGTCTTACCGTCTTTGGGTACAGAAGCATATAATGTCAGGCAAAAGTCAAAACGTGTAAACATGACATGTTTTTGCCTGTGTAAACATATTAATGAATTACCAAGATGGCTTTTCTTCTGTAGTGTCACTGGTAGAGGAAGCCAAAGTGAAACATTGGCAGTCTAAAGCAAATCTCACTTTGAAACCATCAGTCAGGCCTGGCATGCACAAAAGAAAGCCCAGCTTCACATGTCTCAGTGAACCTTTTCAAAGGCAGATGAGGTCCACTCTTTTTCAATAAAGCACAAAACCGAGGAAGATCTAACTGGTAAGCCCTGTTGTTGATGGCTATCCACCTGTGGATGCTTCAGTTTGGTGAAATTAATGATATATTTTCCTAACTTACTGGGACATTATTTAGAAAATTCGTTGTATGAAAAGATATTATATCCATTTCCCTGACCACCTGATGCAAGAATTCAGGTTGATTCTTATGCTTTGAGCTGCTACCACACCTTAACAATCGATAGTAATTACCTGCTTTATAGTTCCTTTTCCAGATGCTCTGTGAAACAATGCAGTACCTTTAAATTTAGTTTTTAATATCCGGTAATTCTAACATCTGAGTGAGAAAAAGTGTATAGCAACATACATTTTTTCTCCTTGATCTCATGGGCAAGCATTGTCTGAGGACTCCGAAGCATTTGACAATGCATCCTCTCCTGGATCAAAGAAAACTCACATCTGCCTCTCAGCTTGGTATGGTCATTTAAAACATCCCCTCCCTCCCCCGGCTCCAAAAAACAACTCTAACACAAAACCCATGCACAGAACTTGCTAGAGTTTGTACAAATTATTATTATTTTTTGTTGTTGGCATTTAAAGTAAGCTTCACTGAACTGAATGCAAATATTTGAAATCTCTCTCCTGGGTAATAGCAGCACAATGGGACTGGAAAGGGAATAGCGCACACCTGGATATACAAACTCCCCCAATCAAAGGGTTAAAAACAAGGGATCGTTTGTTCTGAAGGGACACAAAAAACACATTCACCAAACAGCTGCTGTACAACTTGAAACAAAAGCTTATTAAGTGGTAAGTTTTAATGCAAAAAATGGGAGGGAGGGGGTACCAAACATCTCTGATCTCTGCATACCTTACCAGCCTTAAATCCGCATTCTCCTTGCGCCAGTAACAGCTCAAGAACTCAGTTTGCCTCCTTGTGCCTGACAAGTTTGCATCACTCTTTCAAATAACCACAGCTGACAAACAGCACCAGAATTGAATTATGTCAGCTTGCGCTTGCCGCTCCCCCATTCTTCATTAGAGATAGAAGGATATTAGTGCTTGGTTTGTGACCACTGTAGTTAAACACCTTAAAGCCTATAAGTAAACTTCCCTGTAAATCAAAAAGGCAGAGAGTTTTCTCATTTCATCAAGTGTAGTTTTACTGTCTGCTGTCACCACAGCTGTCAGCAGGATGCTTAACTGCTCTAATTGTCTGAGGGCTCATTCCCTCACCCTAACTAATTGTTTAGATCTGCTAATCTGCATCCGTCATCTGTGAAGGGACTGAGGCTGTTCTCATCTCTCAGTTTATAGGAACCAGCTATAGCAAGTCCGTAACAAGATCTGCAGGGTTTACCTTCTGCCCTGTGGTGAGACGGTTGCTTGCAATGGGGTGAGTGATGTGTCGTGAGCTAGTGAGGATAAGAATAAAATCTTTTGGAGATGGTAAATCACAGCAGTCACCCAAACTGTGGCTTGCTGAGAAACAGTAGCATGGGAAATGGCTGCAGCCCTGCAAGGTCAAACCCAAGAAGGACTGTAGAGAGGCACTGCCTCAAAACTTAGTGTAACTGAGCTTCTAAGTAGATCTGAGTCTATTTGCCATGTGTATATGTTTCTTTTTAATATTAGGTATGAAAAATTAATGACGTGAGTATACATTGCATCTGTGTAACAAATCCTCTTTTAAAATACCCCATGGTATTTCAAAGGACTTTCATCTCAACTTATTTATACAAGTTTCATACAGTGTGTAGCACTTCATTCAGTCAAATGTTTATCAGAACTCATTTATTTAAAGATCTCTTTGTACATGGATTATCTGCATATGGAATACCATCATTTTGGGGGTTTAAGATTCCCTAGGATTTTCTGGTCATTCTGTTTAAATTCCCCTTGGGTTTGCCAAATATTTCTTGTAATTAATTATGGCTTGAAATTATCTAGATTCTATAAATAGGATTCTGGCTTAAGTAAGGACCAGCTCTCAGTCAGCAAATTGCAGGTTGCTTCTGTTACCAGTCACAAGTTACTGGAATCACAGAAAGATTGGGTTGTTTTTATTTGTTGTTGCTTTTGTGACTGTAGCTTAGTGTCAGGATTTATTTACATCTATGAAACCTACCCGTGGACTTGTCAATGTGCCTGATGGTTAACAAACCCCTGTTCTTCATATAGCCTTATTATACTGCATGGAACTTAATGTAAAATACATTTTGCATATTTTCTCTGGATAATTGCCAAGTCATGCCATTTCTCTTGTTTTATCCTTTCTCTCCTCCGCTCTTTTCTGCTGTTGCTTCTCCTCACCCCTTCCTCCCCCCAGCCAGGTGCCACAGCTCCTTGCTGCATATGCTGAGCCTTGCTGGAGCAGTCGTGTGTAGCCATCACAGCTCTGCTGCTGGCTGCAGGGTGCCAGCTACCAGCTACATGGATGGGAAGGTTCCTGCCGTAGTGAGGAAACACAAGAGTTATTTAAGATCTGTAGCTATTGGTACCCTGCATTTCCTTTGGCTAAGTATGGGAAATCGGAAGTTTGGCTCCAAGGAGCTCACACATTAGGATGTGTAGATATGGTGAAGATATAGACATGTAGATATGTGAAAAGGGTGCTGATAGTTTGTAAACACAGAACTGCTGGATTTCTTCGAAGGATTAATGCTTAACTTGGAAAAATAGGCAGACAGTAGGAGGAGTTAAAAAATAACTTTCCTGTTTTACACATGGGGAATATAAATAGTGAAATCCTGTACTTATAACTCTTAAAAAATTAGGGTAATTCTTTAAAGTTAGTCAGTTAAAACATTTCTCTGTAGACAATTAAAACAGATAGGGTTTGCTATGTTCAGTTATAAAGTGGAAAAGATGATGTTGGGAATATTGTCTCCTGATCTCCGCACTTCAGCTAAATTCCTGAAATATGATGGGATGACTTTTGCCCGTAGAGATTAACTGAATTAGTCTCACACAGGAAATCCATGGCAGAGCCAGGAAGCAAGTTTACTGCAGAGCCTTACTTCTAAGACAGGACCCCATAAAATCAGTAGCCGTACACAGCCAGGAGATGACCCGTCCTCTCCTTGTTTCTCTATAGAGTTTTATTTTCAGAGGAAGTGATTATAACCCAGTCTGTAAGACCTCATTCCTCATTTTGTAAATGTTCAAATCTTAATAAGAGCACAATTATGAGAAAGGAGGTTTTAAATTAACCAAGTATGTGCCAAATAGATGAAGGAATCTTTGAAGTGATCCCACCTTTGATTTATATACTGACTAAACCTTGAGTTTCAATCTAGATTTCCTCAGCAAATCTCTTAAATCAAAAGTTTCATTGCACTGCAGTACAGGAATTAATCTGACTGTGAGACTAAGGGAAAAATATTGTACCACAGAACAGTAAACTGCTGTAAGCCTGAAGTTACACTCAAGCTAAAGAAAACCATGCTTTGTGTTATTAGTATGATAGGGCTTTAGCCAGCCCACAGCTTCCTCCTGACTCTTGGACTGTACTCCTATGCTCTGGGAGGTTTCTGATCTGGGGCAAATGTTTTCTGAATTGTGTCCTCTCTTCAGGGCTGGAGTCTCAAACTCCAACCAGGGAGGACAGAGCAGCACTTCAGGTTGAACTTATTCAAATATTATTGGTATATTATGTTTCATAATTACTTTGGATCTTCCTTTGCACTGTAGTAGAGATGTATTTTGGCTCTACAGTAATACAGCCCTGACACCTCGTTTGTAAAAGTTCTTAGAGAGTTATGAGGTAGCCTTTGGTCTTTTTTCTTCATGAACGAACCCAATTTAGCAGAGAATTTAAACAAGTGCATCTCTCTTCAACAAAATACATTGGGCAGTGGGTCAAAAGCAGTGAGCCTGGAATTGACGACTGTAGACTGATAAGCTCCATTTGAGCCTCTGCAACTGGCTCAGGGGGAGTGCACTGAGTTTGAGCTCCTTCTGACAGGGAAAGGACCTGTGCCCTACTCTTCACTTGATTGGCAGAGTGCCCTGACCGCTAGGGTAGCGGGCAAAGCATGATCAGTGCTGTCTGAAGAATGGGCCAGAAGGAACACCACAGGAGTGAATTACACTCCTAAATCAAGGTGTTTAAGTCCAGGTGGGATGGGGCCCTGGGCAATCTGATCTAGTACTCGATCTAATGGCTAGCAACTCTGACTGGCAGAGTGGTTAGAACCTGGTGACCTTTGAGGCCCCTTCCAACCTAAGCCATTCTTTGATCCAACCAAAAATTTCCAAGCTTAAATCTTAGGTATGTTCATCCCAGGATACAGAGAAGACTTCAGATACGACTGCTCTTCTGGAGATCTCAGTATGTTGTGAGTGTCTCCAGCTCTTCTTGTTTATTAAACTCTTATTTCTATATTTGCCCTGTGAAGTCTTCTTCCAGAGCTGAGCTCTCCAGTCTCTCACTGGATCTGATGCTCTGATATCTCAGGCACCTATGAGCAAAACAATGACGATAACATTCACAAAGCAGAATGAGATGAAGACAACCACATAGGAGTCAAAGACTTGTATCATTCAGAAAGTAAATGAAGTAATTTTAAATTAACTATTAAAGTTTCTCCAACTAATGTAGCTAGTCAGTAAGTCTTGCAAAAGGTATTTAATGATTAATTGCACTAGTCTTTACAGTAGTAAATGGCAAGAATTTATACAGTTCATATGAGTAGACCATGACACTGAAAATTTTAAAAGAACATTATAAAATGAAAAGGTCTATGTTTAAGAATTAGGAAAACCAACTTACTTGCTTCCATCAGATCCAAGATGAGCTGAGGAAAGATGCAGGATTATTTGTGGGACATATGCTAAAGGATGCTATGTTCAATGAGCCGTAAGTCCTACTGAGGCTCATATAGGAGAGGGATGGAAGCAGAGGAGAGGCAGGTGAGTGTAGGGGAGCAGGGGGAAGGAAGGCTTTGTGGGAAATCCCAACCAACCAGGGGCAATCTCACTGATGTATATGTGTTAAGATATCTAGCTGTAAATGTCCTTGTTCATTGCAGCGGTGTTAGACAAGTTGACCTTTAAAGGTCCCCTCAGGCTCAAAAGAGTCTTTGATTCTATGATCTAAAGAGCAGTTGAACAATTCAGAAACAGAGCAGAAAGTGTCCAGACAGGGTTGTGCTGCTAAACTTGGCATGAATGGTACCTGCTTTTCCTCGGTAGTTCGAGTGGCCATGTGAAGAAATTGCAGGGAAGGGAAGGAATCAACAGGGACTGGCACCCCTTGGGGAAAAATAAAATGAAATAAAGGATGAGTATTATAGCTGCACAGCCTTCCATCCACTGTCAAAATGAAAAATTGTTTTGTGCCATTCACTAACATGAATGATTGATTATCAGAGGGCTGGAGCACCTCTCCTATGAAGAAAGACTGAGGAAACTGGGCTTGTTTAGCTTAGAGAAGAGAAGGCTCCGGGTGGACCTCACTGTGGCCTTCCAATACTTGAAGACAGCATATAAACAGGAGGGAGAGCAGCTGTTTATGAGGGTGGATAGTGATAGGACAAGGGGGAATGGTCTTAAACTGAGACAGGGGAAGTTTATGTTAGACATTAGGAGGAAGTTTTTCACACAGAGGGTGGTGACGCACTGGAACAGGTTGCCCAAGGAGGCTGTGGATGCCCCATCCCTGGAGGCATTCAAGGCCAGGCTGGATGTGGCTCTGGGCAGCCTGGTCTGGAGGTTGGCGACCGTGAACATAGCGGGGGTTGAAACTCGATGATCATTGTGGTCCTTTTCAACCCAGGCCATTCTATGATGCTATGATTCTATTATTCTATGAATAAATGCTGAAGATATTGAAAGAGCATAGTAATCTCTCTGGATTATGCTGCTGCACCACCAAGAAGTCCAGCTTCTCTCTGTTTTAATAAATTCTGCCCTCCCGTGAGCAGAGTGTCTCTCAAAGACGCTGTTTCTCTCAGAACTGCCTAAATGCAGTTGGATTTCTTTTCAAGTCTTCTCATGTGCCATCTCCTGTCTTCCAAACTGGTCAGTGTCCTCAGTTATTGTTACTGTGGGAAAAGCTATATAAGAAAACTGAGATGCATAAGAAAAACAAAACATTTGGAAGATGTGGTGGCTGGGGCAGTTGTGACATGCTAAGTGCTTAAGGCTAGGGGGCAGCTTTTTATTCTCAACTCCTTTGTGCAGTAGCTTCTGTTACCTTACACACTGTTTGTGTGCTATTAATGCTACATACATTTCTGAGATGAATGAATGTTTTTATACAGTGTTTATTCTTTCTTAACTTGTAAGTCCCTGGATATAAGTTTTCATGACAAATGAGAACATGCTCAAATGACACAAAAGCAGGATTTTCTTTAAAAAGTATTTGCACACATTTCCTTATGTTTTAGTATCAGCAAGTATATGATTGATTACAGGACTGTTTTAGGTGGTTTATTTTCCCATGTGCAAATTTAGAGTTATTAATTGTAATGTACTTAAGGGTCACAGAAGAGAAGGGGAGAACCTCAGCTACATAAGCCAATAATACCTGTGGAAGCTGCAGGCTCGAGTTGCTCTTGCAGCTCTGGTGTCTGTGATGGCTCCTGTTTGAGGAGTCAAGAATAACAGTCTCCAATTTGAAATATATGGGAAATTCTGAAGTTCTCTGGACACAACTCAGTTGTTTAAAAGATAAAAATAAGAATAAAAAGTTGAAATTCCAGAAGCTTCAACGCTCTTACCTCCAACACAGGGACTACTGCTCTAGAGGAGGTAGTGGCTGCAGGAGAGGAAAGGAGAGGAGCTGCAGGAGTGGTTGCTTCTTTGCCAGTGATGCTGTGTACAGCACCTAACCCTGATGAGGTGGTACCTGTGGAGCTGGGTGGTGGTCACGCTTTCAAACTGTGGCTCCCTCAACTTCAGTAAAGGATGAAACCTATGGCCTCTTCCTTGGTGGGCTTCATCATCAGTAGAGATTAATAAGATTTACACCAGGCTGCTTTCTTATTTTGGCCTAGTTTGGTTTCTTTCTGAGAAGCAAAACAAGCTGCTGGTGGAAAGCTAACTGGCCCCAACTCAGAACAGCGTGCACTGGCCTTGCTTAAATCCCCCCAGTTCCCCAACCCATGGATGCTGGATACAGTGGGCTGTCGCTGTCCTCAGCAGACCTGATGCTTTCTACAGAGACAATTGACTTCATCGCAGATCTGAGTCCCAGTGTGTTCTTACATGATTGGTGTCCAGGTCTGTGTCTGCCCTAGCAGTTTATTTCTTAATACATTAGTGGCATAACTCTGTGTAAATAAACAAAGCCTTAGTTTCCTGGGAAAAATGATGCTTACATAGCACTTACAGTTCTCAAAGAACTTCTGTTCAATCTCCACACTAATGTGGTTTCACAAGAAGACTGAGATTATTTTATTGCCCCAGGATGCCAGGAAATTTTCATTTGACTTCCTCAGATCTTTAGGATAAAAGTGGGACAGTAAAGAAAAGAATTCCCTTTGCTGTCTTAGATTTCTGTTCTTCAGGAAAATATGTTATGTTTTCTAAGATCTGATATTCTGTAGTTTATTTTTAACTTAGTGACAGTATTATTTTACCTTTTTTTTTTTTTTCCCACAGAGGAATATCTTGCCCTCTGCTGCTTCCTGCTTCCAGCCTTTTTTATAGGCTTCTCTTTCTGTGGAGAGTGTAGATAATGCTTTTCACACTTCACTGGTTTTAGTCATTATCTGTTTCCTGGCTCTGTGGAAAACAAAGGAGCCAATAACCCCCCAAATGTAGAAAAATATGGCTATCATTAATAAGCAGCCAAATAATCAAGACACAAATGCCAGTTTGCTGGAGGCCTGTGGAAGATTTGGTGTTGGTGAAAATGCTATGCCACAGCATGCTGTTAGCTAATAAGAGGTGTTATCATAGTGAGGAAACACACATCTTTGAAAAACAAAACCCCAAAGAAACAAAGCAAATCTAGACCTGGCATTTTAACCCAACATTACGTTTCAAGACCAAATCCTTCCAGAAGGTTTCTTCTCCTGTTCTGCCCAAACAAGGTCTGACAGGACAGAGAGAGCTAGGCATACCTGATTGCAGCCAGAGTCATCTCAGCATCGTGGGAGCATTTATGGTATTTTCTGTGGGAATAAAAGGGAGTGGAAAACTGCTTTTCTCATGCCTCTCCCTGCTCCTCCATCCCTAGAGGATGCTCCTTTTTATCACAAAGAGTAGAGGCAGCAGGTGCACAAAATAGCTCGAGCATTTCCATCAGAAGGGTGATGAAGGTATGGTGGGGCATCATTTATCAGCTCAGGCCATTTTAAGGTAATATTCCATTGCTGATGTGATGTAGTCTTGGAGAAGCCGTCTCCCAGGCTTGACAGTGTTAAGTTCAGAAAAAAAACTTCACACCATTAAAATAGGGTGTGTATTTTGTAGGTGGCTTGGGACAAAGGACAAGATACTGAACTTTAAAAAAAGTGTTTGAAATTTGGTTATAGATTACGGTGATCTGGGATATCACTTTTAGAATCCTTATAGGTTACCACCATGTAAAACACCTTTTTATTTTCTTCTACTAAACTGTACTAATACAAAGTTATTGTCTCAAGAGTACTAACTCTTGAGTCAGCAATTATTGGTGCAAGTCACCACTGAGAAATGCACAAAAGCAATGTGTATGAGGTTAGCAGAAGTCAGGACTCTCCCTAACTTGCTTCCCAGTTAAGATCTATTGGCCATTGTCCCCATCAGGACTGGAGTTAGCGCAGTGAGGTGCATTTCCAACAGTCCTGCTCACGGGCTCCAGACCAAGGCTTTCAATTTTATACAGCCAAAAGGACTTGCAGGTCACTTTTTTTTTTTTACAAAAACAGTTTTGTTGACTTAAACATTCTCCTGCAGCCATGCTTTGCTCCTATGTGGTCACTTACCTTGTGTTACAGCCCCAAGCAGAATAAATGATGAATAGCTCGGAAGAGAAATGCTCTGTTGCCTGTGATGTGCTGGAGCCTCACCATGTGGCTGCTGTGATGGCACAGAGAGGCAGGCAAAATCTCTGGGACACAAACCTGTCTTTCTTGCTGCATTTTCCTTTTATTTCAAACATCCATGTCTGTTAACACAGTAAGACTCTGAGCTGATGCCTGGTCTTTTGCTAAGATGTGATCTTTGCTTAGATGCTATCTAAGATAGCAAGATCTTGGGTCAGAGGAAGGGGATAGGATGGCCTTTATGTGTCATTCACATTTTTTTCTTGAATTATCTTGTTTGGATTTTGTTTTTCTCCATTTTTTACTGTCTCTTTTCTTGAAATGTCTGGTGGATTAATTACAGACAAAAACTGAACTGTAATACTAAAAATTCTGTCTCTGTTTTCACAAACCTTCTGATGACTAAGTTGCACATGAAATGAAAATCCCAACTTTTACCCTCATAATAACGGATCTGAAATCCATGTCAGGCACTAACTCTTTCAGATTTGATTCCTCCAAACACCCCTCATTTGTGTACAGAAACGTCTGGATCATCTCCTGTCTCCATCCAGATTTAGTAGCAGTGTGCTGCGGTGGGACCTCTCACTGTAATACTGAGCCTTCCTGAACATACTCTCCTCTATTGATTTCACTGAAATCTCATTATAAGTTATTTTCATTCCTCCCTTTCTAAGAAAAGTTAGCAGTGTATTTATTTGGTATTGCTGAAGGGGCTCTACACTGAAAACTTTGGCAGTAAGACTGATAGACCCTAATATATTACTTAACAAACTCTTTAAAGATAGCATTACTTTTCAAAGGAATAGCCTTCTTCCAAGCAGCATCTTTTTGCCCAGCCATCTTATTATACAAACAAGTCTGTGGCTTTGAAATGGAAATAATTTCTTCTAAACAGACACATTAGGATTTCCATGGGGCCCATAAGATCCTTATGAAGGAGTTGAGCTCAGCATCTTGCTTTTCTCAAGTGCTGAATTATGCTCTGATCTGGGTTTGCTTCCTTATTTTAGTTTTTTGTTTATTTGTTTGATTTTTACTTAAACAGTGAGAAGACCCAGAGCATTTCACATGTAAAAATGTAAGAGGTATAAAGTAGATACAGCAAAAAGTAGAGAAAAATCTTCTCGTAATGCTATCGGTTAACTATTTGGGACTTGAAACAAAATGTCATCATTAAATTTTGTGATCTTAAGGTGACAGACAAAAGATCTCTCCTACACTAGAGGAACTTCCATCAGAGGAGGCTAAAGCCTTACTCGGGTTATGGTATTAAGTATTACATCACTTTCTCATGTTAACGTTTATTCAGACATATGTTCTTTTCTTTCAAATCTTGTCAGACTTCTTATTCCGTTTTTATAAGACAGCCTTGACTCTGCACTAAACCATGCCACTAACACGTTACTTAATCTAACTGGCACATTGTAAAATTTTACACATGCGCTCATCCAGATAATTACACAATTAATTTTCACTTAGTACAGCTGAAACGGGGATAATGAAATTTCCACTGGTGTACTGTTACGTCCGGGGGTCAGGGGTCAGCTTCCTGTTTGGATAAGGGTGAGTTTAAAGAGGATTTCTGACAGTCTCCTTACTTCAGCTGAGTCTGAAAACATTGCAATGGAATTTCAATTTACAGCTAAGTTCGATGGAAGGAGCAGATGTTGGGAGTGTGCCACCGCCATCCTGGGAGTGCTTTCTATGCAGGTGTAGTCAAAAGTCCATGTCCTCCCTCCCACTCTTTATATGAACACTGCGATAAACCGACGTGATATTAATTTCTGCACCGGTCTGTAGATGCTCAAAACTTTGCAGAATGATCCCCAACCTGAGCAACCGTGGAAAGTTTTACTTTGTTGTATTTATTTATTTATTTTGCATCTTCAAAGAAGTCTTCTACATAGACCATGAAAAAGGAGCTCTTCCCCAGGCCTGTGTGGTGTGGAAGACCACACAATAAAGGAGAAAAAACTGAGGCAAACTCCCTCATCTTTGACAAGATCTCTGTTTTGGCACCAAGACATACAGTGGCATATGGAACCAACAGTGCTTTTGCGTTAAAATGCAGACTACATAACCTTGAATCTATAGTCTTTCTGATGGTTTATTTTCTAGGTTGGAATAAATCAAATGCACTGCTTGAAATTCCATGCAGTGTACTTGTTGTCACACCCTTTATTCTGTCTACAGTTGTCTCCAGCCTTGCAGGGGACAGACCTGCAGAGCTTTGCTTTCTGATCCTGGTCATTCCCAGACAGCTCACCTTCGCTGGGAATGTAAATGGAGCAGGTGCCAAACCTTCCATGTAAACCCACGGCCAAATGGAGTGTGATTGCAGGTCTAGAACTCTCTTGGACCAGTCTGTCCTTGATTTGCAGTGATACACTGGACCACTTTTTCTGACCCAAGTTAGAAAGCCACAGGACTGCAGCTGTTCCCTCTAGCAGGGTGCCCACAGTGCATCAGCAGAGGTGGCTCTGGCCAGGCTGGAGTAACTCACCCTGCCTTGGTGCCAACAAAGTCCTTCTGCCTCGGAGCTGAACAAAGGCAATGCCAACATCTCCACTGGTGTCATAGGCTAAAGGATTGGGTCCTCAGAGCAGAACGCATTGTCAGCTAGCAATAGAGATTGTGTCAGAGCACACCTATTGTAAACAACATCTTCTTGTGATACATATTTCTGTGGTGCCACTGGGCCTTGATCAGAGGCTGGGACTTCACCATCCTAGAACAATGTGGAACAATTACTTGCAGAAGAGACAAATGTTTGCATTGTCAATGATTTTGTGTATTTCTTCTTTCTCCTTCTGTTCAGCTTCTTCTGTACTTTTTATAGCATACAGATGAGAAAGCATTAGCACTTGTTATCATAGGCCTTGTTTCTCCATTCTCTCCTTTCATTCTCTTTTAATCTCTGTCAAGTTTTTCTAAACTCATTTAGAAGTCCTGCTTTATTCAGAACTTTAGGTTTCATGCTGTTTTCCTCTATTTCAGTCTCTTTGATGCCTTAAACATACTTCGCATGTTTTTAAGGCATCAAAGTGTCTTAAATTATATGCTCTCCTTCCTCAAGTAGCTAAAGATGTGACTAATAAAATCCGTCCTCTGTAGACCACACCTTATGTTATCAGTGTCCCGAGACCAGCTTCAGACACCTGGAGCTGCAGATGGATGCACTATATAACCCTCACCATCAGGGTCTACGCATTTACAAAGAAAGGTGGAAACCCTCCAACACAGATATTTCAAAAGAATAACAATTCCCCTTTACTGACCCATAGGGGAAAAAAAAAAATACACGTGAATTCGGTTTGCTAAAGATCCGTAGGCAGTCTTTGCACCTCCTTTCAACATCAAGGGTTATCCTGACAGCAAAGGGCACATCTAGGTTTTACAAAGGAAAGAGATGATATACTGTGCTGCAGACATTGCTGTTGGTATTTCTGTCTCAGAAGTCAAAGCACCAGGGACAGCCGTCTGCATGACATTAGTTGTGTGACATTGCATATGCATGTGTACCCTCAAACAACAGCAATACCTTTATTATTACAAGTTCAGTGTTATTATTAAACTTGGTTGTATTACTACCTCAAAAAGCTATTCCTAGTCCAGTAGGTGAATGCAAAAAATACACCATGGGTAAAAAATGTGTACAGTAAGGAAGAATACAAAAATGCTTTTTCACTTTGAAATTTGACCAGCTGTAGTAACACCACCACCTTTGTTACAACAATGATTATCTTCAAGAAGTAGAGTTGGCTTTGCTTTGCTGGCATTAGAAATAGTATTTGTTTGCTTTTTTTTCCAGGAAATGTGGTAACATCAAACTAAAATTATACAAGACTAAATCATTAATATACTTCTGATAATATTGTTTTTTTCTTCCCTATTAAGCAACATCTTTCCTATTCTCATTAGGCATTTTTTTTAAATGCTGTAGTGGCAGTCACCATATATAACTGTAGAAAACTGCAGAGCTGCCTGCAAGAATTTTTGCATTGAATGCAGGGAGTGAGTGAGCCCTGGCCAGCTGCTGCTGCTCAACAATGCAGTGGGATTGCCTATGGAAAGGCAGCCAAAAGAATCGTGGAATCATAGAATGGTTTGGGTTGGAAGGGACTTTTAAGACCATCTCTTTCCGACCCCCTGCTATAGGCAGGGACACTGCCCTCTAGACCAGGTTGCTCACAGCCCCATCCAGCCTGGCCTTGAATGCCTCCATGGAGGGGGCATCCACAGCCTCTCTGGACAACCTGCTCCAGTGTCTCACCACCTCCACAGTAAATAATTTCTTCCTAATATCTAGTCTAAATCTGCCCTCTTCCAGTTTAAAGCCATTTCCTTTCATTCTGTCGCTGCATGTCTTTATAAAAAGTCTTAGCTTTCCTGTAGGATTCATACACCTTCTATTTGAGTTCTCAGAGTCACTGTCATCATAAATTTTCAGTTTGATAAACAGTATTTTGTCTTACTGTTTAACAAGTTTGCTTGTATAACTGCTGTCTGCAAACTGATGCAAAGGAAAGGGTCATTTCCATTTTAATTCAATGTACAATGCCTGCCCAGCCATCTCTCTTTTGCCTCCCATTTTCTGCTGCATGGAACGGGTAGTGTGAAGCCACTGCAATCTGCAGCAAATGGACACTCAGCCACCTTTTTAGTTTAAAACACTCAGTTAATAGAGAAAGACAGGTTGGACAGAGAGTGAACTGTTCACTCTCAAGACAAGTAGCTAAAAAAAGGAGAGAACTGTCCTCTGGAGTCTACTGTCAATTAAAGCCCCAGCTTAGAGTCCCAGTTATTCCCACACATAGCTAAACATAGATGGCTGACTTGCAGTGAGAAATATCCCCCTGTTATGAGCCTATTGTTTTTATTTAAATCTTATCTTTTGAGTTTTACTAGCTTCTCCCCATGGTGCAGGCAGGCAGGCAGAATCCTTAAAGCCTCTGCAGAGATTCTGTCTGCATTCCCACTTCAGCAAATGATCTTTTGTTTAAAGCTGCCACACCACACACATTGTTTTAAAAGGCAAAATGGGCTACTGCTTTTCTACCATTTGTGCAGCAGGTATCCCATCCTTCTGAGGACTCTAACATTTCTTGCTTTCAGGACAGAGGTCCTGTGCACAGCTGCAGGTTAATGGTTTCGGTAACAAATTGCCATCTATTTTAACAGGTGCTCCTCCTGTTGCTCTTTTCCTCCAGAGTCCGTTGCCTCCTTCAGCCTGTTAGAATATGTGATGGTGAAGGTACGGTGTCTTGCTAGGCAGGCTGTGCAGTGGAGACAATTTCTGTGATCACAGTAAAAAGAGTAGCTGCACATTTACTGAGACTGCTTCACTCACCGCAAATTGCCTGTGTTTGTTTATGTCTCCCTTTTTGGTTAAAAATACATCTTTCTTATTTCTTTTCTCTAGCTTGCCCAGATTTTTAAGTCTGTTATTTCTGGCATTCTGATGTCTCCTTATTTCTCTCTAGTTCCGCCCCCCCTTCCCCCTTCTCCTGTTCTGGAAAGCTGGAGGTGCTTTCCTCTTTTCCCTTTAGCCTGGCAGTCCTGAAGCAGCTCTATGTGTGAAATCCTCTCAAATCTTATTGATGACATCCATGTTGGCAGCTTCAATTCCCTTCCAAAGCCTAGGAGAAGCTTTGACTTGCTTTCTGGTATATTTAAGAAACCAGTTAGGTAACAAAATTCACATTTACTGTCTGCAGGCAGTTATGGATTATGTTGTGGCATTTAGCCAGTGTCTGCCACGAAAGGGTAGAACAAATCTTGTTTTCTGGTGGGGTGTCGTTGCAAGAGATCCCTGTGCTCTTCAGACCTGTGTTTTTCTGCTGGGGAGAGTGAAGAAGGTGGAATATAGCAGCAGGAAGTGAGTGAGATAACATCACCGAAGGACTCCACAAAAATCTCAGCATCCAGTTGCAGAATAGCATATCTCCCTGCAACATCAAGAAAAATTACGGGGGGGTTATTGCGCTTCTCCTTAGTGCATTATCCAGTGCTGTTAAATTGTTAGTGCATCAAATGCTTAAAATACAAAAGAGGGGAGATTTACATTGGATAAAAGGAAGGAGTTTTTTATGATGAGGGTAGTGAGGCACTGGAACAGGTTGCTCAGAGATGTGGTGGATGCCCTGTCCCTGGAAACACTCAAGGTCAGGCTGGACGGGGCTCTGAGCAACCTGATTTAGCTGTAGGTGTCCCTGACCAGATGATCTTTAATGGTCACTTCGAACTCAAACAATTCTATGGTTCTATCACTGTATTTTTATTTTTTGTGTGTGCTTTCTGACTTATTAGTCTAAGGAATGACCACAGTGTATTTTTGATGTTGTGGTAGATTTTTCCCCTCCTTACTTAAACAAATTTCTGTTAGGAGAAGAAGAATACAAGACCTTTCTGTCCTTCCTCCACAAGCAAAGCTTCCACTATGCACATCTCAATTTCACTCACAGTTTTTGTTATATCCTGACAGCTGGATGAAGAGTTTTTTGGTTTGTTTGTTTGTTTGTTTTTTGAGGAATTTTGGCTGAACAAAGCATTGATGTTCCTATGTGCTGTTGTCTACAGGAGGTGCTTTCATTACACTGCACATCTTGAAGACACGTCGGTGGGATCGTTGGCACCCACACATCCCTGATCCAGACTGATCTCTGGGGAGCACAGAGCTGCTGTGCCACATGTTCAGGAAAGCCAGGTAAGCTGGCCACAAAGGCTGTAGATGTACCACAGGCCAACAAGACTCCTTGTCTTGTAACAGGCATCTACTGTTTGCTACAGCTGACTGCAACTAATTGGCATTGTCCCTAACCCAGGCAATCTGCAAAAGCCTAGAAATGATAGTTTAGTGCTAATTGTTAGTTCAGGGGGAGCAGGTAAGCTCATGGAAAAGAGCATCACTGAGTGATATAGAGGGGACATTAAATCACCACCAGCCCATTGAGATCAGTGCAACTGAAGGAGGGTGATGGGACTGAGAGGACAAATTCTCATAGATGCATGCTCTGTTCTCACGAGCCTTATATTCTTTTCTAGACTTTCCCTTTTGGGTAGCATCAGAGACAGTCTGCTGGATCTGACGGACATTTGATTTCATGTAGTACAGCCAACTGATTTCTCAAAAGAATGGTACAAATAATATCCTGCTATGGTGCTTCTGAGATACATCAGTACATTTTTATGCTACTTTTGAGCATAAGCTTTTCATTTAATACAGTAACAGATCCAAAAATGAGTTTACTTTGAACAGGCAAGTGCAAGTTTCCTCCTGCTGCAGAGGAAGTGTATTGGGGAGAAAAAAAAAAACCTGCAAGATAATCTGAACAATTGTTCTTGAAAGATGCAAATATTTTTCTGAACCATAATTGGATTTTCATGTCCCAACTTAGTCAGTTAATATGTTTGCCATAAGACTGTGGGATACTTTGATTCTAAATTAACACCTTTAGCTTTACTTAGTGAGAAAAACTGGTCATTATACCCAAGTAATTTACAAACAATATTATTATATGAAAAAAAGCCAAGTTAATGTAATCTGGCATTTATGACTTCCACAACATCAGCTGCTAAAGTAAGAAAACAACAAAAATACCCTTTATATTCGGAAAAAAAAAATCTTAAACTAATAAGCATGTTCCTAATATTAAAATCAAGTCAGAGATTCTATTCACTTTCATTATGTATAATTTATGACACTTGGATGTAGTTTAATAAGGTCATAAAAATGCCAGTTGTGGTATCTCATAATACTTTTTATAAACTGGTTTTACAGTCTACCCTTTGTTCCAAAGTTCAAAGTGACAATTGAAATGCACAGGTTGCCCAGGGGTTCAGACTTTTTGCTGGAAGTACTGACTGGTGAATACCTTAATTTCTAATATATCTATTTTTTTTTTCAAAATCTTGGTAATTGTGGGGAACATTCCTTTCCTCCAGATGTGCCAAAGCTGATATTTTTCAATTTAAAGAAAAATATCAAGAATTCGGTAAAAGGAACACATTTTATTGCTGTACACTTTTTTTTTTTTTTAGATGAAATGAAAACTGTGCAACGTTTATTCCTAAGCAGGTCAAAGTCAGACAATACTTCTAAGTGCTGTTACAATAGTGGCATTATATTGTCCCTTGTCAGCTTTCAATTACTTCATCCACCTAGCTGATCACTGACTTATTTCCTGGCTTAGGTAAATAGGGCTTTTGGTGCACTTCCCTTAAGTCATTTCAGAGAAGATAAATTAAATAATGATTGCAATTTAATATTGTGATAGTGCTAAAATATTTCCTTCAAGCTTCAAGTTTGACCACAAGTTTCCAATAATATACTTTTTTTCACTTGCTCGCTCAAACCTGAGGTTTTATTAAATTCTACAGCTGCAGCCAGTATTTATGTTTTCATCTAGCAAATTGGACATTTTAAATAATAAAGAGCATGAAGTTATATATAAAAACAGATAACACTTGCAATTCATTTAAGGTGGAAACTTTATTTAAAATTAATCAAATTCCGCACAATATGGCACAGAGGCCCAAATTCTTAGCTCATTATACTGGAGTAAATCTGGGGAAAATCCATTGACTTCACTGCCGTTACTCCAGGATCTCAGCCAAATATTCAGACCTCAGCTGGGCATGTATTCCTAAGGGCTGTGGAACTCAGTGCGCACCAGTTCTCCAGTGTACATAAGTTGGTCTCTACGGGGGTATGTCTGGCTGATTTCCAACAGATGAGTGAAGTTTCACAGAATCACAGAGATCATCCAATCCAGCTCCCCGCTAAAGCAGGTTCGCTACAGGAGGCTGCACAGGAAAGCGTCCAGGTGGGTCTTGAGTATCTCCAGAGAAGGAGATTTCATATACCCTCTCTGGGCAGCCTGTTCCAGTGCTCTTCCACCCTCACAGTAAAGAAGTTTTTCCTCAGGTTCAGAGGGAACTTCCTGATTTGCATTTTGTGCCCATTACCACTTGTTCTGTCCCTAGGCACCACCAAAAAGAGCTGTGCCCCACCCGCTTGACTCGTGCCTCTTAGATAATTATAAGCATTGATAAGATTCCCTCTTAGTCGTCCCTTCTCCAACTCCAAACTTTCTTGGTTGACTGGGAATCAGGGTCCAGGCGGCCCATTCTTATAATTAGAGCAGTATTTGTGAAGTTCTCAGTCCTACAGGTATCGTGGTTGGTCTCCTGCAGGACTGAGGGAGGATGGAACAGGAGGTAATAGCCTGGACCACAGCTGCAGAGACAAGTACAGGAGCAATACTCTTCCCTACAGATAGGCACAGTCCTCCTTTGACCTTGCACTTTGAAGGTTCACCTGTATGTTCTCTTTAGGAGAACAAACTAATAAACAATAGAGTATATAGTGTATACTGTCTGGAGATAAATGAGATATGGAATCCTCATTTTTCACTTTAAAATATCTGTTCCCATCCACCATTATTTATACCTTTTCCTGCCATGTGTACAGTGAAGCATGTCACTGCTACTTTGGAGGAGCAGAGTTCTGCATGGAGCACGTCTCCACATGAAGGAACTGTTTGAGGAATCATAATAGACCCATGTTGAGAAATTCCTCCTGCTTCCCTTCTACTAGCTCCACAGCATCCTCTCTTTGCTGTTATGATAGCTGTGCTTGCTGTTTTGGCCCCGTGTCGTAATTTCTGTCAGCTTTGTTTCAGATGTCGGCAATAGTTTTCCAAGAGGGGAATACCCAAAAAGAGCTTTCAAGACTGCGCCCAAAAGAAATACCTAAGCACAGATATGGTGAGTAAACTAGCTCAGGTGGAGAACAGAATTTTTTTGTAGAGAAAGTCCATGAAATTTCTAGGGAGACAGATTACCATCAGTCATGTTCTTTAGCCATGCTTGAGGATAAAGCATCATCCTTACGTGGTGGCACTGTGCAAGCTCAGCAGTGGGCTCTCCCTGCTATTAAAAGCCTGCAGTGTTCATGGACAGGTCAGAGGTGGACAAGGAAAGGGTTATGGGCAGTGGCAGAGCAGCAGCAGCTTGGATTTGGAGGGTTGAGCTAGGAAAGAACATAAAGCACTACTTAGGCCTTCCCCTTTCAGGCATCAGGTGCTGTACTTTCCCACTGGGAAATTCACCCTAGAGGAGCTCTTTGGCAATTTGAACACAAAGTCTTTCAGTTTTGTCCGTAGGTCTATCGGCAATTTTAGAAGTGGAGAATAAATAAATAAATAATGGAAAAAATAATAATAAAAAAAAAGAAGAGCTTATCCTGGGAAAATAACACCAACAACTTACAGCTGATCTGATTTTTCTCCTTCCCACTGTCCTGCAGGAAATTCTGACCTCATGTTTATTTTCCTTTCTTTAAGATGCTAACTTGAAAAACAAAAAGAAAAGGAATCCCATTTGGAGCCAAGCTGAAGCCACACAGGAACAACTCAGCAATACATAATGCAAAGGATTCCAGTGGATTTGCAAGCAGGAGGATGAAATAAGACAGAAAACAGTAGAGAGAATTCTGGTATTTCCATGGATATTGATCTTTTATTCATGCTACTGCTAATGTAAGTTAAGATTTAAGTGTGTTGGGCCAAGTTCATCCCTGGTATATTGTAAGCATCTACCAGAACAAATTTTGAAGCTATTTCCATGTATGATACTCAGAGTGTACGTGGAAGCACCGTGTGTGAAGGTGGACTTCACTAGATTGATGGAGCCTTGAGCTGATTGAACGACAGCAGAGGAGGGGAGCTGGATGTTGCCTTTGTGAGCACAGCCACCATCGCTGGGGTGGAAAGTTCAGGTCCGCCTCCCTGCGCTCCCCTCCAGAGCTTTGGGAATGCTGTGTTCTGCACAGGGGTCAGGACGCCTGCAGAGAAGTAGCAGTGGTAGCAGGGAAGCCAAGACAGTAGACTTCCTCTCCCTAAGAAAACAGAATTATATTTGTGGGTATGGGAGTTGGCAGTTACTCCAAGGGAGGGCATCTCCCTCTTCTTGACACTGGGAAGTCATCTGCTTGGGCAGACAGACAGCATGGCCTAACCCTACAGTGAATGAGCACCATTTTAGTCTGTAGATAACATTCACGTGGTTTATTCTATGTGAAAAAAATATATATTTGCTAAACTGTGAGAGAAACAAGAAAGGCAGCTGGACTCCAGGGCAGATTTTCATTCATCTGACAAACAAAGAGGAGCTATGCATTCATAAACTAACTCTGTACTATCATTTCCAGGAAGTCCTTTGGGAAGATTCAGCGTTTTGCAGCCAAAGACTCATGATCAGCAAAGCATCTGGGCTCCTAACTCCTCATTTAATTGTATGAATTCCAACTGAAATCAGTGGGGAGATTAAACAGGAGTTGGGAGATTCAATACTCTGCTGAGTTCTGGCCACCAATATCAGTGCACTGCTTAACTCATAAACTATATTTACAATTTTTGCTCATATTCATCCACTGACACGTTTCAGGTGCTTATAGATGCTTCTAATAGTGTGCCGTAAATCACTGTAAAGAACTGAAATACAATTTTTAGAGTTCAAATGGGAATACTCAATAGATGTGACTGTTTGCAGGATCAGGACCTATTTTCCAGAACAGGTGCTTAAATGAAATGATGAAGTCATTATAGTTGAGGAACTTAATACAGAGAAATAGCTCACATTATTCTAGTACCTATAGGGCTCTGGCATAAATGCCTAAATTAAAAATTTGAGAACTTATTAGGGGGGAGGATTAGATTTGGCATTTCAATTGGAGAGGATTTTGTGGATGTGGGGAAAAAAAATAACTTCTTTTTTTGTGCATGTAGAAGAATTTTTTACCACCTGGAAAAGTTGCATGGTTTTGACATCACTTCCAGTTTTTTTCTGCTTTTGAATTTGCTCCCTTTCTATGCCACAAGCCTCCTTAGTGCTACAAAAATCAGTTTGCTCTCAGAACATGCATGTGTTCAGGAAAGTACAAAATGTCTATCGGAAAGGCAGTATAGTGCACTCTTTGTGGTCAGAGTGTGGGAAACTCCATTTAGCTCATTTTCATGACAGAAGCACTGAACCACATTAACACAGAAGGAAGATGTAGAAAACGTTTAATGGTACTGGAACGCTTTGTTTATTCTTAGCTAAGCCTACACGGCTTCCAAATGAGCCCACTATGCAGTGTGACTACATAAGGTTAACTGCTGGGTACATTAAGCAAAATACTCTCTCTTAGATGCTTGTTTAAGTCATCATTTCTGACCATTTATCAGACTTAATGTGCTACAGCAGACTGCAGGTCACAATGTGTCATTTCCAAAAGAACTTTGACTTTTCCCTTTCCAGGGTCAGGAACCGGTAATGTTTAGCTGAAATCACTGCCCTGCACTTCATAGCTTCCAGTGAGGCTTTGGAGAGTTGCTCTTGCTAGACCAGAGTGCTGGTTCCAAGTATTCAGTACTAAAATTGGAGGACACTGTTTAAGTACATATAGACAGCTGTGTTTCAATCTAGCTGCAGAATATCCCACTTCATTTTTGAGATCATGAGAGATACAGGATGACTGATTTCCCAAAATGATAGTGGGATATGTTAGATAAAAATGCCAAAAACAAGCACCCTCACTTGACAAAGGTTATTTGTATGGAATTCAAGAAAAACTGTGTATTTGGGGGTACAATTTTTAACATGCCAGGTGAGTATTTCTTCTATTCCTTAGTTCCAGTTAAAACAATGTGGCTACTTATCCAATGAATTCTGTGGCTAAGTGAATTTGCAACAAAAAAAAAATGTGCTTGATGCCTTTACTCTCCTTTTTAATCTAGAAAATATGTGGAATTTTCAGATCTATATGCTTTCTTCAGGTTGGTCTCACGTTGATGGAGATGCAACAAAGATAAAACAGAGGTAAACAGATGCTTTCTATTGTCTTCTATTTCATCTTTATGTTCTGAGCTGTAGTCTGTTCTCAGCTGCATTTGTGGCTTCAAAATAGACAAATTAAGAGGAGTGGCTATATTAAAAACATAAACCAGGGATTTAATATGGCATGCTCCGAGTATCGTGCCACACTCTTTTCCTGTGTATCAGTCCCTTACTCACATCCTACATGGATTCATAAATATTGTAGGTGAAGGCGGCACCACAGCATCTATTGTCTGGCACTTCTTATTTTAAGATTCTGCTTTCAGCTGCTAATAGTTTTACCAGGCCTCAGCCATTCAGGAATGATTCTGTTTTGTGCTCAAGTATCTCCTTGTTATTTAATAGATCTTTGGAAAAGTTTCAGATGTTTGGATGGGTGTTTCTAAGACATCTGGGGCAAATATTTTGCTTTCTGTGGGCTAAAAAAATTCTTCAAATAGTTCATGGACAAGCAGTGCGTATTTGTGCACTGAGGAAGAAGCCCAAGATCTGCATTAGAGATGTGCCTTTCACCAGTCCTGTGACAATCCGCCTCAATTGTGGGATGTCTTAGGTACCTCCTGCTGAGCAGGATCCTCCCTGCTTCATGAAGGTGGAGGGAGGTAGCTGGGGAGCAGAGTGGAAAGTGGTGAGAACGTCATGTTATGGGTGCTGGGAAAATAGCTTCATCCTCGTTTCTCAGTCCTTGAGTTGGCAAAATGAGAGATTGACACAAAGTACTTAAGAAGGAAGGAATATTCTAATATTCTGTCCCTTATGCAAGGTAGCCTGCATTAAAGAAGCCCTAGGAGACACTCTACAAAGGTTGTGGAAGTAAAGAAGTACTTCCAGTACTTCCAGGAAGTAAAGAAGATAGGCAAATCTGTCGCAAAGTGAGGTAGGAATCCTGTCAGAAAATAGTACACAAACACATAAAGACCAGTTCATTCTATCATATGTTCAAGGGCACAGGGCAAGACAGTGCTGTCTGAGAATCTTGGTTTCCTCATCCCATAAAAATTACTCTGATTTTTATCTTACTAATATTTTTCTAGTGCAAGTTAGTAATTAAATGGTAATTAAATAAAAACCATGATGTAATTCTGCAGGTCCAAGAGATTTTTCAGATTTATGAAGACCCTGATTTGTGAGGAATCGAAAAAAACCCAGAGATTATTAGGATTGTTTACTTCCTTTTTGAACATTCATTAACCCTAGAAGTGTACATTTCAAAGGGAGGAGAATAACATGAGGATGTTCTCTGTGGAATTTTCTAGACTTAAGAAAAGCTACTTTCTCTCTCACAGGATTTTCAGAAAAAAAATAGCAATTTTGGAAGAAAAAGCTTTAATAAACTTTAGCAAATTGCATTTAAATGTCTTGCTAAAAAGCTGGGTTTCCCACCCATGAAGGAAAAAAAATGGGGTGAGGAAGGAAATCAGGCAGTAAAGTAAAAAGAAAGATCCAATTAATCTCCCAAGTAGAAACAGGACATAATGAAAAATGCCAGCTAACGCCTACCAGTTCTTCTTCCCTCCCTGCAAGAATAATAAACACAGTCAAAGAGAGGTTTATTTTCTTTTCATTTTTAATTAAATATTTTCTATTGACACAGAAGACTTATATTTTCTCAAAAGAGAACTCAGTCATTGATGAGTTCTGGCAATTTAATATTGCTTTAGTGTCCGAAGGGTATGGACCATCTCACAGAGCGAGTGCTTGTGAGGCTGCTGAGTTACAAGAGCCTACACTCAACAACCAGCCAGCTGCTAGAGGCAGGATAAGCAACAAGGAAAGGATGGGAATCACACGAGTTAGTAGGGCTATACTGAGTGCTCTGTTTCTTCCTTTCACTGACCTCCTAGCAAAAGGAGCAATATTATTTTTAATAGTGACTACTTTCCATGAGGTAGAAAGGGGGACATGAAATGCGAACTTACAAAGGCATGAAGGAGTCCTCCAAGTTCAAAGTAGTCTGAGACATTTGCAAAGGTCAACAGTGTTCACATAATTCTAGTCGTACCACTTAACACTTGGGTGGCACAAGCTGTTATCCCTGCTGGCTGAGAGAGTTGTAGCACTCCTGTAGGGTCAGTGTGATTTCTTCATTCCCAATTTCCACACTCAAGAGGAGCATAATTATTATGGCTGACTATTCATGGTAGAGTTCTGAGATCTCTGTCATCCACCAGGAGAAAAATAATTTTTAAGCTCTGTACTATTCTGTATCTGAGCATCTTTTTCTAGGAGAAAAAACATTTTTTATTATTTCTATTACCTTATTAAAAATTATCCCATACATGCCAGCTGCTGGAACATAATTTAAGAGTAAAAAATGCCATGTAAAAAATAAATAAAATAGAAAATCCAGCATAAATCAATCTGCCTGTTTACATGGGGGATTTTCTTTTAATTTCTCTCCTCTGGTTAAAAAAAAAAAAAAAAAAAAAAAAAAAAAAAAAAAAAAAGGACACTGCTTTTTCCTCAAACTTTCAACAACTGAAAAAAAAAGCCACAATTTGGCAGGGAATGGGGCTGTAAAAGTTCAGCCATATAGGTGAAAGTTTTGGAAAGTTAGGAGCAAATGAAAACAGGGGCTTAGAATGGAAATGCATAGGCATCCCTAATTACAGCTGTTGGTAGCTCTCCAGCTTTATTGCAAACGGCGTATGTTTTTTCTGCTTAAAGTCCTAATCCTGTTAGTAGATGTGTCAGTGTGGAGCCCTGCAGCTGCACAGTGTTCCCTGGAGTCGGAGGGATGTCTGGATGTCTCAAGAGCAGGGAAGTCTCCACTGTGCTCCTGATGCATAGACATCAGCTGTGGATGGCTGTGAAGGAACACGGGGAGTGGATAAGAACAGAAAATGGAATAGTGCTAACATCTGATGCGATGAGTGGAATTCCAGGGGTGTTAAAGCAGTCAAAGCTGAACATGGAAGCAGTTAATTAATTCCATGGGTTTAGGGAACAGAGTGTTGGCGAGGGTTTCAGGTCATATATAACATATACAATGTATTAATAAAAGATGAAGACTGAATGATAAACCACTCAAGCTGTGCGGTAATCCCACAAGAAAGTATTATCTGAAGCATCTTACTGAATAAGTCTTACTGAGAAAGATGGGTTACAGCCTGAACTGTATGTTAACCGGCTATTGTTAAAGTCGGTGTGACATCGCTGAGGGACAAAAACTTCCAGTTATGTTTCTGGTCATGTAATTTCCAGTATACATGCAAGAGTCATGCTTTGAAGTGATTGCAACATCACTAATGTGGGTCCAGTAAATCTGGGACTTTTGTGGGAAGCACATTGTATTGAGGGCTGTTGGGCAATCAGGGCAGAGAAGGCTGGATAAGATAATATCATGGTCCTAATTTACAGGAAACCTCATCTGTCCTAAAGATTATTCAACCAATGTTTTAATATATTAAAAAAGAAAGAAAGGAAGAAAGGAAGAAAGGAAGGAAGAAAGGAAGAAAGGAAGAAAGGAAGAAAGGAAGAAAGGAAGAAAGGAAGAAAGGAAGAAAGGAAGAAAGGAAGAAAGAAAGAAAGAAAGAAAGAAAGAAAGAAAGAAAGAAAGAAAGAAAGAAAGAAAGAAAGAAAGAAGGTGAAGTTAAGCTATGGTCCCAGTGACTCAGAAGTGCAGAAACCCATAGCCCAGCTTTGAGAAGAAGAAAGGAAAGGCCACTGCCCTCTGTGGGGCCGTCTGCCTGCTGGGCCCAGCGCTAGGCTGAAAGGAACCTGCGGGTACTTGACAAAATTGCTTCCTGTGCTGCTGAAAAGTTGTATGCTGAAAAGTTCACGGAAAGTGAAGGGTTTTTCTCACCCTCAGGATTTGCTGTGGGCTACCAAAGCAAGCAAACAAGCACTTTCTCATTTTCTTGTTTGATAGCACTGAGAAGTAATCTACAAGTTTGCGATTACCCCTGTTTTTGGCCAAAATCAATAGCAGGTGGGTTATTTCAGGCTGTGCCTCATTTTTGTGTTTGTACAACATCAACACCTTCAATCTTGTTAATCATGACAGGGAAAACGTTTGCTCACTGCAGCCTCTTTATACAGCCAGCCTGGGTTGAACAAACATTAATTAGTTAATATTTGTGTAACACTTTAAAAACCTAAAGCGCTATGTAAGTGCTAAGGATTATTATTTTTGAGACCCAAGCAAGAATTTAGTGGGCTGCACTGAGAAGAGTTACTACAATAAAATTGCTAAAATTATGGTTTAAAAAAATAATGTGGAGTGTAAACCAAATAGGATTTAAAAATAAAATAAAATCAAGCTGTCTGCCTGCATCCAAAACACCACAAAAACGGCTCGAGCAACGTTTCCAAAGAAATTTACAGAGTATGAATTTTATTCCAATACTCACTCTGCATTTTAAGAATGATTGCTAATAATTCTGGAAACACTCTGGGAAGTGTGTATTTGGAAGAGGACTACTGTATAATTGCCAGTAAGTTGTGTATTCCCGCATGTGTTAATGATTTTTTTTTTGTAAGAATATTCTGAGAACACTATGAACTTTTATATATCTTAGTAATGAAACAGAAACACATTTTCTGGTGCCAAATTTCTATTAAATCATTCTTTGGTAAGGAAAACCAAAGCTTCATCCCACTACAGTAAGCAAGATTTTATTACAAAGCCTTACAATGGGTCTGGCAGGGGATGCCCTGAAATAATGAAAATGTCTAGAAAAAGCTCCAACCTTAAACAACAGTACAAGTTAATTAAAAAGAAAAGAAAAGAAAAGAAAAAACTAAAGATTTTTAAGAGAGTTTTATCTCCTTAAATCTCTTTTATTGTGTCTGTTCAGTAAAAGGCCACTGCTTTCAGTGGTTTTGCTCTATCGCTATGACAAGGGCAGAGCCGGAGCATCCTTCACATCTTCCCATAATTGGTAAAATCGACAGCTAGCCTTGATCTTCCATATAACTTAGTCATATGTGGATTAGATTTGCAGGGGAGGTGGGAGGGGGAGGGGGAGGAAAACAAAGACTATAAAAAAATAATAAAACTGATTGAGACTGAGAACTTGACATGAGATGCTTAACATCTGAGAATCTTCACAGATGAAAGTTGTACAATGCTGTTTTTCTTCCTCCCACACTGGGAATTTACTATATGCTCTCATTTCTCTGGCTTATCTCACTTTTGTTCTAGACCCTGAGTCCTACTCATGTCCCTACGATTGTCTCTGTATTTTATCCATCAACATCTGAATGCTAATCACTCAAAAATCCTGAGAGCGGAGACAGACTCCAAGGGCTTCCCCTCAGAAGGCCTAGAGTCACAGTCTGCCTTGTGCTTTCTGCGATGCCCCTTCAGCGTCATGTCCCTTCATTCATAGCTGGACAGTGTGAGCCAAAGTGGAGGAGATGTCTTTTCAGCCACACCTGGTATGTACACACCATTGTTTTGGGCAATTTGGGATTGCTGGAACCCTGCTTTCTTGGTGGGACTCTAAAATTAGAAGATGACAAGAAAAAAAAATGGACATTGTGGCCACCACATCCTCCTGTTTACATCTTTGTCCTCTGTGGCCACAATGGTGAGAACTCAGACCAAGCCAGACACAGAGGCTTTGCTCTGGCACTACAATGGTGTTGGAGAGGCCATAGTGAAGTGTCTTCAGAGGGCAGTGAGCCCACATGGAGGAAATGCAAGGAAGACCCCGAGATTCTCCACTCACGTATCTTCTGAGGACCCGGTCTATTAGTGGCTTATAACTTGTCTCTTCCAGTAGGGAAGGCAGCTGTGTGGTTTTGGATTTCATAGTAAAAAGTTCCTGCTGTCACAAAGGGGAGGTATGAAGAAGGTATGAAGTCAAGAAGCAGAAAGAGGTGCAAAGCCATCAAATTACTCCTAACTTCTTTACTTCTTCTGCACATAGCACATTCCTAAAAGCCTACGTACATGGCAGAATTTACCATGGGGTCTGTGGCAAACTGTTCTTGGGGTGGGCCAGACAGTGCTTCAAGGGATACCCCATTGCTGAGGGTCACATTAAAGTCTTAGGATCCCTATACCTGCTGCTTACAGGTAGAAGAAATCTGCAACCGTGGCACTTGACACAGATCCTCTTTGACGTTGAACTGACAAGTTACTTGCAGAGTTTGAATGGAGCAAAGGGAAATTTTTCCAGAGGAAGCTACAAATTTGCAGCAACTGCCAAGGAGGTGTGCAGCCAGTGCAAAGGTGTTACATCCAGAGGTGCTAAGTACCTGAGCTCCTTCCTGACACCAGTGGGGCAGAATGCTCTGCATCTCTCTGAAGGTAGGTCGCTTGTCTGAGTTCTTTGGCTAAGGATGGAGGCAACAGAGATGACCGTATGTATTTGAAAACCATTAAATTGTTGAAAGCGTGTACAGAACGAGTTTGGACAAGAAATTATTCCAGGCCTGTACTTCTGCTTGATATGAAAAATATGTAAACGGAAAAGTGTAAATGTTTATGGAAATCTGTGATTGAAAGCATACAATGGTTCCACGTGTTCATATTAAAACTTAGTTAAATCAGTGCTTTCTGGCAATTAGAGGACTGCCCTGTAATCTCACACCTTAGAAATGCTTAATTCACATTTTAAAGCAGGGATTTTAATACTCTGTGGTATAATTATTAGTCTTCTGCTAACACATAATTCATTTTCTGCTGTTGACCATTTTATCAGAGGTAGTGAAAAGGCTTAACCACCTATGCAGTTATCAATTTTCCTGTTTTAATGTGCCTTGTTTTAGGAGCACAAGATGCTCATCTCTTCCTTTTCTGTCTGTATTTTTCCAGCTACCAGCCTCTGAAATCTTAAAAGAGTTTTTATGTGGTGTGATTTGGGAAAAAGTAATGTGGAGGAGGTTGGAGGCCACCGGGAAACATTAATAGCTCTCTTCAGTTGTGTTTTCTTTTAACTGTTAGAGCCTAATGAGAGCTCTGCTGTGAAATTTTGGATACAGTTTTGGCAAGGCTGGGCTGATCCATCAATGAGGCCTCCTTGCTGAAATGAACACCTCCAGTAAGCTTTTAATGGCCTTTGTAAACAAACAGAACAATTCCCACTAACTGCAGAAATGAGTTCCATATTTATTTATTTTACTTCACAACCCCTATTAAGTTGATTTAATAAAATTCATCGCATAATGTTTTTTTAAAACAAACCTTAAATAAACTGGAGCTGGGTATTGGAGTTTGCATGGAGCTGCCAGTATTAATGGATTCAAAAGAGGCTAAAAGGCTTTGACTGTCCCTTCATGGCATGACCGAGGCTGAAACTCCACAAGATGATAAAGATGGTTTTTGGGGTACATAATACCTGATCAAAATAATGCAATCTCATGTTTGTCCGTGTGGGGTCGGGTAGCTGATGACTCAATATATTTGGCTCATCTGTGTATCCTGTGTCCCCACAGCTCTGTGTCTGGACCTCTCTCAGCTGACCCATGGTTCTTTGTACCTTCTTGCTCCCTGCCTTGGCACCCAGGGCCACAGTTTATAAATGCACAGGGTCCAACTCTGCCCCGTCCCCTTGTTGCTGCTGCTGCTGGAACTATTCACTTTTGGATGTCTTGCTGAGAGAAGCTTTGCATACATGGGATATCTTTGCAACAGATATAACAAACGGGTTTGTGTCTTAAATCAGGAGGTGGACATCATTTCTGACAGAAGTGAGACCCAATGTTCCTCAAAGATTTCTTCCAATGGAGACAAGAAATGTGAAGATGATAACACAAATATTCATACTGAGAGATGAAAATAAGGGGAATAAGAATCCTCTGAATTTCAGGTTCTCGGAGAATAAATTCAGGATCCAGGAAGAGAAACACTACGGTAACCTGGGTAAAACTCTTTCCTAAGTAGGCTTCTTTTTACTTTGGACTTTATACTTTTTACTTGCCTTCTTCTCTTTTTTTCTTTTTTTTTTTTTTTCCTGGTAACTCTGCCTCTGAAGACTTTGAGTATGTGACTGACCAGAGGATCTGGTTGTAGAAGAGATTATAGAACAAAATGACAGAATGGTCCAGTCATCAAGACTCAGCAGTATTTAAAAGAACTGAAAGATAAAATACTGGAATCAATAAGGGTGCTATGAAACTAATTTTTTAAAACTGTACTTCTTCTTGAAGATTGGAAAGAGACATGGGTGATGCTAATTTCTAAAAAGCCTTTGTGAGATATTCAGGAAACATACCTGGAGGTCTCTTGCCCACGCCAGGCAAACTGAGTCATGAAACACAGAGTTAGAGGACACCTTGCAACTTACGATTCCTGGAGAATAGTAAATAACATTTTTATATGAGAAAGTGTGTGAAAAGACAGAGTTCTCTGAAGATGTCTAGAAGCATATTAGGATCTGCCTGATAAGTATACTTGGATTTCCAGAGGATTTTCAGTGAAATCCCTCATCAGAAGATTTAAATGTATTTAATGCTTGAATAATTGGTTACAGGATAGGAATCAAAGGGCAAATGTTCAACTCTGGCAATAGATAGAGACTATCAGGGGTTTTCCCTGGGGGTCTATGTTAAAATGTGTGCAGCACAACCGTATTTTTATACAACGTGGAAAACAAAAGTGGCAAATGACAAAGTGTGCTGAAGATGATATGTTATTATGTGTAGCAAGGATTATAGCCTTGTGCATTTGCTCTTTATAAATACCTGTGTTCTTGTTTTTTTCCTTGTCTTTCTAACACCTTCACATCTTTTTAAGGGTTACCAGTGCATGGTAACTACAGCACAATGAGCAGTGTGACCATTCATAAAACTGCTTCCCAGACAGTGCCTCAGTTCTTATGGGTCAGTGAACGGACTGGCCCTTGGGCAGTGGTACTGGCCATGAGTCTGGTTGAGTTTTTTGCACACATCCTTTGGTTATTTGTACAAGTGTAAGGGAAAGAGAGGCCAAACGTAAGACACAGAAAACAATCAAGACAGATTAAAAAAGCAGCAGCCTTACTCAGGCATTAAGGACAGCACCCCTTCTCTTTTATTTCAGCTGGCTCAAGCACTAACACCGTAAGTCCCTCACTGTCTGATTCCATGTCAGTGGAATTGACAAGCAGCCATTGTGGCATGAAAGCTCTATGGATCACATCAAAACACCTCCTTGCCCTGAATGTACTATTTTTTTTTTCCTGAACATTGTACAACAGAGAATGGTGGGAATATCAGTACTTCCACCACAGCTAACTGAAGTGCCAGGAAAGCACTTGTGATATTATGAAGTGCTGGAAAAACAACTATCATATTGATGAAGAACCAAGAGAGGCTACAAGGAGACTGAAAGATGAAGGGAACTAGCCTGTTCCTTAAAACCCTAATTCAATGAAGGAACCCTCCCCTCCTCCCCCCCCTCCCCCCCCCCCCCCCAGAAATAAAAAAAAAGCTTTCTTTGGTCTCTTGGGTACTCCTCACCTCTGCAGAGTGAAAGCAGGAATATCATCTCCTGAATGGCTTTGCTGGCTGACAGAAAAACTGTAAGCTATAGAGCAAAGAAATTAATCAGAACCCAGTTCTCAGATGACTACAGCATCTTTTCAACATACAGCCGGTGGTGTCTTCACCAACCTTAGCACATATTTATCTGAACTTGGACTTTCACTTCTACCTTCCCATCCTTCTTCTAATACTGTGAAGAAAAATATTCTGTAGCCAGCACTTATTTCTCTGTTGTCTTTCCAAGAGACAATGTCTATCAAAGTATCCAGTCTCATTTGTATCATCAGATCTACTGAAAGCCTATTGCACTACTTGAGCTGACTAGGAAATCATGCTGCTTGCACAGCTTACTTATTAACACATTTAGAGTCAGTACAATGCCCCGTTCTCTATTAATTCAGTGATTTAAGGTAACAAACGTGGAGCCTGAGCTTTAGCTTCACAGTGTGAGCCATGTTTTTAACCTCAGGAAGAACAGAGGAGAGCAAAGGCACTAAGCTTAGTGTTTCCTGAGAAGGTGAGGACAAGGGTATATGAATAATATCCACATGTAAACTATACACTAAGAGTAAAGGTTTTTAAATATGTGATCTGATTGATGCTGCTACATTTAGATTGCTAAACCAGATCAGCAGTTAAATATTCAGGTCCCTGGTTGACACTGTGATGCTGGAAAACTCCCCTGGAATGGACAGAAAATAACTTATACTGGCTTAACTTAGCAAGATCTGACTTATGGCCAACAGGATGAGCCCATCTGGCCCTCTGCCCTTTCCCTGAAGCAGTGAACAGCTGTTTGGGTAGCAGGTTCAGCCTGTGCAGCTGAATGCCCCCCTCTTGCCCTTTAACAGCCAGTGCTGGCCAGGAGAGGAGCCATTGCTGTTGTCTTCCTGGGATGCAGAGACCTAGGAGGGAAGCACACTTCCCAAGTGGGCCTCCTCCAGCCACTGTGTCCAAAACCTGACCTGTCCAACTGGTAATATGGTAGCATCATGCATCGTAGTTCTGTGGCTAGGTCAGTGACAGGAAAACCATGGGAATATTCTGCATTTCTCTCAGGGAACTCTGCAAACTATGGAAAAATGGCTCCATGGTGTTGGCATGTAGCTTGGTAACACATGATTTACCCCTACACAGGGAATTGCACCTGGGAGATGAATGAACTCTTCTTGGTTAATAACAGAGACATACTGCTGTTTTTTCTCTCCTCTTCCATTGTGTTCTTCAGTCCCCCTGAGGCCAATGCTTTCATTTCTCTGTGCTTCAGATCTCTGAAAAATAAGATGAACAATGCCAGGCTGCCTCACAGTGATGCTCACAGGGAACAAATCTGCTATTTGTAAGGAAACCCCTTATAAAAAATACTGTGGAAACCACTCCTCCTCTTCTGAAAGACATTTAAGTCCATACTTAAAGATGAGCAGAACTAATTGAAGCAGGGAGGATCTTCAGCACCAGCTTAAGCAAATGCATGAATTGGGGCCAGGATGCCACGTTTCTCAAGGATGACAGTGACAAAGAGGTGTTTCAGGGCCTGGAGAGAAGATTTATGAGCACAGTTCTGAGAAAGGAGTACAGGCAGTTCACTGCCGGCCTCACAAGTAGCCTGGCCCCACGCGTGTTTAAACTGGATTGCTCAAAATGGAGGCATTGTGCACCCTGCCAGTAAACAAAGCGAGAGATATCTGCAAGTGATAAAGCTCAAATTGATAAAAACTTCCCTTCTTCTAGACAGCGGCCACACATACTCTAAATAAAATGTGCCACTTAGGAGATGATTTGTGTTGATAAACCTGATTGCCTTGTTTTTCCAAATGTTCTCTCCCAGTTGGGAATTTCACACTTGGGCTGGCTCCAGACACGGTCTTATGGAGTGCCAGCCTCCTTCCCTGACCTGACCTGGCCTTGTTTATACGGCTGTTTACACATTTCTTAACAACCTATGCAAATGGCCTCTAATTACTTTCACTCATGGCAGCGGTGGTGGTGGCTGAGGCGGCCCGCTGAGGCGGCCCTGAAGCGTTGCCAGTGTTGTGCTGTTTGTTTACACAGTGCTTCCCCACCGAGAGAGCACTGCGGGGCCTTATGTGCCCAGGACACGAACAGCTGAAGGAATAAATAACCTGGGCAAGAATCAGCTTTCACTAGCATCACTTCACTCGTGCCATTCACCAAAAGCATGTCGCTGCCCTGCGGTAGCGCTAGGGTATGGAGCAGTTTGTTTTAGCCACACATGTGCGTCTCCATGGAGTCAGGGCTGTTTTGAAAACGGTTTAGCCTGGACACAGTGCTGCATCTCTGTCACCTTTGAGACCACAGAAGACATCAAAACCGGTACCCATTGCAAACGATTCCATTTATGTTATACCCTTCTGAAACACGTTACTGGGGCAGATTTATATGATCTTTGCACCACTGTGCCCCAAACATTTCTGACTTTCAAAGAAAACATGCACCGCTGCTCTGAAAAGGCACAACGTCTGTAGATTGAGTATTGTTTCTGGTTTACTGAAGAATAAATTTTGTTTGAGACAAAACAGTTTAATTACTACCTTGGAAAGCCATGTAAACCCAATATAAATTATGAGGGTGTTGCCCTCTCTGACTTACTCTGTTTGAAAACCTTGAGGGCCTCCAGCTTGCCTGGACTTAAAAATACTAGCATTTGTTTCCATTAAAGCCATATTTTAAAAGCTTGGACAGGGTGTGGGAGCGCTGATTTCCCTTGATTAGCCACAGATACCCCACAAGAAAAACAAAGTTCCTGATACCTTTTTTTCCACATTTTTAATCAGGGAAAAAACAACAACAACAACAACAAAAACCTTATTTCTTCCTTCCTGTGCCATCCCCTGATGCCCATAGTAACAATACTGTAAGGCAGCACTGTGCATCTCAAAGCTTGTGAAGGAATATGTATCTCAAAGGCATCAAGGGTTTGCAGCTTGCAGCTAATATTTCATGCCACTGGGGTCTATAAGCTAGGTATCCAACATACACATGGAATCCTTTCCTTACAGATGGTATTAGATGCAACGGTCTATGAAATTAACTGGATTTGTATTTATTTACTAACATGCCTGAAACTGCAGAAGCCAACTAAGAAGAACGAATCACAAAATTGTTTCTACAAGATAAAAATACATAATTTAATGACAACAAAAAAGCCATGACCCTACACCCAGAAAGTTGGCAAAGCTGTAGTGTTTTTGCACTATTTCTATAAGCCTGGGGAGAAACACCATACATGGCCTGCTGTCTGTGCCAGACACTCACATACATGCACTGGAGTAATAACAAGTCTATTAGTCTGGGATAGTCAGCAGTATAACCCATACTTGGGAAGGAAGGTCAGGAGGTCAGCCCAGACTACTCATTATCCCAGACCCTGAACTAAGCTGTCTATCCTTGGATATGTTCCTCTTGGAATTAGATAATGTGTGCAGCACATTTTAAAGAAAATACCACATATGAGCTCTTTACTAAGCAAATCTTACACAGAGCAAGAGTGGTACGTTCACTGCTTCTGAACTGGTGAGGCTTAAAAAGCAGGCAGAAAATGATTCCGCAAGTTTGGTAACACCCATGCCAGAAAGTGCGGAAGAATGATGTCCTTAACTGTTCTACTGGAGAGGAGTGGGGAAAAGGGCATTCTCCTCCTCAGAGTGCCTTTGCCACTGCTAACACAACATGCATAGAAAAGAATGGGTTTGTTCTTCATGGCTGACAGCTAGAAAAGTGAGGATATTACATCTTTATCTGTTCATCTGCTCAAAGCCTTTCTCTGAAGAGCACAGGCATGAGGGGCTGGCATTTTTTGGTTCCCTCTCAAAGTGTGCTCACAGCCTGTCCGTGGCAATGCCTCTCACCTCTGCTCACCAGGCAGCCGTCGCGTGCCAACTCAAATTCCTCATCCTGTCGTTGCCTCTCCCAAGATTTGACATATTTCCCCTCCCCAGCAGGCAGGCACTCCTGCAGCAGCCAGCTGACCCCTCCTGCCTTGCTCTCTTGGTGTTATCACCCTGCGAGCTGTGGGCTCACCGGGATATGGGCTCATCCCACCAACTCGAGGAGGCAGCACTATCTTAACACTTATCTCCCGGTTACAGCCTCCTCCTTCTCTGACAGCTCTTTCTAGGCCTGTATTTTATACTCATCACCAGCACAAGCGGTGAACTTTTCCACGGAAAGATAAGTGGCACCAAATTAAAGAGCATTAAATGAATGGCTTTCCATATTTAAAGAGCCAGTAGCAATTTGTACACCCTAGGCATGCCAGAGATGGTAAAATCTAATCACTTTCCATGCTTTAAATGCTGTGTAAACATGAGGTAATTGTTCTTACATGTGAAAAATGATGTGCCTCATGTCAAGAATGTATCAAGTCCAAATTTTTAGCTTTGTGAAATATTACTGAGCCCAGCCCCTGCTCAGCAAATCTTTCCAGACTCAAATAAGTCAACAAAATAAATAAGGCTGTTCTTATTTATGAGACTGAGAGTTTATCTTGATTAGATATAAAGGATGTAAATAATGTCTCTCTCTTGGACAACTTCTAACATAAAAGAAATAAACTATATATCTATCTGTTTCAGTATATCTAAAATACACTCATCAGCCACTGCAAAACACTTAATGCTTTTGATAAATGAAATACAGGCAGTTAATCTCAGCAATTTTGCCCCTAAAACCTGAAAATCCATCTTTGCTGATTTTTTTAGAAAGGAAATAGCAGCAAAATATACCATTAGTTGCAAAGTATAATCTCTTAACATCAAAGCTAATGGTTTACTAACTGATTTTTCAAACCACTGTTTCAAAGTTTTACATGTCTGCTGGCATTTATTTAGCTATTAGTAAGATAAAGCAATAGAGGAACAAAGTTTTAATGTTTCATCAGTGTTAAGTGAATGATTAATAACAGCAGCCCTGGACTCCAGGCATGATGCGGGCAAGGCTTGTGGGTTTCCCCACTTTTACAATCAGCTTTCAGGGACCAAATGTTTAGCCAAAAACCCAAATAGAACAGCTGTAAGGACAGAGGAGAAGGGCTTGGGAACACAGTTCTCTCACAGGGGTACATTTATCTCTGACTTTTTTCATCACACAGATTTCCTACAGATAATTTCCAGAATACCGAGATAACATCAACGCTGTGTCACACAGACAAGAATTAGCCCTCATATAGGCTGTGTTACAGTCAGAAAAAGCTGAAAAGAAAAAGTACTGCATTTACAGTCTTTGGTTTATCACTGGCCGTGTGGTCTTTACACCACGTCTCCAGGGCAATGAAGGCTCATGTTCAGCCTAGTGAATCCAACAAGCCTCTCTTTGAGCTACAATCTGGCTGACTCTTTCTAAGCACTTTTCTCTCCCCATTATTGCTCGGAGATTCTCTTGGAGATTAACTGCTAACTGTCACCATCTGTGAAAAACTTCACTGTTTTCATTTTAATGGTCAGAAAATAAAAATAAATAAAATGTTGTTTTCTTGGAAAGGCTACCAGTTTCTACTTTTGCTGCAACAGATCCTTAACCTGAGTTAAAGACATCTGCAGCTTCTGGTTTGTAATAGTCTATGTCATGGAGTATTGCAGTCATCTATCTTGACAGTATAGAGCATAGAATACAATTTGGTTGTTCCTTTGGCAAAGTTTCCTTCAGCAAGTCATATCTTCTGTCTGACCAAGACAATGATCTTTCAATTGGCCATCCAGCATTTATGTCAGGGATACACCAGATCCCAAGCACATTCAGCCAGTGGTTAATTAACACGTTGAATTGTTACCAAACAAAGTTTGGCTAGCCAGAACTGCCAACTGTTAGAAACCAGTAAGCTTTTGCCTGGCTTATTGCACTGTCTGCCATCATCTATCTCCCATATAGAGTAAAAGGAGAAGTTAAGTCTCTTTGTTGCTTTCTATTTGCTAAAATAAAGGCCATGTTTTTATCTAGGCTTTCCCAAGAAGTTTAGTTTTCCAAATTTGAAATCACTCTGCCTTCTATTCTTTGAACCTATTTAATATGTTAATATGTTAATATCCTCTTATCAAATTGGAAATAATTGTCTGAGGTTGTATACACAGATTTACTAATAACTCAGGTACTACACTGAGAACCCAAATGTAGGGCACAGCACTGCCAATCTCACATATAAGCATAAGAGAAGTAAACAAATTTCAGGCATTCAGTCTTGCAGCACAGCCAGAAGTTATTATCAGTGAATGTAAAAAAATAATTTATTTGGATGGCATTTCCAAGTTATTTGATAGACTCATAGAATCTTAGAATTGCTCAGGTTGGAAAAGACCTTAAAGATCATTGAGTCCAACTGCAACCTCATACTACCCTAACAACTCTTCCGCTAAATCACATCCCTGAGCACCACATCCAAATGGTTTTTAAACACATCCAGGGATGGTGACTCAACCACCTCCCTGGGGTGCTTATTTCAGTGCTTAACACTCCAGTGCTTATCATGTAGAAGAAATTTTCTTCCTGCTTCTACTGAAAGACTTAGGCTCTTCTGCTGCATGGGCAGAAGTGCAAATGGAAGGAAAATGTTTTGAGTCTTAAAACATCAGGTCTCAGAGTCATAACAAACCTGCAGAAGTCAATCAAAGCCTTTTTGTAGGACTGCTTGAGAACTTCAAGATGTTGTGTATTCCACCATCCCAAACGTGCTGTGAGCAAGCAATCCTACAACAGGAGCAGAGGAAAACAAGTCTCAGGCGCTTCTGAGAAATTAGCACTCGTTTCTCTAGTTGTTTGCCAAGTGTTCTACCAGGCACGAGTGCATGAAAATTAGTTCCCTTCTGTTCCAGATGTTTTTCACTTAGCTCCACTGCGTAAATGGATATCCAGTGCTTAGAGGGAGAGCACGATTATACTTTGGATCCCTAGACTGATTTACAGCTGAGAAGAATTTTGCTTTCACTGCCAAGAAAATTTTAGGAAATAATAAAGATTAGAAGTTTTCAGTGACAGACATTAAGTCCAAATTCCATATGAATAATGGAGATCTCCAAAATCACATCTAGGCAGCCTTGTTTGCAGAGAGTTCTTGGAATCACAAGTTCCTCTCTCTCTCACTGGATGAAGTACTCCTTAGCTCCACAGAAGACCTTCGCTTGATTAGGGGTAAAAAATGTTATTGTATATGAGCACTTGGCACTGAAAATAGCTATTTAGGCAGATTCTAAGTTTTTAAGTCAAAAAGATATCTAAGTAACATCTCTTGATCCTGTGCCTTGGAAAAAAAGATGGCTAGCTACCTCTGCTGTTATCTATGCACAAGTGTTTACAGTTCTCATCCCATGTGCCTAAACATAGATATTTTTGTTCCCAATCTTATAAATCCAGATTTCTCCCTGGTCTGCTTTTGAGCTTTAGGAATTTCAAATCAAATGTGTATTTACTTTGTTATCTTAATAGTAGATACGGAATCAACTGTTTAATGCTGTCTGAATTGTACTTGGCATATAGGAAACAGCATGTAACCTTTGGCCTGAACCATTTCTAAGAAGTGTGGAGTGTGAGTAGAGGAGCCAAAGGAATTACTTTTGCATGTAGTGTTTAAGAAATATAAATGGGGTGGAGCTTAAATCCCTCAGCTTTTGGAGATTATGTTCAGGAAACCATATTTTATGTGGCCATAAATAAAGCAAGAAAAATATCAGCTAAACTGTGGCATGTACCTTTATGTGGGTATATTATGGAATTCTAATTAAAATGAATGCAGTAATAAACCAATCCACCCTTAACAGCAAAGCAAAGCAAAGCAACCTCTCCCCCCTGCCTTCTACCACTTTAATGGTATTCTGAATACCACAAATAAAACTGGTGAGAATACACATCCTGATCTTATGCTATTAAAAACTCTAGTTGAGGATTATTGCAGTTTCTTATTGTTCCAGGACTCTTTCCAAGTTACACTTTATCACACCAAATACCAGGCAGACTGTTAGGTTAGCAAAGTACATTTGAAGTAAATGATCAGTGTAGGTGAAGAAAAGACATCCACTGCTAGGTCACAGTGATGCCAGACCTTCCCTAGCTCTTGAAGAAGGTAAGGGCTCAACCCTGCACTCCCACACTGAGGGATTGAGTGTGTGGACAACTTCTGCCATGATTCCTCACTTCATAGGTCTGCTCATACTGGGGAAGTCATATGCACATACTCCACATACACTTTAGCTCTGTATCTACTTGCAGAATCAGTGCTCTGTGCCAGCAAAAAACAGAAAATTATAGTGTCCATCCTCTGGTGGGGCTGCTAGGATGCAATAGAGAAGTCTTCTGATACCTCACCTTCTGAAAGTGGAAAAAATAACCAATATCAGCAGCATCAAGATACACCAAAGCTATCCTCTCTGTCAGGTGCTGGTGTGGGATAACTTGTGCTGGTGGACACACCAGTGGTAGCTCTAAAAGCCTGAAATTTCAGAGCTCTTTAAACAAATGTCTTACTACAACATGATTTCATCAGCATGCATGCTTCTTAGAATTCCTATTCTCTGGGGAAGTCAAATGTCAGTATTTATCGAGGCTTTGATATTCTGGGGGGAACAGTAAGAATCCAGGGCTTACCAGCAACAGAAGAGTGACTTCTTCCAGCACTTGTCCTTTTCCCAGCAGTGGGGCATAGAATAGCTATCTATATGTTCAGTTCAACAATTAGCTATACTATTTAAAACAGAACTTATTCGTCCACTTCTTAATTGCTCCAGAAGCATAATTCTTCTTAAATACCATGCTATTGAGCTGTAATTTATTTTCCAGCTAGATATAGGTTTTCCAAAACTTGGGAGATTAATTAAGTTCAAAGGAGAACCATAAAACTATAGAAAGGCATGCTTAATAGTACTAATATCAATTCTGACAGATCTTGGTCTAATAGACTGTTGAATACTTCCAGGCATGGAGAATATGACCTCCCCAGGCCACCTATTTCAGGACTTTTAAACATTGTTCTTGGAAAGGTGTTCTTAATGTCTGTTCCTATTCCTTCTTACTGAAATGCAAGCCCATTGCTTCTTGTTTTGTAAAGCATGGATGTGGAGAACAGATTGTTCCCTTCCTCTCTGTAACCATCCTATATATACTTGACACGTAATTTGGTGTGATTTTATGGGACTGTATGTTCAGCAGGGATTTATAGTTAAAATGATACTCATTTGAAGTCACTGGGGAAAAAACAAACGAAGAACAAATGCACATTTGTTTGCAAACAAAGATAGTGAAGATAAAACTGAGAATCTAGCATATGTTTTCACCAGCTGGAATTCATTCAACATACTGCTAGCTCTTGTCTTGTGAAGATTCCTTTTGAGGTCCTTCTCATAAGCTACATCACTGTCAAGAAGTTCTCAATCAATGGATGGCATGCTGCAAAGAGGTCTCCAGCAGTTGTCCTACAGGGGAGCATCAGTAATGTATTTCCCATTCCTTGCACTGAAACCTCCAACACAGTGTCTTCCTTCCTTGCTTTTCTCCAGTAAAGGACTGGGAGAATCCCAACGAGAGAACAGGGTTCATGCAGCAATGTTTGCAAGTGCTTCTTCAAGAGTGTCAGACTTTTTCAAACATTGTGGGGATCCGAATTTATCTCTAAGGAGGTTAATTAAAAGCTAATTTGACCTGGATAGACTCAATCAGCCTGGATAGACTGGATAGATGGGCCAAGGTTAACTGTATGAGTTTCAATTGGGCCAAGTGTCAGGTCCTGCATTTTGGTCACAGCAACCCCAGGCAACCCTACAGGCTTGGGGAGGAGTGCTGCCTGATGGAAAGGGACTTTGGTGTACTGTTGTACTGTCGGCTGGTGTACTGGACAGTCGGCTGAATGTGAGCCAACAGTGTGCCCAGGTGGCCAAGAAGGCCAATGGCATCCTGGCTTGTATCAGGAATGGTGTGGTGAGCAGGACTAGGGCAGTAATCCTGCCCCTGTACTTGGCATTGGTGAAGCCTCACCTTGAGTACTGTGTTCAGTTTTGGGCACCTCAGTACAGAAAGGACATGGAGGTGCTGGAGAAGGTCCAGAGAAGGGCAACAAGGCTTGTGAAGGGCTTGGAGGATATGCCCAATGAGGAACTGGGGCTGTTTAGTCTGGGGAAAAGGAGGCTGAGGGGAGACCTTGTTGCTCTCTTCCAATACCTGAAAGGTGCTTACAGTGAGAGCAGGGTTGGTCTCTTCTCAATGCTGACAGGTGACAGGACGAGGGGAAATGGCCTCAAGTTGTGCCAGGGTAAGTTTAGGTTGGATATCAGGAAAAACTTCTTTACAGAAAAGGTTGTTAAGCCCTGGAATGGGCTCCCCAGGGGGGGTGGTTGAGTCACCATCCCTGCATGTGTTTAAAAACCATTTGGATGTGGTGCTCAGGGACATGATTTAGTGGAGGGTTGTCAGTTAGGGTAGTATGGTTAGGTTGTGGTTGGACTCGATGATCTTTAAGGTTCTCTCCAACCTGGGCGATTCTATGACTCTGTGATGCAGAGGAGAGCACAAAAAAGCTTGAGAAATTCTGTTCTAAGACTGTATGTATCTGCACTGTGTTACTCTGTGCAGTACAGACTTATTCCTGTAATTCCTTCCATTCCTGGGAAAGGCGCAGCAAAGAAAGAAGGGAATAAAATGGAGCCAGAACTTTTCATTGAGCAAAATGGGCAAAATTTGTGTGTTACATACACCCAATTAACACCAAACCATTTGTTTACAGGAAATCAAGGTTGTGGTGTCTAAACTGGGGTTCTATGAAAGAATAAATTCCTTCAGTGAGCCAATCTAAATTCAGTGGTAATTATGGCTCAGGACTGTAGCAGCTAAACTATTGAGTATAACACAACATGACTACAAGGTTACTGCTGCTCAGAAACAGCAGTGTAACCTGAACAAATTGTGTACATGTGAGAGAAAGGGAATCCCTGGCTCTCCCAGACCAGGTTTAAATATTCAGAACTCTTATGTAGCAAAGTAACTCAATATTCAGTAAGATGGTAGTGTTTCGAGTTTGCTGCCAAGAAGTTTGTGTTGGGGGAAAGTTTTTTGTTGTCTCTGCACTGCTCTGAATTAGAAGATGTGTCATATAACACTTATCTTAGATAGTGTGGGAGCAGTCAGTGAATGGTAACTGTGTTCTCCTGAAACAACAAGGATGTCATGTAGCACTTTTGGAGAGATAAGTGAACATTTGGACTGGAAAGGGTATGCAAAGGATACCAAAGTTCAGCAGCTAATTAGAGTGTTATCACTTGAAAAGTAACATAACTGAATGAATGAAGTCATGGCATCTGGGGAAAAGCTTGTCATTTGTTAAATTTATTGCCGTGTACATGAACCATACAGTGGTGACATTCTCAGGAATAAAGCGCAGCAAAATTGAGAAGAAAGTTTAGTTTTCTCCTTAAGTTAGGGCATCTGTAAACTTGAATATCTGGTTATGTGCACATGCTCATGCAATCAGGAGAAAACTGAAGCTCCAACTAAGATTCTAGTAGATGGAGCTTATAATTCAAGAATAGAATGATATTCTAGCACACGATTCACCCAAAGATTATTTCAACTCTTACTTAGAAATTTGTTCAGTGAAATTATGATTTTTTTCTTTGGACAAGAAAAAAAAAAAGATGGACTTTGACATTGAATTTACCATTCAAAACAAGATTACATCTTACCCTGTCCTAGCCTGAGCCCTAATGTGGTAGCTTTCAAAATATGTAGGTGAGTGAGGTGGGTAACAAATTTATATTTCAGTGCATTTGATCTGTTTGAGTTAGCTGAAGGCAACTGAAAAGCCCTATACAGAGGAAGGCAGACCCATCTGAAGTCTTGCTGGCTGTGCGTGGGAGGGAGGCCCACTGCAGCAGGATCTGGCAGCTCTCTGTGAAAGGCTAGGAGAGCAGAGACACTTAATTTCTCAAAACATGTAGGATTACCCAGTAAATCACATAACCTTGAACTGTCCAAAATTGTAACATGAATGTGGTGATAGAATAATCACCACAACCCATTGACGTAAACGGGACAACATACAGGGACATACCAACACTCCTAACTATGGGATGCAGAAAAACGATTCCAAGCAAGGAGAAAATGAATGACTGGAGTTTTATCTAGCATGATAAGAAGCATTTACTTCTGAAGAAACTATTAAAGCACTACTTCTCTAGCATGCACTTAGTTTGGGAGTACTAATTTGGCAATTATGTGCAGAGAAGAATGTGGCCATTAATGGGACAGTCTCAGTGCCGTTAGTGAAATCTATGAATTGGAAGAGGGAATCAAAAGATGACACAGAAAGATGCAGCAAGTTAAATGAACTTATGGGAAAGATTTGCAAATCACAGCTTATGAAATACTCAAGCAAAGCCCCCATTGCTGCTGGTCTTCAAATATGGCTTAGAAGTCACAGACAAGCTTCCCTCAGCCCCCAGGCATCTCTCTGACCCTCTATGTGTATTAACACATCTCATTTAGGACAGTTTTCCCTTCAAATGCAGAGGTTTTCTCTGGGATACCAGTTGGCATGCCTCTGGCTGTGGAAACAGGGTTAAGCCAGCAGACAGGTGAAACCACTCTCAGTAGTTTCATGGGAATCCCTGAGGCAGATGAGGATGGCACTGGCCATCTGCACAGCCAGGGCACCAGGGACACCTGGGCACATCCCAGGTACAATCAGGAAAGACTGAACTCAGCTTAGACCACTGAGAATGAAGGTGTACATACAGCAGCAGGGATCGTGAAGCACTGAGAGAGGAAAAATTGATACAGCCCTCACATCAGACATAGGCAAATCTTTTGAGTGATGATGGCTTTTAAAAAACAGCTTGGAAAAGAAATATGTCTTTCCTAAAATCTCCTCCTGCCCTCACTCCTCCTGCACTGGCAGGTGGTCCCCATCTCCTTGCTCAGTGCAATGCTCATTCCCTTTTTGCTTCTTTGCTTCAGGCAGAGCGTCCACGCACAGTTGTGAAGCAGATGATCATTACACCAGCTCACAGAAAACACAAACAGGAGGTGCAGTTTTCAAGCTAATGGGCAAAAATATCCTCACCTGCTGCCCAGCTGTATGGCTACTGAAGTCAAAGGAAGATGTCTGTCAGAACCAGTGGTAGCTGCCTCAGAAGATGACGAATTGCAGACAAATTTGTGCAAAGCACCGAGAGACTGATCAGACGGCACTGAGCAGCCGGGATCCTTCTAATAAATTGCTCTCAACAAGCAGCTGGGCTACCTTCACTTAGGGCCATGGTGAGGTGGGCATCTGCTGGAAGCAGAAGACAAGATAAAGGCAAATGATGAAATTCTAAATTAAATAAATAGAAGAAAAAAAGAAAGGGTATAACTGGGACATGATTTTCTGCACTTTACTTAGTTATCTGTTCCCTCTTACCCGTATGACAAAATAGGAAGTGGCAAACAGAAGGTCAGCAGAATTCGGCAGGCAACTTTTTAACTTAATATGCTGCTTTGGGATCTAAGTTACAGTAAGAAGAACTACGTAGATAATAAAAACGTGGGATGCAAACTAAGGCAACACACACATAAAAATACAGTTGGAGGCTAAAACTTTTGTCATATTTTAAAAAATCCACCTCATCCAACAGTGCATTTTCAAACTTTTTTGCTCAGTGATTTATTACAGGGGCCGTTGTAATCAATTACTTTTAATTAATTAAAAGCTGGAAACATTAATCGAGTCTATTTAAATTTGATTGTATTAAATTATTCTACCAGTGATCAAAAATGTATTTTGAAAGGGAGTTTAGGCTAATATATCAGCAAATGAGGCGCTATAAACATGATTAATATGCACATTAGACTTTCCTTATCACTTTTTGTTGGCAGTTTTTATCCGGTCACGGCTGAAATTCCATTGAGTTCTTTCTCCTTTTGTATAAAATACAGATTATGTGGAGACAGCCGTCTGAGCAACTGGAGTTTCATCTTGTATGGCCATTAATTATTATTGCTCCTTTAGTATTTCTTATCTATCACAGAGATGTAAGACTGTATTTTTATAGATATTTGCCAGTAGGGAAAAAGCAGGCCTTCGTGTGATGGCGCCTCAGCTTTTTTCTTTATTGGAGAAAGGATAAGCAACATATTTTGCACATCCATGAATGGATGGAAAAAGATGTTTACAGCTGTCATCGTTGTGTAGGTGTGCATATTTGGTAATACACAAGGGAAGATGTTAGAAGGCATAATCAGCCTGTGGTGTTTCTTCTTTTTTAACACACAGACAATTATTTTGCATTCGTGTCAAGTGAACCACACACAATATGAATTCCTTCAAAGAACTGTCCCCACAGCTGGGGAAACTTAAGAATGCACTGCCTTCCTGGAAGTATGTTAATGAGCAAGTGCTGTTCTGCACTCTGGTCATCTTTATTTATTTATTTATGGACACTTCTCCGTACTCACAGCGGAAAAGTTCCTGCTTCAAGAACAGATGTCTTGGGCCAGCCAGGCCAGAGACCTATTGCTACTGCAGCCATCTCAGACGCTCCACGGTCATCACTGCAACTGCAGAATGTAGAAGGTGACTGCAGAAGGTGAATTTTTTCTCCACTGCAGGCTTCATTGCTCCCACCAGACCCAAACCTTCTTGCTTCCAGCTCAAAGCTGCCCATCACCAGTGTACACCCTACCTCTCTGCTTGTGTTAGGGCTGATATTTGACAGAAAAATGGTAATATCCTACTCAGCTTTTGCAATCTTTAACCCAGCCTAGACTGTGACTAGCAGCAAGCACAAGATGGAAACATAAATCTGAACTCCTCTATACACTTACATTCTGTCTTAACTCAACCATCATATGTTAGAAACTGCTTAAATATTTTACACAGTTCAAAATTTTTGGCAGAACCATGTCATGTTGGTGACTCATATTCATCTGGTGTCCTAATACCCAGGCATCTCTCCTATTCAGTTGTTCCCTGCCAAGGAATTCCCTGCTTTTATGAGAAATTATTATGAGTATGAACATGGCTTCTTTACTATTTCATTTCTCCCTTCTCCCAGAGCCACCCAGTTTGTCCTCTGTGATATTCTGATTCTCCTCTGTGCTAGTGGTTCCTCCTGTATCTGTGTGCTCTATACTTCTCGTTGGCATACATAGCATTTTTTTTTTTAATTTTGCCAAAATCGCTACTAAACACATCAATCAAAAAAAAGCTCCAATGGAAGCTTGCCAACAACTTCCTCTGGCTTGCTATACCTCCCTTCAGAGCCAGCTCCTCACACACCCTTCAATTTATATATTGAATGAGGCTTAACTGAGTATTTCTGACATCGCTCTAAACAAGTGCACAACAAAGACTGGATAGATATGGAGGGGTTACTCTAGATATAAATCCACATAGATGGCTCCTCTTTTCTCCATAGAGACAATTGCTTTCAGTTCTGTTCATTTGTTTTTGATAACTTTTACTCCTTTGAAAAAAAAAATAGATTTATTTTGGGCTTTGTCTGAGAGAATCTGGTTTTTGTTTTTTTTTTCCCAGTCTTTTCTGCATAGGTGTTTATAGTAAGTAGGAGTTCTTTTCTGTATGAAAGAGGTAACTGCAACATCATCTCCAGCTGCTCTGAGTAAGTCTTTGGGCGAGATTGAAGAGGGTGTGGGCACAAGATGGTTATGTACATGGGAAATTATCTAGTTTAACCCCATGAACACAAGGGTCCTCAACCGAGTATGGGGAGGCCTCCTGGATGGCATGTGGTACAGCCACCTCCAGTAGGTGGTCTCTGTCCCAGCCCCAGCACACAGTTCTCTGTCTCAGCACTCTTAAATCCATCACCTTCTGCTTGAACATGGGTGGTTATGTATTCATAAAACTATCTTGGAATAGTTATTCTGCCTATAAATTTATCCTCTGTCTTCCTCAGGAAAAAACCAAAAAAGCAAAAAAAAAAAAAAAACGAACAAAAAAAAAAATCAAAAAGAACCACCACCAGTCAACAAAAAAAAAACCTTCATAGACAAGCCATAATGAGATATAGTTGGCTTGCTGTGTGTCCGGGGACCTGGTTTGCTGCAGTGTAAAATGTAAAACAGATGCCCAAAATTAGTGGATACTTTTTCTTTGGTCTTTGTGTGCCTCCATTTCCAATCTGTAGAATGAAGGATTTTTTAGGCATTACTGTGTTTTGGGTCTGGAGATTTGTTCAGATTGTGTTTGCAACAGGCTCAGATTTTCTAGAAAAATGTTTGAATTTGAACACTGAGGAGGAATAAATGGCCTAAAACTTCATGAAGAGGAAAAAATTAAAAAAAAAATTATTAATGAAGTGAGCGTGGTGTAGTCATGTGGGTGTTTAAAAGGAATAAATGTCTCCTGATCTCAGTGTTCTTTTAACATCATCTGTTGGATGCTGTTCAATGCACATTGCCTCACTCTGTTTGAGGAGACCTGTAGTGAACCACTAAGGGGATTTCAGTCAGAAGTGTAGGCCAAACATTTACCATTCAAATTATTGCTTCAGAAGGTACAGGTGATAATAATTGAAGAACAGAATATTTGCCAAAATTATTTTTATGTTTTTAATCAAGCGCTGTGCCAAGAGACACTACACATATAAATAAATTCTCAACAAATATAGCCCCCCCCCAAAAGAAAAACACACACACACACAAAAAACAACCCTGAGTAATCCAAACTCAACTTTAAAGATATTAATTACATCATTCATTACAGCAGAGTAACTCTTGATTTCTGCTTTGCTAATATTAATTTCTCCTTTATTTTCTCTTGAAGTAAACTGCACCAAGAATTCAAGCACAGGCTCAGAAACTCACGCACAGGCTATGTCCAGGCTAGTAGATTAAATGGGCTTAAGGCACAAGTCCTGCTGTATGCATGCAGTCACCACAGTATGTCTAGCAGATGATTTTTGATTTGGACCAGCTAGTGTTCTCCCATTTCATCCCTGAGTGATGCTCCAGGAGTAAGCATGATCCAGGCATTACCCCCCAATTTGAAAACAACTGCCCAGTTTTGAAGTTAAAAGGTTAATATTACAGACATGGTCAAATTATTCCAACAGGCAAAACATCCAGCAGGCCAGCCCTGACACTTGTTCTTTTACTCAGATAGAAGAGTTACAGTGTACTTTGCTTGTAGACTTCATGCAGTGTTGATAGGCCACTTCTGCCAGCAAAGCAAGCTTCAGAACAGTCCTGTTAATGAAATCATCTGACATCCAAATGCGAACAATCTTCTGCAGAAACTAATAGGTGCAACAAATGTTCTGGACAAAGTTTTTACGTTTTTAATTGTGTTGGACTAGAGCGTGTCTCCATATTTTTTTGTGCAAAGGTTGTATGGCAGTCTGAGTCTAAAGTTTTTTGCAACTTTTTTTTTTTTTTTTTTTTGGAAGCAATTTATACTACTGAAGGCTTTGCTGTTCTCTACAAAGCAGTTGTCACGGAGATTTGACTCAGAAAAAGCAAAGGGCAAGAAACAAAAAAACAGCTCCAGAGAAAGACTGCTGAAAGAATTACACTACTACTAAATAACGAAGAAGAATGTAAACAGATTATAGATACAGAGAGTCTGAGATCAGCTAATGGCTGAAAAAATAGATGACAGAGATAAAAAAATGATAAGACTTGTCAGAAAGAACAAAGACTGTGTGTGCATCATTCAGCTTAAGGAATTAGAGTCAAAAGGTTAAGTGTGAGCAACAATGAATATGAAAAATTGAGAAAAAAAGATGTAAAAGGCAAGTTTGTTTCATAAATCAGTTCTAGTCTAACACTGCTGAAAAAAAAGTGTTGAAGTCTGTTAAACCAGCGGATAGTTCAGGCTGGACATCAGCAATACATTAGGACAGGTATTGGTATTTTCAACAGAACATAAAAGTGTTATGTTCCAAGTGCTGTAAATATTGGCCTCAAGTTGACTATCATTATATTTTGTCTTGTGGTGGCAGTCAAACTGGTCTTCAGTCTTACAGTTCATGAGACCGAAGAATTTTTTAACACAACTCAGTACAGTTGATGAGTCTAAAGACCTTGGTTACGTTATACAACGGGGATGAAGAAAAGAGGTTCTACTGAGCCATAGTAGGTGGATGCAGGCCATGAAATACACAGTCACAGTATACAGTTATGCAGGGTGCGCCTGTAACATCTGTTCTGTTTACTGCAGGAAACACTTCTGAGAGAAACTCAAAGTGGGCAGCAGATATCTGAAAGCACTTCCAGTTTATTGGATAAATATGGAATCTTTCTAAATCTGCTGTTTTTAGAACAAGAGAAAATATATTCTGGACAATTACCAGCAACAATAGCTAAATTTACTGTGCTTTCGTGTTCTAAGTTTAGAGACATTGTTGAAATCTGCTCCTGCTAGTGAAGACAAATCCAATTGCTTACAGTATACATTAAGGAGCAGGAGCTTCACATCTGCGATTTCTCCACTTGAGGAGCAAGAGCTGGGCATAGTTTGTACAGCAAGTAGTTTGCTCCCAGTCTTTTCTTCAAACGAAACCATTTTCATTTCATCTGAAAACACGAGCTATTCACATCCCCTTCATCATGTCAGTAGGACATAAAGTAAAAAAGCTATTTTTTCTAAAATGGAACTGAGCACTGCTCATAAAATCTCCCTCAAGAACTAAACGATGACTTGTGCACAGGGGCCATAGAGATGCCTTTTCTGTGACTAATACAGAAAAAATTGCTATTTCATTTCCAAGCGTCTATAATCCTCTGAGATGCACTTGTAATGCTGTAAACAGTATGTAAGAATGGTCATACCAATATTTGAACACAGCTCCCTCTGTATAATCTTCCTGTCGCCAGTGGTGGCCACGGTAAGATGCCCAGAACAGACCCAGAACCAATGGGTGAGCATATACTGATGCTTTCACCAGCATAGCTTCCCACTTTCCAGCTGTATGTGCCTTCAAGGTTTCACAAGGTATTGTTTTCAAGTTGTGTTATCGTTAATGGATCCTTTTAGCATTAATACGTCTATTTCCTTTTTTGAACCCATCAAAACTTTGGTATTCTACATAAGCCGTGACAATGAGTTATATGGTGTAACCACACACTGTATAAAGAGCCACTCACTCAGATTGGACTCATGGCATTTAAGTCTAGGTCCTTCAGGGTAGAAACTGAGGAAAGACAGAAGTCCTGTACATTCCTCCATGTCTTAATTCCCCTAGTCCTCTCTGCTTCATCCTTGTTCCCTCACCCTGTTCTTTGATGGGGTGCTACATAGTCCCTTTCCACTCTTTCATTTATAATAATTATAGTAATTAGGTCAGTATTACGCATGTAACAACACAATACGATGTGCAATTTACTCAAAATTAATGTTCTATGCTTGGCACGGGATGCAGCATTACTCATTTCTTCATGGGCTTTTTTGTGGCATTACTTTCCTTCACATCCTCGTTAGCACAGAATAGTTTGTCTTACAGTGCCTCTCTGAAATGAATATTCATGGGCTATAATTAGCTGCATTTTGTAGCAAACAATGTATCTCTGAAATGAATATTCATGGCCTATAACTAGCTGCATTTTACAATATAGAAGCTGAGGCACAGAGCATATGGCACACATTTATGAAACGTCTAGCTTCGGGTGGTCAGTTCAAGTCATGCAATGCCAGATTTTTCCAAAATGCTGTATTTGTTTGACTGTAGACCAGGGTTGATTTGAAACAACAGTGCTACACAGCATGACTGCACAACTGTGACTAGCAACTACATACAACTGTTTTTATACAGCAACACAGAATGGATGTGCTCTCACTTTTGGGGACAAAAATCAAAGAACAAACAAGACCACTAACCAAGCAAGTATGACACTTAGCTTTTTAGCGCCAGCTCAAATAGACTCCACTTTTTAAAATGGACTTCAGTTGTCTCAAACTTTAGGATGCAATAGCCACAGTGCACAGCTAGTTCCCATCTACGAGCAACATGACTCAGGTGAAGAACTAGAATTTCCACAGAAAATGTAACCAAGCAGTAATGGCTGGTGAGGTCTGTAATGAACTGCCTTCTTCTCCTGCTTACATTTTCTGCACTAGATGAAGACAGTGACACTGAAAAACCCCATTTCTCCCTGTGAGTGCTACTAATGAATACCAAACAAAGACATGTTTTGAGAAAAGAAAATATATATTTATGTCTAAGCGCTGTATCAAACAAAACCATGCAAAAAGAAGGCACTGATGGGCTGCCTGGACCACCCTCATTCTGACATTTCCTAGCTTATGAGTCTTGACTAAGCCATTATTTGTGGTCTTCAAACACCCACTCTTGCTCTCTCTCCTCACTGCTGAATGGATTAGTTATATAGCTGACTTCAAGTGCAAATGAGGTAAAGCACACTTTGTAGAGCAGATGTAAGAATAGTCTTTTTCAGAGATGTGCCATTTTGCAACATGTGGGTAGGCTTTCATAGTAATAATTCCAGATATGACTTCTGCCACAAGGCAAGGTCTCTGTCAAATGTTATATCCCATCATGAAATAGGGCAGAACTAAGTTTGCAAAACCAATTTGTTTTGAAGGCTTCTTTCTTGGAAGACTTGAAGTGGTCTTTCGGATATTGTCACAAAAAGTAACGTCTCCTAAAATTCATTTTAGTCGGAAGAAGATTTATTGATGCATAATTTTGTGTTTATTTAATTCTGATGAAGGATACTTTTGGCCTTGTAGATTGTCATTTTGTGGATGCCCTATCCCTGAAGGCATTCAAGGCCAGGCTGGATGGGTCTCTGGGCAGCCTGGTCTAGTGGTTGGTGACCCTGCACATAGCAGGGGAGTTGAAACTAGATGATCCTTGTGGTCCTTTTCAACCCAGGCCTTTCTGTGATTCTGTGATTCTGTGTTCTATCCTTATTTATAAATATATTGATATTATGTTTGCGGAGACTCACTCAAAAAGATCAGCCCAAGGCAAAAACACTCAGCACAAACAGTTGCAGGTCAAGTAATTAAAGTTCAGAAGCAAATAAGCAAGTAACAATGGGGTCTTATAAAAGAAAGGTTTGGATAACCATAGGTGCCAGCTCTATCTGTGAAGGACAATGGTAATTGCAGTATCAGGTACATGTCATAACAAAAAACATTATTTCTGGCACAGAAGAAAGAAGAAAATCCTCCAGCCTATATAAAAGAAAACTGGGTTTGGTTTCAAATGCTAAGTGATATAAATTTATGTTATTTCTGTAATTCATTCACATTTGGATGCAACATTTCAAATAAGAAGGGAAGTGGGTGGAGTGGTTTATCTAATTCTAGAGGGAAAGGGAAGAAGCAGCATTGGTATCCATACCACGGGGATCTTTGCTGGTCTTGGAAGCAGCTTTTGAGTGTTTCCTGAAGCACTGGGCAGCCTTACAGGCCTAGAGTTTGGCAGGGGTTGGAAGGCAACTGGTGTGCCTGAACAAGTGGCTATTCATGCATTGTTGGGCTGTAAGTGTATGAAGTGAAAACAACTTACTGGGCTGCAAACCAGAGTCTAGATTCACCAAGGGACTAATCAGTCATCATAATTAAAAGGCATTTTATGAGTCGGCATCAATTTGACAGAGGCCACAGACATAAAAGCAGGCTGAAGGCTGCTCTTCGCTGCAGCACCACTGAAATCTGGCCAGGTTTTTGAGTGCGGGCACAGTCTTTGCCGGCTACTACAGACAGGGCAAGAATGCTTCAGAAATGGCAGAGGAGGCAGTTTTCCTTTCCTCTGCTTTGGGCAATTTTGTCATGACTATCTGGTGTGAGTTCAAGAGGTCCATAAAAAAAGAACCCAGTACTGATGTACAACACAAGTAATGCAAATCCAGAGATACCCCTTACAGTACATTGCTTATCTGGAGACTATGAGGGAACACTCTCAGGGATATCATTAATACCTGAGATAAATTAATAAGGAAGTATAAGCAATATTTTCATGTGGTTTTTAATAATGTTTTGTTTTCTACCTATCCAGGTACATGAAATTCTGTTTTGTTATTCTCCAGTCCGCAGGTATTAGGTTACGGTTGTTATGTGGAATGAAACAAAATCTATGCAACTAATTATCTCCTCTGTATACTTTGAATGTTTCAACACTTTCTTCCCACACAAACTGGAGAGAATCTGTGGTAAGCAATTTACCACAGCAAAAATAACAAAAAGGAAAAAAACTGGTCCATGTGAATAAAACAGGCAGATTAGAGATCATTTTTAGGCTTTTCAGCTGTTTCTGCATATAAGGACATGTGCATACACAGGTAGGTATTTATAACACATCTTTAATTATTTGACAGTTTTTATCAGACTAAAAAAAGCTAAAAGTATAAGCAGTAAAAATTGAGTAGCTTCTTACTAAGAAATAAGGATCTGCTGTAAGCATCCTTAAGAGAAATAAGAGTTAGTATCATTCATGGATATTATTTAGTTCATTATTTGTTACTATCTAGGCATCTGTGTCCTCAAACCCTCAGTAACTTTGGGTGGGTTGAGATCTCCAGGCTCTGCCTCTGCTGACAGGCTGAAATATCGTAGTTGCCTAGCATGGGAGTTAGGAAAAAAGCAAAGGGAGTGACCAGAGGTCTCAAAAAAACATGACCCCTAAAGAAAGATGAATGAATAGAGTTGTTTAGTCTTGAGAAGAAAGGACATGCTAATGATTTTCAAATATGTAAAGCACTGCTGCAAAGAGGAAGAAGGTTCTGATTTTTTACATCCATAAAATAGCAGGATTAACTACCAGTGAGGAAGACTGAGTTTAAATATTTAATTAAAAAAAACAGAACAAAATGAATGAACAAACGAAAGCAAACAAGCAAACAGACAACAACAACAACAAAATCTTCCTACCTATAAGACTAGAATAGACTATCATCTTTAAACAAATATTTTCATGGTGATGATCTAAGTAGGAACAGGAGAATTATTAAGATAATCTTTAAAATTCCTTTCCTTATTTACTGGCTTATGAAACTCTTATTCCCATGGGTTTTTTTTTTTTTTTTCTGTAGGCAATGCACATATAATCAGATCCTTCCTACCCAATAGCCATTCTGAACATGGGGAAAAATGTGCTGTTGCCCCTTCTAACAGCAATGATTCTGCCCCAAACCAGACTCTCCATTCCTCTCTCCTATGTCAGTTTGCTGTCATTTCTTTCAAGGGACAGCCATTGTCTCTGGCCAGGTTCTTCTTGCAAACCATTTCCCTGGGCTGGGCATAGGCTGCATCTCTTCTGCCTGAGCATCCTTGACTCTGCCTGCTGGGTCAGCACCATCTACAGTTTCACTGTGGCCACTGGATAAAACTGGATACAACACCATTAGCTATGCATTTTTGACAGCAATGAACAAGAGCCTGCATGCCACGCTCATAAAAACATGCATCAGCAGAGATGACCTATTGTTTTTTAGCTGCTATGACAGCACTTCTCCTAGGAAAATGTTGCTCATGTAGTCCATCTTTCTTTGGCCTGAACAGATGGAGGTCAGAAGGTATAAATTTGGACTATACAATGGGTTTGGCAAGGCAGTCCAACTAAGGCTGGCAAAGTACTCCATGGTCTTTAAACTGGTTTGGGGTCTGGCATTATTGTGTAGTGAGACAAAGATTATCTTCTTCTCTGGTTTGACTCTGGAAGTTTGAGCCTTCAGCTTAGTCAACATTGTGATGTAGTGGTCAGAGTTGATGATTTGTCCAGGTTCCAGGAAATCAAGAAGGATCACCCCTTTCCTATCCCAAAAGACAGTGCACTTCACTTTACCCACTGAGGGCTGTGTCTTGAACTTTTTCTTTAATGGGAAACTCACATGTTGCCACTCCATAGTCTGTTCTTTTGACTTGGGCTCATAGTTGTGGCATCACATTTTGGCACCAGTAATCATGCAATCCAGGAAGCTGTAATCTTCAGACTCGTAGGGGTTCAGCACATCCTGAAAAACTTGCATATAGTATTCTTTTTGTTCCTGTCTAGGCATTCATGGAACCCACCTAGCACAGTCTTTGCAGAATTCCAACGCTGGTACCATTGTTTACAACAAACTGAAGCCAATATTCAGCTCCATACACAATTCCCTCATTGTAATCCATCAATTTGTGCAGATAAACTGATAGAAACACTCTTCATTTCATAATGTGACAGCTGTGCATGGCTGCCTGAAATGTGGCTTGACATTTATGTCACTGTTGCCACTGCTGAAATGCACCATCCACCACCTCCCTGTGCTCACATCCACTATTTGGTCTCCATAAATGTTCAGCAAGAGTTGATGAGTGGGTGTAATATTTTCCACATTGAGGAATTCAGTTGCACACCTTTGCTTCATACGTACTTCCACATCAGCCCCTCTGTTGCCATCTGTCACACAGCAACAAAATGTAATGGGATATTGGTGGGAAGGTTCAACCTCTACTGCTATACCGCCAACATCCACCTCTGACATCGTGGCCAACACAATAAGATAGGAGGCATAATTTTGGGAGCAGTCTTCATACTGTATAATCAAGCAACTTTTTGTGAACGGACAAACTGTCCTTAAATCTGTGTGGGGAAGAGGAGTGTGAAGAAAGAACCCCGAACATGAGAAAAAGCAGAGACATAAGCAGATGTGGTGGAGCATGTCTAGTGTTTCAGAGGAAGGCAGCTATTGTGCTGATCTCAAACTCCCAGTATTTTGCAGAACATTTTTTGCATATTTTCTGGAGGGTTCAGCTTTTCTGGAGCAATCCCATCAACAGTAATCCACAATTTACCACTCAAGAAATGCTAAACTGAGGCCCCAGCAAACTCAGCAGCGCTACCCCCTCTTTTATTTATGTGACACGCAAGTTAAAGAAATAAATTTCCTTTAAGTCAGTGGAGTGTATGAGTACTATGGCCAGAAAGGGTTGTACAGGCCATGAGAGCTGTTCTGAGCCTCCAGGCAAACAAAACACACAACTGCAGCATGAAGCTGCCAGCCAGCTCCCCTCAGTTTTTCAGAGTTACCAGAAAGTATAGAGGTGAGCAGTCAGTGGCATCAGTAAAAATGATGCCAGTAGTCCTGGGACCAGTGCCAGAGCTGGGATTTCTCGGGACCTTTTGGTAAAACTTTCAAAGAGTATATTTAAAATTGGGGCTGCTGGCAGGTATGCATGAAACCATCTAATCCTACTCCCCAAATCCCACTGCTTTTGTGCTTATTTTCAAGCTGATAATTCCTTTTAGAGGAAACGATCCAAAACTTCAGCAGCCAGCCTTGAAGTAATGTGCATAACCAGGCACACTCAAAGCACAGCTTCTGCATTCCAGCAGGAGAGTTTAACACAGTGGTCTTCATTTTTTCCAGTCTTCTGGACTGCCAAAGAAAGAAGAAATGGTATAAGGAATGAGGGGAAAAGGAAAGAAAGGAGGCAGGTTATAAGGAAAGAGGACCAGAGGAAGGAAAGAAGTAAGAAAAAGCAGGAGAAATGGAAAGAGAGAGATAAAGAAAGAGAAAGAAGGAAAGTAGGAAAGGAAGAAAGCATGGCAAGAAGGAAGGGAGAGAATAAGAAAGAAAGAAATAGAAAACAAAAGAAAAGGAGAGAAAAGACAGGAAGGAAGAAATGAAAAGAGAGGGAAGGAAGGAAAAACTGAGAAAAGAAAAACAAATAAGAGAGATACGAAGGAGAGAAAGGAAAAGGAAAATTAAGACAGAAAGGAAGAGAGAGAGAAAGAGAGAAAGAATGTGAGAAAGAAAGAACATAAATCAGGCAGGAAAGAAAAGAAAGGAAAGAATTATAAAAAGAAGAAAAGGAAGAAAGGAAAGGGTCCTGTTGCATGCAAAAAGCAGATCCAGCAATGGCAAGAGCTGGGCAGAGTGGAGCCTTTCCTGATAATATCAGTTTACTTTTTAATTAGATGCTGAGCTTTTAAAGACAATGGAGTAGACATGATAAAGAGCAGGCTATTAAGTGTCCCAATTACAGAGCACCAAGAATCCAATAATTTATGTGCTGATAATCTCCTGGTAATCCTCCGGGTGCTGCCGGAGCGTAAGCGTCCTGATTACTCCTCTGCTCTTACACGGATTTGTTCTCCTACCATTGCCGAGTTTTCCCGTTTTGTTTGGCACAGCTCATTTAAAACAACCACAGTTACCTCACAGCCAAACCACTGGCCTAAGTTTAGCTAAGATGAATAGGCAGCAGTTCATCTGCGACAGAGCCTTTGGTGTAAGTGTGGCCAATTAGTCACACGTTTGGTGTTCTAATTAGGCAACACTGGGCCTTGCAGAAAATGTGCTGTTGATTTAGGTACTTCCTCAAACAATGCTAAATTGTGTTATGTGAAATTCAATTAGTTCTTTTCTAAATGCTTCCACATCTGTTATTCTTTAAGCATAAAGTGATGAGGAGAGAAGGAGAAGTGAAAAGCCAGAGTCTCCACTGGTGAAATATGTTAGGCCTCTGGGACCAGCCCTTTTTCCAGCTTTTGACCCTGAACAGTGATATACAGGAAGGAACAAAGTTGGAGAGCTATCATGGTGAAGCCCTTTAAAATAAATCATTATAGAAGAAATACTGCAACTGTAAGGGAACGTAATCTCTTATGATAGCCATAAACTAAGCTTTGTTTGGAAACGGATGGCATGGGGAAAGCACCATTAAGCAAATGATTATAAATTCCATTTTAAGAACTGCTCTCCTTTTTTTTTTTTTTTACGATAATGGTGATATGTTCAAATCCCAAGATTAACCAAAAATACGCATATAACCAGTTCAATCTTCTGTGGAGCAGCTTTGTGCAGATTTATTTTTGTTTCAAATTTTCCTTCTAGGAGCTAAAAAGATGTCAAGTCCTGCTTGGAGAAGGGGGTGGGAGTGCATTTATCCTTTTCTGTCACCGTGTTTTGCAATTTTTCTCTGTGTTTGAAACAACAAAGTGCCACAAGCCTTTTGATCCCTTGAACAAAGCATCAGGCTTTCCCTGGAGCCTCTTAGAGATGCATGAGGTTTGAATTTGCAGGAGGCTTCTCCCAAAACGTGGGCTACCTAACGGGCCTTGTCCCAAATGCTGCTCCGTTGCAAGTGGTCTGTGGGCAAACCCGCTAAGGCAGAGCAACCATTTCTTGAGTATATAGGCTCAGCCAAAAACCACAGCTGTCTAAAGGTGAAGTTGTACATGCATTTGATCCTTGTTACTGTTATCACCTTTTCACTGACCAACTTTTCAAGCCTTATCTGTGGCTGGCAGGCCATGTTTCAGGTTTGTCAGAGCCCGGATATAGCCCGTGTGGTTTTCTGATGATATATCTTGATAAGATTTGTGGAATGTGAGAGATGAAGTTGTCAGCGCCGCTTTATGGCACCTCTGTACATGTCAGAAAATGAAAATATTTTCAGAAGTGATAGCGTTATTTTGACTGGTGACACAAACTTTTAAGACAATGCATTTCCTTGGAAAAGAAAAAAAACAACTCACAATTTTTATAACAGAAGACAAAAAGTAAAGTCTGTCCTAGAAGCGTATCGGGGGAATCATTCCTATAAGAAAGAGAGCACAATAATTACGAAATGAAACCTTTCTTGGACTAAACTGATAAATTACATTTAGCTGTAATTACTGACACTGCGTAGACACTGCATAGCTTCATAACTCAGGGCCTTTAGGTCTTCCTGTTAAAAAACGAATTGCAAGAAACAAAAATTAGAATGAAACCAAAGGCACCAAACCCTCTTTGCCTTCAGACTTAACCACTACATTATCTACAAGCCCTCCCAGTTACATATCATAGTCTTCTCAAAAAGACTGCTTTCTTCCCCAAATGATCCATATTTAAATAAACGCTACCCTTAACATAAAGCCAAGAAGCGAAAAGAAAAGTTCCAGTTGTATATTACTTCACATGTCCTTCTTCGGGGCTGGGGAAGGTGCTCAGCTTGATCTGGAGCACACCGGAGGCAATTTCAGTGATAACACTAATCTCTATCTGCCTTATTTAGGGCAGGATGATCTTACAAATAACACAATATTCAGATGTTATTGCTTAAAAACAAACAGCAGGAGGAGGCCAGCTGTGAAGTCATTCTGCATTCAGAAAATTTTGAAAGCTTTTTGTTCAAGAGATGAAGGAGAAGTGGAGGCAAATAAATATTCCTAATAGTTGTTGGAATAATTCAGATATTTTTATTGAAAAATGCTGTTGCATCAAAGCCAAAATATTCATAGCAATGCATATGTTTTTGGAAAAAATACCTGGCCTCTTTCAGAGAAATAATAAAAAAGAACTATCCAAGTTAAACTTTGAGCTTGTTGATATAAAAATTGAAGCTTTGGCAGAATCCTTTTCCTTGAAAATACAAAAGTTAGTTTCTTTTTCAAACTGCAGAAGCTGTTAGGAAATGGGATTGTTCTCCTGAGAGAGCAAAAGTTTTCTTTTTAACTTCAGGCTAAAGGTATTGGAGCTGAAGAACATTTTCAAAGTTTGATAGGAAGTGTTAAAATAACATTTTCTTCTAAAAAGAAAATCATTTTTGAACATCTCTTAAAGTTACAAATTGTTAACAGAGAAGCATTCTCCCTACCTCTCATGATGTCTTTGAATTTTATTTCTAAATCAGACCAAGTGCATTAAAAGTTTCTTAATCTATCTTTTTCCTGAAATATTATGCAACTAAAAATAACAAATAAGCTATTTTCCTAAACAATAAGGCTTTTAAAGTCCACTCTGACAGAGATTAGGTTTAAATCACTCGCTAAAACAAACAAGTGACCTAGATTTGAAAGAGATCTTCTATTATCTGAAGTCTATGAAGCTGTTTATAATAATAGTGTTTTTGCTGTTCTGGAGGCATGATGTCTCGCTGGAACTTTCTGTTCTCAACACACATCTTTGGAGGTCCCACGCAGCAGGCATTTCCCAAGCATCTTAAAGCCATCCAGTGCTAGGCCAGATCCACCACCTCATTTATTAGGTGATGACCATAGCAGAGGCGAAAGCAATCCAGGGAGATCACCTGGGTGCAGGGTGAGGTGAGCTGCTAAAATGATTCATTTGCAGTGACCACAGATCTTGCCTGCAGTTGTATTTGTGTTTCAGTTAGTCATGAAGGAAACAATAACCCTTGGCACTATTTGCATACCACCAAATGTCCTCGACTTGTACTTCCAGAGTTGGCTCATTTCAAGAGATTGAAATTCCTGATTATAATTCAATACATTTAACACTTTTCCAGAAGAGGAAAGTACTTGTTTTCAAGAAGAAAAGGAAACATTTGAGAGGAAAAGCAATGATTAGCTCGGGATGATTTCATGAAGCCAGCAATTTCTCTGGGAGTACTCTGAAGGAGAAACTCATCTGCAAGGCACTGCAGCGTGGAGCACAGGGAAGGCAGAGCTGTACCCAGGTCCCCTGTCATCAGGCATTGACCGAGCAACCAGCTTGGCCAGAGAAAATGCCCTCATCTTAAACTCTGTGTCTGGGGCCAGAAACACATCAACCATGGTTGCGTTCCTAACCCAGGCACGTTGAGCTCTAGCCCTCCCAGCATGGGGCAGTGTTGGGGTTTCCTGGAACTCGCTTTTAATGGGGAATATATTGTCCAGATGAGATTCTGGTTTTCATCTTTCATGTTAATACAGGCTTCCACATCCGAAGGAGTTTGGGGTTGGCTTTGAGCTGCTTTTATCACAGTTTGTGGCTACATTTTAAAGTGCAGCATTGTCTATGGTATATTTTTCAAGCAGAGGAAAGGAGATCCTTCCTTTTTTTTTTTTTTTTTACCTCTACAGTTGTCACGAAATGGATGCACTCACAAGAGTCACAGACCTTAAGCTGCTAGCCTGAGCAGGCATGTTTCTTTGTTAAATCCTTTTAACTTGAAACACCGGAACTACTGTTGCTGCTCCAGAGCTCCCCAGTGCTTGCAGGGCACTTTCACATTCTTAGATTTTCTCTCTCCAACCCACCATGTGTGCACTTTTGTCTTTTTCTCCTTTGGGTTGTCCTGGGGTGAGCAGTGAGCACTCCTCAGCATCCCAGCTCCCACCTGCATCATCAAAACCACCACTCAGCTGCTTCTGCTGTGACCTAAGCAACTTCTGTTTCACTACTGCTTCATCACCTTGTCTCCTCTCAGGTCACTGTGTCCAATCTCTAACTTCAGCAGCAGATTTGACAGCCCAGTTCTGAGGAATCATGATCTTTAGAGACTGTGCTAGTAGTCAGTCCCAAAATGGATGGGCACAGAAGTGATGCAAAGCCATCTCTGCTCCATTTCACCCACGTCTAGAGAGAGCAATGAGATAAATGTTCTCCAGGTAAATTGTCCATATGTAACTGTGCAGTTCAAAAAACAGATTTGCCTCACTTGTTTAAACTTGATAGCTCCTGTGACTTGCTATTTCACACATGGAGAAATGAAGAAAAGCTGTTGCTCTTTTCTTGTTTGTTTTGTTTTGGGTTTGTTTGTTTTGAGAGTAAGACTGTATAAAAAAATCAAAAGCCATCCAAGCAACAAAGAGCATTACAGGAATCCTTGGAAACAAGCATTTATGTGACCCTGCTATTTTAAAATATTGACAGCGTAGTTTGAACCCAAAGATTGACAAATCCTTTTGTGCAAGCCTTCCACCAACTGAAATGAGGAGTTCTCCTCACATTATCTGGTTTTGTAAGACTTTTGGCTGGTGCTGTCAGCAGTAATAAACCTGGCATCCTCAAAAGGATGTAAAAAACTTCTTTGCCCACAATTTCGAGGCTCCCTAAATATCTGCTCTTAGATTTTCCTTTCCTAAATACTTCTATCACTAAATGCCCGAATAAGTGATATTCCCTGCTCACAGCAGTTAAAAAAAAAAAAGCCAGCAATTCTCCCTAGCCTTGCCGGCAAGTGGGAGCTTGCCCTCCCTGTGCTCTGCCCAAAAGCTATGTTACCAGGTTAGCCTGGACCTGAGCCCAAGCTAACATGAACAGCTCCTAGCAGGGCTTATAAACCAGAGCATATCGCTGTGGCTGGGTCAAACATCACACTGCACTTTTGCCTCTGCCCATGGCAAGCCATGCAGACAAGACTTGTGTCTGTGAGAAGAACAGCAGAACAGTTACGATGAAAGCCAACCCAGTATTGACTTCAGAAAACAGACCAAGAAACTACCTACAACTTATTACCAGATACTACAGCTCTGTAAAGGCTTCTGATGTTCACATTATAAAGAAGGATATTGAAAAACTGGAGAAGGTGCAGAAGAGAGCTGTAAAAATGATTCAGAGACTGGAGAAAATGCCCTACATTGAAGCACTTAAAGAATTCAATCTGTTTAAGTTATCAGGAAGAAGGCTGAGAAGCCACTTGATTACAGTGAGTAATACCTTCAACAGGAGAAGTTTGTGGTCTGCTCAGGGCTTCATTCTAACACAGACAAGAAAGACGTGGCCAGAGAAAATTGATGGTAGCTTGAAATGTAAACTGGAAAATGTAATTATTTTTTCCCAATTATTCTTGAGAAAGAACATCCTGAGAAAGATGGAGGATTGTCCTTCTTTTGGTATCTTTAAATTGGGAGTAGATGCTTTCCTGGACGTTGGATCAGTTACTAGGCTCAAGAGAGGCAAATCCATATATGACTGAGCAGCATTAGCTTTTCCTCATCATCACCCCTCCTTATCCAGTAGGCTCTACTGTGGTTACTCCCAGTGGGTAAACAAGGCCAAAATCCTAATGTGGGTTTTGACAGGTATAATCCCTGCGCCTAGCAAACACTTCCTAGGTTTGCCTGAGAGAGGTAGGAGAGAGAATGAGGAACACCAATCCTGTGGTCACTGACTCTCAAGAAGCAAGCAAGAACTTCACTCACCCTTCAGAAGCAGCTCTGGTCTACAGGAACGTAGTCCAAAACCTAAGCCAAAACAGATGATTTCTGAGCTCCAAATGGAAGAAAACCATGGGAAAGACATGTTGAAAAGGAACACCATGACAATATGGTGTTCAGCCAATGGGCCATTGTCTGACACACTGGAGAATCAAGCTGGGTGCACAAGGTGCCTTGAAGGTGCATGGCAGAAGCACAGTAACTATCTGGAGGTCCTTCTTTAAATTCTTTTCTTTAAAAAGATTTTTTTTTTCCCCTGTTCCATTCACTGATGGAACTGTTTCATTCACCGAGCCATTGTATCGGGGTATGAGAAACCTCCCAAATGCACAGGAGGGATTCTGGATTGGGATGCAGACAGGCACAGATCTCCATATTGTCATGTTGCCCTCACATTACCACAGCTGGAAGCAGAAAACTTTTTGTCTGGGGTGCGTGCGTGCAGCTGGGGCCTGGGCAGGTCTCCGCCAATGCAGACATCCAGTGTACTTTCCTTCCACTCTTCACCAACAGATGGTGTCAGAGGGAGTCCCTTTCCTGCCCAAAGCCTCCAGGCCACAGCAGTTGTATTTCCTTTTAATTACCTCTATGTGAAAGACTACTGTATTCTACAACATTTGTTCCTCCTGAGGCAGCTTGCAGCAGTGGCACCGCTTGTGCACAACTACAGCATAAAAGCACAACTTAGGGCAAAGATTTCAGTGTATTCATTTTCCACATTGCGCAGGAGTTATGTTCAGTGAAAATTATATAAATGTCGTGTACCAGCTCGTATGTCATTTCCACAGAATGTTACAACTATTCTGTTATGTAATAGTGAGCTAATAAAGTCAAACCAAAACTCACTATATCACTTTCTACGTGAAGTCACCTCATTTATCCTTTTTCCCTTTAATTTAAATCTCATCTCTATTTCTACATTTACCTTCCTATGTATTTCTAGCACAGCATATTCCCGACACCCTTCTTATTTTACTCTGTGATCTAAACAATGCAGAATAACAGGGTTTGAAAATTTGGACTGGAAATACCATGAGAACAGGCTCTGTCAAGAGCTTTCCAGTATTTCCTGCTTCTGGTTGAGCTGGAAATACTCAGAGGGTGAAATCCTGGCCCAGCTGAAGTCAATGGGAATTTTGCCATCAACTTCAATGGGGCTAGAATTTCACTCCTGGTATCCATGTATCCAGTCTCAACTAGATCTGGTGTGGTGTGAAAAGGAAAAGTTTTCTTCTTTTTTTTTTTTTTATTTCCTTCCTCTTATAAGATTTAATGCTTAAAAAAGCCTCACATATTAAGATTAGATGTAAATGTCAAGTAACACCAGATAGGTTCCCAGGTTGCCCAAATGATCCATTTCTTCTATCCAAGTAATTGCACATCAGAAATAGTGGTATTCAAAATATCAAATGATGCAAAGATTAAAAAATGACAATTGTCTGTATAAAATAATTAAGAAGATATACTGCGTCTCTTTTGACAAAGCATATGTTGTAGGCAGCTACCTTGCTTTTAGGATCCTGATGCCAAAATCTTTTGCAGCCAGCAGTGCAGTGACTGCTACATGTGCAGAAAGTTTGAATTTTTTGCTTTTAAACAGCACTCTCTTGGCAGAGGCCTTCACCATCAGTGAAAGAGGTTTTGCACTTCTTTAAATCTGATACCTTTTGATCTTTACTTAAGATGGCATAAAACTTTCAACTAAGCTTTGAGGAGCAGGTGGTCCTCAACGTTTTGCTTGTGTCTGCCACTTTCTTCCAGGAGGTGGTTTGTAATTCCTTGCCCACTAGAGACAATCCATTACAGCGAGTCTTTTCCTTTCAACAGATAAAGTCAGTTCTGTTTCTACTAAATACCCTATTCATTACTGTGTTCATGTTTTACATTAAATAAATGTTTTTATTTGCATGCTAATTAATAACAACAGTCATCAAAAGCAAACTGATTAGTCTGAGATTGTACTAGTAAGGATTCATGGGCAAGGGACATTTCTGCAAATCTCTGTACCTTTTTCTGCATTCCCAGAAGACCTAGTGAACGTCTGACCAATAATGATGTGTGCTTGAGCAAAAGCATCGTCCCCAGTTCCTTCCAAGAAAAAAGAAGTTTTCTTAAAGAAAAACAATAGTAGGAGCATCCAATTAATTCACAGCTATTCATTTTGTCTTCACTGACAATTAGCAGGCCTCCTGACACACTGCTGTCTCCCTTCTGCAGCAGAAATGCTTGTGTCAAGTGGACTTGGGCTCACACAGTCATTCATCAGCATGTGTTTCCTGGTGCAAATAGTTCCTAACTCCTTTCCAAGAGCAAACTCCAAGGGGAAAAAAAAAAATAAAGAAATAAGAAGGGCTTTGTTCTCTGTGAAAAAAGCCGCAGCTGCACACTAAAGCAGAGCCTTGAGGAAGAAAGGGAAACATGGTCCACAGCATCCCACTACAGAGTACGCAGCCCTGCCTGGACACTGGACTCAGAACTCTGGCCACTAACATCCTCCATCCTCACCAGTCTGAGCCCAGCATGAGTTGGAACAGTGGATACAGGGGTCAAATCTTGTTTTCCTCAAGGTAAGCCAGGAGGAAGAACACAGCAAGAGAAAGGGAGAGTCAACAGGCCTGAAACAGAGCTGATCATTGCAGGACTGACATGCCACACAGTCAGACTCTCTGAGATTTCGGATGATGCTCCCGGGGTATGAAAGACTCTGAAATATAACTGTAGTAGCTTTTCTATCTGCAGAAAGGTAAGGTGAGTTTTGGCATATTTATGACTGACTTGCTCACAAGCACGTTTAGAGTTCATACACTTCGAGGCCAGTGATGGTCAGGGAGTCATGGTCACAGACAGTGCTTTAGTATGTGGGGTAGAGTACATGGATTTAAACAGCCTTTTGCAGGACAGAAAAAGCACTGCCTGGGCAATATGGGGTGAAACAACAATTTTGCAAGTGGAAATGTAAGCTTATGATAATGCCAAGTTTCTCTTTTCATCCTCTTTGCAGATATGCCCAGCTTCTTCGAGACTGAGTTTGCAGCATGGCTCTGAGGAGGATGACCAGTTATGTGGCCATTTTATGTCACTTCTACTTGTTGAATTCTGACCTACATTCTGAAAAGCAAACTGTCAAATTAACTGTGCCACACATTCCTCATCTCCCCAAGAGAAGAATGCTGGAGATAAGCAGGCCAGTGCCACCATTTCCCTTTGACTACATGCCTTCCCACTCTTGTCAGTTTCTTAGACACCAGCCTCCTGGAAGCTATGTCACCCTCAGAGCCACCAACACCTTTCCTGGTAGTCCCCTGTATTACCACTCAGTGGTCACTTTGATGATTTCAGCTGCAAATATTTTCTGACATTTTCCCTCTTCAGCTTGTTACACGGAAGCTGACAGCCCCAGTTGCCTGCCCCTCCCCACTGCCTTCCTTACGGTCTCACCAACCACCCTGCCTGGCATGTGGCAGTTTCAGGTTAGTTCTCTGGGGTCTGTTGACTGGAATAAATTCAGACTTACCCACTAGACTGCAGCAGAGCCTTTGTTACCTTCTAAGTTTTAGACACAAGTTTCTGTACAAGGACACGCTGCCTTTTGACACACAAAATTTTTTAAATGGACTTCAAGAAACTTCCTACACATGTGCCAAAACAAGTGGTTTTTCAAATAGTAAAATCAGGAAGGGCTTTTTCCCCTCTTTAGCTTCTGAGCTGGCGATTTACTCCTCATCTAGTTGTTCCTGTTTGCTAATGAGAGGGCTGTGGACATAGCAAGACCAGTGGAACCCTCAGCGCCATTGCTGGGCCTTGATCACGAGGCCAGGGGCACACTGATGTCCATATTGGGCTGAGGAAGAGTTTCTTCTTCCAGACCAACCTTTCTGTATCTTGGCGGTTTTACTCTCATCTCTGAGGTCTGGGGCTTGGTTTGTCTGACAGGAGTGCCGGAGTTTGCTGAACCAATCTCAGATCCCGCTGTCACAAGGGACTTACATCCAGGAGGTGCCAGACCCTGGCATTTTTCTGCTGCTGACACCAAGCTCAGCTCTTAAAACTGCCTTTACTGACAGCCTTGAGCTTGATCTTGCAGCCTGTGGTATTTAGGAGGACAGGGTATACAATCCACCAGCCTCTTTCTGTCTTCAATTTCTAGGAAACTATTATAACGCCTTCCAAAAAGGCTCACGTCTGCCTGCCAGCACCACATTAGCATGACTACTGCTTTGAAACACAATAACTGCAGCAGCTCAGTATCTGTAATGCATCCCCTGCTGTACTGTGTAGCTTTGCACACGCCTATGTGCCATTAATGAATCATCACGTGGGAAGTGTTTTCATTATCCCTTGCCTTTCCAGCACTAGGGTTTCTTGGCGAATGTGCAGCCTGGGCCACAGCAGCTGTCTGTCTCACTCCCCTTCATTTAGATTAAAAACGTTTTTTGTTGTTGTTTTGAAGTGCCCATTGAAGTGACAGGATGGAGAAGGATGGCTAAGTCCAAGTCCGAATATCTTTATTTCAAGACTACGCTAATAGCCTCTAAGAATTTTTCTCTGCTGCACTTCAGATAAGAGTGGTAAGCCTATAAATTCATTAGCGGGTAATGGAGCAACCTCACTTTATCTATGTCTTTTCACAGGACTAGGGTTTCATTCTGTGCCAGGAGTCATACATCACACTCAACATGTACGTCTCCAGAGCCAACCAAGAGAAAGTGCAGAAAAACTACTGTTAACAAGGGAGTAATTACATTCAGCATAAATTAATTATTGGTCACTCAGGACTGGTGGGAAAGGGCCACACAGACTGTGTCTGACTGAGTTCCCACCTCTGAGGGAAGAAATATTTAAATATGAATCATAAGACAATGTGAGGTGGGCCCTTTCTGGTCTACTGGTCTTTAACTGCACATATTTGCTAATATGACATGTGGCTTATTTGCTTTAACACTATAGGTACATTGTATTTTTTTAGGGCAAACATGAATGATAGTCGTTCGGACAAGGGTCATTTCAGAGCAGCCAGCGTCAGACCCAACCGAGTGAAGCCAGGAGGGACTTGAAAATGTAATTCAGCCAGAAGAACAGGACACGGATCAGCAAGTGAGTGATGGAAGGTGTTCATGAGGAATTTAGATTACCACACACTGCAAATAAACCCTGAGAAGCTGGAGCAGGCAGGGAGTGAGGAAATCTGACTAGTAGGCAGAGAGGAGCCCTCCCAGGGGTGAGGGAAGATGTAGGGTGCACCCTGATCTCCGCCAAAAATATCAGTGCTAGTCCAGGAAAGTTTAGTTGTGATTGAACCCTGAAACTTGGAAAGGTAGGAAGAGAAATAAAATAATGTTGGGCTGGTCTCCAGTAACCAACTAGGAGATTAAAATTGCTTGTTTTTTGTATAACATTAAAACTGCTTCACATCTCGACAAAGATCAGGAAATTCAAAGTTAAAGCGGATCCTCATAAATGGAAATTCTTGCCGTCATGGGAAATAAAAAGCATATCAAGATGCAAGTGACAGATGTACTGTCAACTGGGAGCCCCAGCTTGGAATTTCCTGGCTTTTTTATTTATTTCACTGCTCCTAACACAGTGCATAGCCGGACCAGTGTTTATTCCTCCTAGTCTCTCCCTTATTAACAGGTACTCATATACACTGATAAATAATTACACATGCTGTGAAAATTAAGGTTTTGGGGTTGGTTTTTATTGCTGTTTTTATTGTTTGTTTGTTTTTTGGAGTTTTTTTGTTTTGTTTTGGTAATTGTTTTTGAAACTGCTTATTATACAATTTAGTAGGGAATTTTTCTCATTTGGAAAGACCTGTGTATTACTAAAGGCAAAACTGAGACCTATCAGTTACATTTTCCTATAAAAGAGAAGTCAACACCCGTCTTAAAATATCTTGGTATGTGGAAATTCACCTGTAAGATCAAAAATGCAGTTTCCAAACTCAGCTTCATCCAGTTCACATTGAGCATCCTGATCAGCAGGTTATTTTAGGATGTTCTGTCTTGGTTTGCCCAGAGTTTTCACTTCAGGCCATAGAAACCTTTCATTTTACAAAAATACCAAGAATAACAAATCAGCATTCTATAATGAAGGAAGGTTACATTGAAAAATTCCCAACCAATGCTGACTGCCCCCACTGGAAATCTTCATGTGGGCTATGGAGCTGGTCCATGGCTCCCTGCCAGTTGCACTTGATAGGGAATTTCAAAAAGCGCTGCTCTGACCTCTGAGGCTTGTTTCAGTTTAAAAATATACCTGGAAAAAATTCTGGTGGCTCCAGTAGCTGCATTGTCAACATTTTACTCTCCATGCCTCTGATACTACCTCCAACCCCTCCACTTGAAGTGCAAAAGTGCACTTTTGCAGGTTCTCACCCCATCCACATGGCAGCCAACAGGAATCAGATGGTGGTAGCCCAAATTCTTTCTTTCACTTATTCCCCAGACAGGAGTCATAATTCTTTTGATCCAAAAACTGGCACTTTGACTCATTCTTAGCTGCTCCTGGACACAGAGCGTGCCAGCCCAAAGCTCAGCCGTTTCTTGCTCAGCAAGGCCGATCTCAAAGTCATTACGTGGCATTAAGCTCACGCCTTTCTGCAAAGTACAGGCAATTTTTGCTTCCCAGAAGAGACCTGTGTTTTTTTTTTGTGTGTGTGTGTTTGTTTTTTTTTTTTTTTTTTTTTTGTGAGGCTGCTTTAGGATGAACTTAGATTTAAAACGAGGTTTAAAAGAGCATCATCGTAGAGCTTGAATAAAGTGAGGCCGCTGGCTTTCCCAAGCAACTGGCTGGGATCAGATGGCTCTGAAAGAAAGTCATTCTCACAGGCTCATGGCTGCAGCCCCTCAAGCCAAAACGCTGAGAGAGGTCCCGCAGTTATTAAAGCCAATAAATCACGTCTTGAGAGATTCTGCATGTAGAATTGGACAGCATGCACATTTTTCTGCCCTCAGATCTTGAAGGAAGGCTTTTTTCCCCCCTTTACCTCATCTACCTTGGGTATCTTAAAAAAAGGAAAGACACTCCTGGGACCCAGAGACTTCTATTAGGTGTAATTACGGTACCTTACTTTTAAAGGTTTAAAAGTGCATCTTTATGGGCTTATGCAGTCACAGTAACAGTAACAGTGTTTTATGTGTTTGATTGACACAAAACATGCCTTGGCATTAAATGTTTCCTTAATGCCTGGGAACGCTGCACCCTGCGCACAGTCTCTGCATCTCTAAAGGTGTTGCTGAAACACGGAGAATGGGATTGTCCCAAAGTTTCTCCACTCATTTCCGTCATCATGAGCTGCTACATCATCACAAAAAATGCCATCACCTGAGGTTTTTGGCAGTCCTCTCACACTTCTGAAGAGCAGAGAGATCTGCTCCTGTGAGTCACTAAAGATAAGAGAAAAGGAGATAATGTGACATTGGGCAATTTGTGATAATTCAGGAAAAGTCTGTCTGCATCTACTATAAAGCACAAAGCTCTTTTCTAATATGAGCACAGGTCCTGATTGGGCCTATGAGGCACTTTTTTTCTTTTCTTAGATGAAAGCAGACTTTATGGAATACAAAAAAACAATGTCATATATGTGGATGTGCCCACCAAAATTACAAACCTTCAGAACTTCCCTTCTCCCATCAGGTCACAGAAAAGCAAAGCAAACATCCAGTTGAAACATTCGATTTCAAATTTTTATGATCAGAATTTCATAACAAAAAGATGGTGGGGAGGAAAAAGTGCAGATCAAAAATTACCAGTGGAAATTGGAAACAATCTGCAAATAATAAATCAGATTAAGAAAAAAAAAATGGCAGTCTGTCTGCAGATAATTCACAAGTGAAAAAAGTTCATTACAAATGACTTGCCCTGCTGCAAATTTTTAGTAGCATGTGCATACAGTACTTCATAAAACTTCTGCCCTTGACATATTTTAAGGGAATGCCATTACTGACTGGGACCTCAGTTGGCAGCTGGGAAATTGCCAGAAAGCAGACCTTGAGTCTGTGTCAGATGCAGGGATGTCAGAAATTTCAGGAGGTTAGGAGGTGTCGGAACTCCTTTCCCCCGTAACAAAAGGGTTCTACCAAAACAACATCCATAAATCCCACAAAAAAATTAAAAAAAAAAAAAAACAACAATGTTGATACCTACATTAGATAATATAGGGAGAACAAGTTTTAATGATAACTGTTTTTTTTCTTTCTGTACTGCAAAATGAACATTCACAAGAAAATATTCATGGTGGGAATTATTTCCCATCATTTCAAATGAGAGGCCTCAATGCTTTCCATCAGAAAGATGTATGTTTTTATTTCATGGATGGAGAGGGAATACTGGGAAATTTTGGAACAAACCGCCAAAATTGCAAACAACCTTCACAAATCAAAGCAGATGACTGCAACAGAAATGCAGTCCTTATATCACCACACTGTCTTGTAACTTTGGGAAAAATTAAAAAAAAAAAAAAGAGAGAGAGAAAATGGTCTGGTTTTATACTGCTTTGATTTCCTTTATTTCTCCCCTGTTCATTTTTATTATGCTCTGGGGTTTGTTTGTTTGCTCTTACAGCATCGCCGAAATGTATGGCTCTACATACTGGCATGAAATAAGGTCTTCCCAAAATATTTTTCATCTCTTGTGTCTCTTTCTATGTTTTTTTGCACACAGTGCAGAAGAACAGTTTTGTTCTAACTCTAGAAGTTTATCCTTCTTTCTGCATCACTTTGTTTCGGTTTCCAGGCAGCTACGTTCACTGACAAATCTTCCAGGAGGATTTTTGCTCTCTCCTCCAATGCCAATGCAAAGGTCTCTTTTCCTCTCTGGGTTCCTGTGGCCTCTTCCTTGTGCCTGTCCCCGCTGCTATAGCAGGCCAATGAGAAGGGATGAAAGCCGTCTGGGCAATATCTTTTAAGCAGTCAAGAGACGTCTATCACGACTGCTCTCCATTTACCGCAACCATGTGTGCATGTGCACAGTTTACAGTTGTGGTTTTTCCAAGGGGATTGTGGTATGGTTTTATAGGCTGCTCAAGATGTCCGTTTGGGTGTAAGTGTATCTATCTAAACAGAAAAATATATACAAGCATTTTAGAAGATGCTTGTGTATTTTTTTATTTACTGTAACATCATGGAATTAAGCTTCCCTAGGAAAAAAAAAAAGCACACCAGTTTATGACTCCCTTGTGCTTCCCCCCCCCCCCCTTTTTTTTTTCTTCTCACAAGCAATTCTTTTATTCTGCAGTTCCTTTTAAAAAATTCTTTTTAAGGATTTTTTCCTTCTTTTCCACTCTAACCTTACATTCTCCCTTGTTCCTTTCCCATAAACTTATCTTCTCCTTTCTCATTTACTGTTATTTCCTTTTATATCTGCCTTTTCCCCAACTCTGTAATTTTTCCTTTGCTCTTTTTAATGTTCAGTCTTCTCACTTTCAGTTACCGACTGTAAGTTTATTTATAAGTACATACTGTAACAGCATGAGTTACAAGAGACAGTAACGCATTTTTAGGGAGAAAATTATTGCTGTATGTTTCTTTATGCTGATTTGCTCATTGTCTTCTTATTTGGAAACTGTAGCATAGTTGGCTTTGCTGTTTGGAAACGATCATACAAGGAGATCCATGGAACGATTTCTATTTGAAACACTATATTGCTCTGAAGGGAAGACATTCAACAAAAGCATCCTGGTTTTGATAATGTTGATCTGCTGTTTTCCAGAATGGCTGTTATGGTCATGTGGAGACAAGGACACTTAAATAATCACCAAGAACTTACAGACAGGTGATCGACCAGTTCCTTAATGTTTTTCCTGGATACTAGACTGTCTGATTTAAGTATGTTCTTGGTGATGTCATCTCAGTGAATCCCTGAGAAGTAGTTACTCACCGGGAAAATCATTCTGGTGCATTTGGATTTGCTCTGATCTTCTTAGCAGAGCAGAAAGCTGTGGCACCAGCTCTCTGCAGCACTAACACACAAAGCTCTTCCATCCCAGAGGAAATCTGAATGTCCCTGAGATGCTGGAGCTACAGGGAGAGCCATGCAGCTATTTAGAAAAAGAATTTAGCTCCAAGGAGCTGATTCTGCAAACACTTTAGCATATGTACAGCTTTCCTTTACGAGAAACCTCAAAGAGCCCGCTGGTGTTGCTTCATGCAAGTCAAGTCAGTCATATGGCAAAGTGTTTACAGGATTTGGATTTAAATTTTGAAACCATTTCAGGACCCTTATAAATAGGCGTTAGATAATCATAAATCCCCATTGTTTTCCAGCAGAAAAATAACAAAGAGGTTTATTCCATACAACATTTACGTAATGATGTTACACTGTAACTGAATCCACAGCCTGTACACACAGAGGAGTTTGGATTCTCCACCCGTGTTTGATGCTCGGGGTTCCCATGTGCTGGGATGCACTGGAGCTCATGAGTGGGACAGGAAAAGACCCCATTTGTTCCTCAGTCTGTTTTCACCCCCAGAAGTTCAACAAAAACAAAGTCAATCTGGAGTACACTTTTCTAAGACGGGATGGAGAATGTCTCATGTAGAGATGGGAAGAGCTCTATTTCTTGAGTCCAGAAATAACTGAAGGATACAAGAGAACAGAGCTGGCATCTGTTTATCAGCAAAGGGAAGCAATAGATGACAAAGTAAGCAAAGGCTGAGCTCGACAGGTGTCATGGAAGGACTGTGACAGTGGTCAAAACCAAGGCAAAGAGTTTCGTCTGGTCTTATGCTCCACAAAAACACAACTGAAATGGAAAGAGGAGGACCAGCCTGACCTGGCAAAGCCTGTTCCTACAGCCCAAAGGCAAGAAATATATGTCAAAAAATATTCAGGAAAGATCTGCAGTATTTCTGTGGTGATTGACACAGTCGATTTTGAAAGTGTATCCTATTATTATCTCTGCACTCCTCTGCAGTCTGGTACGAGTCAGCAGCATCTTTGTGGAGTCAGAAGTGTAAGGATCTCCCTTACACTTTATTGTGAAGGTAAAAGCAAACATAAGGGCAATTTGGTTTTCTCTGTTTTGTTTTACCGTATCAAATTTACCAAGCATTTGATGCTTGAAGGAAGTCAGCTGGAACAGGCAGGTGGGCTTTCAGGTGCCTTACCCCAGGAGTCGTACTTGGCTCTGTTTACTTTAGGACACGGTGACTTTTTAAAGTTCTCCCAAGACAATTTACTTCTGCCTTGACTTTATGTGCATGTCGTTTCATCATCTGAGGCCTCGTTTCATACATACGTTTATAATATGGGTTTCATTTCAATAAGCTGGGAAAGTAATAAATTTAAAGCTGACTAACAGTTGTTTTATGTGGCTGCCAACCTGCCAAGTAGCATTCTTAATTATTGCCAGGAAACTAAGTGTTTTGCAGCCATGTGTTTTACATTTGAGTGTAGTATGTCTTGTCAGCCCTCTCTGCTGGACGGATGGACAGGCCAGTAATTTCTGTGTGCAGAGAGGCCTTCACTGGTGGGTGGTTTCTTTGTAATCAGGTAGGGATATCAACAACAGGATGATGGACGAGATTATCCCAAGCGGTCCCCCTTTCCCATAAGCAAACTGTCACAGAAAAGCTGGACAGAAGGGGTTAAATCTGAGCCCAAAGCCATAGTATTTTTCTGTTTAAGACTGTAGGGCAACTACTTATTAAAGTTGTCAGCAAAGAAAAAGCATAAACATATTATAAATTATATATGTTAGAATAAGATGGATGACTGTTTTGTTCCTTCTGTGCACGATAGATCGAGACGCTGCTATAAGTAGACTCTCCTTTTCTTTTTCCAGACAAAACTCATTATTATTACACCAAAACAAGCAAGGGTTGCATGGCTTGATTTCTGCAGTCTGTGTTTAGGCTCCAAGATGTTGTCCCACACTTTGGAAATTAGCCAGTAAAAGAAGGACAGAAAATTAATACTAAAAAAGGAAGCACTGACCCAAACAGATTTGTTGCATGTATTCTCCTCTCCAGAATGCTTTGAAGTCTGAGGAGAAACTTGACCGAGTCAGTTAAGAGTGCCTCCAGGTCCTTAATTTGCGCAACCAGCATTCGTTTTCCAGATCGTCATCATTGACCCTCAAATAATTGTAAAGGTCATATTTTCTTGCAGATAATGTAAGTCTTGAGCAATTTCAAAAAATGGGATAAATATAAACACATTGCTAAAAAGCTAATTTTTGTGCCCAGTTCATTTTTTTTTTATTTAATAAATTGCATGCACAAGTCAAATCCCAATTAAAGAAAGGCTCATCTCATGAGCATCTCAAACAGTGCTGTAGGATATTATTCCCCTGCACACACACATCTAATTTTAAAACAGTTCCCATTTTTCTCTAATACTGCAGAAAAGTCTAATAGTGTTTACTGTTCTGTTGTTGTTGTTTTTTCTTTAAGTCCAACAAAAGTGTTGTTTTGTTAAGGAGGCATTAATTAGTGAATCATTATTCCCATTTTGGCATGTGAAAATCTGAAGTGTGCTTTTATCCATTTCCCAAGAGTGTGTGTTGGCACCATAGCAGAGGATGTGGAAGAAGTGTTTTTCAAAAAAGCAGATGTAGCTGCTTTGGGAGCATCTGTATTGGTGCGTTGTGGAGGGATTCCTACTAACCATTTTCCATTTAAACGAACAGTCCCGATGTGCCTCTCACAGGTGAGAACCTGCCTTTGCAAATCAAGACTCAAGAGGTAATTGTAATTAAAGTGTCTGATGGCATTTCCTTCAATTCTTGCCATTTCTAACGTCCTCTCCGTCTCTTCCCAAATAAATAAAATTATCCTGTAGTTTCAGATCCCACTTCCTATCTCGTGGCAAAATCTTTCATGGAGACCGTGGATGTGTGCAGGTGTTGAACATTAACACTATAAAATGCACTTCCTGATATAGTCATCAGCAAACTCACACTAATTTCAATGAGGTAAAATCCAATTTTCCTTGGTATTCCATGAAAAGTATGCCATGCAGTCCACCATCTCTCCAAGCCCATGACTTGGCCCCCGCTCACCCCAGATTTTTCAGGGATATTCTCCACAGGAGTGCAGGCACCAGGAGACATGGGAAGGCAGCAAAGAGGCTGTCAGAGACAGGAGGTCACTGGTGAGACTGACAGAGGTCAGAGACACCTGCACACAGGACCCAAATCAGCATGGCATATGGAAAGCAAAGAATGGAATCTTTTTCTGATTCGCACCATGTTACTTTTTCACCCTGTGCTGGCCTAACTCTGCTGCTATTTATATCAACAACCAAACCTGAGACAGTGTGAAAATGCCTCCTTAACCTTTTAAACCTGGCACCAGGGCTTTTATATCACTATTTGCCCTCACCTCCAGGGTCACTTGCAAGGAAATGTGGTCTGGGACCACTGCAGAGCCGGCAGCTGTCATTGAGCTGCTGCAAGGCTGCGGTGTTAGTGCCTGGCTTCACCCATCCAGCCAAGGGTCAAAGAAAAAGCAGGTACAATTTGTCGTTAAACAAGAGGACACTGGTCATGCTTTGAAGGCATAGCCTAATTTTGAGTCTGGAAGCTGCAACTAGTCAGCTTTGTGTTACCTAATGCCACTTAAATGGACATTCCTCTGTTTCTTAGGGAGAATCATTTAAGAGCTCATGGTGCATCAAAGCATCTCAGGGAGGAAGAGTTAACATGGCCCCTCAGCAGCTGTCTGCTTCCTGAAGGCAAACCAGTTACTTCAGTGGCCACCACAGAGCCCAGTTCTGCCTGCAGGGACCAGAGGGATTGATTTCTTCCTCGACTACCAGTTATCTTAGCATTTCAGAGTCAAACCAGATTATAACAAAGCAAACAAAAAAAAGCCAAATCCTCTTGTATAAAAGAAGCATATCTGAAATTATTCCCATGTGTGAGGTGCTGCTGCATGACACTAAGTGCAGCAGCCAAACCAGTAACAGTTAAATCCTCTGGATCCCCATAAAAATGCACAGTACACAAATACACAGTAAATGAAATGACTGAATTAGAAGCAGAGATAAGTGAAGGACAACACTGTGCCGGGGCTTTTTGCCACTTTCAGATAAAGGGGATTTTTACACATTTAGTCTTCTGCAAGTTTTCTCCAGTAAAATTTTTGGCAGCTGCTGACTACCTATTTCTGTCTTGCTGCATCACTGACAGCCCAGACTATTCACTTCAATTGTTTGTCCCCTGGCTAACTTCCCAATGAAATGTATACATTAATTTGCTGTTAAAGTTTAATTTTTACTACTACTGCTAATAGAAAAATCTTTCTGGCCTTTGCAATGTGTAGGTGAAATTCACTGGCAGTGAAACCTCTTGTTGACGTGCTCACTGAACTAGGCTTCACAGCAAAATAGGGTGGTGGAACGTTCTGTCCGAAAGCCTGAGCTCCAGTGCTCGGTCCCATAAAGGACAGTAGAAAAGGTAAAACAAGATTAAAGAAAATGCCCTATTGTAATCCAAGTTATTCCAAATTGGGTTGTCATAAAAAAAGATTATGGACTTCTCGCTTTTTTTACCCTGTGCAAAAATAACCTGTTGGTGTTTAAAACAAAGTTTATAGTATTTTTATTCCTTCCTTAGCAACTCATCTTTCAGCACCTGAGCCTGTGATTTACTCTAGGATGGACAGACACTCGACAGTCATCTAGATTAGATGTCACTGCCCAGACAGCATGATCCAGTGAGGATACAGTCACTGTAGATCTGTACATCACCAGGAATCATTGGGCAAGTTCCCCTCATGAGGAATATGATACACCATATGGTCAAAGCAAACATAAATGTACTTCAGAAGTGCTCCCATAAGGAGCCAGGATGTCCTTTCAACGCAGTTACTTCTTTCTCATGGAGCCTCCCAAACTTTTATTTCACGATAGTTGTTGTGTGATTGAGTTTTGTGTGTGAGTTCTCACAAGTGTGAGTAAAGACTAATTCCAAAATCATGGCTCCGCCTGGCCCCACTTTCTCCCTTCCCCTTCCCTGCCTTGGTTTTCCATGTTCTAATGCATGTTCATCAGAGACCAGATCATTGCAATGGCCCACACTGACTTGTAACGTTAACTTTTCTCCCACTCTTTGAAAATAGCAGCAGAAGAGGTGAAAGCCTTTAAAAACAGCACACACACACACACACACACACACACAAAAAAAAAAAAAAAAAGGAGAGGATATTTGAAGGAAGAGCTCACTCCCCTGCGGAGAGGGGGAACTGACATGCTTGTGATGTGGCTTTCAACATGTCAGTGCCACAAGAGCACTAGGCAGAACTCTGCCATGTTGCAGTCCTCATGGAGAGAAGGCAAGCTTGTTTTTAATAGACAACATATTGGGAATAGAGCCCTGATTAAATCTCTCTGTTCTTTTTCCTCTTCCCTTCCCCTGTGGCTACCTTGCAATCAGTTTGGCAAATCTTAAGGATTACAGATGTAGCACTAGCATAAACAAAAATATGGCACAATAGCTGAGCAGGCTGCTTTGAAGATAAAGACCGACTTTAAATTCCACAATCCTGAGGGCTCTTGTCGCCTTGAAATCTGATTTCAAAGCTCAACACCACTGAAATGTCTTGTTGAGAGTGATGACAGCAGGCAGTGAAGTGTACACTGTATTGTCACCACCTGTGATTGGTGGCAAAGTGCATACTTTGGCTACCACATACTGACTCCTTAGTTGTGGGCTGCCTGTAATAATGCAAACAATAACTGCTGGCTAATTTCAGCCCTGTAAGTGCGGTGATGAAGTATTACTTAAAGTCAGAAACCATGGGAGTTAAGTGGATGGAGTCCATTTTCACAGTTTTCAAGGGGCACTGAGAATGCTGTGTCAAAGTTCGTGGGAGAGAGGAGGTGAACGCCTTCCTCTTAATTTAGTAAAAATGAAAAGTCAGCAATGAATAAAAGACCAAGACACATGGTCCAGTATTAGGCTGCAAACATTAAGTTTGCTCAAGGAGGAGCTGCCTCCATGAAATTATCTCCAGGACCCTGCCCTTGGGCTGCACTGTGCCATACAGGATCTGAACAGGGACAGAGGAAGGCACACAGCAGAAGGACAGGGGCCAGGGCCCAGGACCACAGCTGAGCTGCAGATGTGTTCACTATCATGCAAAAGAGAGGCTGAGAGTGACACAGTGATACTAATGGATATTAATATTTGATCTCCCATTGATGAACTTAAATTCACACTTGTCAGTAAGATTATGCAAGATATCTGAGCCTAAATGAGACATCTCTCACAGTGTAGTTACCATTATAACTATCTGTCTTCTAAGTGTAGGAGAATTATTGCTTGTGAGGAATCATTAGCTTTGACATAAGGTGCCAATGAAAATGCACTACTTCTCTGCTTATTCTACTCCTAGATATGAAAGCCAGAATACCAAAATACCTATCTATTCCTTCCGTGAAATCCACAGGGTGTTCGAAAGCATATATTTCAACTTTACCAAAATCTTTGGAAAGTTATTCAACATTCCTTTTGATTACACATGCAAGGGTTTGATTTTTGCCGTACTAATGCAAATGCATTGAGTGATTTACAGCAAACAAAGCTCTAGCACCATGGAGTTTGTAATCTAAACAGAGATGAAAATGAAGTAAGGAATGCTAAATATGACAAAGAAGGGAGATGGGCAATGTTTTACAGTGACTTTGCTCCTTTCCACTAGTATTCACTACTACACAGGGTTGGAGGGAGCTGATGGAGTCCTGATGTGACTGAAGGTCCTACGGCCTGAGGAAGAGGAAGGCTCTGAAAAGGAGAAGCATACACCTGATACACCATCTTTTCTCAAGAGGTAAACTACTATGTAGGTTCAAGGGGTGGGAGAAACCAGAGCAGGGGCAGCAAATTAGGGGAAAAGAACTACAACCCTTTAACTCTCCTCTCCACTGTAAATCTGTTACTGGCAGCTGCATTTCAAGGAAGAAATGCTTGACTCTGTAAGTACAGCACTCTGTTTTCTTAATTGGCAAAGCAGGTTGTGAAGGTCTGCCAACAGGAATCTCACACTTCTACAGAACCTTTGTTCTGTTACAAGAAATTCTGATAAATGAATGCTGGTAAAGTATTGGTGCCTGTTTAACTTTTCACACGCAAAAGGACTCCTGTTGACCTCTGTTGTACTTGCATGTGTATATGTCTTTCTCACTCTAGCTATAATATTTATTTATTAACATAGTGGAGGAAATAAGCAGAAACTAAAAATCATTACTCTTCTTGAAGGATAACACTTAAAAAGATACAATTTCATTTCATTAGAATAGTTTTCATAGAAGTAGATTAAAAAAAAAAAGTAAGTTAAACAGTGGGGACCAATCTTGAAGCTTATTAACTATTTTCTTTCTTTCTTTCTTTCTTTTTAATGAATCATTTTGTTCTCCAATAGTCATCCTGACTGAGAACCTTTCGTTTTGAATAAAATGCCAAAGGTTGTGACAGCGGCCAAGTCTATGCAACAAATGTCTCTGAGGTCAATCAGAAAGCCTCTGCCAGAGCAGGAAATAGTACACCAGTTTCGCTACTGCTCAGGTTGTATTTTCGATCCTAAACTATTTTTCTCTTCAAATTCTTTTCAAAAATCTGACATGTTCTCTAAGAAATCTGTTCGTTTTTACTCCTTCTTGGAAGCTGAGATTTCATTATGTTTACTTCATTTCACATTTTCTTTTCTTCTTCTACTCCAAATGCAGAAGGGAAAACAAATTGCAGTCTCAGAGGCTGGGAACTGCAAAGTAGACTTCTTAAATCCTAATCTATGTCTGGAAATGGTGGCCATTTCAAGGTTCCCTACAAGAATTACTGTCTTCTGAAATACTTTACATAGCTGCCCATCCACAACTTTTCATTTCTGCAAAAAACAAACAAACAAACAAACAAACAACAACAAAAAAAACAACCAGATATATTATCATTTCAATGCCTACTGCTGCTGCCACTGGGAGCAGTAAAGCTCAGTTATGTTGCCCCATGGCATAAGAATCAATAAGAATCATAGAATCATAGAATCGCTAAGGTTGGAAAAGACCCACAGGATCATCCAGTCCAACCATTCGCCCTTCACCTATGGTTCCCGCTAAATGGTCCACCAATGGTCCCTTAACACAACATCCAAACGCTCTTTGAACACCACCAGGGTCGGTGACTCCACCATCTCTCTGGGCAGCCCATTCCAGTGCCTGACCACCCTTTCAGAGAAGTAGTATTTCCTAACGTCCAGCCTGAATCTTCCCTGGCGCAGCTTGAAGCCATTCCCTCTAGTCCTAAAAAAAACCTGATGCTAAAATATGCTGAAACTCTGTTATAATGTAATCTGGGAAAAAAAAAAAAAAAAAAAAAAAAAAAAAAAAAAAAAAAAGGCAGTGAACAAACACTGCAAACCCCAGGAAAGGTGAATCCATCTTTCCTAATTGCAGACATTTTGGTCACAGAAGCACTTTGGGGCAGTCACTTCGACTTGCTGTGGAGAGAAAGAGAGGAATGCATTTCCAGAGGGCAATTTGTCTTCTAATCTTAAGGTAGGTCAAAACACTGCCCATACACAGAATGATAGAATCACCAAGGTTGGAAACGACCTCCAAGATCATCCAGTCCAACCATCCACCTGCCACCACTATTTCCCCACTAAACTGTGTCCCTGAACGTGGGAATAAGGCCAAGCTGCGGTTTGCTCTTCTGAAGCAGAGATTCATTTTCACTGAATCACAGCTTGCAGACACAAGATGAAAACCAAAGAAAGCACCAGAAATGGCCTGTTTTCTGCAACACTCCCATCCTTCTAGGAATACTCCATTGCGCATTGTGTTTAACTCATCCCACGTTTTTCTATAGCTGGAGAGCTTAATATTCAGCATGAATACAATGAATCAGAACTGCACTTCTTGTCTCCACTGCCATCACAGTGAAGGCAATGGGCTTACTCTACTGCTGTGAGTATTTGCAGGATCAGACTTTTCAAATGTAACAGTTTAATGGTAGTCTGGACAGTTATCTGTAAAGAACTGGCTGGGGAAAAATTACTCCTCCTGCCTGACTCACATAGTGAATTACTTCTACTGCTGGAGAGGTCTAAAAGGGAGAGGGGTTATGTTAGTTGTACTCAGCAGAATGACAAAGTTGTAAGCATTTCAAACAGTGTTTTCTTTGGGCCTTTGTCTTCACAGCCAGTGGAAGCAGTGGCTCAGAAAGGCATTTGTATCTCCCCAGTTGGCAGATCTTACTGTCACATCACCGAATGCATATTTCTGAATTGAAAGTATTGTGTAATTTCTGCAAAATAACAGAATTATTACTCTTAACACCACATACACACATCTTTACCAGGTAACAGGAAAAGACTGAGCTAGCTCTGCTTATGGAACCACTGTTGAAAGGCTGTACAAGCTCACATCAAAAGCAGTTCATATAACTAACGTACCATCACATCTGTCACTTACAGTGCGCACAACTCCTTGCTCCCTTGGTGAGTCTTTTGGGTTGTGGCTGTTTTGCAAAAAAAAAAAAAAAAAGACTCTTTTTTATACTGAAGATTAATTTCAGAAGAATCACAATGTTTTAGAAGCAGGTTTTACTACAGTGTCTGGATATACACATCTCTTACTTACAAACTTAAAGCAATACTATTGTTTGACTAACATAGGAGATACTACATTTAGCAGGGGAAAAAAATGAATCTTGTGCAAGTTTGTCCTTAGATGTATTAAAAACCAGGTGCATTTAGCCAGAAAGAAAAGCTTGATTCTGGTCAAGGGTCTGAGATTCAAACTGTTGTATTTTGTTTTAACTATAGCAACTGTCTTCTGAACAACTAATTATTTCTATGCAGATCTTTCTTTTAGGACAACATTCTGATGATCTATTGCTCTGCTTGTAGTTTAATAACAAAGTGCTTGTAATACACTCAAATTGCAAAGTGAATGTGTTGGTAATGTTCTTTATGAGTATAAAGACACTGATGTTTTCTAGAAATATTTCCTCTGTAACCTTGCTTTAAATACAAAGCTCCAAATATAAAAAGTAAAAAAAAAAAAGAAACCAGTGCATTACATTTATCACAGCCCATGCTGTCGTAGATCGTTGTGCTTTTCACCTGCAGGTCAGTAAGGAGGAGGAGAACTCACAGCAAAATTGCAAATGCATTAAGGTTGTGCTTTTTGTCTGAAAACATAGTTGAATCTGCCAGGGGATGAGGCTTACATTACTCAGAAAGTGATAAATGCTCACCAGTGAATACGCAGATATTTTTCAAAGGTGCTCCTCTGTCATTAAGGTTTTTATAACTTTGATAAACTCATATATTTTAGGCATTTGAAGAAAGTTCCGTAATCTAAAGAACTATTATCTCTGGTTGCTAAAAATTCCACTGGTCATATATTTGTCTGACCCAGTGAATCTTTCCAGCTGTAACAACAACAACAGCATCTGTAGAGATGTACATTTGGGCATATATATATTATATACACATATATTGCTCTATGTGTAACTTTCCTTAGATGTGCCTATAAGTGTTTGTGCACCGTAATTATACATCATTCGTCAAATCATTTTCACACTCATGTACATAATTTCAATTAAACTGAAGTTCTATGTTGCTATGAAGTTAGTATGGGAAAACATCTTTACATTAAATAGAATGGGCTTGATTCTGAATATATTCAGCCAAAAGAAATATTTCTCCTTCATGGTGGCGTGCGCTGTCATTGTCCAGAATAGTGCTTAGTAGAAAGGAATCATGGAATCACGGAATCATTGAGGCTGGAAAAGACCTCTAAGACTTCTTCTACAGGCTTTTAAAGGCACCAATCTAAAACCACTGATCTCCTGCTGTAGGAAGAGTACTGAAACACTTAAGATTTAAACACAAATGAGAGAACTGCGTAAGAAAGAATGGATCCCATCCCTGGGAAGGATGCTGAAAAGCACAGCATCTTCTACTCAATAAAGCACAGCATCATCATCTCAATAAAGTCAGACCTATTAAGCAATAAAGTAATATTATGTATATGTGACTTCAAAGGTAACCAAACAAAATAAAAATAATTATTTTATGGGAATTCTATTTATATTATGAAAGCAAATTGTTTGTTTATTTGCCAAGGTATTGTTTGTTTACTTGCACTGAATTGTTAAAAGTTGAAACACCTATCAAAGTTATACACTTCAAGTAAACATACACGTATTAATGTTTTAGTATTAGACAGATATGCCTATATAGGAAGCTGGAAGACTTTTCCAGGACTCTTTTGGAATAAATAATTGTTTTTAAAATGAAAGTATAATTTTCCATTTACCTGACCCGATCATTTTCAGGTAAACTATACCATTACTGTCATCCTTTACATTTCCATTAAACATTTCACTAGAACAAGGTCTAGTGTTTTGTGCATCCTTGATCTTGATATATTTTTCAGTGTCTACAGATAGTTAATGTTGTCACCAATGACGGTTTTTCCTGCTAGAACAAGAATTTGGTTGAGATAAGTCTATCATCACTCATTTTGGCAAAATAGACTTAGATGGTCTGATGTACCCACATGCATGAAACAGGTGTTCTAAGAGCTAGAGCACAGTTTATGTTTCCTCATCTAGAAGCTATGGAGTCAGAACTGATCCTCTGGGATCTGTCCAATGATATTCATTTACCTGTGAGCCAGAGTATCCAGGGCAATTGGGGATGTAGATTAATGAGTAAGATGATGGCAACTTTCCAGAGACCCTTTGCTTCCCTGTGGAGGCAAAGAGCTAGGTTTGCAGCCAACATTCAGCTCAGCCTGTTGCTGTTGGCCTCAGCAGAACTTCAGGGCCTGGGATACTGTATTCTAAAAGCCAGCCCTATAGCAGGCCCTTCCTGGAGCTTTGGTCCAACCGTTTGCAGTCTGTGTGTGATGCTGAGGGCATTAGGATGATGAGCCCAGGTTACAGGAATTTAAAACTTGTTTACTATTGGAATAAACTGCATTTTGTCAGATAAGAAAATGGAAGTATTTGAGGAAAAATGTATCTCAAAAGCAAAATATCAAATATTAATTTATTTGCATGAATGGATGGGTGTGAATAATTTTACTGTTTCTTATTACTTTTAATTATTATTATTTGAAGTAATTATTGTTACCTGTATATTTCCCCTAAAAATAATTCTGGGAGGTGGAAGTGATGAGAAATTTCAGTTCCAAACAGGAAGTTTATCTTGTGCATGCGAGAAAGAAAGAATAGTAAAGATACAAAAAAAATGCTTTATATAGCAAAGAATATCATTTATTTTGCTACATTTACTCTGTTTTTAATTATGACAAGAGCTTAGGTCTGATTTTCGTAAATTACACAAAATGATAAATAAACACAACTGTTTAAAATTGCATAGAAATTAAGTTACTAATAGGCTCCAGTTACTTTATAGCAAATCTTCATAACGCATTTCCTCCTATTGTCATGCTTACTTATGGCTTCGCACATACATGGTGAATGAAATTTGCTTGTCCTGCAGTGGATGTTCTGACCTGCATTGTGTTCACCGTCCTGCTCCATCAACTGGTGCATTATTTGGCTCCCATATGGGTCACAGCTCACATGGAAAAAAAAAAAAAAAGAAAAGAAATTGTAGTTGTTCTGATGTTTATTTTTGTGGAATGTCTTTTCTAACTCGACACCACCAGAAAGATTGCTGTTATCAGTGCTCAAATACCAGTCACTCCCTTATGAAGCAAGAAAAGATACACCGATCGGTCCCAGGGACCAAGGAAACTTTGGCATTTCATCAGTTTCAGGGCTAGAATTTCACTGTCAAGCTCACTATCTGTCGGGCTCTCATAGATAAACAGTAGATAGGAACTCACAACACATTCCTTTCATGTTCACTAATTTCAGAAAGAGTCTCTGCAGTCTAACACCAGCACATCCCTTGAAGTCCTATCTCTCTGCTTGTATCTTTGGCAGCCATGTAGTAATTAGTAAAACAGAGCAAAGACATTTTACACCACTCTGTCCACTCAGCTTTGCTGTTATGAGCAAATGCTGCAAGTTTTGGCTGAGAATGGCATCTCGCACTCTCTGCTTGGATTATAAGTCCCTATTTACATCTGAAATTCTTTTAAATTAGTTAAGATGTAAACCATAACTTCAAACGATAAAGGACTTTCACTATGGTAATTTATAGCTTAAGGAACTGAATAAGTTTATCTGCTCTGGATTTAATGGAAGTCTAAGACAACATATTAAAAATGAAATTAAGATAAATAGAATCCTGTTATCACTGCCTCCTCTTACTGAAATTAAATAACATACTTGAGAAAGTACGCTTTCTTTCTGGCTAACATGGGACAGGGGTGTCTTTCTATAATATTTAGCCACATGTTCTCGGTGATCTTCTTAAAGCACTCTTTACTTCCAGGCTAGATTGCATCACCCTCACTCAAAATAATGGACACATCACAAATGGCCCTGCTGCTTGCAGTTAGCTCATCTGTTAAGTACAGCTCACATATACATGCAGTACATGGGCCCTGTAATATAGCTCTTATGCTGTACAGGAGAGAAGCTTAGGCCTTTAAATCTATGCCTTATCTTCACTGACTAGGTATTTCTATATGATCTTCCTGCCTTAGGAATGAGTCACACAAATACTGCTGAAACTGTGTTTCCTGAGCATCTCTACAAGCAGGTTACTAAGAACCCAACTTGAGACTTAAGTAGCTTGTGACTTCACTATTGATTTTGGCCTGAATTAAGAATAAGCCAACTGTAGTGCCTGCTTTATTTTAAAGTCGTAGTTTATTATAATGGGAAAAATAATCCACCAAATATTTAACTTGCAAATGTGCTGAATAGATCATCCCAGAATTCCTGGGAAAAGTTGTCCATGGGTAGAGGTGAAAAGAACAAACCAGAAGAGGAATGTGAAAAAAAAATCTCAAAGTTATTAAAGTAGGAACCTGAAGAAGAACATTAGAGAAGGCTTAAATATATCTAAAACTTAGTTTTATGCAAACACTGTATTCAAATACAGTACAGGTAGGAGGAGATACCTCATGCTAAAGGAAAGGTGCATTTTGCTTTAGGCTACGTTGACTTCCATTAGTATAAAATATTAGAGGAAGCAAAAATCCCACAGATACTGAAAGCCATCTGTACAAGCTACTCGCTACTGCCGCTTACCCCATCCCACAAGTTGCTGAGCTACTTTGTCACCCTCTAATTTGGCCCTTTTATTTCTGAAGTGCACAAGATAAGGATACTGTGGAGCCATTCCTCCTAGGTCATGGGGAAGAGCATTCCCCTGGCAAGATGCCAGTTCCGAGGTCTCATCACACCTCTGACTTCTCTGTGTAAATAAGGCAGGAATCTGCCTGCTTCTCCTTTATTCTGTGAGACAGGAGAGCAGTGGTATTTGCTGGTGCAAACGAGGAGACGGATGAAGCATGGTGGCAGCCTGAGCCCCGTTGTCCAGTGTTGATCTAAAAATGCTTAACCTTGTGCCAAACACCCTGCATTAAATAAAAAGGAAAAGAAAAAAACAACTCAACCAGCAGATAATTCTTTCAGCTCATTCTGCTGACTCTAGTTTAGAATGGATTGCTCTTTTTAAAGTACTACAAATCAAGTCACAAGTGGGCAGTGACAATTTCTTTTTCTCCTCTGATCCACCCTATCTGAGCAGGGGACTGTGCATTCAGATCCGCAGGAAAATCTAAATCAAAAGCAGACAGTAAGGCTCATGGACTTCATACATCACCTTGCCCCTCACTACAGTAAGGCAGAACATAATGATTCATCATCTGTTGCGAAGGAACTTGCTACGATCTTCCTGTCTTTTATTTACTGTCCATTTTAAAGCTTGAATCCCAACTGTACAATTATAAGGAATGCCTGAGCACTTTGCATATTTGTTGTAGTTCTTTGAGTCCTTTCTCTGCTGAAGTTTAGCGACACTTTTCCCAATCTGACTGTAGTCATGTTAAGACTTTAATTGTCCTACTTCCACAGGGGAGATGGATGTTGCTCGGGATGGCATCCTGCGTTTTCTTCTGTCTGCTCTGAACATAACACTGCTGGTGGTCTGGTAGGATGAGTGCAGTACATTTTTCATATTAAGTCACTGACTGTGAGGGTCTGATCAAGCTGCTTGTGACATGTAAAGGATCCCCTCTTGAGTCAGTTGATGTATTACAGCCTCTGCAAAAACTTGTTCATCTGAGGAAAAATCATCAAAGCTTTTCACAGTAGATAGTGAATAAATGTTCTTCTCATGCTGTTATTACAAGCAGGTCAACTTCATTATCCAGATGAGAAGATGAATAAGGAGGAGTGGTTTCCAAGAGAAAACCTCTCAGCTAAACCCATATAAAACAATAATATTTCACAGTTGACAAAAATAGAATAGTGTCTGATGGGTCTCGTGGGAAGTTAATTAAATCATCACCCTCCGTGGTCCATCAGTCAATATCCAACCAACAACAACGTTACTTAACCCTTCTGGTTAAGGGAATGTGCCTGCTACTGGAGTCCTTTGCATATGGGCTTACAGATTCTGGTCTTTTGGCTTTCATTAATACCCTTTACCATTTTGAGGAAAGGAGCCTGGTGGATTATGCAAACTAACAAGGGATGTTTTAGATAATGTTAGTCATTAAAACCAAACAAACTGAAAATAGTTACAAAACGAAGTAGTCACATTATTTTCCAGTGCTACATATTGTGGGCAAAATGTTGACAAACGCCTTATTTATAAATAGCAGATACTCATGTAGGCCTAATGCCTAACTATCTAATATTTCTGTTCTTTAATGGTAAAAGGTTTCGGCTTCAAACTGGGATGGAGATGTGCTGGATTGATAGGTTGTCACAATACCACTCTTCAGTATCCAGGTCTACCTAAATCATTGCACAGAAATGCTAAGTGAATGCATTTTCTGGTATGCCATCATCTCTTACACAGCTGCTACCTCACTGTCTGGAGGGCTTTTTCCCAGGACATTTGCGGAATGGCTTAGATCTTGGCAACATGATTGCAGCACTAACACATGAGATGAGTGTGCAATGAGGCACACTTTAAATTGTGAGTGAGGTGAGATTATGGACGCACAGGGGCCGTATCCTTTAAATCGAAGAGCTTTAGGTCATATGTTCCATAAAGACATACACGGATGATTTCTGTTCTCGAATTCATTTGTCTGTGGGAGAACCAAAAAGTATGGGGAGACCAATATGGAGAAGCCCCTACAGTCAGCTACAACCTCCTTCTTTAACACTGGTGAGACACAAGGTGAGGCTTTACGGCAAAGGGAGGGACAATTCTGCTGCATTTGACTTCATATTAATCAACCCATTTAAGGCTAAGCCCCAACAGGCAGAAGGGGAAGTCATTTACTGCATCAGGCGTGATATGTGAGGTGGCATAAGAGAAGGAATCTTTTCTTTCCTGCTTGCAAGGAAAAAATAATCTGATTGCAGCTTCTCTCAGAGGAAAGCAGGGCATTTTTACATCTGGTAATCGAGCTTATTAACACTGCCCTGTTCTCCCTAATTTCTAGTGTGCTGTGTGAGAATCATTCCATTTTGGAAAGTTTATCACTTAAACTGCATTAGCACTTTTTAAGTAAATCGTTGAGAATTCACAACTTCCATTCTGCTTCAGTAATGAGGGACAAGCCTCGGCAGCCTGGGGCTGAGTTCTGCACTCTGTCAGTATCTGGCACTCGTCTCTTAATGAGGAACCTTACAGACTGCTATTACGGCAGAAGGAAGGAAGTGCTAAAATTGCCAGCAATAATAAGGCATCTCAAACTCTCCGGCTTATGGTAAGGACCTAAACAGCTACAGCTTGGTAACATTAAAATATTTTTATTAGGAAGAGAAATTGTTGGGAGATGAGCTGAGTTGAGCTGCAGCCTAAAAGTAGAGCTATTTCTGTTCCACTAGCTTAAAACTCATTGGTCTTGCAATATTTAACTATTTCACACATTTCTTTCTGGCCTTTGGGGAAATATAACTGGCTTTAAAGCAAAGCTGAAGTATAATTCTGCCTGCACAGGTGACTTTATAAAAGTGGCACCTTTTTACTCTTTTTTTTTCCCCCAGAGAGCATGTTTTTTACTGCCTTTTATTCTCTCAGTACTGTACGGCTAGCAAAATGAAGAGAGCAATATCATGCATCCAACTGACACAGTTCAAGTAAAACGATTCTGCAAACACCACTGACAACATCATTTCGTCAGCAGTGTGTTTGTTACTGGGAGAAACGGCCTTTCTGTCTTTCACTTGCAAAGCAGGATTTGGGAAATATTTGGCTGGGTGTGTATCTGTGGAAAGGGAGTGAGAAGAAAGAAAACAGCACTGGAGGGTAAAGCTGTGGCTCAGCTTTAGGAAAGGATAGCCGTCAAACTGCTGCTGTGCTGCCTTTTAAAGAGTAAATTTTCAACTCTCTTTTTGAGTAATCAACCTCTACCAAAAAGTATCATTTACATTTTGATTAAAAAATATGAATAATATTTATTTGAGCCATTGTCTAAAAGATCCAAAGAAAGGCTCCCAGTCCTACTTTGTGCTGCTTTGGTGTCAGATGTCCATATGAAATGATCATATTTCTACTGCTTCTAAGACAGAAAAACATCAAGTTTGAAGCTACGTAATTCTCAGTGAGCATTTCTGGTGAGGAGGGCTGCTAGTGAAAGCATCACTGCATCTGGTTATTCCCCACTCAACAGCATAGAATCATAAAACCATAAAATGGCATGGGTTGGAAGGGACCTCAAAGCCCGTCCCTTTCCAAGCCTTTGCCGTGGGCTTGGTTGCCACCCACTAGGTCAGGCTTTCTATTCCAGCCTGAGAGAAAAGACAGCATCAAACACTGTGGGATCTGACGTGAGGCATAGGATTCCCAGCGTTGAGCACATACAGTTTTTTTCCTACTGAATGCAGGAGAATTAGCTCTGAGTGAAACACATAACCTTTGGTAAGCAAAGGGTCGGGACATTTAAAACATTATTTTTTCCTGTATGCAGCTTAGGCAGTGGGTTGAGAATCTCTTGAACTGAAGTTCCTTTCCATTTGGCACTCGAATCCTTCTTATATCAGGCCAAGAAAAAAATCAGGTGTTCATTAAGATTTTAAAATGCAGACTGGCATAAATGTACCAAAAAAAAAAAACCAAGAATAGGCTTTGAGGAGTCAGATCAGTTAGCTGAAGGCTGCATTGGGCAGGGTCTTCCAGCACTGGCCACGGCTCAGTTATGAAGGGCAGGTTAATACTAGAAGTCTCACTGCTCATGAGAAAGTTCACAGTGGTGGCCCCTAACTGAGAAAGCCCTTTCACCAGTTGCAGAGTGTTTGACCTCAGGAACTGACACTGAGCGTGGCACCGCTGATCTCAGCTAATGTGCCAGGGTACAGGTTGAGAGGCAGCCTTTGAGATAACGGTGTGCTATCATTAGTGCATTACAGCACGGCACAGCGTCCCTGCTTCCACTGCTTCTAGTGCTCAGCAGGCAGGAGGGTACAAGATAAAAGAGCAGCATCTGCTTTTCTACTTCATTACATGGCAAAGACATACAGCATTTCTCCTAGCAGAAATGAGGAAGAACCAATGTTTTAAATGAGCAGTCCCTAAACAGTCTTAGAAAAGTCTTTGTACAGAATGTAAAAAAGTCCAGAACAGTTAGCTAGCACTTCAGCATAAATACTTGAGCACTGGTTTAGCTGCACAGTAACTGCTGCCTCATATATATATATGTTGCACAGATTTGTTTTAAAATGGGAAAATAATGGCAAATAATTATTCACATGGAAGACTTTTTAATGAAATATCAGAAAACTACATATTTCACATTTTGAAATCTTATTTTTGCTCCTCGATAAATGTTATGAAATGTTTGAAAGTTATTATGGAAACAACATGCCCTTTTTAAAAAATGAAACAAAACTCTCTTCCCCTCTTCTGCTGAATCCCTTTCTTAAACGCACTTATGTTATAATGAAAATAAAAATGGAATATTAGAAATAAAGGTAAGTAAAAATGTAAATGAATTTAAAAGAATAGTAGAAGAAAATAATAACTTCTTTCAACATTTAAAAATCATCATAAGAGAGAGAAAAAAGGAGGAAAATTAAGAAGAAACAAAGGCAAGATCTTCAGAAACTAGGAATGTTTCAAATCCAAAATTAAAGAATCATTTAAAAGCAAGCATCCCTAATTTTTATTTCCAAAGCCAAGAAAATAAGTTTTTAATGAAACAGATGGAATTCATTTTCTTTTAACAAATGTACATAGGAAAAAAATTAGGCCATCTCCACATGGTTCATAAACCCGAGAATCTCTGTTATCTGAGTGCTACACCTCTCTGTTCCCAGTAATTTTGCCCATTTGTAGGAACAAGTTATCCTTCCTTCTGAATGACTGCAGCTTGGTGCAGAGGCAGGCAGGTTATCCCATGCAGCTCTCAGCCTGCCAAGGTGCAGCTGAAGCAGACACTGCCCCATAAACAAATGCTGCTTTGGTTCTCTTACTTCTTGCTGTGACGGAAAAATTATTTGTGCCATGGTATACCCAGAATAAATTGCCTTTGTTGTAGTTTTGGTTGAAGATACAAGCACGTATTGCTTGGGGTAAGCAAGGCTCTGAGTGGAAAAAATCTTTGTTAGTTTTTAGGTTCCGTTTTCCACAGCGCCAAGAAAGTCTACCTTTGAACTCTATAAAAGCGGATAAAATTTTGGCAATGGGAGTGGAACTGTAAAACAAACAACATGCTCAGAATAAGTTAGTATGTGTCCTAGTTAAAGAACATGGAAAATGAGAATGATAAATGGAGAGCTAGACTAATAGCCTCTCCTGCCATTATACAAAAGAGAACAAAACAATTGGAAATACAATGTTCGGAGGTATGATCAGTATCTGCAGTTGTAGCACTTTGTACGTGGTAATGAGCAGAGAAATATGTTTGCCTGCCACTCATGGGAAAGTGAATGCAATATGCAATACCTGGGCTATACGAACTAAAATGAAGCACAGTCATCTAGTGCAAGTGCTTTTAAAATTAAATTGTGCAAGAAAATATCAGGAAATATTTTGATTTGGTTTTCTTGGTCAAGGCTGCTAGTCTATGGGAACTTAACAGGATGATGAGTTTGGGATAGAGCCTCAGTGACATTGTCCACAAACAGAAATGATTTGTATTTCAAGAAAGTTGTATCGTAAATGGGTCACGCTGGGCAAAATTGGCAGTCCATGAGCAGGGCACTGAACATACTTAGAAAGGGCAACTCATTTAATTCTATGTTATTTCTCTAAGATAAAAGAAGAAACACACAGTTTTTATCTTCTCACCTCTCATATTTTTCAGTTTGCTCTTACACTTCTGTGTTTCTCCTCTGCAAGGCTGAATTCTGCTAAGAAAACTTCAGAAATTAGTTGCCTATTCTAAAGTTATTTTTCAGCTTTATCTACTAAATATACCATAACCTGTTTGGGTGGGAATAACTGTTTTGCAAGTACTCGTGTTTAGATGTGTTTTATAACTGACCCACCATAAGCTGAAATGATGGCACCTAAGTCTAAGGTGCAAATAATAAAAAAAGATGATAAAGCTAAATTAGGAAAAAAAAAAAATCACCCTTAAACATATCTAGCTAAAGAAATATCTTTCCTAAAGAAATGCAATTTCTAACAGTAGAGACAAAAAGAATGACTAGAGATCCCAAAGTGGTATGCAGAGTCTACCTGAATAAAGCTGATATTAAAGTCATCATAAGCACCCCGTGGAAAATAAGTACATTCTTCATTTCTGTCTTCCCTGGTAGCCACAGTCACTCATGATGCCATGATCATATGCCAAATAGCTTGTGAGTTGGAGATGCCAGTCTAGTGGGAATAAATGCCTAGGGATGGAGCTGATCATTTCAACCTGTGTGAAGCAAATTAGCTGACTAGTAAAAGCAGATGAGCTCATAAACGAAAAGAAAAAAAAAAAAGTAGGAAAGTATTAGTTCATTGTTTTCCATTCTGTGCTGTCAGAGATGTCAGTGTCTAAGCCAGCCTTCTTACAAGTAGAGGTAGCACACTGAAAACACTCAAAGATGTCAGAGAAAACAAACCCTGCCATTTCCCAACTCAGGATCTGGACTCTACCCAATGATTTTGTTCTGAATCAAAAGCAAACTCCCACATCTGGTGCACTAGCAAGCTTATGAGATCTTCTGCCTCATAAAAATGTGTGACCCCAAGAAAGCCTGGAAAAAAAGCTCCCTATATTTCAGTCCAGGGTATTTTTTCTCATTAATTTGAAGGTGCAGGAGTTTTATTTCACTGTGTATTCCTGAAAGTGAGAAAGCAGAAGGAAAATGTACTGCAGACACATTATCACTTCTAAGTCATGTACCGTGTCTGCTATTAACAGAATTCTTCAAAGGTTTTCTGCCACAAAGCAATACGTTTCATTAAATTAAGTCTTCGCAAAGCTCTTGAAGCAGCTCAGGAATCTCCTTGCCTTTGCTTCATTCACTAACACACTCATACACATGTGCTGCACTCAGAGATCAATGTCATCCACTGCTGTTACATAGTTACGCATAAGCAGTCCTGTGAGAAGCCACTGCAGGTGTCATACCAATAGGTAGTCTTGCCTCATTCATTTGCTTCTGCCAGGTTTAACTATTAGAGAATTTTCCCTTACCTGAGTCTTCCCTTCACTATTACCTTTATTACTCTTTACTCTTATTAGTCGTCGTAAGTTCTCAGACAGACCTATCAAACCGTATGAGAGCAATGGACTTTATGTGAAAGTCTCTGAATTATTTTCACTTTGGTCTTGTGGTTTTGGGTATTCCTTTTTGCACTTCGGAACAACCCAGTCCTATTAACTACATTCAGGTTGCAGATTGTCTCCAGGTTATCCAAAGACACCAGATTCCTTCCTTCCAAGCTCAAAGAACTTGTGATAAGTTTATTTAGGTGTTTATATTCTTCTTCAGTAGTATCAAAATTGTTGCCCTAGGTCCAGGAGAGGAGATTTTGGGATTCCTGACTCACTGATAAATAGTGTTTACTCTTGCATGCCTCATCCATAAAGATGGTTGGACTCCAGCCCAGCTGATTATATGTATGTTCAGAAGACATTCTCTTCTTCTTTTCCCCCTCTATATTTCCAAACATGCTTCCCATGCAAGTTACATTTGCCTTTTCTTTTTTGTTCCTAGTTTCAGTTATGATTCTATTGATTCTGAGTTCTTGTTTCTATTTTGTTGATACAGTTCTGTGGTGTCCAAAACATATAACGTTCTTTGGATCGTCTCCATGTATGATGAGCTTGGAAGAGGGGCTTGGACCATACAGTTTACTTGCTTTTTTCTTAATTTCTTCTTTACTCAGTGACTCAAGGACTGCAGTCATATTTCAAACTTCTGACAGCACGCTTGGAAAAAAAAACACTTTCTTAAATATACTGGATTGACTGCCACAACACTGTTTATTGTGTCTTCCAAATACAATAAATTTTGACTGGAGTCAATGTGGTACCTTGCTGTCTGTCTGAAGTTTGTCCAAATATAGGAATAAGTTATCACCACAAAAATTATTGGATTGTACTGAAGCAAACCTACGTCTTCCCAGTCTACCTCTGGTTTACTGAAGTTTTCATTCAGATAGTATAAATAAGAACAGTGATAAAGAAATAGTTTTCAACATTTTTTACTGATAGTCTCTTGTGGACTTACGACTTACATTGTCTGAAAGAGTCTCCATGGCATATTTTAATGGCTACTAATAAATTGAAAGCAAACGTGATTCATTTAACAGCTGTTAGAAGGGTGTATCTCCTCTAAGAGATGAAACTGAAAACTCAGAAGCTGGGGGAGAGATGGAACTTACTAGATAATTCTGTGCTTGCTAAATTCTGGTTTCCTCTGGAACTTCAGAATCATATGGGAAGCTATGGAGTGCTAAGATAAAACAGAACACTGAAGCTGTCTTATGAGCTAGATACTAGTCCAAATATCACACAGTATCTCCATCCCAACAGCACTTCATGTATCACTTCTCACCTTATAATATCATCCTTTGTGAAAGGATCTTCAGGCAGTTGACTTTTGTTGGCCTTCAGGGCTTCTAAATTTCAGCTCTTGAAAACAGGGCTTCCAAAGAATGTAACAGGTATAAGGGACCAGAAGAATTGTGGCTGTCTCACCAAGCTGATTTTAAGCCATTGACTGAAGGGGACCCAAGAGAGCTCAATGATTCTGCACGACTTATGTATGGACTCATCAAAATTCATTCTGTCTGAAGCCAGATAGAGATCTGCATTTCAGCTTATAAACAAGTAGGTACCTCATCCCGTTAATCAGTGTAAATGCAAAGTAGCAGTTCTGTAAAAACAAACATACATATCCAAAATATTTATTAATATCTAGTTCTGTGGATTAATAGCTTAGACTTACAAGGACAGATTTTATACTAAGTAGCTCTCTCAACTCAAGAACTTGGTCCTTCCACACAGCTAAAGTAGACAGAGTTCAGGGAAGCTCCATGGGATTTGCTGGTGTACACATTAACAAAACTTCTGGCCTCTCCCAGTTCAACACACCCCTTACAACATTCTGTTGTAAATGAAGTCCATGATGCAAACTACACCAAAAATATTTTGTATATTCTGATCAGTTTGGGCAGCAGATCTGCCTCAGTTCTCACTCAGTAAAAGATGCTAGCAACCTACATTCCTTTTGCTTCAAAATACATATGGAAACTAGAGAGATTCCTGCTCCTTCATCAACCAGAAACAAATCATCTGCGAGAAGCAAAGCCTTAGCTAAGGTACACTGCCAATATATTTTGTTTGTTGCACAGACAACATACACTCCAACATTAGCAAAAATGAACTGTGGAGAACTTGCCAGGTTCATTTTTGATTATAAAATTTGAGGCCAGACCAGGTCTGTCAGAAGATTTACTTCTATTTGAAACACTTTCTAGCAAAGTCATCCAGTATAGTTATGTACATAACAGAAGAAATAAGCAGATTTGAATAACTTTAACATAAGGCCATATCAAAGTCTGCTATGCCAATGAAACCTTTCTTTTCAGCTAAAAGCAAAGCTTGGTGCAAAGTGGTGCACAATTAGGCTTAATTACATTATTTAAACACATCTACATAGCAAAAACAGTAAGTTCTACACTATCTAGACTATATATCAACATGCAGGCTCATTTTGGTAAGGACAACAGAAATGGTCTCAATTAAACCAAGCTGATATCACTGTTTTAGATTTGTTTGTCATTTAAACCATGTTTCTCTGATTTATTGCTGCAAAAAAAAAGGTGATTTTGCGTTTGGGAGGAGTCTTTACATAGTTCATTGTTTCTTGGAAGAGTCATAACAGTGACATAAACTTTTACATCAGAGTATCAAAAGTCAAATTACAAATATATTAAAACAAAGCAACACACACACACAAAAAGCACTACACAAGGGAGACTCGAAACATACCTCTCTAAAACTTCGCAATTATGGCAAAATAGTTCAAAAACAGCTAAGAAAAAAACACACTGAAATTGGCTAGTAGGTCTGGGACAAACTCTTGCCAGTTCTCTTTGGCATTATTAAGGTCAGTAGTCTATCTGTGGCAGGGAGAATGTTTGGTTTTGAAGTACATCTTGTTTATCTGTGTCTAGTCAGTGATTTTTGAAAGAAAATTATGCACTGTCATATTAAGTGGGGTTGCAGTGGAAAAACAAATCAGAGGAAGGTAAAATAGCAAATGAGAGTTATGGGAGGTTTTGTTGTTGGTTTGTTGTCTTTCTTTTTTAACTTACTGCTTGTTTTTCTACCAAGTCTCACTGACTTGTTAACTGCTTGGGTTGCCTCAAGGGTGTCATCAATTAATTGAACTCTGGCCTTCAGGAATTTGATTGATAGGCAGGTGAGTGAAACACAGACTGTCTTACCATTAATGACGCTCGCTACAAGACTGGCTATTAGTCAGCACCCCAGAAGAACAGTAGTGGTGATAGAAGGGTGGATTTGATGTCTGGAGGTGTTGGTGTCATGCTCACACAACATTCTGAAAGCTTTATGTTTGAGAACATAGGAAAGAGCAGTAAGTGCATTCAGAAGGTTCACCTCTTCGAAGACAGACTGTCTTTCCCTGCCCAGTCAGCAACTGCAGAGCTCATGAGACCATGGTTTGCTTGTGATTCCTATCAGGACTTCAATATTCCCAGCTAATTCTTTTCAAGGCTTCAGGCTCCTTCAAAAGTTTTGGGGAAGTAATAAAAATAAATTAAGCCTATCAATACTTCTAGTAGTGGCTTATCATCTCATCCTTCCCACTGTTTCACAGCAAAGTGCAAAAACATAAGCATCTTGTCCAACTGTTAGAAGGAAATTCTGTAGTCAGGCAGTAATATTATGTTCATACTATAACAACCCTCAGAGAGGCCACAGCATTGCAGAATGAGACACTGAAAAGCACGAGCTCTTCAGAATCTTTCTATTCTATAAATGAACTGCAACCTGAAATCTTATTGTTAAATGTTGTGCAAACTCTGTGGACAGACAAAAATGGCCTAAGCAAAACAGAAAAATTTTACAGGTAACAGATGTACACAAAATTATTTCTTTACCATCTCTGATGTATCTTAGCAGCTTTGGAAGTCATGAAAAAGTGTTGACTAACCAAGCAGAAAGAAAAGACAGACGTTTTTATTTAGTTAGATGTGGTTAGATGTGGTTTCTTTCAAAATTTAGTATCTACAGCTTTAAGAAAGCCATCTCCAGTAAATATTTGTACTTTGAATTACTTCATGTCACCTACAAATGCCAAGTGGCCTGCAGCCACTCTGCACAGCTCTGTAAGCACAGCTCTGGGGATCTCGAGCAAGAAAACACCATCCCACCCACTTTCAGCTGTGGCTGTTCCTGTTCCATATACTGATTGCTTGTCTTACCTGTCCTGCACATCAAGAAGATTATGGAGACGCACATGAAAAAAGCACATTTTCTTTTGCACACACAATGCAACTATACTCACAAATTAAATATTAGTCTATTAACTATCAAAATAAATACAACAGGTTCAATAGTCTATATTTTAAATGATTAGTATGGTCCAAGGCATAGTTAACAGCCCGTGTTTTGTAGTAATGGGAGTTAGCATAGGCCAGAGACCATTCTGTCTCACCACCCTCTTTACTGTGAGGGTGGTGAGACAGTGGAACAGGTTGCCCAGCGAGGCTGTGGATGTCCCCTCTCTGGAAGTATTCAAGGCCAGGCCGGATGAGGCTTTATGCAACCTGATCTAATGGGAGGTGTCCCTGCATATAGCGGGGTGGGGGTGAAACTAGGTGATCTTAAAGGTCCCTTCCAACCCAAACCATTCTGTGATTTTATGATTCTATGATTCCCAGAAGGATGTTAATAATTATGGCTGCGAGTGCTCTGTGCCATCTGGCCTCACAGCCAGGGAACAGTCCCAGACACATTTAAATTGCTAGCATGGACGTGGACAGTGAGGGCAGTCCTAACACAAGCCCCACCAGGAATCAAAGCAGGAGGAGTGGAATGTGTTACTCTAAAAGCATTTATTTTTCTAACCAAGAAAGCCAGGAGGATGCCTGCATGTAACCCTTTCTAAATCAGCCCTTTCCTTCCCTGCATGCTACTGTGTATTAGCAAGCTCTGCCACTCCTGTGCTTCAAGTTTCAGTACTGGGTAAGCATCAAGTATGCAGAAGACTGCGAAAATGGTAATATCATAACATAGCATTTTTCTTTAAAAAGTAAAGATTCTTCAGTTCTTATACAGTTTCAGATGTCTGCATGGATCACTGCATGGGTCTAAAAATATTGTGAGGTAGCATCTCTTCTTAACCTTCTCTCCTTATTCATATTATTCTTCAAGAATAATATCCAAGATTCTGCCATTTTGATTCATGTTAACACAGAGGAGGTATTACCATACGGCTGTTCTTAAATCAGGACTGGATGATGATAAAGGTATTGCAGAAGTGCTTGTCAACATTCCGTTTTGTTTTGTGCTTCAAGAAATAAAGCATTGTGTACTCTAAAACAGCAACAGCACAAATAAATAAATAAATAAATAAATAAATGTTATACATAATCATTAGTCCTGCGGTTTTAATGATTTAAGTAAGTGGCCCTGAGCCATAAGCAACCAGGAGGAATGTTTTTCCCCCTACAAGAAAGCATTTTTATAACAGATAAACGCTGCCTTGAGCTCAAATTTTCACACACTGAGCAGTAAATTGAATTATATAGTGCTGGAGAGCTGACTGAATTTCTTAATTATTTCCAGACTTGTTAACGTGGGGAAAAATGGGAGAAAGAGAAGAGTGTGTTGGGAAAGAGTGGGGCAGGTCATTCCTGGGGAATGGTAGAAGTGGCCCACACATACACTTTTGTTGAATTTCCCAGAGGAAGATAACATACTTTTTTTCTACTGCTACTGGAGCCATGGAGTAAACATACAAGGAATGAAGGACCTTGACTTCCCTGTTGCTGGGCTACAGCAAGTCCCACAGCCTGTCTCCTTGAAAGGCAGAGAGCAAATTTCCCTTTTTGTTACCTATGTGAGACAATTTGAATTCTATTATCTTCATCCCTTTCTCCTTCCCAAACTTCTGCAGAGAGAACTGTTTACAATAGCATCAAATCCCAAATCCCTGCACCTACAAGTGACTTTAATCCCTTATCTCCAAACAAGAGCACTGCGTATCTCATCACAGAGTCACCATGTGGAGAAATTTGTGACATAAAAAAATCACTGATACCAACCTTTTATTTTATGGTTGGGCATTCTCAATGCGAATGAGAGGTCAGCAGTCATCTCCCCCTCACTGTTTTTTCTGTATACAAGGACTTTCTGAAGGTTTATGATATCACCTTTAACCCAAGTAATAAATACACAACAGTGAGATCACAGGACACATTAATTTCCTGTTCTAGCAATAAACATTTGAAAAATCTGCATGAGATATGAACATTTAAATCCAAGTCATTCAAAATTAAAATCCATTTGATTCTAAGTTCGTCCTATCACATTAACAAATTGAGAAAAAATGTTATCAATAAACACAGCAAAGCCAGAAGGAATTATTCCTGTAAAATTACCTTCTTAATACCCATATGATTACTCACAATAAAATGGACTCCAAAGTCTCAGCATACATTGTAATACACAAGTACAGGCTGCATATGGCAAATATTTTGCTTCTTTTAGGTCAGAATAACCACATTGCATTCAAATAAACTGTCTGTGAATGCTAAGTTAGGCACAAAAATTGGGTGAAAAAAAAACAAACCTTTAAAGGAACCCCAGAACATGCGGTTTTGGTCATCTCATATCCATTTGCAAGTTTGGGTGGAGAATGTTGAATAGTTTTTTCTGTGAAAATATTTTCCCTGGCTTGATTTTTTGTAGAAAAGAAAGAGATAATAATTATTCTGATTTTCACGCATTTTGTTTCATACAGTTTACTTGCATGTACCTGAGATGAAATATTTTGTTTGGCATGATTAAATGTTTTGTTTAGTGTGCTTTTTCAGATTTCTTTTGAAGCGAAATTATGAAATAATAGCAAAACCATAATTTTCCATTTATTTACACAGCCCTTATCATTACATCCCAAGTGCTTGACAGATTGAAGCCCACCTAAGTGACTGAAATGATCCAAGTATCATTAGGTCTGGAGTTCTCACTTCCCACTGAGGGTGCTCAGCAGGTCTGAGAGTCTCTTGATTGTTCATATGGTCTGAAACTGAGGGAGAGCAGCCTTGGCCCAAATTTTACACTAATGATGGTTTCCTGAACACAATTAGGAAGCTTTGTACTTTCCGAAAAACAGCCTTAGAAATCATTTGCTCTAAGGATACCCATATCTACTCCAGATGCAAAGCTTAAGACACACAGTTTTCCTTCCCCACTCTCAAGATTCCTCCTCATTAGAAAATAACTGATAAAAATGAAAGATACGGAGTCACTACTAAATCTCCCATTTGTTTTTTAACTTTCCAGTTTTATCATTTTCTTGTTTCTGTTGTGAGATATTCATTTGGTCCCTTCCTGCTTTTCTAGTCTGTGCCTATTTTTCTCATATTGAGAGATTATTGAAGCTGATGTAAAATACCAAGTAGCGACGGACTTTGATTTTTGTTAAGTGTTGGCTCCTTAGCCTGTCAGCAGTCTTCTCTGACATAATAGCTTCACTTTACATCAATAACCATTTCATGTTGGTGATGAACATCTTGTAGTGGCCACAGAGAGCTTGTAAGATACTGGAAGAGCAGATTGTCAAATGTATTCAAAGGTAAGAAGTCGTGTAAAGCAGTCCTAAGTTTACTCTTCTGTTTTGAAGATAATGTCTTACACTAGATTGATTACATACAGCCTGAAAAGTGTGGCTCATGCATCCACTCTCGCTGCGTGCTGAAAGATAAAAATCCCATTTGCTGTATTTTATATTGGTGGTCTTTGACACTGGTAATGCAGATCTGTATGTTCCTTGTAAATCACAGATATAATGACTGCCAGATAACAGCTTACTTGACTGCTGAATGAAGTGTTTCTTAGCTGGAAACTGAGCTATGCCGTGTTCATGATCTAGTGACTTACAGCATTGCGTGAGTCACTTATTTGTATCCCCATTAAAATACATGTGTGAAGAGCTGTGTAGGACAATGCTGTAGTCATAACCCAGCACAACTTGTTTTTCAGCTAGCCTAGCTCCTGTCCTGTACATTAGCTGAATTTGTTAGTTTGTTCATAGCCCTCTGTCATCATCCTCGGCATGGTATTCAAGCACTGTGTGTAATCCAAGAGAAGTTATAGTACCTGCATGGAACTTGGAGAGAAACACAAGGCCACTTTCCTTCTCAGAGTTTGTTTTGGTAAGTAGGACTGACATCAAACCAAACAAATCTACAGTCACTTCAAAGTCCACAGTCGTTGGTACTCATTGTTCAAAGAGTAGCCTTCCTAGAGCAGTAACAGGGCTGTCAGGGATTCTCTGAAAGATTGCCTCTTCCTCCTCTCTGCCCTCCATTATAAACCATCTAAAGACTCTGTAAGAATTAGGTATTTTCTTCAGGTACATCTGTAGTCTTGACATACACCTAATGTGATATTCTACATTATGATTTTTTGATCTATTAATTCTTTTAATCAAGAGATGTTCCACCTTATTGCACCTTTAGCAACTGCAGCTAGGCCCCCACCTATGCTGAAGCTGTGACCCAGCTCTTGCTAGTTGGTGGCCCCTGGCAGATAGCTCTTGTTACATGGGCTTTCCAGTTGAACAAGGTTTCAGGCAGCTCCTGGTGTGATACTCATTTTCTGTCCTTCTCCGGATAGCAGTAAGTCCTTTTCCAAGTAAGCAAAGAGTTACCCTTCAGAAAATTCCCATTCCAACTCTTCCACTCTCTCTTCGAGTTGCTCTCAGGAGACATTCCCTTGACAAATAGTCCCTTGCCCATGCATGTGTTTTCAGCTTCCTCCATGAACCAGCCAGACGCTGGGGGAGATCTAAATACGGCCATCTCCACAGAGACACCCACATGTGGCCGTCTCCTTAGTGAGGGTTATGTGTTGTCATCTCCTCAGTGAGACCTACATGCAACCATCTCCTCAGTTATGGCAGTGTGTGGCCATCACCTCGCTGAGGTCTATGCGAGGCCATCTCCCCAGGGACTTCCAGGAGTGGCATTCTCCTCAGCAAGGCCCACACATGACCATCTTCTCAGCAAGGCCAGAGGCGCCTCTACAGCGCCCTGCGCCATGCTGACCACAGCTTGGCACCATGTGCAAAGGCATTGCTTGTGGTAGGGCACAGTAACCATCTGGCAAAATTTACAGCCAGATCCAAATCTGCAAGCATGCACATTTTGTGGACTTATTTGAAACTTTGCTTAAAGCATCACACATGGAACTGTGCAGAACTTGGCAGCGGCTGGTTATGTAATATACAGTCATCCATCTGCCGCCTCTGCGAAAAGCGCTTACTCAGATGTCTGCTGGGCGGCGGGTGGAGGCTGCGCTACCCAGAGACTGGCTATTAAAAACAGAGCTATTACTTATTGACAGTGACAACAAACCAGTAAAATCTCTCTGAACCTCCTTCTTTTTTTTTTTTTTTTTTTTTCTGGCTGCCAAGCCTATCGTGACTTGGGGGAGGGGGCACATCAGACCACTGGAGTAGTAAAGACTGTCTAAATGAGTTTCTTTGTATGTCTTCATCTGTCACCAGTACTGCTTGAAATGAAAGCACGGGCTGAACACGTTAGACTTACCCATAACCTCACACAAAGAGATTCCCAGACAGGAGCTCTTGTTGTGCTGTCTGAAGCTCTCAGGAGCCACTTTCCCAAATAGTGTACGCATGCCAAGAGAGGCTACAACAATCTGGGGGTCATTCTCAGTGTCCTCCAGGGCTCATATCTGCTCCCAGCTCTGGCCCAACCCATGACACACAATGGACAAATATTTATTTGCCTTAGATCCTATGGCAGGATAGTTTAGGCCCAAAAGGTGACAGACGTACAAGTTTGTTTTTTGAAACACCAAGAGGTTTACAGAACAAATACAACTCCTTGTCTTAGGCTGAATATTTTTAAACAAGGTTGTCACAATGTCATATTTGCCGGCACTTTACTGTGGAAGCAGCACTGGGGAGAAATGCTTCTAACGCTGTCCCGATAATGGAAACAGCTTAAAGTAAACAGAGTTTTTCGTCAGTGCTACACGAAGAACTGGAATAATAAATAGAGATAGGAGGTAGCCTCACACTTCAAATAATTTGTGGGAACCTACTTCCACAAACTCAGCCCATTTCATATTTGTGCAGTTGCTGACCATAAGGGCAGCCATAACCCTTGCTGTGTTTTGGACAAGTGCCGTGCTAATCACTCCTCACATCATCTCCAGCCACAGTGACTGAAATCACTTGACACTGCACAAGTGTACAAACTACAGCAAATTTCCTCAGCTTTCAAGGCAGCCCGCTCCATTTGATTGGCAGGTCAGCATAGCAACTGTCTACCTGGGTGGTGAAGAGGAGCTTCTTTCTGTACCTTTTGGAAGTACCGGTACCGGTATGAGGTAAGATTGTCCCAGACCTTTATGTAAAGGCAAAATGTGAGGAAAATGCATCAAGCTGAGAGGTCTGTTCAGCAGCACTTACAGAAGATAACTTTGTAGTTGAACGTACAGATCTAAAGAATAGAAAATTAAGAGTCCTTCAAAAATCCAGCTTTTATTGCTCTAATTGCTAATATTTGCTCTGAAAATGTTTGATTAGTCATTTGTTTTCTGATCTTGACAATAGGAGTCACCATTCACTCTGAAATCACAACTATGACTGTGTTTCTGTGATATTTAGAAACAACAATCAGACAAAAAAAGACAACCCACAACTAATAGTACTTGCTGTAAAACCACCATCAGTTTCAGTTTCTCTACCTTTATTTCTTTATTCTATCCACTTCAGGTATTTTTTTTTTTTACAAGGATCTAAGAGAATTTCCTCTCCACTTAACTACTATTCTCAAACATGCCATAAGCCCAATTAATTCCTGGTGAAATTTGGCTTGCTTTGAGTGTTGTTGAGAAAAGCTGTTTCAGAAGCTTTGGAATCAACCACTGAATAACTAAAAGCTATGTTGCAAAATCCACAGGAAGGATTTTTCCAAGTCCTCACTCCAAGAGGATTTCCTTGTTAAGGTTTCTCATCTTTGACAAGCGTTATGAATTTATTCCCTGCTTTTGCCCTGCAGAAAAGTCTGGCCAAGCAAGGCAGATTTCAAGGATTTCTTGTAATTCTTTGTGTCCATAACCATGGAGGTCACATGTGGATCTGCAACAACACACATCCCCGTATTCACTCCCAGTTCCTAACAGTGACACTCACATTACCAAAAATGCCTACTCTCAGAGCCTCCTGTTGTTTCACAGTAAATCTGAGCAACAAAACCCAGACATATTTCTACAAGGAACTGTAGAACTTATATTTATGAAGAAAAAAAGAAATGATGGATGCTTTCCAAGGTATGTGTTTACCCTTGACCCCAACCCTTTCCTGCCTTGTCTTTCTACTTCACTTCTATAACGTGCTAATGACGTATTTAAACAGTGGCACAACATAGCAGTGTCTAACAGAAACAACAATGAGTAACAAACTTTTGGCACATCCCAGAGACAGCTCCCAGTGGTCTGGAGAATGCAGACCTATTTGATCCAACAGCCCAGGCACAGAAAAATTTGGCAGGTAATATTATCTTGCCATGTGTCACTTAGGAACTAAAAATGAATAGCCCAAAGAGTTTGATTTCTGGCACTTAGGGGATGGTAAATATTATTATTATTTTTAAACCAATGTTATTATTGGATAGACATTAATAATTTGAAAATAAGATTAGTGTTGAAAAGACTTCTTTGGTTTTGGCTTTTTATAACCTTTAAATCTGGGTAGGCTATTCCTGGACAAGTATTTCAGCTGGAATTTTATTTTCATTTTTTTCTTCTATTTACACTGTGATCTATTCCAGAATACACAGTGCAGAGCTGACTTTGCCTTGGGATATCATCTACATTTTTTCACATATAAAAGGCTTTTGAAGAAAGGAAGTTAAACAGATCCTATCACAGATATACGCTAGGTTCATGCTCAACTCCTTGAGAAGACCCTACGTATTTCAGTGGCTGTGGCCATCATATCCAACAGAAACGTGGAACAGGGGTGGCAAATACACTCTGCATTTCTTAGAAGTCAATGTTTTAAAAACCAAATTTTACTTCTGTTCTAGAGTGGAATTAGGACACTATTTCAATACTTTGTAAACATATCCCTACTTAGGTTTATACTCAACTTCTAGATCCTAGAGAATTACTAATTCTTGATGCACTACACCTGAGTTTTACTTAATATAACTGCAAATAATGACAGAGAAATTAGAACGAATGATAGTGGCTTTCACTGGCTTTTTGTCTTCACACAACAATCTTTCACATGTAATGCATCCCAGATCTACACAGTAAAAGTAGATCAGACACGTTCAATTGCTACAGAGAAAATATTACAGAACAAAGCCAAGTGGAACACAGTGTGATATACACACACATACACATTTTAGAATTTCAGTATAAGAGATATTAAAATGATATGGAAACACTAATGAACACAGTCCTGAAACCAGGGTATTTAAATCACCAGCACCAGTTACTCATCCAGATTAAGCATAGCTTATGAAGCATGAAGAGAAACATAGGGGGAAAAAAAAAAAAAAGGACAAATGGATGTCACAGAGATAACTTCAGAGAAGTGTCAATATTAAAAGTTTATAGGTCTAATTTAATATTAATTGATTATTCTTTGCCTTTGCTTTCTGAATGGAACCATTAGAACTGGGAATATGTAGAAAAATTAGAAGTACATTGTTATATCTTACAGACTTTGGAAAGCAATGTCCTTAAGAGGTAGAAATGATGGCAGTTCTATTTCTCTCTCCTCTTCTATGGAGACTGCTGACTGGATAGTCTCCAACTCTGTAAACTAATTCTGGCACAAAGACATAGATCAGAAATTAAAAGTGTATTAACATATCTATTCTTCTTTTTCTTACTTTCACTTTAAAATGTCTCAGGTACGTTTTCTTCAATGTATCTAAGTACGAAATAGAGAACACTGTGTGATACAGTGAGAGAGAAGACCTGGAAAAGATCATTATTAGTCTCCTCTATTAAGAACGGTCAGAGTTGCTTCTCAGAAGCTTTTGGATACATAGAATAACAACATATCTGTTAATACTCACGCTGATAGACAGAATTGATAGAATCCTAATGAAAAGAACTTACTTAAAATAAATAAATCCATTTTCCTTGCTGAGAGAGGGTTTGCATTAGTCTAAAATGAGTTTGCTAAAAAAAATAGCTGCTGGGTCACCGTTAAGGACATTCTAAAGGAATAGAATTTGTGAAGCAATTTTTGAAGCTACTCCCTGAACAAATGTCAATGACTAGAAGAGGACACACAGACATAAAGGACACGCAGACAATTAATCTGTGGTTGACATGTTGATGAAAAGAAGATGCTAAGAAGAATACAGTGATCGCTTTTGCTCTAGCCTTGGGGAGATGGGAATGGATAAGCGCTTTGATAAAGTTTTACAGGCATGAAATCACGTAGCAAATACCTTCAGCGGAGTGGAACTGTCAGAGCTTCTGGGAGGTGGAAAGAGGCAGATGGGTGGAATCATGCCTATACCATCCAGCAGTCCCCACAGCCTGCTTGGCAATCTCAAAAGTGCATTGCTCTTAACAACAACCTTTTTCCAATACTGGCTTATAATAACATATTTGGCTTACATCAGGCCTATAATGTGCTGGGTACATTCTAAAAATAGGAAGACATGGGCCTTGCCCCAAGTGGCTCAATATCTAAGATGTTAGCCACCAGATTAAGGGAGGAGAAGAGGGATAAAACCTTTTAAAAAATAGCATCAGCTACTTTGACGTGTTATCTTACTACTATTATCTGGGAATTTCTTGCTCAGAGGCATGTTCAGCATGAGAGAGAGCCAAGCTGCATGCACTCAAAGGGCAGCACAATCATAGTTTGAACAGCTGCACAGTCTACTGTGAGAGGCAATTCATTCTGACATCTCACAGGGATAGAAGTAATTTTGTGGGAGGACCCTGAAGACCTGCGTTGTCTCTCCTTCCTGCTCCAGTCTGACCCCAGATATTCAAGCACATCACCCCCATAGGGCCAGTGATGTATGTAGATTCCTGATGATGAGAGGACCTTAGCATCATTTCTCCCTCTCTCCCTCAATGATATATGAATCACAACTGGAGTCATACAGATTAACGTCCAAAATCTCCATTCCTCTCACTCAGAAGCTGTTCACATTTATAAGTCACCTCCCTACTCATGATTAGGATGCTTTCTTGGGATGTGGAAACTTGAGCTCATGAAGACTGAGAAGTGCTCTGAACCTTACATTCAGTTTCTACTTTGTGGACAAGGGCTTTGATAGCACAAGGCAGGCAGGGCTGGCAGATGCTGCTTATTTTTTCAGTGTCTGCATCTAAGAGTTCCACTCTGTGAGAGGGTGCCAAGCATTGCATGAGGGCCCAGGGGACTCCTTGAAACCCCTCACCAGTCCCCTAAGGGGAAAGAATCATAACCACTGAGCACCTCTCCCTCCACTGTACCTGACTATGGAGACTGCATTTCTTTCTGAAGTTTGGTGCTTATTTTCTAATACCTGAATTTATTGTATCTAGCTCTTAAATGAGAGCTTTTCCAGTCTGACTGAAATAATTCAAAACTGCATGCACATATTATAAGAAAAATGTTGGCCTTTGAATATACTGTGAATTTCCTTTCCTTCTCCTGTTCTAACTTCAGAATGTTTCACTGTTTGCCTTTAACAGGCTATGTCTTCTCAACTACATCTCTCAGATATTACTCCTAACAATCTCTTATAGTGGAAGATGCTGCTGTGCTGTAGGAAGCGGCTCTCTCTGACTCCTTCTGTGTAACACTCCCTCAGGTGAGGTACGTGGCACAAAACAAAGCTCATGCTCTTGCCAGTGCATCAAAGCATCAGCTGTGTGATCACGAACTTCATAGGCATGGTGGCTTTGTTCAAAAACAGAACACTTCCAAGGCACCTGCAAGAAGCAGCTGATTTAATTTCTTCATTCTGAATATATCCTTCTAAATCTAACTTTTCTGATGGGCAGATCTCAAAGGCATTCTACAAAACAAATTCAGCATTCAAGGACGAAGCATGTGCAGAACATTTAGAGGTATTTGGTTTTTTTTGTTTTTTTTTTTTTTTTTGAGAAGCACAGTCAAAATCTCCCTTTTGGCTAAGACTATGTGTAAATGATGTGAAGATAGGTAGGAGTGTTTTCACTGTTAGTATTATTAATTGTGAATATCTGAGCAAATAAAAAAGAAAATAAAACACAGCTGTGATTAATATATTATAGTAAGTTCTGGAGAAAGCGGTAATATACATCTATATTCTGGGTTTTCAAATTCCTCGAATCCTTTTGTCTTCAGAAATAGAAACTTCAGAGATGGACTCCAAGAATAAAATTTGAGAGTTTTAACAAGAAGGATTAATAAATATACAAAGTGATACCTCATAAACATGCCATCAGAAGAATTCTGGATGTCTCAGAGTATGTTTCTCCTTTGCTTGGACAGTAGCATGAATGACAATTAAACAAATTGTGAATTCATTATCTATAGGCTTAGTTGACAGCCAAACCTGAATCTGTCATTGTTTCTTATCCCATCCTAGGTTTCCATTCTTGTGGCCGTGGCTGTTAAATGCTTGAGTTGTTATGAAATTTTACACAGGCTAATACTTGATAAGTTTTAGAAGTTGTGGAGCTCAATAGTGTTGCATCTTAAAGGCCCCATCCTCCTGCAGTCAGTGATGTTGAGACAGGGACTCAAAGGAAAACAATATAAGTTCTGATGTATGCTACTTAAAAAGAGTGTATCCATTCTAGCATATTAACATGCAAATTCTATGTGTGGGCCTGCCAAAAAATATAAGCATTCTATCCAAAATATATAAATACAATCTACTTCTCTGAAGAGGCATCATTTTATTCAAATGTACATTTGGAGCACTGCTCATTTAGGATTTATGCTCTTCTTCTCAGAGTTTATATTAATATGAAACAGATTGCTAGGTTTTAATAAAGAGGCAGTTATCTTCTGCTGCTAATGGATTAAACACAGAACATTAGAATTCCTGTGCCGCATCCAAGAGCATAGGTGGCCCAAGTTCTTTTTTCCTATTTCATTGTCTAGTTACAATGTCATATAGATAGAAATATACGTACATAGAACATCTGGTGTTCACAGAGGGGACCAGTAGGACTTAAGGAATTTGTCAACTTCTGTCAACATTACAGTGCAGCACCTCCTCAGAGTACCTCTAAAGGAATATGTCCATATCTCAGAGAGGATAGATCCTCTTGACTTCAAGAAAGTATGAAGGTTTCACAACAGGGCAAAAGATGATGATGTTTTTGTTTACTAAATTTGTATTTCAGTTCCAACAGAACCCAAATAGTTTTGTACTTAAATGTCCTTGATTTGTGAACTGTGATTCACAGAATATGTAAAGTGTTTCAATAGTTTTCTATTCTTAGCAACTTAATTTGTCTAAGCAGTTTGCTTTCCTGGCTAAAACAACCACCCTTGTGAGGTGGAAGATTGACATGGAAAAAGCCTGGTGAAGATGGTGAATGAGGTTTACCAATGTTTTCACATTAAGATATGTATAAATTTGAGTCTTCACAAAACCTGCTGTAAGAGATTCAAGAGAGAGTTTCTGTTGTGCTACTGGTACTTACTCCTTTTTATTTAGCCTTGGAAAACCAGTGAAACTTCATTAGACACAGAAAAGAAAAAAGAAAAAATAGAGGTAGGCAGAGAACAGAGAACAGCCTGAGCTTCTGGCTGCTCTGTGGACTTGCTAATTGCACATGTGCCCTGCATCTGTTGGTGCTCTTCCATAGTTTAGGTGATAGTGCAGCACATTGCCACCTTAGATCTACGCAATTAAAGGGCAGTAACCAAAGTCTTCCTTCATTTGACCTGAGAAGCTTGCTTCCTCCCTCCCAGATTTTCCAAGCCTGGAAAGAATTATTGCATATCAGGAAAGGTGCATGACTCTCCCTAAAGGTGCTGGACCTGCCAGCTGAGCTAACACAGATGCTTTGCCAGCCATCACAGAGGGCTGTTATAGGAAGCTTAAGTCCCCGCTGACGCACAAGAAAACCCATATTGTGTAATGGTTTAAATGGCTGCTTAATACATTCAGGCCTGTTTTTGCTGTTGTTGTCGGGATTTGTTTGTTCTTTCCAAGAAAATATAGGGCAAAACTCAGACCTGATTTAAGTGGAGGCAAATTTATTTACTTGAGAATAATTGCAGTCAAACCCAACAAAATTATGATCAGTCTGTGTTTGGAAGCATGTTCAGGTTGTTTTCCTTCTCTATGGAGCTGTGATGTTCTTTCAAAACATTTCTTTGAGTGCACGTGAAATCGTATTTATGTATATTAAAGACTGTATGACATAGCACAAATGGTTCCACTACAAATGGGCATCTGATGGCAGTTCCTGTCTGTGTTTCTTCCTGAAAAGCTGAAAAATTGGCAAATGAAGAAAAATGAGAAGTAAAATGACGTAAAATGAAGTAAAACCACACTTAATGAGAGAACTGCAGCAAATAACTACATGTGAAAATGATCTCCTGGTCACTCAGCGTGTCCACGCAGTGAAAGCCATGATTTGTGTATATGCTTAACTATTACATGACAACACTGTAAGTGCTGAGGAATCACAATGCTAGTTCTTAAATGATTTGAATTTCTGGTGGAAAAAGATAGATGGTGCTACTATATGGTATAGTATTTTAGAATAAGAGGTGATGACCTTAGGAGGATAAAAATGGCGTACAGAACACAACATTATATCCATAAAGCTAGTTGTAAACAGTGGATCTTGTATGGTCTGACCTTTGAGTTTAATTCTTATGAATTAAAACATATCATCAGAATGAATTCTTACCCAGAGGTGCTTTTTGCATAGAAAGCCACACACCAAAAAAAACAGCTGTTTTAGCTGTTTCCCATTGTTCACCAGCAGATACTCACAACCAGCTTCCAACCCTATTCATCTTCTGATATGTGATGGTCTCAGGCCAGGCTAAACTGCTTTTCTCCCTCTTCATCAATAGATGTCAATAGCAAGCTTCCTACTCCCAAAGACTTAATCCATTTCAGGGCTAGCACCAGAAAAGAGGAAATAGTGATTTCCTTCCAAGCAGAGTTCATCTTGCTGTGTACTCTCTATCTGTCTTTAGAAACTTGTTGCTAATACAGCTAGGCATAGTTTTTTGTATTTCATGTTCTGAGTCTCTGAAACTAAGCCAACATTTGTGAAATGCAGACACATTGTGACACATTTAGAATCCCCAAACACAGTCTAGATTCAGTGAATTCAACATTTTGCAAATGTTTAGGGATGTAACTCAAAGTCTCCTCTTCATCTTGACAAATGCCAAAGAAATCACAAGTGATAAAGCTGGGGGTGGACCGTATCATACTTGTTTCTGTTTTTCCTGCCTTTATTTGATTTCCACACATGAAGAGTTCTGGCCAAGAAAGGCAACTGCATGCAAAAAGTTGCTGAAAATGAATGAATACATTATCTATCCATATATACCGACTGTGAAATGGAAATGCATTTTGCTTATATATTAGTATTACAGTACAGAGAACCAGAACCTAGATCTGAAAAGTTACATTTAGTGATGTTTCTTCTAGCTTTCTCCCTCCCTCCCTCACTCTCCCCTTCCTTCCTTTCTTCCTTCCTCCCTCCCTTCCTTCTTCCCTCCTTTCCTTCCTTCCTTCCTTCCTTCCTTCCTTCCCTCCCTTCCTTCCTTCCCTCCCTCCCTTCCATCCCTCCCTCCCTCCCTCCCTTCCTTCCTCCCTTCCTTCCTTCCTTCCTTCCTTCCTTCCTTCCTTCCTTCCTTCCTTCCTTTCTTCCTTCCTTCCTTCCTTCCTTCCTTCCTTCCTTCCTTCCTTCCTTCCTTCCTTCCTTCCTTCCTTCCTTCCTTCCTTCCTTCTGTTGTAATATAGCAATTACCAAGCAATATTGAGCATAACAAGCCCCAAGCTTGTTACCCAGCAGGTTAACCCACTGTGACACTTCCCTCCCAGTCCCAACTAAAAATAAAAAATAACTGAGAAGGTGGTGGTATCAATAGCCAAGGCAGCATAAATGGTAATACACTGGCTCTTACATCACCCAGGGATTCAGATTGCAAGGACAGGCGTCCACCAGCTAAGTGCACAGCCTGCATTTGCCTGCCATTCACCTGCTCACAGAGCAGATCACAAATCACGCCAGTTGTTCACGCAGAGGCACCAGCAAATGTCAGCATGCTTTAAGCGCAGCAGCCTGAGCCCTGCTGAAGCTAGCACATTGCTGTGATGCTAGGAAGCCAGCATCATATCCTTCTTCTGAATGGAATTTTTTGTACTTATTTTTTGCGTGGGAAGTGGAAGAGTGAACTGATCTTCAGAATTACAGTGGATTCAACTGAACTGTTGATAAATGCTGAAGATCAAACAGTTATTGTCACGTTAGAAGAGCTCAGTGGCATCTCCCAGTGGCCTCTTCAGATGTAATTTCTGTAAATGTTTAGTTTTTAAAGGGAAGAATTTTGCAATATAATCCGTCCTTTCCTTCTTTCTTTCTTTTTCTTTCTTTCCATCTTTCTTTTCTTTTTTTCTTTCTATGTTCCCTCCCTTCCTTCCTTCTTTCTTTCTCCCTTTCTTTTTAATAAAAGAAGAAAAGATGAAAAAGAGATACAAGGCAAAGAGATATCTAAAAGTAATTGTGAAGGCTTATTCTAATCTCAAATTCTTCTGCACCAGAACAGTCCATACCTCCACAAATTCACCTTGCATAGATCACTGAAACAAAAATGATTTAGGAGCATATGTAAGTAAGTCATTAATGTCCCACACTTGGCCTTGCAATGCAGAATTTGGAATCATTATCATTGAATGCCTATTACATTACAAGAAAGAGGATCTGGCCTCCAATTTCCCATGATTTCAGGAAGTTTTTCATGTCAATTTGATCAAGCTGATATTTGAGTGTGTCCAGAAGGCTGCCCTTGTGATGCCTGAAAAAGAGGAGATAAGGTAGTGGTTTTTGAAAGTCTGCGTTGCCTGAGAGCCCAAGGGGTGGCTCAAGATGGCCTCTTCCCAGAAAGCCAATTTAAGAGCAGATTCTTCCTGGCTGGATGCCAATTCCTGATCACAAATGTGACTTGCTTCAGGGTTCTACTTTCCTTTGGCTGTAAGAGGATAACTGTGCTTTTCGGACCCTCAGTGATATGGGACTTTCCTGACTGAATTCCTCCTTCAAGCTCAAGAGCTTGCATTGGATCAAATGTGTGTTTGAGAGAAATACTTACTCATGCTTCACAATTTTCTGGAAGATAACCTTTATCACACTGATTATTTCAGTGGTCAGTTAGTAGGCTTCTGTCTTTCAGGTCGTTTTATTTGAGTTTTCCATCACTGAATTGCATTATACCTTACCAGAATTACATTCCCCATGGACTATAATCAAGTGACCCTGTCAGTGGTAGTTTTTTCTTTTCCCTCTCACTCTTTCTTATATTGAAAAATATCAAGATCTTCAAATTATTGTCTCATTTTAATGCAGAAGGAAAAAGCTAAATATCATAATCTTTTCTTCAATCAACTTCTGAAAGAAAATGGTATTGGATTATGTTCAACTGCAATAAAAGGCATTTGCAGCTGAAAAAATACTACATACAAATGTATCCCATTGATGACAGTGAAATTACAACTAGTAGAGTGAAGCTTCAAAGCCCAGGTTTTCTTAACAATTGTTGAGAGTTTCTGTGAGTGGCAGCACAGTCAGCATAAATGAAACGTCAGAAATGCCAGGAACAAGTTCTGCTGCAGCAGACAAATTTGATTGGGAAAAGTTCAAGTACGTACTTCGCAGTGACATAAAGTGATGCTCTTTTTTTATAGTTTGCATCTCCTGCTATGATTTCTGCCACATGAATTCTGTCTTTCTTTCTTATTTCGCATCACACTGTTGTTTTGCAAGCACTTTGGCTCCCTTGATTCAAAGAAATTCTGCAGGGATGCATTTTGTCTGCCTGCCAGCTGAGAACTCCTTATCATCACAGCGTGTCAAAAACCCCTGTGTTTAGCAGTGGTTGCTCTCACTGCTCTTCTTTCTGGTTGGTAGAGTTGTTATCTCATCTGCAAGAACAGTGTCCATGTCTGTCATTTCAACGAAATCTGAATTTCTTATTTTTGTCAGGATTGACAGCAGTGCTGCTATTCCTGTTTGTTGTGCGCTCTCCAGGACTGAGTCACCTCTGTGTGCTCTGTGACTGTCAGGTCAAGTTTCTTTCATACAGGGGAGAGGCTTGGATAAGGAAAATCGCCTAACTAATGCCTTGCTGCAGGTTTCTGTGGTGTGATTAAACAGTGCATCTCAAAGCAGTCTGACACACAAGACATTTTTATTTTAGTTTAAAAAAAAAAAAAAAAAAAAAGGACAGAAACAAAAGTTTTTATAGTGACTTATGGAAGTATTCCTGGGCCTTTTCCCGGGCAAGATTAAAGGCACAGGAGTGATTTGATTCAGAACAGAAATACTACAGTGAGTTTATTGAGCAGAGAAGGACCGATTCACAGTAGCTGACTTTGTTTTACCTTAATAGTTCTTTCTGCTCTTCACTAGACCTTATTCCACTTCTGTTAAAGTCCTGCAGAGACAGAGGCCAAAACTGCCTACACTGCTCAGGCTTGACTGGGTCACCATGGGCTGTATGGCGGTGTAATCATGTGGACTTCTTGCTTACCAGTACCCAAAATCTGATTTGTTTTCTTCACTGTTATTATACCTTGAGGTGGAATCCTCGTGGAAGTCTGTTTTGTGACAATGAGGTCTCATTCCAAAAAGGCAGTGATGGCAAACCTCAGTGCTCATCACTGAATAGGTAAAAATGAAATAATTTCTTTCTTTTGTACATATTTTCACGTTTACCTACCTCAAGTATCTTTCATTTGCAGTTATTTAATCTTGTCTTTTCCTCAGTTTCTTAATCCGCCCAGGCCCTTCTTCAACCATGAAGAGGCCCCTGTCCTTACCACCCTAAATAGCTTACTATCATCAGTGCACCTTGTCACCTCATAATTCATTCCTTATTTCATATCACTTATGAACATGCTGAACAGCTCAGGCCAGAACTCAGATCCTGCAGGATTTCACTCGTGACTTCCCGCCACCTTTTGTTCCTAATCTTCTCTGTCCTACCTTTTAATCAGTTATTAGTCATGTCAGAGTTTTGGTTCCCATCGCGTGGCAGCTCAGTTTCTGTAGCTGGCACTGATGAGAAGAGCTTGCTGAAAGTTTTCAAGAGGGACAAAACAGCTCAGTCATCTACCTCATCTGTGTGCTTCTAAGAACTGATAGGAAGGCTTGGATCTAGAGTCACTGAATATATCAAACAAAATACAGAAATATGAAAAAAAATTGAGACCAATTCATGCGCAATTCTCTTTCCAGCAAAACGTTCTGCTCCGTCTGCTTGGCTGACAGAAGACAGCAATATATATTTGGCTTTGGCAGTGCCCTTTCTGCTAATCCAAATGGTATCATCACAAGCTTGACCATTGTTTTAGACAGTGACATTTTTTTGCTCCAGAATTTGATTTTGTGGAAGGCAATCGATAGCACAATTGACCCATGGCCAAGAAGTGTGTGGTTTGGTTGTCTGAATGATACCTCCTGACAAATAATCATCTTTTCTGCTTGCTATTTTAGCCATAAAACACACCCTGCATAAAAATCCTCACTGAAGCTGGCTTTGAAAAAACACATACTGCTTTATAAACATGTACAAGGCTAAAACATTTTTGACATGTATATCCACTCAGAAAGTTATTAAGAAAGATTCAACTTGATATTATTTGAAATGAGGGAAACACTAAAGTATGAATATCAGGAGTTTTAATCAAAACTCCTTTGGGACTTCGACTTGGGATTTGAGCTATACAAAATATTTGCATCTGAAGCAAAATCCGCAAATATTTGGATTTTCATCAGTTCTGCTTGGATGCAAAACTGTCAGACACTGCAGTTTTGGCAGTCAGAAATTGCTTTTCCTAAATGTTAACTGCGTTTCCCACCCATTGGAAAAATTGCAGAAGACCTAGGGGGGCTTCTAACTTGTATAAAACTGAGTGCCAAAGAAAAGAACTTCTCCAGGGGTTCCTTGTTTCTCCTCATGGGGAGCCTGTCACCTCCAAACCTACGCTTCGTTTTCTCAGAGGAATAATTCCTTGTGGCAACTTTCCATGATTCTGCCTTGGAACAGGGATGTAAACTGCAATTCCCAGCAGCCATGGATGCTGCAGTCTTATAACTTTGTTTAAACATCTGCTCAGATTAAGAAAATATTAGTACAATACAGGGCACAGTGGTCTTTCTATAAAAGGACTTTAAAACATCTCTGCTCACAAAGCATTGTTTTCCTTGCACATAGGGGAGGGAACTGGTGGCAGGTGTAAAATTTCAGTGCACATATTTTATTTTCCAAAGTCTTTATGAGGAACATGTCACAGATTGGGCCAAGCCATGTAACAGCTTCAGAGATGCAAGAACCTAATTCCTGATGATGAACCTTACTGTATGACAGACACTGACACACTTTCCTTTCTCAACTTCTTTCACATATGTCTGTCAGCAAAGTCATAAACTTTTATTAGCTCTAGATATTTATTTTCATAAAAATAAATTGTTTGGTCAAGAGTGCTGAGTCATCGACACAGGAAAAGATACCTGTTTTTCCTCAGTTTTTGTCTTTCTATGACCTGGAATCATGGAATCATGGAATCACAGAATGGCTTGAGTTGGAAAGGACCTTAAAGCCCATCCAGTTCCAACCTCCTACCATGAGCAGGGTGCCCCCACCAGCTCAGTCTGCCCAGGGCTCCATCCAACCCGGCCTTGAGCACCTCCAGGGATGGGGCATCCACAGCTTCTCTGGACAGCCCGACCTACTGTGTTTATAACTACCTGATGCTTTTACATGTCTTGAAAGTAGATTCTACAGATAAAGCTTAGAAATGACTTTGTTGCTTGGAGTTGATTCCTTAGTTGACTATTGTTCAAAGGTATGTTGGTTGTCCACTAAATCAAGTTAGCTGTGCATTGTGACTGCACTTAGGAGCTAGCTCACACTCACCTCTCCCCTGCAGCATCAGAAAAAGTATGGTGCAGTGGAAGAAACAACATGAAGGAGCAAATTCATAGATCCCTGCCATATACACAGCAACTCAAGGCATTTCAGAAATCATTGCATGGAATCTAGAAAGCTTACATTCTTTACAATCAGCATATCTTATTCTTTAATTCTTTATATAAATATAGGTATGTATTTTTTTTTCTGAGGAGTTATTCTGTAGAGTAGTGCAAACCATTTGCAATGAAAATCAAACCTTAACCTTAATTTTAACTACATACCATCCTTCCTGCTAAAAATAAATTGACCTGGCCTGAGTAAAGTATTGGACTGAGTTTTGTGTTAGTAATGAAATCTTATAGCCAGTGAAGTTTTAAGTTTCATTGTGAACCTTTCACTCTGTTCTAACTTCATAATTCTTTGAAAGCCGAATGCTGAAATACTTTTCCTTATCAGTTTATGGGTCTGTGTGTGTATGTACAAATATGTATATATATACTTAAAATAATAACAAGTTATATATGTAAACATAATATGAAGGCATGATTGTGTGGATATTGGTATGAAGTGGAAGTGACTACATTACTCATTACTGATAAAACCTTTAACACTTTTCTCAAATGAGTGCAAATACAATGTTTCAGCCAAGCAAAAATTGTCTGAGATTAAGGACATAATAATTAGATATAAAAATGGATAGAGTTGTAACTGGCAGTTTCTTTTCAGTCTCAGCTATAACAGACCTAACTGCTGTAGTGTTATTTCAGCTCAGGTAAAATTACAGCTTTCTGCTTTTTGTTAACTTGCATGATGTTGATAACAACACAACTCGGTGTCAGTACAGAGGAGGATGCGGATCTTTTAAAAATAAAAATAAAAATAAAAAAAAGCAAAGAGAGACAGACCTACACCTAATTTTCCGTTGTATTAGGGCTCTTTGAGCTATTTTTCAAAGGAAAGGGAATTTAACTTTGCTGAAATGTTGGCCCTTCTCAGCTCTCAAGGCCCATTTTTGAGAATTGAGATTGTCCTGTTCTCAGCATGACTTTCCAGAGGTGTGCTTGAAGAATTAACTCTTAGTTGATGTTCAAAATATTCAGTTTTTCCTCTTCTGAACAGATGGTTGTGCACCTCCAGCACTGAGAGAAAATGATTTCAGAGTTGCTTGAGGAAGAAACAGGTTTCTCATTTTCAGGTTGTAGCTCTGGGCACCGGTATTGGTGTTGCCCAGCCACACGGGTGGCACCTTGCTAAGCGTGGCAGAGGAGCAACCAGAGGGTTGGAAGGAACAGAACTTGGAAAAATGATAATCATAGAATCATATCACAGAATGACCTGCATTGAAAAGGACCACAGTGATCATCGAGTTTCAACCCCCCTGCTATGTGCAGGGTTGCCAACCACCAGACCAGGCTGCCCAGAGCCACATCCAGCCTGGCCTTGAATGCCTCCAGGGATGGGGCATCCACAACCTCCTTGGGCAACCTGTTCAGTGCGTCACCACCCTCTGTGTGAAAAACTTCCTCCCAGTATCTAACCTAAACCTCCCCTGTCTCAGTTTAAAACCATTCCCCCTTGTCCTATCACTATCCACCCTTGTAAACAGCCATTACCGCATAGCAGAGGTTACAGTGAGCAAGAGCTGCCATGTGTTGCACACGATGCTTGCCGGTACACAAAATGATGCACAAGAGATATACAAAGAGAAGTCAGAACCCTTAGCAGGGTGATCTTAAGTAAGATTCATCCCTAAGTAATTGCACAATTCTACATGCTCCATCTGAGCAGACATGTAGGCTTTGCAACTCTGTGAGAGTTTGGGATGCTTGTAAAAAGTCATCTGTCTGACCACGTTTACACACTGGGGGAATAAAGAGGAATGAAAACCTAGAAATTCAAAATTTCTGCCGTGGCCCATAAAGGAATAACTGGGCAACCACTTGTGGATTTCTGTGAAGAATATAAATAAAGCCTATGTATATGCACAGGCTCCAGTCCTCATCAAACGGTGGCTGCTCATTTCATGTTTCCCTTCTTGGTTAAATCCTACATTGTACAAAGTGATGTGAGCCAGGCATGATATATTCAGGCATGCGTGGTATATTCTCATTTCACTCAATGTCTACATTTTTCCATCCTCACTCCTTCCTACCCTGCCTGGATTCTGCACTCAAAGGTGTTCTGGAAGGTACAGAAAAGACAACAACACTGCCACAGCAGAGCCCTAGTTCTGGTTGCTCAGAGCATCACTTCTGTGTGGCACTTTGATCTCCACTCCAGGCATCCTGATAACTGAAAAGGGCAGAGTGAGAGCAAAGGTGGCTTCTGCTCAAGGGTTTTTTGTGAGAATAATGCCCCTTTCTACCACTAACTGCTTTTCCTTTCATGTTGCCTCTTGTATTAATTCCTAATTAAACATGGCATCCTGGGTAAATGCTTTGGAAACTTAAATCTGAACTCTTTGCAAGTACCATGAAAGACAATCATATTCTTTATGGAAAATACAACCTGATTCCAATTAATTTTCACAAACATCAATATCTCAAAGTTTCACAACACTTTTCATTAACAATGTTAATCATCAAAGTAATATATATATTTCTGTGTTCAATGTAGCTTAATTTTTTGCAAATATTGTAAATTACCACCAGTTAGAATTCTGCCATTTAGCAGTTTTTTAAATGACCTCTTCTCTTCTCTTCTCTTCTCTTCTCTTCTCTTCTCTTCTCTTCTCTTCTCTTCTCTTCTCTTCTCTTCTCTTCTCTTCTCTTCTCTTCTCTTCTCTTCTCTTCTCTTCTCTTCTCTTCTCTTCTCTTCTCTTCTCTTCTCTTCTCTTCTCTTCTCTTCTCTTCTCTTCTCTTCTCTTCTCTTCTCTTCTCTTCTCTTCTCTTCTCTTCTCTTCTCTTCTCTTCTCTTCTCTTCTCTTCTCTTCTCTTCCCTTCCCTTCCCTTCTCTTCCCTTCTCTTCCCTTCCCTTCCCTTCCCTTCCCTTCCCTTCCCTTCCCTTCCCTTCCCTTCCCTTCCCTTCCCTTCCCTTCCCTCCCCTCCCCTCCCCTCCCCTCCCCTCCCCTCCCCTCCCCTCTCCTCTCCTCTCCTCTCCTCTCCTCTCCTCTCCTCTCCTCTCCTCTCCTCTCCTCTCCTCTCCTCTCCTCTCCTCTCCTCTCCTCTCCTCTCCTCTCCTCTCCTCTCCTCTCCTCTCCTCTCCTCTCCTCTCCTCTCCTCTCCTCTCCTCTCCTCTCCTCTTTCTTCCCTTTCCCCTTCCTCTTCCCCTTTTTCTGTTCTCCTCTCCTCTTTTTTTTTTTTCTTTTGCCACTTTTTATTAGTGCAAGAGAGTATGTGGAGTTAATGAACAGCATATTAAGAAAAGCAGCATGGCTGACAGGTTTGGGGCAAGTTTCATCTGGATGGGATTTCAAGTGGCAAAGGTTTAGAAACCCTCTCATCTCATGACAGCAGGGGAAATAGAGCACCAGTATCTGCTGAAGTGCAGCCACTTTCCCAAAACTTAAATGCTTCACACTGTGAAAGATTGCAAAGTACAGCTCTATGCAAAACTTTTCCATTTCACTTCAGTAGGATGACAGCGCTGCTGCCAGCTACTTTGACTTTAATAATATACCACATCAAATATACTTTCTTAATATGAAACTCCTTTAACATAACTTGGCCTTAACACCTGGTGCATAGAAACAGCAAACCTGAGAACAAGAAGATCTTAAGAACATGTGGACAAAATCTGCTCATGTGCTGGCATTTTAATTATCTGTGCCCTGACCCTTTTCCCATGTTCTATAAAACAGACCAACAGTATAGAGGGGGAAAAAAGCCCTCAGCAGCACCACCTTGACTAAACCAGATGAGTGCTGTAGTCAGGATACTATTACCAAATTAAAACAAAACAAAACAAAAATACTCTGGAAATGAATGAGGAAGTCGAAGCAGTTACTTTAAGTAATAGTGTAAAGAGTCGTCACATAGTTCCTCTTAATAATTTCAAGGACACCTTCCTCTGGCCTTTAAGCAGGGTCACAGGCAGTGTTGCATGCTTTTATGGAATGGGACCACTTCTCATCCCATCCTCTCCGTGAAAGGCAAGCGGGTTGAAATGGATTACAAGACTTACAGATGCCTGTGATTGAGCGCACCACTGAACTGAGGGAAGCAGCTTCGAGGTGATGAATTCCAGCCCCAAATTGAGACCTGAAAACAAGCCGGGTGGAATTATTCCCCATAGCGCTTGAATGAAGGCAGCGAGCGCTCAGCATAGCCAGAGCCCTGAGGATGGTCAGGGCACCTCTGCAGGCATGAGCACTATGTGCTGAGCCCTGTGAGTGGTGTGCCAAGGGGTCTGGCGTCGGGTTCATGGTGCATGCAAAACGATACTGCGCTGTAAGTTCTCTGGACAGCCAGCTGGAGTTGTCAAAGTGAAGTCACCCAGTGCTGTTCCTCAGTGTTGGAGCACTGTAAGTCAAAGCTCGATCTTATCGCTGCTATCACCACTGTCTTCTGCTGGCAATATTTATTTCCAAAACCTAACTAAAACAAGATGGTTGCAAGTCCACTGGGGATGCACTTTTCACTCTGAGTGCTGTCATTTAACATCTGAATGAGTTTATACAGATTGCAGCTAGGAAGATGAAAATCGATAACCAAAGAAACAGCACAGGGAAGACTTATCTTCTTTGATGCTAACACCTGAACAGGACGTGGACCCACTGCTCTGGGCCTCCAAACAGCAAGAAGAGGAGGCGGGTAGCTGCACACTTCTGCAGGACCCCCTGATCCAGGACACAACCACCCACAGCACTTTGCTCAGAGCAGCAGAGAGGAAAGGGTCACTGCTGGGAGGTGCTTTCACAGAATCGTAGAATCATTCAGGTTGGAAAAGATCTCTAAGATCACCTAATCCAATCATCGGCCCACCCCCACCATGCCACTGACCACGTCCCTCAGTGCCACATCTACACGGTTCTTGAACACCTCCAGGGACGGTGACTCCACCACCTCCCTGGGCAGCCTGTGACACTGCAGCACCACTCTTTCAGAGAATAAACTTTTCCTGATATCTAAATATCCTAATATCCAACATCTGGGGCCCCCATAGGCTCCTCAGGAGGACCTCAGCCCCTTCCACAGGGACAGGCTGTTGCAGAGTACTGTGATGACAGTTTGCTCCGAGGAGCAAGACGGCATCCTGGGGCTTCTCTGCCTTCTCCACTGCACCTCACGCAAGGCAGGAGCCCACAGCTGCTCCAGCGTGAGCACAGAAAACACAAGCAGGATCAGAGGGAGGAAGCTAAAGTGGCAAGGGCTATGGACAGATGTTGCAAAATGTCGACTTACTCATAGCAGAAAGTCAGGCAAATCTTTTGAAAGGTTTCTTTTCCCCCTTTTCTCCCCTCCTCCTTTTTTTTTTTTTTTTCCCTAAATGTGCAAACTTCAAAGCAACGACTTGTGGCATCTGTAACAGCTACCAAACCGTGCCAGCTGAAGCCAGTGGAACACAGTCTGCAGTGATAGAGTGCAAGTCATGCAATTATTTGAGTTTGCAGCCCTGGTTTTTGAAACAACATATGGTCTGCAGCAAGGAAGCCAGGATATTTTAAAAGAGCTCCTACAGGGTTTCAAACTTTGATTTTACAGAGGTGTGGGAAAAGAAGCAGACTCCATTCAGGCTCTGATATTTAAATACATGTGTTGTCGTTTTGCTTATTGAAGAGAGCTGTGCTGCACTCTTGCATCTGTGGAGTGTACTTTGAGTTTCCAAGAAGCAGACGATAACACATAGATATTTCACACGCTTGTTTTTGTTGACACTTCGGGAAACAGGGTGCAGTACTGGACTCTCAGTGAAAGGCAAGTGGCCTGAACAGCTTAGAATAGAAAAGAATCTGACTTAATCAAGGTGAGAAAATTGCTGTTAATTATCACAATTAAACTGTCTGTCAGCATATTCTCAGTTGCTGACTACTGTACACTGAAACACTGCCGTCAATGCAAAGTGAGAAGCTATGAGATTTGATCAGGACCTGTAAGCATAAACCTCTGTGACTGAACGGTATGGAACACTACAGCTAGAACATCTGCCCATTGGGTCAGAATGGGTGGTGTAAACAAGTGCCAAGGCATTACCTGCTCACTCTGCACCAAAGGTTGCAGACCACAATGGTAGACAAGCCCAGCACAGCTGTTACCCCATCAGCTTCACTCTGCGTGTATCAGCAACTTACAAGCGCAGATATCCCTTCAATCTACTCATATTCTCTTGACCAAAAAGGATTCCTTCGTGGTCCAGACTCCATCCTTTGAGAGATGTGGATCTCCAAATCAGGCTTTCACCTATCCCCAGTATACTGTCCTTCTCTGGTTTAGCAGCTATGATAGCTTTAACAAAAAGAGATCTGCTAGCTGCTCTGTTCCTTTATCTCATGGCTTGCTACTCACATTCTTTCAAAAGCCTTTATCAGCACTGGATGTTGAAAAGCTAATCCTGAATATAAAGCAAGTCTTCCAGAAAGCATAAAGAAATCAACACTAGGTACCACTACAGCCATGCTATTGGATGTTTCTGTTTATTGGATGAATTATGTCTCTGTTCCCAATGTCACTTTTTTATTGTCTGCCTTTTAAAGCTGGTTTTTTTTGGTATAGACTGCCCAAGGCTAAGCTCCCAGGAAGTGTGGGACACCTTCCTCAGCTTTCAACACCAGAAAGTATCCCTGTCACATCTGGTTTAAACCTACACCTGACACAAATCAGAGCTCTGACTAGTAACTTCTGCAGCAAGTCCAGATTATTTGGCTGAGCTGCAGCTGCAGCAAAGCCCTTTGACCTCAAATACAACAAAAGATATTAAACCTATTCTGGAAAGTTGGCTGGCTTAGTTTCAGAGTGTGAACTCCTAAGTATATATTCTTCGAGGAGACAGAAACATCAGTCAGCTTAGAAAGCTAGCTTTATTCTATCAGCAATCAGGTGTTGATGCCTTATGGGACTACCCAAATGCTTTTCACCAAACCTCCCTACTTGCTACTCCCTACAATCTCCTCCTACCTACTACATCTTACAACTCCCTCAATTCTCACCAATTTAAACCAACCTTCTGTGAAGCTTCAGCAATCTTCTACTCCATTCCCAACCATTACATAGAGTCAGGGAAAGCACATGCAGAACAGTTTTCTTCTCTCTGCTTTCTGCTCTACCCTTACTCGGAGATGCAGATACAGCCTCAACTTTTCATCTGGGCTCTTTGGCACCTTCCCTCATGGGAAAGTTGAAGGAATTAAATGCATAAGACTTGGCAACAGGATCACTGAGGAAAGCTGAGATAATGGTTTCTGATATCTGGAGTACATAAAAATCTAGAAAATAGTGAAATTCCCTAGGCTCACAGTGAATGTGTAACTAGCAAGAATAGGATGATAAATACTGAAGCACGCAATGCATGAGTTATTCCTAGCACGAAGATCTGATGTTTGGGAAATCATTCCTCAAGGAAAGTTCTCAGCAGCAAGTTCTCAATCAACAGTAAAGAAGACAGAGCGTGTCATTAATGACAAGGAGATGAGCTCAGTCTGACTTTGCTTAGGTCCCTAGAATCTCTAGGATGTACCAGTTTTGTACAGAATTAATAGGTATTTGCAGGGCCACTCTCCTATTCACAGTGAGTCACTACTTTTCAAATTGTGCTCCCAGTCTACAGCTTCATGCCTATTTCTGAAACATCAAAGTTTTAACTCGTACTGCTCTGTAAGGAGCCCTCTTATCTAATGTGGTGTTAGATTTGGTGTATTTGATAAAACTAATTATTTTCAAACTGCTGCAGAAAAGAAACGGACAAGTCTGCACTCAAAAGCGGTGTAAGTCAAAGTAAGTTTTAAACCATTCTGACAACTGTTTGAATTCTTAAATCTGTTCTCTATGCTGATCTACTACTGTTTATAGAACAGAAGCTGAAGCCTTCAACTTTATAGCCTCTGAAAAGACCTGAAAAGGATTCATTTATATTTGATTTGGTTTTATGCTGTTGATAGAGATAAGAGTAGAATCTGCTTCACCAGCCACTATGTGCTTAGGAAATATTTTGATCTCCTGGGAGTAGGATGCCTCTTAGATGAGATAGCTTAATGAATCCATCTTTTCTCAAGGCATGCGCGCAATGTGTAGTATATGGATGATTTTTCTCCAAAGAAACAAGCTTTATCTGCTCATATGTGCAGACAATTTACATGTACCAGACCTTGTGCTTACACAAACTCTCAAGTAGCAAAAAAACCCCAACAACTACAGCAACAAAGAACAACTTAAACAGCCCCCTCCAGATGCAAATTTGGTGTGCAGAAGCACACATGTATTAGTGGAAATCAAGCCCTCATGACTCCTTTCAACTTTCTTTGAAGTCAGTAGCAAAATTCCCATTGAGTTCAATAAGAAAATAGGAGGCCTCTGATCTAGTAAAAAGTCCTTATGAGGTTTTATAAGGTCTTTACACAAAACTTTATTCCAGTTGTATATGAAATGCATTTTGACCCTATATCCACCCACAAGACTTTGAAGCTGGTTGAGAATAATGTGACACCTCCACTCTGCCCAGCCAATTACTGTCACTCAAAGCCCTGGTTATGCAGATGCAGGCGGGATTTCAGGATCCCCGAACAAGTTTTGTACATTGCTTTACACTAGAGAGAGGGTGATAGCTCAAGTAACTTGCATCCAGTCATTCAGTAGCAGGTTAGGTCAAGGCCATTTTTGGCCACTGACTCAACCTCCCTCATGACAATGGACACATGCCAAATGTCCCTGCTAATTATGGTCAGTCTTGGACATAGCTGGTCACAGGGGATCAATACGAAGAGCAAAGAACCTGGCACAAGGAAATAGAATTGCATTAGGGCAGTTCTATTTCATTCCTTTCTGATCAAATCCAGAGAGTTGCTATGGGCATCTACTCCTTTTGCCTGAGGGTGCCCAACTGTGAGTTCCCTAAGGGGTCATACATGAAGTTTGGAAATTTGTGAGGCAATTTTGGAAAATTATTACATGGAATATTTTGCCTCCAAATGACTCATATCAGAAACCACAGTCACCAGGCTTAACCAGTACTGACAGAAGTCAGATTTTTGGCAAAAGCCAGTGGGCTTAGAAATCCACTCAGAAAACAGGGAAAAGATGGTGATCAGCAAATATAAACACCGGTGGACCTGGCAGCAGCAGGAACCTCAAGTTGTTGATTTACACGTCTGTTATCTTTGCTTTATGACGCCCAGATCACACCTGGGTCAATTAGGAGAAACTGCAGAGCTCCCCAGCAGCTCCATAAAACTGCTGCTCAGCGCCTGTTTGGCCTACACTAGAGGAAAGAACCCTCTTCTGTACAAACTTCAAGGTTGAGAAGATGCAATGTACAACAAAGTCAACTCAGCGTGGATTGTAGAGACCTCCACCTCAACCTCAGAAAAATCTCTGCTCAGACTCTGACCCATCTTGAAAAGATGAGTTTTATCTACCTGACTGGAATTTCACCACACAACAGCAAGAAATGTCTGGCGTATAGCTTATCCAGCTACAAAAAGAAGGTAGATTTGTCGTTTTACATATTTATAAGAAGATACATTTTCTTGGTTCTTTGAAAACATTTCCATTAAATTGACCTCAAATACTAAACAGCCTACTATTAGAAAACAGACATTATCATATTAGCCATTGAAGTCTTATGACCATCTGAAACAAAGGCAAACTTTTGGTAAAAAAAGTACACAGTAGTAGGCTGGATTCATTAAATGCTAGTAATTTTAGCTCAGGTTAAAACATCTGAGCCCTTACCGGGTTCAAGGGCACAGTATTAATCAACAAAGAAATTTTCTAATCGAATTCGGCCTTGGGAAACTCTCTTATATACTCATTCTGGACGATGTTATTGTTTTTAGGGACCTTATCTATTATCTTGCTGGGAACAACCATCCACTTTAATAAAGTGCCTAAAATATTGTAATAAACACACAGCTTATATCAATAGCATCATATTTCCCCACATAGTATTTGTGTGTGGTTTAATTAGATGGAAGGATTACAGGAAAAGTTTGTGTCATAATGATTCTTTAAAGCGAAACCATAGATCAAAGTTCATAGCTGCCAAATATACAACTTTCAAAACAAGCTCAAGTGCTGCTATTAATCATGGCTGCTGGGGGATTTGATGACAAAGATTAAACTGCTGTAAAGGATACTGCTGTGCATCAGATTCTTGCAACTGTCATCAAATACTCTGCCAACTATTAACAGGTCAGAGGAGTTGTCCGGCATTTACCATGGGTGGCTCTGTCACTGCAGCGGGTGAGGTGGTTTGTGCCACAGTGACAACCAGTAACACTCTCACAGATAGACATTTGTGGCTTGCTATTTGTTAAAGTGCAGCTGAAATCTGCCTGTAGAGAAAACAAGAGGGAAACAGCAGGAGCTCAGCCTTGCAGCACTGTGTCTTCGCAGGAGCATCACTTCTGTGGTGTGGCTTCCTCTTATTTCAGCAAGAGGACCTTCCCTCTGTCTGACTGCATGTGAGAGCACTCACCTGTTGAGCAGAGATGTTGTAAATTCATCTTTCACCTTATTTCTAAGCAACCATTCAGCATGGAAAAGCTCTCGGAGAGTGCTCCAAGGACCGGCCCTCATCCCATTTGCAATTACATAGATGCTCTCACCTTCTACATGATCATGTAATGTCACTGTGGGAAGCTGCAGTGTTTGCTTACAGGGAAACATAATATGAAGGAAGTACGTACAGCATACTTTGTAGAATGGAAGCCAGCAATCTGTGACCCACCAGCCAGTGCTCTGTGGTGGGTCAGTGATGGCCCTTACTCAGGTGGCATGGAGAGAGCTGTTAACCCGCAGATTTGCAATGTGCTGCTGTCACTGCTCATCTGCTGCAGTGTGCTTGAGAACGGACATTTCTGATGTTCAACTTTGCAGAATCTGAAACCAGTATTGGAGATCTGCACCGAGCTGTCAGTGAAACAGATGGGAATGGCAGTCTGATGCAACAAGCCACTGGAGATTCAAATCCAAAACCACAGACTGTGGCCTTCAAAGTTTAGAAGAGTTACAGATCTGCATCCAAACTTCACAGCTGTGGCCAGCTATAAAACAAACTTATCTATAAAATGGGTTGGATTCAAACTATATTTGAATATCCTTCATCTCTGGGAATGCTTGAAGACACATCTGGCTGGAAATTTTTAAGCATCATCTCATCTTTGCTAAGAGTATCTTCCAAAAAATAAAGCAACAACAAAAAACGAACCAGAATGTTAAAGGCTTAAAATGGCAGATATTCAAACCTAGATATTTTAAGTAGTTCAGCTTTTTACTTACCAAACAAAAGCCCTCATACTGCCCAACACTTCATAAGTTAAAGGTACCTCCATGGATCACTTCACTGCTTAATGCAACAGTTCTTTCTGCAGAGCACAAGGGCATGAGGCCAGGCGGGTCATTTCTAGGCATCTGAGGTTGTATACTGTGACGCCTAGAGGTTGTTTGCTCATATACCAGCCTTTTTTGCCTTCACTTGATTTAAAGATTGTTTTCCAAGGCCCTTCTTTTTCAATAATAATAATAAACATCATCATCCTATGGACTAAACCACTTAATATCAGAGTTCCCAGGTATTTGGCGCCTTTCTGAAATGTTGAGAAAATTAAGGTATCCTCTATGATTCTATTATTTAGTTACAGCAAAGTGAAGTAAATGCTTGCCTAGATAAGTTGCTTTATATTCATTGTACGATGCTATTTAATTAACATCACAAGGATGTACTGGGTACCCAATTCTGCCTGGGATGGAGTTCCTTAACACAGCTGTGGGGTCTGCTTACCTCTTGTAAACCAAACTTTTCTGAAGGATTATCAAAACCGCCTACACAACATTTGCTCACGTATCTTTGTGTAGCAGTGACAATAAGTATGGAAAACATTTTCCACATGGCCTGGCATATATCACACACACACACACAGTCCTACCAAACTGCTGTCTTCTCGGTGAGGCATCAGAGCGCCTCTGCAGATGCCTCTGGTAGCATGAGTGCCTACATTGCACTTCAAAGAATACAAGGGCTATCCAGGAACATTTCTCTGAATCGGGACCATTTCATTTCTGCTTTTCTGGTTTCTACCATCTTACATTTAAGAGTGGCATCTGGTTTTCTTCTTACTGAGAACCATATACCAAGCATAGTAACCAGGAAAGGGTGGGGAGGTGTTTTCCTTTGGGTTAGTGAAAAATACTGCCTGAGGAATGGAAACATTGCTTTGTGAGTGTGATATAGCCTCTATTTTTATTACTCTTCTTTGTAAAATACAATAAAAACATTGTGGAAAATATATAGTCAATTATCTGCAGTGGAAGCGAATGCAACATCCACTGGCAGTGGTCTGGAGAGGGAGACCAACATTCAGGCCTCTCTTATCTTTTGGTGTGGGACAGACTGTGGCTCAGAAGGGGCAAGATTTGAAAACAAAATACGGTCATGTGAAATGCCTAACAGCTATCCACCTGCAGAACACCTTGAAGAGCTAGAAGAATGTGCCTGAAAACAGTAAAAATGCAGTCGCTGTGTGGGAGACACACTCAGCAACAGAAGGCAGGATGGCTTGGGGTCTGAAAATGTGCTATCCATAAAGCACAATGGGTGAAAATTCTCTCAAGTTAATGGCAGCATTACCACTAGCCACAGTGGAGTGCAGGTTTCCTCTAATATGCTCTGAATTTAGTCTTGGCTCCCTGTTATAGCATCCAAGTAAACCCAGTTGTATGCAAGCACACATGAGGGCAAGGCAAACACAAAATTGCGGCAGTGCTGACGTAGGTAGGTCTGTGCTGGGCATTCACTGCAGCAGCCCAGCATTCAGGTAGCACAAGCACTTTCACGTCATACTTGACTCTTTTCTCCCATGAGATGCATTGAGATATATTCTGACAGAGCCAAGACTCATAGGTGCCACCACAGCACACGCATGTCTTACATTAAAATAATACATTGCGGAAGTGCGTGGTAGGATTGTGAGGCCCATTTCTGCTCTTTCCATTCCTCCAGCCAATCCCTGCAGCAGAACTGGAGTGGGGAAAGGCAGGAAACGGCAGGGAACACTTCGCTGTGGTTACATAATGAGGCTTTACTGTGGAAACCCACTTCGGGGTAAGAGTTAATAGTGGACCGAGTACTCTTACCCCTGTAAACTTCATCTGGTGCGTCTACAAGCCAACGGATACGAGCATGTAGATAATGAGCGTGAACAGATCGAACAGTGACAATACTTCAAGAAGGAACAGGGTTTCAAATCTGTTTATTTGGCAAGGAAAAGATCAAGGAAACTTCTGTTAAAAGCTTTAGCTTGAACCTTTTCAGATGAAAGGGATTCAGGTTTAACATAAGCAACGGATAGAACCTATTCACAGTTCAGGTCCATCTCTCTCTCAAAGTACATCCAGAAGATTCAGATTCTTACTTGTTGGAACTGCTCTGTCTGGAGTCTGTCTGCGGTCAGTTTGGACAATTTGATATCACTGTGCAAAAATAATCGGTGGCTGCATAGGACACTTCCTTTTCTGAGTAACAAATACTTGTTTGGCGTCTGAACATGACAACGCTGATGAAAAATATTTAAAGCGAGTTGAATGCTCTAGAAATGCTGTTTCCTTGGCATGTCACCATCTGTTAAAACTGTATGTCATCTGGGCATGTTAATGCTCTGAATGAACAGGCAAATGAGGAATAGTGTGGAAAATGAGGCAGAATGTGAATTTTAATGCAGTTTTGCATATACTAGATTGTTGTATTGGCACCTCTGTGCTAAGAACAAGGAGAAATAGTGTATCTGAGGTCATATTAATGAAGAGCTCAAGTAACAAGTTGGCAGCTGAAATGAAGAAACAGCCCACAAAGATTACTGCTCCCTTACGATAATTGCAATTATTGAGATTAAAACTTGGACTTCAGTGTAAACATAAACAATAATGCTGCGACAGTTTGACAGCATATTCAGGAGAGTGAAACAATGATAATTTCATCTCTGAAGCGGATATATAAATCTCTAAAAGTCTTCAGCCATTATAAGCAATCTGCTGTACAGACTAATTAGATCTATTATTATCTTTACAGGAAAAAATACCCACAGAATCTGTGAGCTACTTCTCACGATAACTTAAGCTCCCCCCTTGAGCTGCTCACAATATAGACTTGCTCACATTGATGCCACTGCTGTCTGTGATTTTCTCCCGTTGCCCTCTGTTCAAGCAGAAATGAGGCTTCTCAGTGTGTGATTGCACCATTCCAAAAAAGACTTCTCTCTTATTAAAAACAGAAGTTCTCATTCTCTCCAGAGGCCTGGTATTTATGATCAAGCATTTTCATGCCTACTTCTTTTGCCCTAATTCTGGTCATTTGCAACAATGCTGGTGTTAAGTGACTACGAAACCCTAGTATTCCAAAGCAATCATATTTTCAGGCTCTGTGCCCTACGTCACATGGAATCATTTACTGCAGTACAATGGGAAATAAGGCCTCTATGGATAGCAGTATTTCTGTGGGGATAAATGTTGCTCGTTGCTGAATAGAATCACAGCATACCCAGCTGTTTATTGGGTGTAAACTCTGCCTTGGGAATCCATGGATTTTGGAATAAACAGAAGGGTGAGTGAATGACCAAAGTAAAAGCATAGAGGAGAAATGCAAGGCATCAAGCTCTCATGCAAGCACCTGGTCATACAGAGGTGTTAACTTCCCAGATCTGGATGATAAGGGGCAGCAAAACTTGTCTTGGCAGCTGGGATGAGTTGGGCTATGAAAAATCAGCATGGCAAGGTACTCACTCCTCCCCACACCTTACAGCCCCAGCTGTCTTGTGCAATGCCTGCCCCAACCTTTTCATACAAATGATAGTGTCCATGGCAGACTGAAGCATGGAAGGACTGTGGGCTGGTTAGATCCGTGTAGCTTGTTGAAGTGTCTTTGAGTTTCAAAGCTTACCTTAGAGTCACTTTGCTTTTACTGGAGATGTGGAGGAAAGAGAAAAAAGGCTCAAGTCCCTTAATTTTCCAAATGTAGAAAAAAGTGTTTAGATACACACTTTAATATATTTTCTGTGGCATTTTTGTAAAATACAGATATATAATTATAGATATAAGGCATATATAGCATTTACTATGTTAATAAAAAGCTAGTCTTTTCACAATGGCACACCAGTAAGTATTTACAATATGATTCAAATTTTAAGGAACAAATGTTTCAAAACATATTGTGCGGTTATATGAAAGGAATAATTTCAGGAAAAATATGAGAACAGTTCTAAAAAATTCCCAGGTGACAAAGTACATACTCTTGCTGGGGGCACCTCTGTGTACATCCATGCACAATTGACTTTTCCTCCTTGCGGGAAGTCGCATGACTTAGCTCTTCCACATTTCTACAGTCACAGCCTTTAAGATGACATGGATAATAATATTGCTTATTCCTTTTCACGTACAGATGAATCGTACCGTTCCTCTCATTTAGCATTATGTCCAACTGCAACATTTCAAAGTTTTGGCTGGAGCAGAAATTACTATGCACAACTCTTGTGAACTGAAACCAATAGAGCTATGACAATTCACATCACTGAAAATCTGCCCGTCTTCTACACATCTTAGAACCATTTCACAAATTATTGCTGGGAGTTTTTTGAACAGTGTTTTTAGCATTGCAGGTCAAAGGACACTGCAATGCCAGAAACTAGCAACAGACCCAAAGTACATGAATGCTCTTTGTTATCCTCACGCATGGGCACTACCCAGCCGTTCACCCTGAATGTACTGCCCACGGTACATCAGATGTAAAGATCATCTTCACCTTTCATGTACAGTCAGCATTTCCTAATGAGGCAGAAAAGTGCTATTAGCACATTTTACAGAAGAAAAGAAAAAGCTGAGTGAATTGCACAGGGTCACTTGGGAAGCTTGTGACAGCAAAGAAGTAAACTCATCTCCTCCATGGCAGGCTCACCCTCTTATCTTTCCAGCTTTAGTGAGAACTTTCTAAGTGTCTACTCTAACATAAACAAAATATAACTAATAGAAATAGAGCCTTCTCCAGGCACCAGCTTAAAGTTAGTGGCGGTCTCTCCTCTTTTCCTAAATACTAAGGAAAGATAGAGAGAGGACTGCTTCTGTATGCGTTATCTCTGATCTATTGAAGAAACATTAGCTGCACTGAGTATTTTTTTTAGGTGGCAGTTGTTAAGCCCACTGTTTGCCAGGAAAGACATTAGAACTCTTGCAAAATGTAATAATCCACTTTTACTGAAAAATGTAAAATCTGAAGGCCTTTTTCTCCTTCAACGTTGAACAGGGAAGCATTTTCAATTACATTTGTACTCACTTTGTAACACCTTTATAACACCTGCTTAGTACAGAGAAGGCTTAGGGCAATGCTGAAAATGACTCATGCTCTCAAGCATTAAAATCACTTCCATACCCTCAGTGTTTCAGCTCCAACAGGCACACAGCCGGAAGGCAGCTCTTGCAGCAGGACCATGCACACCACAGAGGTGCAGGTACAGATGAGGGCAGAAACATCCCCAGGACTGGTATCCGCCCGTGTGCTCATCACTCTGGAGAAGCATTTCATTCTTGCAAATGCCAGTTAAACCAGAGATGGGAATTCCACAGCAAAGACTGTTTGAGAAACAGAGCAGCAGTAGCCCCATGACAGAAAGGAACAACAACAGAAGACAGAGGGCTCCCTGGAGGGAGGGAAACAGGCTGTAGGTTTTACGCAGTATCTTTGAAAGTAAACTATTAAAGGAATTTTGCCTATTGTAATCCCAGTCCCAACTTGGCCACATTACAGCGAGGCAGCTAGAAGAAAGTTCTGCCTCCAGCAATACTTGTAGGCAAACTGGGTTATTCACCTAATGGCTGCAGGCAATGTAGATACAATTTATGAGATACCGAGGACTTTTTGTTCTTATTAAAAAAAAAAAAAAAAAAAAGATCACAACACACAAAAAAGGGTAAAATCAATAAGGGAATTTCTCATACTGCGTACTTTTTCTAAATCAAGCCTGCATTTGCTTTAAAAAAGTAAAAATATAAAAAACAAAGATACATTAGAATATCCTACTGTTCAGTAAATGTCTTATAGGCAATATTTATGATGGAAAATAGATGAGTCAAGCCCTTCCTTTGACAAAAACGAAGCACCCCAAAGTTCATTCTGTACCAAGGAACGCCATTTCTTTGGCTGTTCGTTTAAATCACTCACACCACCACAATTTGAATATGTGTTATTTGTCTTCAAATTCCTAATCATAAATCTAGACTAATGCAGAAAAAAAAAAAAATCCTAGTAAGAATGCTGTGCCGTTGATAAGCTAAAAACAGCGTATCATGAGAAGGCAAACTAATCTTTCTGTTTACTTTGTAAATAATCCATTAGCTAAACTTCTATTTTAGGCTGGATGCTTGATACTTAACACTTGAAAGTCCAAATACCCTTCATATCCCTTATAACAGAGAAGAAGATTGTAAAATGCCTTTGGTGCATCAGCTTAACACTGCATGAACGTTTTAAAGAATCTCGCTAGTACTACAGGCAATGTAAGTGGCCTTGTTTGTGTCGTTTAATACTCTAAGTGTCATTTCATTCTTTAAAGGGGTTAGTACAGAGGAGGGGGAGAGGGGAGGAAGTCTTACTTAATTTGTTGCATATGTCCCAACGTGTTACACAACTAAGTGTATTATACCAGAAAACTAAAGCAGTCTGCGCCGCAGAAAACTCCCTGTAACTCAAAATAGGAGAACAATCTGGCTGCAAACAAGTCAAAAATTCAGTGAAACTTCCTCTCATATTATATATACACACACTTTACAAGCTACATTGATTGTCCCTTCATATTCCAAAAGAAATACATTGTAGACACCAAACATACTGTACTTTTACTTAAAGGCTTCATCAAACCATATGTGCAGACACTTGAGAAGATGAGAGTGTCAAGCTTCCTAGGGTCCTAGAGTCAAAGAAATTCTGCTGCCCCCCACTGCTAAGTAAGTGCACTCCTTCCACAGGGGGCAACATCTGCCGATCCGTCATGGTTCCACTCGGCGAGGACCCCAAGAAACTTCCTTGGGAAGAAACAATTTTCTCAGGACTGGCAGCCAGTTTAGGAGATGTCGAAAAGTTATATCCGTACAGCGCACAGGGACTGTGCAGTCTAAATGTGTTGTAGGAGCCTTGGTGGGTTTGATTAGTGGTAAAGGCATTGCTGGAAGGGGATGGCATGATGTACTGGAGCTGTGGAGACATCCCTGAAATCTGCATAGATAAGCCAGTTTGCGGGCAGCTGAATGCATCCCCGTCATTGCCGCTCATTGACATATTCACAGTTGTGCTACTCGACACACCAACATAAGAGGGAGTCCTTGGGGGTGCAAATGTCTCACTGGTTTGGTTTGTGAGCCTGTTGTAGGTTTCAGCCAAAGAAGTGCTGTATCTGTTCAGGGTCAAACCTGAGCGGGCACAAGCTGTGTAGTCAGCAGGAGCAAGGCTACAGAGCTGGCTAGTGTTGGGACTGAGATGGAAGGCTGGAGATGAGCAAGGGGAACCCGGCAAAAGGTGAGGGTGGGTAGAAGGCACTCCACTGCCAGATCCCTGGAGTAAGGTAGAAGAACCTGCATTTCCTGGAAGAGAATATGACAGTGTAAGAAGCATATTGGGAAAGGTTCATTTTCTAGGTGACAGACCAAGACCATTGTCTTTTATAATCCTTGATGTGAAACACTTGACACAAATTCATGCAAAATATGTAAGTGCATCCATGTGAAGGTGTGTGCATGTGGCTCATGCATGTTTTTAAATAAACTATCTGTCCTAGAATGGAACACCAGCTATGCTCCTGTGACCATCACTCAATACATCCAACCTTTCAGCTCCAGACCAAAAGGCTAACTACTCTTCCTTTGACCCTGCAAGAGAACTGCTTAGCAGCAACAATGCAGCCATCCAAGTACCACACCACAGTAAGCCTTCTTCAAAGTTACAAATTTTGTGTGGTCTCTGTCACTGCTATGCTCCAGAGTGGGTTTCAAGCCTTGCTCTGCATGAGAAAAGCAGCCCTCTGTGTCTGCCACTGTCAGAGCACCCCATAAGGGATCAGATCCTTATCTCAAATGACAGAAGATCCCACAGCTAAAACAACTTCAGGAAATGTATTGGCTGCGTATTGTGCATTGCTGTTTTGTTGCTAGCAGCAAACTGTTGACAAACTATCCATTTACTGGTATCAGAACTTTTTACGTGACAACCACAAGCACTGAGCGCTCCTAAAAATGAACTGCTTGCTAGAGGTGAAGTATCTTTTGAGGACTGAAAGTTTCCCAACTGCAAGGAAACCTCTATCTTAGAAAAATATATCACCTGGGAAAATGGATTTGGACCTTTTACAGCCTCACAGGCCAAAGTCACATAGCAAAGAAGACATTCCTGATTGTGATTCACATTAATGATCAGACAACTCATGATGCAGAGATACACGCTGCCAGTAAGTTAACAGGTTGTTGTGATAGGTGAGCTAAAAAAGGAAAAGTAAGCTTAAAGTGAAGCCTGCCTCCTGCTTACTTTTCTACTGACAGGAAAAAAAAAAAAAAAAAACCCAAGCACAAAACATGAGATAGCTTCACATCCCAAAAATCCTAGGATTTCAGGTTGGATGTTAGGAAAAAATTCTTCTCAGAAAGAGTAGTAATGCATTGAAACAGGCCACCGAGGGAAGTGGTGGAGTCCTTGTCCCTGGAGGATTCAAGAAACATGGAGATGTGACGCTGAGGAACATTGTTAGTGGGTATGGTGGTTATGGGTTGACAGCTTATCTTGGTGGTATTTTACAACTTTAATGGTTCTACATCAACAACCCCACTGTTTGAAGATGGCCACATTAAAACTGGGACAAAGTTCTAATGGGGTCTTTCACCAAGTCTCTTTGCCTAAGCTCTAAATCACTCTATTGTCCAAGGCACATTAAAGATTTTGCAAGGATTCTAGTTTCCATTCTCTGATCAGCAGTAACTTCACTAAGGTCCTTGACCTCAGGCTACAGCAGAGAGGGAAGCTCCCGGCTGCAGTTTCCCCGCTCTCCAATAGTTAGTTCCATTACGTACAAACAGATGGCAATACAGCTGATCTGCCTCCTAGACAGGAGAAACAGGAGAACTTCACAGTGAGTTACCCATCAGTCTTACACAGTTGGACAAGGTCTGATGTTATTGTCTCCTAGGCATTTTTAAAAGCATCCTTTAAAGCACCCTCGCTGTCACCCTCTGCCTAAAAATTTGCCCATGCTTATCCTAATTATCTGTGACTTCGCACAAAAAGTTATTTTTAACTGCTCATATCAAGCACTTACACTGAAGATTCATCAAAGGAGTGGACTAAGGAGAAGCTAAGAAAAGTGATTTCTGTGTGTTTCTGTATTTTCTGTTTTTTGTTTTTCTGTTTGGTTGCTTGGTTTTTTGCTCATACGATGTTCTAGTATGTATTATCAAGAAAGTAGGTAGGATGTTTGTAAATTTGATAGCAGGAAGAGTAACAAACCAAGAGCAAGTCTGATTTAGGTGAGAAAAAACTGAGAGGTTTATATATACATAAGTATGCCCTGGAAATAAAGGAATTCAGATAAGAGTACACAGATACCTCTCTGCGTCTGAACAGGCCATTTAAAAGCCCATCTCTCCTTCACAGCACTACCTCTATGATAGGAAAGATAAAGCCAAGAGATTATGGACTAGAGAGCAGGAGAAAGCAAAATTTTCAAGCTCTTTTGCATACTAGAAGTCTGTAGGACTTTCACTGAACAATTTATTGGTCTTTAAGAATCAAGACTTTCCAAAGAGATAACGCAATTAAACTTAGAAGTATTTATTCAATACACAGATAACACCTATTCTTTCATTTTTTCTTTTCTTTTTTTTTTTTTAATCTTAAACACACAAGTAACTCCCACATTTGAGTTTGGATGTTTACAATGGAAGTCACCCATGAATAAATTCTGCCTTGTATACATAGCTAGAGCATGATCCTAAATAAGAGTTTATTCTGTCCTTAACTAACTGTCATCTTCCTCCATGTGTGATCTGACTTATCTTTATGACCTAACACTTTTATTGCCACAGTGCTTAAGTTAGCACTTTTTTTGTAACTTCAATTAATTCCAGTGAAAGGTAATGGCTGCCAGTGGGGTTAGTTGGTTACTTTTTCATGTAGGTGGCACACTCATCTTGATTTCAGTAAGGAATGATGAACATAAAGAATTTTATCTTAATGCACTTCTGTTTTGGAAAAAAACACAAAGACTTACCTTGTTTAGGTATCCCAGGTATATCTTCAAATGTAAGTGTCCTAAGTGAAGGTCTCCAGAAGGCGTAAGACTCCACCAAAGCTTCCAGTCCCATTCTGTTTAGAACAGAAAACATCATGGCATCATGATAGAAAGCTGTATTTTGTCACGTTCCCCCGAATACTTTATCTCAGAAACACAGAAAAATGATCAACATTTCAGAATAGGTTCATTATTTTCAAGTTCATGTGGCTTTTTAGAAGAGTCTTACATCCCAACCCACAAGACTGTGATCTGCAATCATTGGGCTGATAGCCTGCAAAGAGTTTTCCATTTCCACAAGTCTGCTTCTCTATTTTGATTTTATTTGAGGTGCTGGGTTTTTTTTGTTTGTTTGTTTGTTTGAGTGGAGCTGGCTGCAATAATACTGGAACGTTTTCCTACCATGACATTTCCTTAAAAGCAGCTGCTCTAATTGTCGGAGAAGCAATCTCCTGTTTCTGACTAGAGCAAAGGTGATCAACTGACAATTATTGAAACTGGACTTGCAGTCTTTTCGGATGAGTTGGACAATCACACACACACCGTGAGCAATGCATGGGCGTACAGCTCTTTTGCAAAGAATGTTGTGTCTCAGTCAGTAGGTGCTGGGCAAAATGCCTTTAGAAAATAAAGATCTTGAATCATTTTCCTTCAGTGGTGTCATGACAAAACAAAAATAACTATCTACACAGTCATAGCAGATCATATTTAGAAGAATCTCTATGTCCAGAAAGTAAAGGCTCATGTGCTCTCTCACAGAATTTTGTACATAATGCAGCTGCAAGTTATAGTTTTGCAATTATTTTTGGCTTTCGAGCTCCAAAGGCCTGTTAAGTGTCAGCACCAGGTACATGCCAACTATGAGCGCATGCCTTAGAGCAGCAAAACTTTGTAAACTAGAATTATGCAAACAGCTCAATTTGAAGCTACCAACAAGTTCTTCTGATACTGCTTCTTTCACTTGCATTTCAGCAGGATCACAAATGTATTCCAGGAAATGGTTAGAAAGCATTTATTAGCTTAACCTCGACTAAAAAGATAGCCTTCATTTTCTGCAGTAATGGTGAATTTTCAATTCTAGTTAAAGTGGAGATAAAAGCCACCTCCTGGAGGAGTGTAGCCAAGGTGATAATTTATACAAGATGCTTTCGAACAATTTCCACATTTTATCACCACTCTAATTTGCGCTATCAAATAGCCAAGTTTATTTAACAAAACAGTTATGTTTTTCCTGAAGCATTTAAAGAGAGAAATTCTGGGCCTTTCCTGAGTAAAAGTTTTTATAGGGTCAAATGTAAGGCCTAACTGAAGAATGAAGCAATTCAGAGCACATAAATTCTGTTGCACTTTGCAAATGTACAGGGAACACTTTTAAAAGTTGAAGCTACTGAGTTCTGTAAAATAGCCTGTGGAACTAAAAGAGAATGACCTGAAAGGGAATATTTTTTAATTAAGTAAGATAGTCACAATAATTAAAGCAACTTTGAAAAGTTAAATATAGTGGTGTGCAGCACTTCCTACACTTTTCTCACAAACTAAAATGTGTAGGTGAGAACTAGAACAGTTAGACTTATGAAGATAGAAATCTTAATATTTATGTCACTCCAAAAGTAATGCCTCCTATTTATTTTCATGAAAATTACAACAAAGAGCACAATAAAACTATTTGACAGAGAAAATTCTCAGCTACAAAACACCGTTTTTAAAACAGTCACCACCATTACCTATGTATTTTTGCCAGAGGTGAACAAGAGCCATCATGCTGCGCTCATACAAATCTGCACCAGTAAAGGTAACCCCACTGATTCACAGCTGCTATGATGGCATAGTTGCTAGGAAAACATTGCCCACACAGTCCATCTTTCTTCTGCCCAAACAGATGGAAGCTGGAAGGTGCCAGATGTGGACTATATGGTAGGTACGGTAGGACAGTTCAGCCAAGACCGGCAATGTGCTTCATGGTCTTGAGACTGTTATGGGGCCTGGTGTTACAGTATTGCAAGAGAAAAGCTGTCTTCTTCTTTGTCGTTACACTGGAAGTTGGAGCCTTCAGCAGAGTCCCTGTCACAATGTAGCAGTCAGAGCTGACTGTTTACCTGGGTTCCAGGAAATCCGGAAGGATCACTTCTTTCCTACTGCAAAAAAGAACCTGTATAACCCACTGAGGGCTGCATCTTGAACTCCTTCTTCGTGTAACTTCAAGGACTTTCATTTTGACTCTGGCTCATAGTGATAACAACACGTCATCACTGGTAACAGTACAGTTCAGAAAACTGTCACCTTCAGACTCACCAGGGACCGTCCTGGCACAATCTTTGTGATATTCCATCATTGCCACTATTGTTCCCAGAGCACTGAAAATGATATTCAGCTCCGTACTAATCCACTAATTTGTGTGGATAAGCTGATTGAGATGCTCTCCATTTTGCGGTGTGACTGCTGCACGCAGCCACCCAGAAGGTTTCTTGGCTTTCATGTTGCTGTCATCACTGCTGAAATGCACCACCTCACTGTGCTCACACCCACTGTTTGGTCTCTATAAACATTCAGCAAGCACCAATGAACGTCAATGGGTGTTACGTTTTCTGCATGGAGGAATTCAACTCCACACCTTTGCTTCATCCATAACTCCATGTCCGATGCCATTTTCTCAGTCTACCTCTTTGCTGCCATCTATTGCAGAGCTACTAAATGCAATGGAATACTGGTCGGAAGGTTCAGCCTCTACTGCCATACCACCAACATCGGCCTCTGACATTGTGGGTCAACATAATAAAATAGGAGGCATTACTTCTGCAGCAGGCCCCATTATTTTTGTGTTTGATAACAGAGTAAACTATTAATCAGATGAATAAACTAGTGCTTTTCTCAAAAATTTGAAACCTAAGCTGCATGTCCAAACATACTCATTCAGTGCCACAAAGCCCATCTTTGCAACAGAGTATACAGAGTTACTTCCGTAATGGGCGCATTTATTACGGTAAAAGCTTTCAGACCTTATCTAAAGCCAATTCCAAAACACACTTCTACAAGACAGGCTTCATAGTTTACAGAAATGGACAACAACTGTTTTTCCATTCAAAAGCACGTTTGTTTTTAATGCCTGAATCCAAATGATTCCTAGAAGCTAAACCAAAAAACATCTCTGGACAGCCTCGGTACCGTAACTAGATTTGCACGGTTGCAGATGCAGAGCAATCTTTTTCTTACCCAAGTACAAAAACCAAATTTTGCTTCTTCAGTCACTGTATTTATCTGGAAGTTACTGTTAATTTAAATGCAAAACAGAAAGTAATAAAAGAGGATGAATGTCTGTTTATGCCAGGCCTGGGACATTCTTTCCAGGCTTCAGGACAGGGTACGGCCAATTGTTTGTTGATAGAAGACAAAAATCATAGAAAGCAGCAAATATGGACTGCACACTGAGAAGATACTTGCAGTGGACTCCTGTAAATTTTTATAACTCCATCACTTCTAAAAATGCTCATCTTCTAAAAAACAATCTTGTTTGCTGTCCGGTCTCAGCATTTAGTTAATTCAGGTGGTAGAACAAAATGGTCTTTAAAGCTGTAGCCTCTGCTAAAAGAAAAGCTCAATAAAGCAGCCAACAAAAGATACTCTCTGAACATTCCTACGAGAGCACAGTCTGCTCCCTTCTCTGGAAGGCTAGATCATAAATATAGCAGCTGTAGACAGCAAACGCAAAGTGGTCACTGGAACTGATGTGTACTATGCACCGCAATTAAATGCTGCTTTTTTTAGCTGAAATGCTTGAAAGCGCAATTCATAATAGGCTTAAGCATTTTGCATTGAACAATCTTTGCATAAAATACCTCATCGGTTCTGGCAGCAGGGACGAGACCTAAGCCTCCACTTTGCACTACTCAGATTCCCTATTGCTATTTTGAAAGAATAGTGGATCAAGAAAGAGCAAGCAATTAATCAGTCCAACTGCAACAGAAAAGGTGGAAACCAGGCCCACTTCAAGGTCATCTATGGCCTAGTAAGAAAAGCATTCACCTGGGCAGTGGACTTAAAACTCTTTAAGCAAAAGAAATACTTTGACACACGTCTCCAGCCTCCTAAGCACGCGTAATAAACATCAGGTTACTGCAGGAGGGGAACAAGATTCTCCCTCTTTAGGACAAAAGGAGTCACTCTATCCTAACACCACTCGCATGCAGGAGATGAATATTCATATCTGCAATTTGTGTCCCTAGCCAGGAGGGAGACTTCAGGAGCAGCCTCTTCTGCTGGCCAGCTGTGCTCCGTCCTACCCTTGTCTGCTGGCTTTGGAGAATTCCCATACCCAGTTCAGTATCATTACCCACACGCTCACTGCCATGCCCAAAGATCACAGCTTCCAGCACCATAGTGACACTGTCCCCTTGGCTGTACTTACTTCCATATTCCCGTCCTGCAGCACACTCTGGTCTTAACCTCAAAAATTACAGACTTCAGTCTGCATTAATTTGATTTTCAGCCTTCACAGTATGCTGCAGTTTCCAATGAAAGGAAACCTGAGTACATGTGTCAAGCCACGTGCCAACCAGTTCATGATCTAGAGGGTCAGAGGAGGAGGAACAGGAAGCCACCACTGAGAACATTAATGGGAAGCCTAAGTGCTCCCTCAGGGAGCCCAAGTCCTCAGACTAATTTGTCTGTAAATACAGGTATTCCCCTCGGTATGAAGAACATCTACTAACAGCCTTCACAAACTGGTTCTGTCAGCAACAACAAGCCCACTCCTTCCCCAGCACCTACCTGTTACGTCCTGAATCTCTAAACCCTTTGGCAAATGGATTCCTGTCAATCTTCAGACGAGTTATCTGTGAAGATGATTAAAGAAATTAACAACTGCAAATTCAGGTAAGTAATACAAAAAAAAAAAAAAGACTCTTCTGACAGTGAACTATCCTAGCTCCTAACACTTAAAGCAGAAACATCTTACCATTTGCATGGTTTAAGACAGGTCTCTTGAAAGGCAGCAAAATAAGGCCCAGCCTTCTGGCCATTACTTTTGCAAATCCCCAGAGAAGCTAATAGGTATTTAATGCCACTAAATGGCAGGTTGGAATTCTCAAGGAAAATCTTCTGGCAAATGTCATTCTTCACCTAAGAGAGTACATTGCCTAATTGCAATAAAATTTAAATTAAATTTTATTTCCGTATGGGTCAAGAAGGAAATGTGAAAAGAGAGATTATCACTAGGCTATTGTGCTCTATTACAAAAATAAAACAGGAAAAAAAAAAAGATGCTTGTAATTTACTTAAATGAACAGTGTATACACCAAATACTTAAGCTTCGTTATTTATTTCAGCCTATTTACACGGTTCTCCCTTTGTAAAGATGACAAGGCATATATAGTTTCCCAAAATATAGTGTAATTTCTTATATGGAGTTAATAAAATATCACAGCACTAAATATAGTATCACTCTGTATATTAATACTTAAACAAGTGGTAATAAGAGCCAAAACACTGGAGTCAGGCAAACTGCAATTTAGTTTTGACTTTGAGTGTGTATGGACCCAGATAAATAATATGTTAATAATATGTATGCTAAATCCAGTTAATGAAAATTACTGCAGCTTTCTTCAGACCTCAGCTTCCCCTTTAAGACTGTGGGGCACCTTATTCAGACAGACTTTTGACATAACTGGAGTCAGGCTCAAAAGGCTTGAACATCTGATCACTTTTAGAAGTACCTTTAAAAATTCAGGCTCCTCCTTGCCTTCTGCTTCAGTGCCACATTTATAATTAAGACACTATTAACTTTAATGCTGTCAACTTAAAACTGCGGGATCATCATTAAAAAAAAATTACTTCTTATACACATCATCTAGCCCATATGGCCTGAAGTCTCAGCTATCGCCTCTGGGCGCTGCTGCAATACTACTAGTGAAAGTTGCTTGCAATATTACAAGGGGTTTAGGCAATGCTTCTTGGTGATATAAGCAACATATCTCCTTTCTTTCCCCCGTTTCTCACTTCTCTGGCCTACTCTGAAAAGCCTGTCGAATGCTAAGCAGAAAGTTCAAGTTTACCTGTTGATTTTGGTATGCTGTGACAGTGGTGAAAACTGTCTCTGGAAAGGAGAATGCTTTGACTCCTTCTCCCGAAGGAATAGGCTTTACCGGGGACAGATCATCTCCACAGTCTTTTCGGATGACGTGGACACGAGGCTGGTATTTATGCATAGAGTGAAGGATAATCTATGCAGTCAAAATGAAAGGAAAAGATAACATTTATTAGAAAGGACACCCTGCTGCTCCAGGACTAATGGCTTTTTGGAACAGATTAGGGCATGTGTTTACCATGCCACTTACTGGAAATCAAATGTTTTCTTTAACCTCTGAAGGTTCTTATTACAGTAGTCTAATCCCTGCACATTTATGTTATTGCCAACTCCAAGCATTTAAAAAAATATGACTTGGGAACTGCAAAATCAGTAAACTGGCTTAAAAAAAGTAGGGGGAGCGAAGTCCTGGTCCCACTGGAATTAGGGAAGTTTCACTGTTTTTTTTGTCCCCCGCTTGAGCCTGGATTTGATCTAACACGATTAACAACAGCAGCATTTGCCGTTTGTTTTCAGAGCCCGCAGGTCATGCTTAGAGCATTTTTCTTCCTGATATCCAGAAGGCTGGAAATGTGTATTGTTTTGAACTTAGTCTGAGACTCTCACACTCTGAAGCAGCAGAAACGCAGAGTAAAATAACAGCAAAACCCAAAACTCTGAAGTGTTAGTAACCCTAGGTTTGTAATACGTATACAGACAATGAACATCAATACCCAAATCCCTCCCAGCATACAAAAGCTCAAGTAAGAATAAAGGATAAACAAGAACTGCATGAACTCATAGTGCATTAAGTTAAACAAAAATAGTTCTTGGTATTGTTCCCAAATTTTAGAGGAGATTATACATACACATTTTTTTCCTCTACTTTTTTCTATTCCACTTCAGCTAAAACCACCAAAAAGAAGATTTCAAGAAAAAAAAACCAACAACAACAACAAAAAAACCCTGAATCTCGGCTATTATTTTTGGAAGGTCTCATAAATTAATAACTTGAAAAGTAAATAGCCCTATGGCTACTGGCCTGTGCAACCCCTAATCAAAATTCAGGGGAAGTTGTTTTTTTCATTTCCTGCTCCATGAGTAGCCTCAGAATATGTATGTGCTCAGGCACTTGACGGAGCCTTTATGCCTGAACGCCAGATACCATGGAAGCTCATTCATCCAAATGACATAGAGGACATTGCATTCATTTGGCTAAACTAGGGTTTTGGCTAGTTTAATACACTTGGTCCTGGCCAAATGACATGACCCCATTTTAGATACGCCAAGTTTCTGGATAATCATGTTTTTTATTAGCCTGCAAGTAAGGCTTTGACGATGACATCACAGGCTTCAATTAATCTGTTCAGGGAGCGCCCTGTGGATGTTCTCATAAGAGGCCTTTTCCTAGTTCCTGAAATCTTGAATAAGTAAATGTGCATTCTTTTTACAACTACGCTTTCAGTTCTCTGTGGGCAAAAATCTACAAAATGAAAATGTAGCGAGGACAGCACATTCTTGATCCTGTTTTCCTGTGAATACCCAATGATACCAAGAAAGGTTCTGTTGCAAAAGAAAAAAGATCCATCAAGGAAACCCCTTTCCATCATTTGAACTCATCACTATTCTGTGCCTTGCCGTCTACCCGTGCACAGCCGAGCTTGCACGCTTGCCTGTAGGCAGTGATAATCCAGGCAGCTATGAACAACTTGGTTCATGTATCAGAACAAGTGAAGTTACAGCAGCATGGGGATGAACACCACATGGAGAGCAGTAAAACTATGCAGACAGGGTGCGGAAGGAAAGGAGGGTGCAATGCCCACTATGAAGGGCTGGAGCAGAGCTGAGCCCAGGCGGGACACAGAGCAGAGCAGTGCCTGCACCCCTGCTGTGAGGCTCCCTCCCTCCAGCCTTCCCCACAGCCTCACCACCATGACCAAGGGACACCAAGCATGGCTTCCTCCTTCCCAGGACAAGCACGAGGAAGTCCCAGGCTCTTTTCTGAGCTGCTCCAGAGGCAGCACAGCAACATTTTACCTCTTACTCAGGGGTTGGCAGCTTCCCTAAGCAGGCAGCAACAGCAAGTGGGCTGTTTTCTAACATGCCCTAATACTTACCAAGTAAAATCCCTGTTTATCAAACACAAACTTCACTCCTATACTGCTATAAAGCAGCCATTCTTTCCCACATATATTGAGGCCTCACACTCAAGCCCTTCAGCCTTCCTCAGTAGGTGTGGGCAAACAGCACAGTGAGAGCCAAGAAGGATGTTGCCCACCAGCACTGTGCCATCACTTTCCAGGGCAGTAAATCTCTCGGACACAGTGCAAGTCCTCAGAGTTGTGGCACTTGGACCACGGCAGCTGCCCTGACATTACTATTGGCCTGGGCTCAAAGAGGAGGCAGGAACCCTGCAGAGCGAAGGCCACAACAATATGGAAGCAGTGTGGAATAACGAACGCAGCACTCACAGACACACAAAGCTTTCTCTGTCCAGAGTCACCTCACAATAGGTGTATGGAAAGGAGCTGCCACAATGAGGCCTCAGTGCTGGCTCTCACCTTAGGTGCTGCCACGAGACGGACGTCACAGCCAGCACCAGTGAGCTCAGTTCTCCTATGGCATGGTGGCATTGTTCTCACCTTGCTGCTGTGGTCTCCAAAAATTTTCCTTTATCAAGCAAAGCCCATGTCGTCAGGCTTTCTGCAGTAAGGGAGATGTGTGGAACAATAATTTTCTCCTCACAAAGAGGAACTGCAAGTGCTGATGTTTTCCAACTTTTCATTGTGACAAGCTGCAGGGACCCAATGACAGCAAGCAGAACTTGGTGCTCGGAGCCATGGCCAGGAAGGGCAAGAGCCCACCATGGCCTCCAGCCTAACCCCACTTTCGAATTGAGGAAGGTAAAATTTACTGAACACCCATGGAACAATTAACACACTAACAGCCTCATTTTCACTCAAAGTTAGATGTTTTTCAGCATCATAAAACATTTAGTTGAAAAGCACAGAAAACAATATCAAAAATAGTGGCTTTTGCCCTCTGTTCAAATTCAGCCATAAAGCTGCATTAAAACAGAAAAAATGCCCAGCTCAAATTAGACAGAGAGACCCATTTTACAACACAGCAGTTATTCCCCAGTCTGAAGGCAAGAAGTACTGACTCGTGAGACAAACAGCACCCAACCATGAGTGACCCAATCTCAACATCAACTGCAAGACACAGATTTACTTTTCCACATCTTAACAACTCAAACAAAAGACAAGAATGCCATACAGTACATGTCTCAGTGACCTGATCTGGCTTTAACGTCTGTATAGGCACACAATCTTTCCAAAGTAGGAATTTACTCCGGGCCTCTCTTCTGAGATCAAAAATACACCAGGAAAACATCTCCTTACAAATCCTGCTTGATCTCCTCAGCCTGAAAGGGGAACTCATGTATCAGAACGTCCTACGTGCAGATGTACTTCAAAATCCCTCCACAGAACAGCACTATAAAATCATGTCGTCGCAAACTCCCACTCAAAACACTGACGCAAACAGCAGAAGGCAGCAAGAAGCCCAAAGAGTGATCGAGCAGCCAAGCGAGCTGCCTCAAAAATGGCCAGCTCCCTGAACAAGAAGCTAACAGCAGGCCGACGGGGCCATTTGCCGCAGGGCCCGCGCAGCGTGAGGCAAGCTGGCTGCCGTCAGTTACTACCAACATATAAATACCACACAGAAATACTACCTGAGCATCTGTTTGCAAACACAGCCACCGTTCCCATGAGCATGAGTCACTTCTGTCAGTGGCTTTGGGAGTTAATGCTCCGGTAAAAGGGCTCTGGGTTGAGCTCACACAAACTCCTGACCTCAATGGAAATTCACATGTGCAAGGTCAAAACGGAGCCCTAGGATTTTAACACAAACACTCTGCAAAAGCTGACACCTTCAGGGAGCATGGGGAGAATAAAAGAGAGATTTCAGCAAGGACTGAAATCCCAGAACCAGGCAGCATGGAATGCATACTGAAAGAACAGCTAAATCCTGATACTGCTTGTGCCACTGGAGGAAGGAAGGCAGAGTGCAGAGCACCCATGGAGGCTTCCCTGAGCCATTCTGCTTAAGCAGGAGGAGAAAAAAGCTTTCTAATAACATAAAAAACACCCAACCTCCCACAACAGAGGTGGGAAAGTCAGGGCACTTGATATAAAAACAAGTATTCTAGGGACAGTATGGACCTGACCCCTGCTCTAATCCACCATCCCTCCTCTGGTGCCCTCTTGAGAAAAATAGTTCATTCCTGCTTATGAGAAACAATTGTTTTTTTTATATTCATCACAAAATATGATTATTCGTTTTCCATTGTTGCTGGAGGCGTTCAGAGTCTACATAGCTTTTTCAATACAGCATTCCACACTACCATAGCTTTAAAAGAAAAAATGTACCCATTGGAAAAGACACTTTTCTGCTTTCTGCTTTTGCCTTTTCTGGTAATTATGAATGACATGTTTGCAATTTCCCAGATTTAAGAAATATGAAATTATTTTGCAGTCATCCTTCTTTTGTCCTTTTATTTTAATACTTAAATTTCCATTTTGAGGAGGAGGGGAGCTGCCGTAGCTTTCAATCAGTTCAATGTGTCCCAAATCACTGCACTAGAGCTTTGCTTCACTCATTTCCAAATCGAAACACTTAACTAAAGACCAGAAAATTTATAACCCCTTGCATTATGAATAATGGTGTGCTGTGTACACTACGCAGATTTCAGTTCTGAAGAAAAATAAAGCTAAGATCTGGGAAGTACAATTTTCTACATACTCTAGAATTCATAATGGAGTATTCTGCGGCTGCATGCGCAAGGGTAGACTCCTTCATCCATACTTTGCTGCTTGGAGACAACCGAGTACAAGGACCAGCTCTCCATTGGAAAAGCAACATTCTACCCATTTGCATCTGCTTCCTTTTGTGAAGACTTTACAACAAACTCTGGACTCAGAGAATGCAACTCCCACCCTAGGAAGGTCTCAAACACACAGTCACTGGGAAACTAACAGGACCATCTATGCGAAGACTTAAACAAACACTACCAATTGAGTCTTCCTAACTGCAACTCTGGAAACAAGCAACGCACAATATCTTTTCTACAACCCTGAACAAAAGTGCCGCTGACTCAAAAGACATAAATGCGCTCTCTATTTAAGAAGAATATGGGTAACACAATTACAAACAGCACTGTACGCAAGGGAGACACTTCATTCTCACTATCACACTAGCTCACTCAGTCTAGCCCATCTCCCATATTCTTGGGTAAGTAGCTTAAAAGTTTAAACTCCTGCACAGTTTGACCACAGTTTCAAGTCAATCTCCCTTGCAAGCAGAAATGAGGAAAATAAGTGTCATACACGAAATACACGTTCACAAAATACTCGGCTTAACATCAGAGTTCAATTGCACTGGAAGATGCATGCAATATCTTTGCTCCTTGTGCCAGATATGTTTTCTCTCACTCCCATCTGCAAAGGGGAGAGCATCCCACTTACTAAACTGCGCTACATTAAGGGCAATGGAATCCACATCCTGTCTCAAAACTTGCTTCCTTGCCTCTTAGATCTCAAAACTCTACCACTTGGAATTCAATGCTCCTTTTGAAAGCAAGCCTATGCTTGAGATTTATTACTGGATTTTTCCAAAATTAAAGACTTCACTCTGACTAAAAACAATTCTCATTTCTTAATTATTTCCTAAGGTGTCAAGTGAAACTATTTTAGGGATTGCTGGAAAGATACTGGCTTACATCTGTCATGTTTCAACAGTTTTGAAGAGAAAAGGAAATATTAACATAACACATTTTGTCACATTAGATAATGTCATAACTAAACAATTTAGAACTTGCAAACAGAACACTCATACTGCATACGTCTTCGCCAGTTTTTCAGAAGTAATGAGCCTCAGCTGTGAAAGGGTCTCGCTTCATAAGGTATGCAATAAATCATTATCGGAGCGAACCCAGCTCCCATGTTGTTCGTTTTTGACTGCAATTATTAACACCTCATGGGATTTCACACAAATGTTTAGGTTAAGAAAATAGTTAAGTGTATTTTTATTCACATGAAGTTATTACACACTATTAATGTTTCTCCTAGCCACTTGTGAATTTAAACGTACTTTTTGATCAGAGCAGAAGTTGCAAGTAACACGCTTGGTGGGAAAACATGAGAGCAATTCTGCCCCTTCGTATTAGGCAATTTAGCCTTGTAAAGTCTGACTTTGCAGAAGGAGTTTTATTTTTGAGGGGGGAGTAAAACAGCAGGCTCTAATAAGCAGTTAATTATCAGAGTAGAAAGTAAGCAGATTTCAGATCTGGACGGTAAAGTTCCAAAACAGCTTTGAAAAGTCAAGCCTATTTCTGGCACCCTGAAGCTGTATGTCAGAGTCCTGCAGGGCTGAGCAATGAACCTACATATCATACCGTAAAAGAGCAAGTACTCACATGCCCTTGATCGTCAAGTTCATTATTGGTGAGCTTCAGTTTGTCGAAGCTGATCACTTGTCTCATCCACGTCTCCCCGGAGGCGGGTGAATCGGGGTGAATATAAACACGAGGCGGTACCGGGGAGTCAGCATTACCAGCCACCATCCACTTGGAGCTATGATAAACATACCTGCAAAAAGAAAACAAACAGCTATCACCACGAAACCTGGCACTGTTCATCAGACCCAGTGTGAATTAATACATGAGGCTCCATGCAACTACAGCAAAAACCCATCAATTAACTAACATGAAAGGACAACAAATGTGATTATTTTACTTTCAAAAGATAGGTCTAGTATGTGAAAGAGGAAGGTTAAAAAACTGTGCTCTCACTGAAAATCAGTCTTTCCAAAACCCGTAATAGCCTTTACGCTAGCCTCCACGCTGAGGTTTACGCTGGTGTCAAGTCATTGACTACTACCGCTCCGCTCTGAAAAAGCATCAGCTAAGAGGGCAGAATATGGTCCTTCATTTATCAAATCAAGTAGGAATTCCATATTTGGAAGATTTAACATGCTGAGTCTAGTATAAGAGTCTATAAATAAAACTATTGAAGGGAAAGAACATTATGATTGGGAAAAATAATGAAGCTATGGCAAACTATGCTCTAGGTATTTCTGCAAGACCGCATCATTTTTCCTGACTAGTATCACAGAAAGGCTTGAAAATAAAAAAAACACAGCCTGTATTTCATTTGATAGGCCAGTGCTGACAAAAATCTTTTTCTCATATAAGCAGTGCCTGCTTTGGTAGAAAACTTATTTTGAAGGCAAATACTTCATAGGGCAATTAAAAAAGCGCTATGTAAAAATGCCGAGGTCTTTTTTTTCCCCAACAACAGTAAAATTCCTGTGAATCAGTCATATTTTCTAAAAAATCCATGAAACAGTATCACATGTTTGTACAATTTGGTTCCAAAGTAGAAAAAGCTAAACAACTATCAGAAGTTAAAATCATCCAATGCACACATCCCTTCATACAGCTCCTATCAATCTGTAAAAGTAAAATCTAGAACAGTGGTAAAATCCTCCCCCAGATCCTATCTGGAGACAAGTTCTCAATCCTAAACCATGCAGTCAACTGTTATGACATTTCGCCATTTATTTTGTATTTACTGTTTTATAATATACATACTTTTCCTACAAAAGTAAATAATATCCCAAATATTTTACATTTATGACAACAGTTTAAGCCTCCTAATGTTTACAATGAGGTCCAATTTGGCTAGAAATCTAGACCTAGCTTCGATTTTCTTCATTCCTGTTTAGTTTTGCTATCTGCTATGACAGTTAAAGTCGAGGCTCAATGTAAGGCTGCTATTGCATCTGCAAGGCAATCAGCTTTCAAAGCCATATGAGCAGCACAAGTTAAATAAGGTAGAAATAGATGAATAAAACAGTATTATGAGAAATCTATGAGAAATAGACTGCATAAAAACAGTAACATCCAGTAGGAAAGTTACAGACAAGGTACTCAAATACGATTGCAGAAATTAAAGTTTGCCAACTACAAAAATACTGCCCAGCACACAACATCAAGTTATTTCATTTATCTGGGGACCACGTATCTCACTGTGCAGACAGAGCAGACCAGCATGATAGTATTTATTTTAAACACAGTTCACTTTAAAGGACTCGTACTCAGCATAACTGTTTTTAATATGAACTTTTTTGTTCAATTTGAACTATTTACCTTCTCTTCCTCTGAGTTAAGAAGGTGCTCAGACCTTCTAGGAAGGATATCCTCAGATTGCTAAGTAAATGCAATACCAAGTTTTATTTCAGCTGCACTGCTCTGTTCCAAGGGAAGGAAAAAAAAACAAGAAAGGCATTTCTCCCCTACAATACAGCCAGAAAAGCGATGCGCATTGGACATGACCAGCGCTTCTACCTGCACCTTGCTGCAAAGCAAAATCAAAAGCGGTGCTAAGAAACTGCTTACAATACCGCATGAGAAAAGGGCAAAATCACAGTGAGTGAGGTAAGGACATGCAAAAAACACAGGGTTCTGCTTGTTTAGGAAACAAGGAGGCATTCCTGACAAACCAACCTTTTAGTCTTAGTCTGAAATATTCTTACTTCTACAATTAAATCGGCAGTGGTTTCCCATGAATTACACTAAGTATGGGGTTGAAATGATCAAAACAGCATCTGTAGGGGCCCACTCCTGCCTCCAATGAACCACTTGGCGAGGCTGCTCCTGGCTTCACGTTTGTAAAGCACGACACACAAACGTCCCCGAGTAGCAGTGTCTGCTGCGGGCCCGATCCTGCTACCATTGCTACAGGAGCAGGGTTTCAACAGAGCCCAACGCGCTCTCTGGAACTACAGCTGCCCTCACAGCCGTCAGAGCTTAAGCACATCGTTCCTACTCTGAGATGCTGGAAGAACGACTACTTTTGTTCATCACATTATTTTTCAGACAACTATGCCGTTTATTTATTTATTTTTGAATAGTAATTAGAAACACCACCCTTTTTCAATCTAAGCAGACAAATGTCTCAGTGATAAACTGCTACTGAAGTAAAGAAAAGAATTACTTCGAAGCATGACCAAGAAAGCTCGGGCGCATTACATTCTATTGCCATTCAGTCAGAGGTTAATACTAGAACGTTTTTTTCTTATTGCCATTTAATGCCAGAAAGTGGAGCATTTTCCTATCTATGCGTTAACAGGAAATAATTCCCAGTGACATGATGAGGAATAACATGGGATAACAGGATAACAGTACCACAAGCACTGTCTGCAAAAGCAAAGGACGGAGTGCTTGCCCACAGCACATGTACAGCATGAGCCAAAGGCACACAGAGCTCCAGCAACACTCCAGTTAGTTCTGCACACTTGGCACACTGGTTTTTTTTTCAGCATCCCTGTTTGACAGCAGGAATCTGAAGGAGAGCTGAACACTGCCTTCTGCTAATTTATATGCTGTTAACATTGCCTTGCAATAGCTAGGATCCCCACGGCGCACACTGTACGTCTTCTGCCTGGAAGCCACCGTACCTGTATCTTTTGTTATCCACTGGCACGATATCCATAGCGATGTAATACTGCTGATGGGGGTCTAAACCTGAGATCTTCACTCTCATCGCGGGAAACATCCGCCTGAACATGGAAAGAGAAAGGTCACTTTTAATGCGAAACAGAGTGGGGAAGGGTTGTTTAGGATGAGGAACCGCTTCGTGGGATTTTCCTCGTTCTTCCCTTTAGCCCACAGAGTCCTTCCCGCCGATTCCAGTTACACAGCCATGAAACGGCCCATTCGATATGTCAAAACAGATTTCAGAAGTGCATTCACTTGAACAATGCTCCGTATGTTTTGGGATACGCTTTGGGAGTACAACTATTACCACATCATTTCAGCTTTATTGTTAGACAGTAAATCATCTTGCTTGGAGGCTGCGCTTCAGCAGTGCACGCACTCGAAGCCCGTTAGCTAGAAATGCATTTCTGGAGACGCGCAAACGCCCGCCTGGGTGCGGGAGCACCGCTGCTCACAGCAGTGCAAGCAGCCAATTGTGCCAACCGACAGCAGCAAACGGCACGCTGGACCTCAGCACGTTGCAAAGCTGGGTCTGCGGCGACACAGCCCGAGCGCTGCGAGGATGCAGTTCTAAACCCAATGCGCTATGCCGTAACCGAACAATATGGTCTTTATTGAGACGGACTTCCTGTCTGCAGCCTGCTAAGGTAAAGCGCAACGGCTGCTCTGCCTTTGAGAGGTACAGTAAAACTTCTTTATTGGAAGCAGAAACGGGCGTACGGGCAACGATCGCAATCCACATCCTTCTGGGGAGAAAATGGAGTGATTGCCCAGTGCTGTCGTTTCAGCATAAAAATGCATTTCTTATTTCAGCCCCCGCTTGGCACGGCTTTTATCAAGAAAGTTCATTCTTGATGCTAACAAAGAAAACACTGCAACGCTGTGCTGACCGCACGCAAACGGGAATGACTTATATGAGCCCTATCAGCCCGAAAGCCCTTCTGATTTATTATTTGCAGCTCTTTAAGAAAATCAATCAATCTATCAATTCAAAGTCGTTACTGGAAAGAAAAGCCCCACGTCTTTTGCTTCTGACAACCTCGAGGGTAACTGCCCACGGTCGGGCAGCGCGCTGCCATTGCGATGCACCTGTAAGGTACAAAAGAGCCCCCTGCCCGGGCTCCCTAAGACAAACGTTGCTTTGTGTTGCTTGAGACTGCGTTTCCATCATTAATAACGCCCCTCTGAACACTCAGAAGGTAGCATATGGATCCAATAAAATATGTTTTTGTAATTTCTAATAAGTTCAGATCCGCTTCTACTATCCAGGTTTCGGCCATCTGTACGCACTGGGAAGGGGAAAAAGTTTCCCCTCCGAAGGGCACAGCGCTCAGACCTCACCCCAACGAGCAGGGAAGCCCGAACGCCTACAGCCAGGGCCGTCTCCCTGCCCCGTACATCCATTTCCTCGGCGCAATCCCACCCGCGGAGATGCCTCGGCTCGGCCCGGGCCACTCGGCTGCCCGGGTGCCGTTACCTGCCCGCCTTGGTGATGATCATCTCGGTGCCGATCTCGTGGAAGCGCTTCCAGAGCTCGGCGCCCTGCAGCTCCACGCGCGGTGCCTGGGGCGCGGGCAGAGGCGAGGCGGGCCCGGAGCCCTTCGGGGAGCCGCCGCCGGGCGAGGCGGGCGGGGACGCCGCCGCGAAACCCTCCTCGGCGCCTGCGGAGAGAGCGGAGAGGAGAGGAAGCCGAAGGGCCGGGGCAGCGCCGGGCGCTCCGTCGCGCGGGTTTCGTTCGGGCGCGTTTCGCTCGGCCCTCCGCGCGCGTTACGTCCGCGTTATACAGAGAGGTACCGATAGCCGCGCGCATCCCGCACGCAGACGTTACCAACTCCTCGCCCTCCCCGCCGCTCCCCGCGCCGAGGCGGCACTCACCGGCGGGCCCGCGGGCGCAGCCCGGCTCCATGTCGCCGCCGTTCCTGCCGCTGGTGGCCGCCGGGCTCTCGGCGCAGCAGCCGCTGCCCCCTTCGTCGTCCGCCGCCTCGTCCTCGCCGCCCACCTTCCGCCGCTTGGGCTGCCGCGGGGGCGGCGCGGGCGGCTGCTGCTTCTCGGCCCCGATGAGCGCCTCCACCGAGAAGGCGTGAGCCTTCAGGCTCATGGTGGTGCCGGGCGAGGCCCGCCGCTTGTCGGCCATGCCCCCCCTGCAGCCAGCGCCGCCCGCCCGTCCTCCCGACCGCGCCGGCTGGGGCCGGGGCTTTTCCTCGCCTTTCTTTTTAAATCCGAGTTATCAGCCAAGTTTTTTTTTTTTTTTTTTTTTTTTTTTCAAGGGGAGGAAAAAAAAAAAAAAACTCTATTCCTTTTTGCAGATGCTCCCTTTTTCTCCCCCTCCTCCTCCTCCTCCTCCTCCTCCTCGCTCTGCCCCGTCTGATGGGCCCAACAGGACTGACATGGGTAACAAACGCTCTGCGGACACAAATTAGGGCTTGTAATTGAAATTTGTTGCCTTGATCTGTCAGCACTTCCAGGCAGGAGAGCGCGGGGACGGACCGCTCATTAGTGCCGCGGGGCGGAGGGGCCGGGCGGGGCCGCGGGGCGGGGGCTGAGCCCGCACGGCCGCCCGCTGCCCAATCAGCGCCGCAACACCGCCCCGGCCCGGCCCGGCCCGGCCCGAGCGGGGCCCCGCGGCGGCGAGCAGAGAGGGGGGGCCCGGCCGGCATCGCCGCACCCTGCGGTGGGGGTTAACGGGAGCGACCCCCGCAACGGGAAGGGCGGGGGGGGAGGGGGCTCTGTCGGGGGACTTCGTTCCGTTCGGGCCCGGTTCGGGAGGGGGGGGTAGGAGAGCCGCTCGGCTGTCGGGGGTCCGTCGCGGTGCCGCGAAAGGGATTTGGGAGCAGCCGCTCCGACGCCGATCGTTGGACGTAACCGCGGCCACATTCAGGTGCACGGCGTAGGCACGGGGAAAGCCTTTCCGAAATCCTTTCCGTGGGCAACACGGTGAAAAGCCGCAGATTTGGGGCGGTCGCTCTTTGCCGTGCGTTCTCGGGGCAAAGCTATTGGGATGTTTGTTTTGTTTCCCTTCGTTCCTCTTTGAGTGTTTGCGTTTTGGGGGTTTTGTTCGTTTGTTTCCGGGCTGCGGAACGAGACCCGGTGATGGCAGCCGGGGGGGGGGGGGGGGGGGGGGGGGGGGGGAAGAGCCGCCGTGGATGAGACGTGAAATGCGCCGTAGGGTTTCGCCTATCCCCAGCGCGCGGTGTGTGCCCATTTCAATAGCGGATGGGCTGCTTCGTCGGGGAAGGGCTGAGTGCTAAACACACCCAAAGATGAGTTACCCCACATAGCGTTACCGGCGATTAAATTGTTCACAACTCTTTCGAAGCACGAGGGAGTGACAGATCGATAATCGATTAAAGAAAAAAAAGAAACAAAACCCCACCGCGGTGAAAGGGTTGTGCCTTACACCCCGATAAAATCCCACTGCGGGCCGGCTGGGGCTGCGGGGAGCTCCCGGTGCCGCGGGGTTCGCTGTCTGCGCTCTCCGTCCGGGACGCATTCGCCGCACCGCGGGCTGAAGCCCGTCTGAGCTGCCCGGCCCCGCCGCAACCGAATCCGATGGAAATCACATGTGCGAGAGGGGTCGGAGCGTGTTAAGCTCGAGGATCCCGCAGGAGCTGAACCGCCCTCGCGCTGGGGCTGGGATCGATAGGGGGAGGTAGGAAGGAAATGGCTCCGGGCTGCCCCAGGGCGCTCCGCGAGCCGCCCGCCCGCCGAGCTCCGACGGCGCCTTCCGCGGCCCCGCTCCTCCGCTGCTACAGCCCGGCGGGGCCGGCGGAGCAGGTAGGGGCCCGGCGCGGAGGGACGAAGGGAGGGGAGGGGAGGGGGGGGCCGGGACCCCTCCGGGAGCTGCGGGGACGGCGGGGTGGCCGCGGGGGGAGCCGGGCCCTGCGGGTTGCGCGCATCAAGCAGAAGGGCCGCATCACCCCACTTGGCGTTGGTGGTGGTGTGTGCCGGGAAGTTGGGCGCTGGCTGCTGTTGGGTTATCTTTTTCTAGACAGATTTCTGTAGATTCCGTGTGGCGTTGTTTTCATTTCTTGACTTTTTTTTCTTTGTTGTTTTTTTTTTTCCTCTCTTTTTTTTTTTTTTTTGGTTGGTTGGTTGGTTTTTTGTTGTTTTTTTTTTTTTGGGGGGGGGGGGGGGAGAGTTGGTTCTGTTGTTGTTGTTGTTGTTTGTTTTTTGTTCATCTCTTTTTTTAAAAAACAAACCCAAACGGGATAAAATTAAATGTACCAAACAACGTGTGGTCCATATGTCTGTGAGATACTTTATTTTTCTTCTGGGGTGCTGAAAGAGGGAAGAATCTTTCTATCTAGCGATGTGCTGATGGAATAACGTATGTATTCAAGGCACCTTTCCGGGGTTACTTTTCTTCCCGGACGGTGACACGCGGTGCGGCTCTGCGGACACTCGAGTGAGGCGCTGCGCCTTCGATACAGGAGAGCCGCACATTGCGGCTTTCGAAAATACAAAGATGTTGAAGCCGTTTTCCGCCATAAAGATATTTATTTTCCCGTTCTGCCTTCGAGAATGTCGGGGGCGGTTTAGGAGATCCTTACGGCCGCGCATTGCCGTTCGCAGTGCGATTTCTGCAAATGTTTCCGAGCGTTACTCGGAGAGGTACTCTTTGAGCTCTTCGCTCTTTAAAGCTTCGTGTGCTGTAACTTCCCAGCAGGGGAGCGGAGGAGCGGTCACTGAGGAAAACATATTTATATCGTTATCCATTTTTTCCCCAGTGAGCCCAATGGTTTCTCGCTGACAGCGGGCAGCTGACGGGGCCGCTCGGCCAAACACATTGGGAAAGTACAGACGGTAGCGAGAGATTCGCGTGCAAATCGCGGTTTTGTGCGTCCCGAGCTCACCTCCGCCCGTTTCTCTCCCTTAGCCGGTGAGAGGGAGGAATGGGGCTGAATTAGCACCTCAGATTTCCCATTGCCGGGATGAGCAGAGAACCTGGAGCGGCTCTCAAAGAGCCGCAGCTTTCTGTCCCAACAGACTTGAGATGAAGTTAAGAATGGCTCTGATCGAACGGAAGCCACTCCGCGGCCCCGGACGTGGCGGGGTACCGCAGTCCCCAGCCGCCTCCCGGCTAAAATCCGGCCGGAGCGGCCGCGGGGCTCCTCTGCGTTACTACGAACGTGAATCACCTTCCGCGGGCGCGCACCGCGCGGCTTCACTCCGCGCTGTGGCGGCTTCAGGCCCACGCAGCCCCCACTGCTCGTCCCGGGGCCCAGCCCTGCCCCGTCGCCCTCTGCACCTGAGGGGGATCCCAAAATCGGCGGCCCGACCCCAGGCTCCAGAAGCGGCTGCTCCCATCCCGGGAGCCTAGAATTGGAAACCGGGCGGGGGGGTGGGGGGGGGAGGCAAGGGAAATCTCACCGCCCTCACCGCTCATGGAGTCCAGAATCGCCTGCGGTGACCCCAGGGTTATCCCGGGGCTGCGGGGAGCAATTGTGCGGGCATCCCTTTGTCACCCCCAAACCAAACCCAACGTGCCGGGAGTGCTGCCACCGCGGCGCGACGGTGGCCCTCACACAGGCTCCGTGAGCGAGGTTAGAGGAGGGCTTCATGGTGCTGTTGGAACACGTTGTCCCGACTTCAGCCGGGGAGGCCGCGTGCGGAACGGGCGAACGGGTCGCGGCCGGCCCGCCCTGCCCGCCGACGTCGCGCCCTGTCCGGCGGCAGCTGCGCGTCGAGCCCGGCGCGGGGGCGGGCGGCCTTTCCCTGCCCTCTCCGCCGAGCCCCTCGGCCGCCCGCTTCTGCCGGCCGCTGCCCCGCAGCCTCAGGTCTCGTTTTAAAACTGCGGAAAGAAACAATCGCTCGCCTGCTGCTGAAGGGTAAATAAAATCAGCGTACGGAAATAAACGCGCAGCCGACCGATCGGCTTTCCAGACGGGTGAAAATGCTGAGGAACTGCATGAAGGAATTGAAAACACAATTCAAACGCACCCACGTTAAAATTATATATATTCTGGTGCTCGTGCTTTATAGCGCTTAAATTACTACCTTAATTCGGAATTACGCAGCCACGAACATGAATCATTTTGAAGGAAATCTCCAGTCCTTAATATGACTCTCCCACTTACATTCATTGCTCGTTTCAGACAAACGATTTTGAAAAAGAACCTTTTCATGGCCGCAGTCTCAAAATAAACCTTTGCAAACGCTAAATGAGGGCTGAAGAAACCTCTGGCTTTACTTCTTTATTGCTTTCCTATAAATTTAACTCGTATTTTCACTATTGTCTCAGGAAAAATATGAAAACGTGTATGGAATTAAATTAAATTAGGTAGCCTTAAATCACCGTAGTTTAGAGCGGAGCCACTAATTGGAAATATTTATGTTTGCGAGGCTGGGATTTCAGCAGTAAAAAGATACAGCGTATCCCCGTTTTGTCATAACGCGGGGCTACGGGAACGTTTATATCGAACCATTGTAAGAAACGATGTGTAGTTAAACAGCGTTTGTTAAGCGAGGCTTGTGTCTTTTTATGGCAGCCCTCGGTCTTTAGTCGGGGCCAGTTCTCATATTACACGAAATGTAGTTTCAGAAGTCCTACCTGCTCCAGCTGTCCAGGAAAAACTGAATTATGGCACTAGGAAACATATGGCAGTTGCATATTGCGCGAGTAAGGTACATATGAAAGTTATAAATTTCTTTTTTAAGTAACCATTGTAAACGCATTTTTATAGGTTTCACAGTATGTATTACATCTGTAATTTTAATTTTTGCAATATACCTTTGTAAAGATACCTCGGCTTTCTGTGCCCCGGGGAAGGAAACGCAAAGAGACGTTTATGCGTCAAAAAACTTGCTGCGAGCCAAACAAACAGGCGAGGTAAATAAGCGGGGAGAGGGAGCTTCCGAGCAAGGGAAAGGCCACTGTGCCATCTATTGGCAACGCCGATAGTTACAGAGCCCGCCGTACCCGAACGAGGGGGTTCCCTTCTTTGCGTACTGCGCGGCGAAGCGTCGCGATCAGAGCTTTGGTACATTATGAGCAGATGAATAGAGACGTTTTCGTAGAAAACAAAGAAAAGAAACGAAAAGGACGGGGAAAAAAAAAACGGAAAGAAAAAAAAATAAGGAGGAGGAAAGACAGTGCATGTATTCCTCACTGATCAGGTCATTAGCTCACAGAGGGATTTTTGTAGCTAATTGCCAGCTTCTTGGAGCGTTCGGATGGGAGAAGTTACGGGGTTTTTGTTTGTTTGTTTGTTGGTTGGGTTTTTTTATTGTTGTTGTTTTTGTTTTTCCAATTGTTTTATTACCGAACCGCGCCGAAGAAAGCTTCTTTCAATTATTATAGTTTATTTTATTTAAAATGCGAGGTTACGTAAGGACTCAGGGCCCCGAACCAGCCCCGCGGGCTGCTCCCTCAGCCCTACTGCCCTCCGGGACACGCGGAGCAGCCCGCACCGCGGGGCTCCTCTACCGCAGCGCTCCGACGCGCTCCCCGCACACGGGCCGGGCCGGGGCAGCGACGGCCGCGCTCCGACCGCGGGGCCCCGGCGCTGCTGCGAGCGGCAGAAGCGTTTCTCTTCCTCCAGGAGAACGCTCCCAGCGCTTTTCCCGTTTCCAGGGAGGGGAGGGAAAAGATGGCATTTCCCCGTCGCTGGAAAGAAACCGAAATCATAGCAAAGTGAAGGGAAAAGTCGCTTTTTTTTTTTCCGAGTTCCGAGAGCGGATCGATTGCTGAACGAAAGCCCCCGCCCGGCCGCCTCGGGCCGCCTCTCTGCTCGCGGCTCCCACTTGCCGAGGGCTCGGGCGATGGGGAAAGCCGAGAGCCTTTTGTCTGAGCTCTAAGCGCTGTGATTTCCCTTTCTCTGTCGTCCTCGTCGAGCTGGGAGGGGGGGGGGGAATCCAGGGAGCACCTGTATGTGTCGGCTTGAAAGCTGAACCCCTCCCCACAACGAGAAGAAGAAAAAAAAAAATCCCGAAATAAGAACCGAGACAATTCCCTGTGTCTAAAACCAGACCCCAGAGGACGGGAAAATATAAAATCCAGACCCTACACTCATCCCCTTTTACTGCCCTTCTCGGTGTGAACGTGTGAGCCGAGGGTGTTTTACAAAGTTGTCTGAGTTCCTCGGAAGGCCGTTCCCGTGTTTATAGGCGGGGGGAATCGGAACGCCGCGCTGCCCGAAGCGCACATTCACCCCAAGGCTTCAACCCGGAGCCCCCCGCTCGGATTTTCAGCTCGGCCCCGGAGCGCAGAGCAGAGCCCGCACCGTCTCGGCGAGGAGACGCGTTGATGGAGGAGGAAGAAGCCGAGCTCCAGCTGGGCAGCGCCGCACCGGCTCGGCACACGCACGGCTTCCAGCGCCCGCTGCAGCGGGGCGAGCCCCGAATCACCTGGAGGAAGGGGTTCTGGAGGCCGAAATTCAATTCCTCCTCCATCAGACGGAGCAAAAATACGTGCCGAGGAACATCCAGGAGATCATTTCCCCCGAGCTCCTTTATCAAGTGTTGCATACATAATATATCTTTGGAATATATTGCTTTTTCGATGTGCTGAAAGGGAGACAGTTATTAAAAACGGTGCGAGCGTTCTGCTTGTAATTACCCGGGGAGCGGGGCGAGGCGGCGCGGGGGGGTCCCGCTGCGTGGCACAGAGCCGCGCTTTGCAGCCCCTCGCCTCTCGGCTTTGCGTGCGCGGAGCCCCTCGGCGCCTTTCTAAAAACAACCAAATGTGTCCGTGCATAAGCATACGCATCTACATAATCGTGTACAAACGTACGTTGCATTTAGATAGATGTGCATGCGTATGGAAACTTACACACGCGCACGCATATTTATCGATGAAAGCTCCCCCATTACACATAGGCACGCCTTGTGGCCAGGATTCTTGCAGTTGTTGACTCCCGTAGATAAATGCAATACTTTCCTTTGTTGTTTTGCTCTTTTTCCCCCCCTCTTTTTATTATTTTTCTTCCCCCCCCCCCCCCCGTTCTTCTTATTTTTTCTCTCTCTCTCTTTTTTTCCCCCTTATTTCTTTCTCGCTCTTTTTCTCAGTGGAAAGTGCACAGTAAGTGTGAAGTATACATCATCGCCCGAGGAATTTGTCTTGAAAAGTCCTCTCAGCCCCCTGGTGTTCAAAGACTGAAGGATGGTTATTGATTATTGCACCAGATCAGAGCCCGCATTAAATGCTGGCAAAGCAAAGCGGCCATCGGGAGGGTCCGACTCCTGCCTGCCTGCCGTGTTGTGCCGCTGGGGCCCCGCAAGGCCTTCCCCAGGAGTGCAGAAATACACCTTCATGTAGAGCTGTAAATATACAGATATGCACACACATACATGCAGGACCTTGGTTTGCTGGAGGGGGTGAGTGCTGAGCTTTGCCCACATATTCAGATGGATAAGCTCTTATTGGTTCTCACAACACTCGGTCGTAGAATCATAGAATCACAGAATGGCCTGGGTTGAAAAGGATCACAGTGATCATCTAGTTTCAACCCCCCTACTATGTGCAGGGTTGCCAACCACAACCGTCAACCCTCAAAAGTCAACCCTAAATCCAGCGTTTGATCCATGAGAAGCCTCCCTAAAGGGACACTGGAATGAAAGAGGGCTGAGAACCATCCTGACAGCAGGGCACAGCAAGAAGGTCTGTGCCAGGGTGAGCTTCAGTACAGTGTTTGTTTGGGCTCTACCGTAAGAGCATCCATATATCCCAGGGATATAATAGGAACTTTGGGATTGCCACCTCCATGCCTCACCATGGCTCACTGGGTGGCTGCAGTTCTCCTTGGGCTGCACACACTCACAGCTTTCACCGTCATACTCAGTGATGTTATGTGGGCACAAACTTCCCCAGGTGCCTTGGGAAGTGTGGGGCGTTAGCTGCTAGCTCTCTGGGTCTGGCACACCTCTGGCCAGTGCAAAACTCACACGGCAGCTTTTGCTATTGCAAACTTAACCAGCAGTAAGAAAATACAGCGCTGAACATTCTCATTTCTGCTGGGGAAAGATGGTATTGTTCCAGGGGCCAAATAGAAGAGGGGCCTTGGGAGGCTTTCTGACCTCAGGCCTAAATTCATGACATTTCTTATCTTGTACATTAAAAAAATGATTAAGTAAATCGATCGTCACCTCAGGATGTATTTTAATTTTTTTTATTTTTCTCTTTGAGCTGCTACCACTTGAATTCATGGCAACTGAGGTGTTTTGATTTAGGAATAAGAACATCAGCTACCCTGTTGTGTCCTGTCACAGCATCTGGTATTTCTACATCCTCACACAGGTCCACTTTCAAACTTGGAGGAATTTACTCTGGGAATTAGGTTTTGGACAACTTTGTTTCCATTTTGCAATGTCAAAGATGCTGCAGTGAAATACACAGTGGTTTCTATTTCTTCCTCTCCAGAGGGATATTTAACTCCCATTGACACTGATGTGAGTTATGCATATGTGTAAAGAGGAGAAGAGAGTCTTAGATCTTTTTCTCATCATTTACATGGGATCAAAAGAAATCAAATAGAGTTAATGAAGGGCCAGATGGTGCTTTATGTGTGCTCTGGAAGACAGTACAAGAGAATGGGAAGGAATATCTATAGTTTTACCTGGCGAAGAGGAGGAAAACTTACTGTCTTGTTTAATGGGCACTGAAGCAAGTATGCCATATCTTTAGAAGTGGAAAAGATTTGCTTGTTTTTTCTCTCTCAGTAGATTTTGGAACCACGGCTAGGGTTTCGGAAAGCACTGAGTGAAGGGATTCCAGACTCTGAAATCATTCATATTTAGTCTTTTTGGAAACAAAAATTTCTTTGGATCCAGTCAATTCTTTAATTTTTGCTTTTAAGCTGTAGGATGTGGGCACTCCTCTAGTCCATGGAAAATGTGTAACCTAACCTCTTACGAGGAGGCAGGGCTGTAGAGGCAGGAGAGCCTTTGATTTGAATCCTCACTGTGAATGAGACTTTGGCAGGAGAGGCACAGGATGCAGTAAACTTTACCAACTGTGCACGCAGAGCAACTCATATCCCAGAGGATGCAAACTGAGTCAGGACCATCCCATTCTGTGCCTCTGTGCCAGGGCCGACCCCTCTCCCTGCTGGCTCCTCGGCTCTGGCAGATCCAGCTGCCCCCAGGACCTTCAGAGTGGAGATGATTGTTTGGGGTATAGCTGAAGACAAGTTACTTCTACCTCACCACAGGGAGGATTCTTTGAAAAGACATGAAAAGGGTGTTCCTCTGTGGACCTTGTGCCAATCCTGCCAGGCTCTTTCTGATGTAATGCTCCTGAAGGTGTCCTGCTTGGGAATTAGTAGGGGAAAATGGAGACATTTTTGTGGACAGTTATGCCCACATGTGATGATCTTGCAGGGATGAGTCTGTGGGGGCAGTACAGGCCATCTTATTATTTGTCTTGTGTACATCCCATAATTGTTTTAACGCACGACACACTTATTCAAGAAAAATTTCTCACCAGGCCAGATTTCCCAATAGCTTGATGTCGTGTGTTGGCCTTGCATGATACTTTAATGCCAGCTGACAAAGAAGTCACTTCAGTGATGTTCCCCAAGGCTCCTTTTGTTGACAAAGTAGTTTACTGGACATGTAAGACACTGCAGTTGAGCTGAAAGCCTGGAGGCTTTCCTGTTTTAAAAGCAGTGGGAAGAGATGCAGCTAACATCTGTACATTTGTTTAAGGATGCCAGGAATTGTTTGTGTCTATGATTTATTTTCAGAAAATTGTAACAAGAATAATGTAATAGCAGCATAGCCCCATCTTCTCTTTGCTCCGGTACAAATCTAATGTTATAGCTCCAGCTGACATTATTTCCACCTGCTTTAAATGTGTTCATGTGCCTCTAATCCTGTGTGCAGCTTCACATTTGTACCCATTTCCTGTATTTTATAGGCACATGTGGTATGTTGAGGTTTGGAAATGTAAGCTCTGATTTTGTGCTGCTTGCTTTTTAACTTTCATTTTCCTTGGCCGTGCTTTGAAAGAAGGAAAAGAAAAGAAAAGAAAAGAAAAGAAAAGAAAAGAAAAGAAAAGAAAAGAAAAGAAAAGAAAAGAAAAGAAAAGAAAAGAAAAGAAAAGAAAAGAAAAGAAAAGAAAAGAAAAGAAAAGAAAAGAAAAGAAAAGAAAAGAAAAGAAAAGAAAAGAAAAGAAAAGAAAAGAAAAGAAAAGAAAAGAAAAGAAAAGGGAAGGGGACGGGAGGGGAGGGAAGAGGAAAGGGGAGGTGAGGGGAGAGGAGAGGAGAGGAGAGGAGAGGAGAGGAGAGGAGAGGAGAGGAGAGGAGAGGAGAGGAGAGGAGAGGAGAGGAGAGGAGAGGAGAGGAGAGGAGAGGAGAGGAGAGGAGAGGAGAGGAGAGGAGAGGAGAAAAAGAAGACCTTGAGAACTTCCTTGTTCTTTTATGCATGTAGCACATTTATTGAGTGAGTGTACAGTAATTTGGTGGATTTACTAAGTAACTTGACAGTTAATGGGATACATCTGCAGTAGATTCAAAAATAACTGGCTGTTTAGAAATATAGAATAGACTTGCATTCTTGTTCCTTTCAGTTCTTTTGAGAATGTCATATTTGCTTTAACTGCACAGAAGTCAAGGTTCTGTTAAAAGATCTATATACTCTCTATACCAACTACAATAATTAGACCTGACACTTCCTTAACTGATATTATATTAAAAAATGTTATTTGTTTTTATGCAAAGGATCTAAGAAACTACATTAAACAACATAAAAAACATACATATACCTGGATCTACACAGTGACTTTATGAGGTTTGAGAGCAGAAGAGAAACCGCAGCCACTGAAGAGAGAGTCCAGATGTCCTTTTCTGCAGACAAATTGACTGTCTCATTAGTGATCCATACTCATGTGCTTCCTGACACCCATGAAAAGAAAAATAGAAACAGCAACATTCTTCATCTGGTGCACCATGATCTATGTCTGGGAACACTTTGGTGCTCAGAGATGGAGGTTCACTCAACTGGGGATAGAAATCTCTAAGAGGAAAACCCAAATGAACAATCTTGTATCCCTTGAATATTTCTGTGTCTCTTAGACTGACCTCATGGCACAACAGTCAAGAACTACTCAGCTCATTACATTAAGGTTGATCTTTAGGGCTAGATGAAAGCCCATGGTAGTGTGAACCTATAGGAATGAACAGTGTAGGAGAGGAAAAAACATTCATGCAGAGCCTGAGTAGATATATCTAGAGCCTGGCAGTTCCAGAGGAAAGAAAAGAACAGCAGAAAAAGATGAAAGAAAGAGCAGGGCTTTCCTGTACCTGAGTAAATTCCTGTATGAGGGGGCCAGTTCATCTAACATCTTTCCTGCATCCTGATTAATTTTCATTTGCAAAATTTTGGATGACTTCAGATTGGTACCACGTGGTAACAAAGACATATGTTTTTGGTAAAAGGTTGATATGCCCCCTGTGGAATGAATGTGTCTAGCCTTGCAAACCGTGGGTCACTATTTACTTGTTAGGGTCAAAAAGTTGGTAGTGGGAAGGCCTTCTTCAGACTTCTGCAGTTTGCAAACAAATTTCCTATACCTCCTTTGCCAAATGTCATTAAAAGCCCTGACATGTGTCTGTTTATTCATCAGAATGAACAGAAGTGTAGAAACATTGTGCTAATGTTTATGTTCTAATTAAGGAACACATTTATGTTGCCTCCCTTAAAAATATTCTCCTCAGAGAAAATATGAGCCCAAAGCTGATTTATCAGGTTTAAATTTAAGAAAACTATATTGTCAGAATAACCACACATTCCTTTTTGCACCACTTTTGAAATCTGTTTCCTATTACCATCTCTGCATCAGACAAATACAGCGAAGTTATTTACAGGCTGTGAAAGATACTAAATCTTTTCAGAGTAATATTACATTGGATCACAAATTCTCACTTTTAATAATAATTGACAACAAACTAAAGCTAAGGATATTCACAATTAGTAACAACAACACATAATGCTCTCCCAGCTCCTTGTATCTTCAAGACTCTATGCAGACATAAGCTGCCAAAGCCTTATTAGCATTTGCTTGGGAAGGATATTAAATACTGTTATCTCCATTTTAAAGATGGCAAGAGAGGCTCAGTAGGAGTGTGACTTGCCTAGAAGTCTCAGAAGAGTTTAATTGAAGAAGCAAGACCAGAGCTGGTGAGCTCTTGGCCCCCAGTTGTGCAAAAGAGCAAAAACGTTTATTTAAAAGCACATTTTCCTGTGCTGTAGGAATCCCAGTTCCAGTGAACCTCAGGGCTTGAAGAGTGCTGGGGCATCACGGCTCCTCAGGGGCCATTTTGGCTCCCAGCTCCCATTAACTCTGAGTGATTTTGGAGCTCTTGAAAACTCCTTTCAGTCCTTTGAGGAAAATGTATAACACCTGTGATTCATAGACACTGTGCATACAGAGGTAGTGCAAAGGCTCGGTGCTAGGCCTGGCCCACGTGCAGCTCTGCTGCCATTCAGAAGCCATTGGGCCAAGCGCTGGGCAGGTCCTCATGGGCTGAGAAGCTGGGGGGGCTGGTGGGGCTGCCAGCTCTCCTCACTGACATGATTTCCTCAGGAACGGAGCCAGGAAAGCTCTGAAGGCTGAGCCCCAGCTCTCTTATAAATTTCAGCTCTGCCGTTGTGAGGAAGGCCTAGCCCCATCCACCTTGCTCTCCATCTCCAGGAGAAGTGGGAGGCTGTACCACCTTGAGCTCTCTGTACCTCTCTTCCTTATCAACCCCTGCTGGGGAGAACTTGAAGCTGTGCTTATATGTGTGCTTGTGTGTGTGATACAGATGCAAGAGAGAGGAACTAGGATGCAGCCTCGGGGCTCAACATCAGCTGGGCTGGGCAGCAGGAACCTGAATGGGAACCGTCTCATGACAGTGTAAGATGCAGTCAGGTGGAGGGGTGAAGTATGCAGCTCCAAGAGGAGTCACAAACAACCTAATGACTAAAGATCTACAGTGGCTCCTAGTATCGGGGCCTGGGCAGTTCTTCCTCTCTTCCACTCAGCCATGCACCCCAATGGCCTTGGATATTGAAATCCTTCAGATGAAGAAGAGTTCAAACTCAAAAGCAGGAACAAAGTTGTCCCAAATGTGTGCCTGCATCTGATATTGTCTGTGTCTTTCTGTTGCCCAAACCATAATCTTTTGCTTTGATGATACTAGTATACAAGTGAGATCTTGGAATAGAAGTAGTCAACAGGAGACAGATGGGGTATTGCATGGAAGAGGACGCTGGTGATAACCTTGAATGAGAGAGAGGACAAGAGCACAGGCAGAGCTGGGACAGCTTTGGAAAAGGAAAGGAATTCCTGCAGCATTAGCTGGTGTTGCAGTTATCCTTCAAAAACCAGATGACCCAAGATTTTCTTGTCAAGTTTTTAAACTTAATTCCTTGACTTTTGGCCTTTCACAATGCTAAGAAGGATGCAGAAACCATTAACAACATGGTCATAGATACTTCTATAATGAGAAATGCTTTAGGGGTTCCATCACATTTAAACTTTTTGGGGAGATGTATGGCTGAATCAGTTCTTACTGCTAGGAAGATCTCAAGGTAATTCTAAAAAATGAGGAATGAGAAAAGCCTCCATTATGTGGGAGAAACTACCAAGGTAGAGGACCAATCTTCTAGGCCAAAACCTATTAAAATCAAGGGAAAAAAAAAGTTTTAGATGGCCTTGTGCCTACTCTTAGAAATTTAATTGAATTTGAAGTAGGCTTTATAGATGGAGGGACTCACAACATGAGATTAATTAGTCATTGAAGTGATGGCAAACACAAGAAGTAAACTGGCCAGTTGGTCCTAGACAAGGTATAAAAAATTCGAATAGGGTTAGTCAGGATAATTCAGGTAAAATCTCTGGATGGTGGAATGTCACTCCAGGGGCAAGGATGAGGAAAGGTTATGGGTCTCTGGGAAAAAAAAAATGCTTTTTAATGTTCTTTTTGATTGAACATGTTAATGTCCCATAGGCCTGTTCTTTACATAATTCTGTTTGCACAAGATGAAGGGGGTACCAGAGCTTTGCCAGCTTCATGTAGCTCATTGCAAAATCCTTGAAAATACTGTTGAAAAATATTTATGCAGGAAAAAAAGTTATTTCACACATTTCTAGTCAGCAGCCAACTTTTAAAATAAACCAATCTCTCCTCAGAAATAAAAGAGAAGAAGAAATAAAGATCCAAATTCGCAGTTGGTGTAAATTACCAGACTTCCACTGAAGTCAATGTGGGGTTGCCAATCTAAACTAACAGAGAATCCAGTCCAGAAACTGTGAACGTCATTTTAGAAGTCTTTGAAATAAGGTCTGTGAAGTACTGTGTGTCTGTAGAGTACCTCACAGAATGGCAAAGAGTGGAGAGAACCTCATGGTACCCCAGGGCAGAGAGCAAACAGCAAACTGATTGAAATTTTGCTTGAGAAATGCCCTAATGATTGAAGCGTAGTGCTTAAAGAGTACCAATAAATAGCAAATATTAATTATGAATAATTGGTTATCTAGTAAACCAATTGATACAGTAACTACAGTTTTCTCATGCTAACATAAATATTTAACACCTATGTTAAGGCTAACAATTTTATTTTTATTTTTTTTGAATCCTTGACATAAACAGAGAAACAGTGGAGTCTTATGTCTCTCCAGCAGGTAGTGTATCTGAAACATGGAAAGCTTCCCCCATATTAGCTGTTTGGTGACATCTCCTTTATCACTCAGCCTCTTGCTTGGAGGGGACTGTACAATTTGTAAAGGCATATCCAAGAGCCAGAAACTCAGAGCCTGTACCTTCTCTCTCCTTTCCTGAGTTTGAAAGGGTAATCTCAGCACCTCAGGAGGGATCATAAAGGCTATTGTTTATCTAATCCATTAAAAATCTCTCTGGAATGGTCAGCCCATGACTAGACTATTTCTCTTGAAAAACAAACTAATTAAGTCCAGGACAGTACACAGATCAAATCAGGTATTTTCTCATTTCTTCTCTAAGAAACATGGCAACTTTCTTGTCTCACTCTCAGTCTTATGATGCATTCTGCAAGTTTTGTTGTTGCTGTTGTTGTTGTTGTTTTCCTGTAGATTCCTTTAGGTTGTGAGCAGGATAGTGAGAAACCACTTTCAGGGCATGAAGAGAAGGGTATTTGAGAACAGGAATGGCCAGTGCTCACCCACCCTGTAGTGCCTGGGTTCTCCTCCTGCTTGGTGCACCATCACTGCATGGTGATGCTTGATGCTGTGTCGGGTCTTGTGCTTGGCTTGCTGATTCTTTGGCCACGGCCCATGGCTGTGTTTGCTCAGTATATAATTTGATGGTACCTCGTTCCAGCCCTCTAGGTATTACTATAATATTAGCATTACTGTACCATAATAATAACATGACTACATATTTTATGAGCACACTTCTCTCAGTGCTGGAAAAAGCAGTGGTATTGGAAAGGAAATATGAAGCTTTTTGGCTGAAAATCTTCTTGTGAACTTCAAGAGAAAACAGGTGCCAGGTCCTCAGGTGACATAACCTGGCACAGCCTTGCCTTGACCAATGGGGCTGCTCTGACTCATGCTGGCTAAAGTCTGGGCCTAAATGTATAAGGTTAAAGCAAGAAATGACCATTGTGAATTTGCTTTTATTTTTCACTGTAGCAGTTGGCACCAGGAAAGATACTTGGATTGAAATTCTTGCAGTCTTGACAGGCAAACTCTGAGGGCATGGGAAAGTCGATGCACTGAGTCTTCCTCCACCAAGCACTAGGTTTGGCTGAAAGTGCAGACCCTGGGGTTAGCCTTACATCACCGGAGGTGGGAGCAGACACATACCCTCTGACTTCTGCCAGAACTAAATATAAACCCTTGATGGCTTAATAAGTCCTGTGGGGAAAAGCGATGGGCTTGAAAGGGAATGAGGGAGGGGGGCAGGGAGGGAGGGGGAAGGAGGGAGAAACAGCTAAATGGCAAAAAAATTAAGAAAGTAAAACCTATTAGTGGGCAGCAGTTAAAAGGAAAGCCTGCAGGGGAACTGAAGGCTACGTGCCCTTGCTCACAGCCAAGAGATGTCCCATTGCCTTTGGGGAGGAGTTAGCACCAGCCTCTGCATCTGAGAATAAAACAACTTTCTCAAGCCTGTGGACTACACAGGACAGGAAGAATTCTGTGAGATATGCATGAAAGAGTCAGGTCCTAATCATTAATACACATCAATAAGAACCAGTAAGACTGCTAATGCTGAACCATTTCCAAAGGTCATAGTCTAATGCGGCCAATAGTCAATAGCAAGCAAGAGCTTTTCTATTTCTACAAAGAGAGGGCTGAGTAGCATGGGCTTTGTTGTTATATATCATGGAAAAAATCTACAAGAGAAGATTTACATCTTTGCCGTGAAAAAAAGTGACATCCTCTCTTGTATCAAATGAAGTTAAGAAAATGAAATGGCTGAATGCTCCACATTACAAAAGTAACTGCTTTTCCTGTGAAAGAAGAATGCAAATGTACTATCTATATGTAATCTCTCTGGCTGTATTTATGTGGAATATATAGTGCATGCTTTGCAACAATGTTTTTATTGCATATTGTTGGATAAGGTCATAAATAGAGAAGAGATTTAGTAGGTACACAGTATAATACTCAGTATAAAACTCAGACATCTAATTTGCCATTATTGTTTTATCTTAAGCTATAACTAATAACTATAAGAAACATTTGTGTACCAACTACTTTCAGATGAGCTTATTAAGCAGATCTTCACATTTTAAAAAGCTAGAATAAATTAATTAGCTCATGATTTAAATGTGTATTCAGGAACTGGCAAAGACAAGGAGTAATATTCTCCTTTTTCTTGGAGAAGGTTTTACGAAACAAATTATGTTTCCTGAAGTGTAGATATTATTTATTCTTTGGCAAATGTCATTCCAAAAAACTTTGCTGGAATTCTTCAAACATGGACCGGGAGATTCCGGATTTAACAGCATTTAGGAACTGCAATGGGTTATTTCCTGATTTTCACTAACGAAGAGCGCCTATATTATTAGAGAAAATGAGATTCAAACTAAATGACATTTTCTCTCTTTTTCTTTCACTGAACCATTATTTTTCTTTTGTTGTCATCTCTGCACTTCCCAGGACCAAATCACAGAAGAGAAATGATAAATAGGAAGTTAACCATGAGGAGCATTCCCAGGAAAATTTGCAATACTGGGAAAAAAAAAAAAAACAAGACAAAAACAAAAACAAAACCAACCTTGTTTGAATAGTATGGTAGGATACTTACAATTTTCTTGCTACTTTTATTTTAGATATATTTAAATTATAAAGTGCATTGTTAGCTTTCAATTAAAAGTTTGATTTCTAATTTGATTTCATTTTCATCTTCTTAAAATTATTGTCAGACAGATACAGTACTTGTTCTTCAGATTTGTCTGCTACTATTAGGGTCATTTGCATGATTCTGTGTTTTATTATTGAGACTGAATTGTTCTAAGGCTCATTAAATTTACTGTCACATTGAAGACAAGTTTATTGTGTTACATTTGTTTCAGGTTTCAAATAGAAGGAGATTTCTATGCGCTCATCCCATCCCCCGCATGAAATCAGTAGTCTTAAGCAGTTCCAGAATTCTGATAATTTTTTACAGTCTTTGGTTCAAGTAACAAAAAGACTTTGATAAGATACAATGAGATGAAACTTGCAAAGCCAAAGGAATGAGTTTTGCTGATTTTGGTGGAGATATCACAAATGTCATCATGATTGAATGAATATTCTAACGGGAACCAGCTGATTTTATAGACAAAAGTCCTGATCCTCACTTTGATAAATCTCTTCTTATTTGAATGAGGATTGCAGTATTAGACCCACATGGAACTTGGTCACAAGCCAACAATGGGAAAGGGAACTGATTTTTTTTTCCCAGCCAATGTGTTGAGAACAGAGACATTAGTTTGTGATTAGAAATTTGACTCTATTGTTGTGCAGATTTACTTTAGCTATTGTCATATAAGAGAGAAAAAGGGCAAGTGAGGTAAAAAACACTTCTCTCTTAGTAAGAGAGTTCTCCCATACTCAGAAGATTACTACAAGCTTGTTTACTGCATGATTCTCCAACAACATGTCATATGTGAATGCCTGTGTGCCTATTTGTGAGCAAAGATGACAGCAATAGTAATACATCTGAAGGTTCACATCACACTCCTGTAAACTCATTGGCTAGGCTGGGGATCTGGTTCACAGGTTGTGCTTGCGTATGGCAGTTGGTGGTAGGTACTGCAAATCTGTCCTGGTGCTCTCACCCAGGAGCGGAATGCTCAATTGGAAGACTGATCTTGAAAGGTCCCTCTCAGTCATAGGGTGATTTTCTTCTGCCTCTACAAGGATCGTGGGTTGAATCTGAAGAAGACAAAATGCAATTAACTGTCCTTCTGTGATTGAAGTGCCAAGCATCCACTATTGTGCAAGATTGTAAGCCCTCAAGTATTCTCTGCTATATGGCGATTTAGGAGGGATGTCTCAGCTCATGACATTTCTGAGGAAACTGCAATTTTTCAGTTCTTTGTCTCTCATGGAACCAAAACTAGGAGCAAATTCAGTGTGGCATCTGTTCCCAAAATGTAGGGCTCTATGTTAAATGAGCTCTTGATCTGTGTTGCAGAAGTCTCTGCTGACAAAAAAAACATTAGATATGCCTACTCCATGGCCCTTAAGGAATTGCAGTCATTACTCATGTTGAACATGAACCATACATGTAGAAACACCATATCCCACTAAGGCTACAAGTAGGTGTTTAGGTAGCTTATCAAAGTCTGTATTGCAGGTTTGTTTCTGAATCTCCTACAAATAACCAAACACATTATCTGTACTTTAGAAAGCATGTTGCACTCATTAACAAGCAGTTAATTAGTAGCAGCCGTGAGTTTGTGGAAAAGCTACTGATGTCTAGTAAGTCTTTTGTCTCTGGCTTCTGTGAGAGCATGTATTAGCAGAGCCATGATATAACAGATTCCGGCAGCAGTATATTACAAATACTTACTACCACTGAAATGGAGTTTATCTTCATAAAGCAAGAACGCACCTCTACTTCAATATCCACTGCAGGATTGCCATTTACCACTGTGTCTTCTGGTGTGTGCTGTAAAGAACTGTGTGCTTTGGTACACATGAGGTTCAAAAGGTGAAAATAAGCAATGGGTCAGCTACAGTGGAGATTGCAATTAATAGCAGACACAGAAAAGTCAATTGGGTCAAACGACACTTAGGCTTACTTTCAGGCAGCTGGATAACCACTTGTATCATAGTCATGTCCCTTCACCCTTCCCACTCCCGAAGTTTAATTCCCAAACCATTAAGAGCATTCTGCCTCTGCACTTCAAAGAATATGAGATGCACCTGCATCGAGGCACAAGTATAGCTTTCTATGAGTATTCAACATGAATTTTGAGCAGTCCTCAAGGAAGGACAGGTGCACAAATATGCACATGCTACCTCCCTGGGAAGCAGAACGGAAAACTTTTCATCATTGTTCCTTAACCCCCTTCTATCTGGATTCATGGAAAATGACAAAAATTCTAGTCATACAATTTTTAGGTACCACTGAAGTACCACTTTCTGCCACTTACCTATAGTCTAAATTGTAGATGATTTCTTTGACTGTATTTTCTTCCTAACAAAGATTTTTTTGCAATCATATTATAATTTAGTTCTTCTGAAGAGCGAATGAAGTTTGAATGTGCAACTCAACTTCTGGACAATGAATGTTAACCAATTATAGTTGTTGGTTGGTTTAATTACTCTGTTTTTCAGGCTACTTTCATATAATTACGCAGCTGTGTACGTTTCTATACTTCTTCATGGAAAATGACAGTGGGTTCTAACTTTCTGCAGATCAACATTAAGCCAGAAGGATTATTTTGTCCTTTTATTTGGTGCTGGTCTCTTTTCCTCTTCAATTTTGGCTTTGTTTAACGTTATGAGAACTAAAAACTTTCCTAGTATCACTGTTTAAGGTAAAAGGTAGGTGTATTTTCAACAGAATTGTTAAGGGCATATAAAGGAGAGAGAAAGTGGCAGTCGTGAAGAGCAACAAAGGCACACCAGAAAATCCTTGAATCAAAAGACGATCTACATTATCAAAATCCCTGAGAAATCTGCTTTATGGTTTAATGTATATAACTAAATTTATATGTATGTAAATGTCTGTCTTCCAGGCTTTTGTTAGTCTCTAAGCAACCTTAACAGTAATACAGTTTTATGTTTTAATTTCCTTAAAGGAAAGTCTTCTTTGGAACCCATGAATGTTTCAGTGTTTTGGAAATATCTAAAAAGCTGTTAAATATCTATAGAGACCTATCATTTTTTTCATCCACTCAGCAATCATTTCATGCATTATTTTGGGAAAAGGCACTACAGGTACTCTAAAGAAAAAAGTACAAATCTATGCATTATCTGATAAAATGAAATAGTTCTGTCTGTTAGCTAATTATCCAAATGCTAAAGAAAAGTTAGGCTAATGATTTCCAGATAGTTGTTATGCCATATCATGTTAAAGCAGCTGTTAACCATATGCACTACTGTAGTTCTGCTTATATTAACCATTATGAAATTTTCCTTGGGGAAAAGTGCTCATGTGCTTGCAGAGAACCTCTTTGCCCTCTTTCAAATGAAATAAGTTGGTTATTCTTAGAGCATGGCAAATAATTTGTAACAAATCACTTGGTGATTTTCTCCTGCTCGTGAATAGGGATTATGTTTTTCCAAAGCCACAGTGCACCTAAGGAACTGGAGTCTCCCAAGCAGTTTGGGACACATCTGTGGCTTGCAATGGAGCAGCAGGGAGTGCTGGGAAGGCTCTTTCTGCAGGACCAACACTAGTATAACTGCACCAGTGCAGCACTGGGCTCTGGTGTCTGCACGGCCTTGGGACACAAGGTTGCATCTTTTACTAGCACTACTCTGTGCTGCACCGACCTGTCAGCTAATCCAATGGCAATCCTCAGCACTGCTCTTCTGCACAGTCATACAGCCCTGCAGTGGGATATAATTTCATCTCACCTTTTTCTTTCTTTCTTTCTTTCTTTCTTTCTTTCTTTCTTTCTTTCTTTCTTTCTTTCTTTCTTTCTTTCTTTCTTTCTTTCTTTCTTTCTTTCTTTCTTTCTTTCTTTCTTTCTTCCTTCCTTCCTTCCTTCCTTCCTTCCTTCCTTCCTTCCTTCCTTCCTTCCTTCCTTCCTTCCTTCCTTCCTTCCTTCCTTCCTTCCTTCCTTCCTTCCTTCCTTCCTTCCTTCCTTCCTTCCTTCCTTCCTTCCTTCCTTCCTTCCTTCCTTTCTTTCTTTTTTGTCGAGTGATAGACAGAGAGACAACATGATCTGTGAATTCCTAGGGGCTTATGGCAGCAAATATTGTAGTGAAAACTACCAGAGAAACAAAATGTATGGACAGAAGTAGCCTCTTTTATTAGGATGACTGGTACAATTGGAAAAAACAGTTAAGGATTTGGGTCAAAACCACTTTCATAGGCCCAAGATAGGTCTATATATTGAGGACAGTTTGTGTGCATGGCAGCTTGTTATTTGTGCTTTTTATTATGTGCTGTTTTGTTGTTGGTTTTTCTCTCCACTAGAACAGTGTGAGCATGAGAGGTATTGTGCTTTATTTGTAAATAGTTGCTTGACGTTTCTTAAATCATCAAAATAAGATGATGTCCATCTATCACCAGTTTAATGAGTATCTATCACCACTCTGATCAAACTTCGACAATAATTTACCATCTCCTGTTGTCCAAAGGAAAAGTATCTCTATTAACACAGTTAGATTATACCTCCATGCATTTTAGGAATATTTTTCTGGATCTGTTACTTTGTGCCTCAGTTGTATTCACTTTCTGTGAGCAAAGAAATCTTCACAAAAATAAATATATTTTAAGATGGAAATGGTTTTATTGCATGATGGTCACAGAAATTTTGTCTTATAAAAGAGTCTAACTTGGTTACAGCATGAAAGATTCCTATTTTTTCTCCCTGTTTTCCTATACCAGACCTGAGAAGAAGGCAGTTGTACTGTGTGTACAGAAATATCACCTCTGAGACTTTAGGACATGTTCCTAATATCTAGTGTGGGTAAACATTAGGTGTTGTACTCCAAAAGGCATGGACAGCTAGATGGAGACCAAGGGAGATCTCTGACTCTGATCAAAGTTGAACATTATATCTTACAAGCAATGTATGAAGGAATTTTAATTGTTTAGTCTACAGCAGAATAAAAAGGATTTTCAATAGCAGTCATCACATGCGTGAGGGTGGCAGCAAGAAGAAAGAAAAGAAATTCCTCTGTCCTTTGTGCATAAAAGGAAAAGTAATTTAAACAGGGAAGTATCTCCTTAGGTAGCAGAATGTTAAGAATATTGTCACTCTTGCAATAACGAATCATTGAGACAGAGTTTCTGGGGAAATTGTGCTGCCCAATCACCAATGGCCCAAGAACGTGTTAGGAAAACAAATGCAAGGAACGGTGTATATGTAGTTATATGCCATACTGTGGCTGAGATGAATCAATTAGAAAAGTTCTTAGTGTCCCTTACACAGCTCTTTTCTCTGAGCATATGATTGATGAGTGCATGGTGAATGGCAAAAAGCACACAGAAAAGATGTCTTCCAAAACCCTCTGGCTCTCCTTACCTGAATGCTTGGCAATCAACAAAGGATTTTTTCCTTTAAAATGTTTCAGTGTCTTTTATCTGAGTCCTGACTGTTATGGTATATTGGTTGTACTGGCACAACCCAACCACCCTCACAAGGATGAGTAACTTGATTTCAAAAGTGTATTGTTAGATTATAATATTATTGCTGAATAGAATGAGATCACTGATTCAATGAAAATAAAGCTCCGGGTGAAATGAGTTTGCACAACATCCTAGTGGACATTTCTGAGCCTAGATAGGCCCCCTCAGCAACACAGTCATTTGCTCAAACGTCTGTTCCTGCTTGCGACAGATCTGAAAAATCACATTTCGTGAAGAGACTAAACCTGCTTGGACAGTGACAAATAATTTGAAAATAACTGGTCTGACCGGGTGTCCGAATTGTTGACAGAAGGGAAATGGTAATGTGTGCAATAAGAGCAGAAGATGAAAGCCTTTCCCTGGCACTCTTCTTGCAGTAAAGCCCTTTCTCTGACCTGTGGCCTCACCAAATGACCTGTGGGCAGAGAAAAGGGAGTGGAAAGAAACAGCTTCTCCTAGACATTCTTTTCTGAAGAAAACTCTGCTACAGATGCTGCATTTGTACATTGCTACATTGCTCCTACATTGCTTGCTATCTATCTGCAAAGAGTTAGTGAAGTGGTCTGGAAATCCAGATACTTTTTGTTGTTTTTCTCTCTTTTTTTTTTTTTTTTTTGCAGATGTACTTTGTCTTTTTAGATATAGCAAGGCTGTATTAATATTTACCCTATTTACCTAAGCATCTCTCGTTATTCTCATTTTCTCTGATGAGAAACTAGTGGTCTGCTAGAGCTGTGCACCCTTCCTCCCCAGCTGGGTGCTGCCAGCTCACACTTTCAGGCAGGAGACCTTGGTGAACTGGGTGGCACCTGGCACTGACCCCCTTGCAGAACTTATGACCTTGCATTCAGCTTTACACAAAACACTTGGTGCCCCCATGGAGTCTGGGGAGTTCAACGATTTTGCTCCTGACTCCTGAGCTTTTCTTGTGAGGTGAGAGCCACGGGCAGCCTGACTCCTGCCTACAGCAACTTCCAGCATAAGTATCACCTGGCATGCCAAGTATTTCATATTTATAAGGAGCTGGAAGTATACTGGGACAGTGACTACTTCTGCTTATGGGTATCAAATGTATTGAACACAACTGTGCTGTTGGCTTGACTTGGATGTATATCCTAGTAAAAATAAATTCCAAGGCTGTATCCACATGTATGTTGGTCCATTAGTCTTGTTTGTCTCAAAAAGTAGGCAGAAGGGTTTTTTTTTTCAAATGTTTCCTATGGGGTAAGAGCTTTGCATGGCTGGATTATTTGGAGATGCTGCTTTAAATTAGATGCTGCTTTAAAAAAGAGATGCAATACTCTTATGATACTTTTCTTGTATTTTAATCCAAAAGAAAGTACATTCCAGACCTTTTCATCCTGTTCTCCGAACTCCTTACCAGCTGAATGGCTTGCTAAGGCTGCGGGTAAGTTCTGGCTGCAAGAAGTTTTAATTAGCTGCCAATGATGTCATGTCCATGTCTGTGTTAAAAGCATAGGTCTAAGTGTTTCTCTTGATTTAATGTACTGCAGAAATTCCATTTCAGGATAGCATTAAGACGCTTCAGAGCCAATCTTGTATTTCTCCTGTAGTTGAGACGCTTGGCCTTCAGCCTCCTGACTTCTGACACTACCAGTGTTGTGCTTATAAACGTCCAGAAATACACTGTCGGTTGTGTTTTACTGCTCATGTGAAAACTGTCCAACTCCTTGTCAGATGACAAGGGAGGAGTGCGGCATTGAAGGATTGCACAGCAGTGTGTCTGGGAGCTACATTATTTCACACCAGCAGCAAACTTTCAGCATTTGCGCTGCAGCCTCGTACAGCATTGGTGCTTTTGCCATACAGCAGAGAGCAAACCCTATTGTAGTCACTCTCCCTGCCAGAGTGACTAACTCGTGTTGCCAAATATCTCCCCTCAACACATTTATTGAACATTAAAACGGCAGAATAGCGTTGAATGAAGTCCAGTAATTTTATAGGATATATTTTAGTCACTAGACTTTGAAGACTAGTCCAATGTTAATTATAAAGTTTCTGTGTCTGGATAACATATTGTTAACAGTTATTTTGTAAGTGCTAATGGCAAGATGGAAGATTTCCAATAGTTTTATTGAGGAAGTGGCAATTAAAATGTTGAGCACTGCAACATACATACAAAATAAAAATAATCCTGCATACACAGCACTTCATGTTGTGTTGGGTGTTGGTTTTTTTTTTTAAGAAAGCAGGAAAAAAAAGGGACAAGTATTTTCCTTTGAAATAAATGCAACCATTTTATTTCTAAAAAGTTTTGCTTTTGAAAGAAAATGAACACTGATTTACTTGCCAACTTCAAATGTCACGAGCCTTGAACAAGTTTGACATTGTTTAAAAGCACATCGTGAAGCTATTAGAAAGCTAAGACAAGTTGCTATGTTATGTTTTTCCACACACAAAGAGCAACAGTATGTTCTCAGTTTGAGTAACTTCTTTTAGATTAGGGGAAACAAAATAAGAAAGAACAAAAGTAAAGTGTTCACAAGAGAGTATGGAAGTGTCTACACTGGGGAAGTTTTAATACATGGGTGGGAAAATGTTCCCTGTGGGCATTGCCATGGGGTCACCACCAAGGCTCCTGTCGTGGTGCCAGGAAGGAGAATTGCTGCCTACCTGCATGCCGTCAGAAAGAAGAAGTCTATCTATGACAATGCATGACTCATTCCTCAGCAGGCTGAACACACCACTCTTTGCAGAGCAAATGGCTGCCACCTGCTCCGAGGAGCCCTGGTGGAATCTGGAGTGGAGAGGGGAGCCCAGCATCACTGGGATTGGCTTTTAGCATGAGGTCAGTCAGTGTGAGGCATGTTATCTGTGCAAGCTGTGAGTTTGGGCTTGCCTGTGACATACCTGTCTTAATCTAAACCTGCTGCTGTGGACAGGTTTTAAGGCCCTTCCTTAATAGTTTTCCAGACAGCTCTGTTTCCAGACAGCTCAGTGAGGCTGGATTTCACATCCTTTTCTAGCCGTGTGGATGTGAACTTGCGGCCCAGGGGAGCTGAGAGCTGCCCTGAGCTGTAGGGCACGTCTCCTGCTCCCTTAGCAGCGCTGGAGCAGGTAACAGCCTTGGCAGCCACAGATGTCTGGGGAGAGGGAGGAGATCCATCCGCTGCTTTTCCAGGCCCTCCAGGCTTCTGAGCATGGCTCGGCTGCAGAATAACAGCTCTGGACTTCCCTCTCTTCCTTTATGTCTGTTCTGAAGTGCTTTTGGTAAGCAGGTGGTGTTACCTTCCTGGCTGGGACTGCAGTCCCTATTTCCAGTGCAATTGTTGAGAGGAGCTGGATCACACGTTTTGTTTAGTATTTTGAAAGACAAATTAATCTTAGGCTACAGTCTGATGAAAACCAATGGGAGCATAAATGCCAAATATGGGCACGTGATGAAGCCATGGTGTTCTCCCTGTATCTTCAGGGCACTGAATCAGGAAGTCAGCCCATCTGGGATGTCAGTTACCTCGGGAGTCAACTTTCCCTCTCTGTTGCCTACAGGGAAATATGCTCTTAGCTCCAGCGCATCTTGTGACTCCCAAGGTTTGCTTGGGCACAACTGGACCATCAGTCCCAAAGGCTAATCTTGCTTGCTCAGACAAAGCAACAAAACTGTGACATAGAGGTAAAAGATTCCCCTGCACAGGAACCGCAAGAGATATTTTACATGCAAACAGTAATACTAAGAACAATTGAAGAGAGTAAGAAGTCAGTACTGAATGCTCCCTCTCTGCTATTCCTACCCTCTCCCTTGTATTTCCATGGGAAGAAAAGAAAGAGCAGGCTCCCTTTGCACTTAATTTCCTATTATTTTGGTTTTGCACTATCTCCTGTTTTCTTCTTCTGCAAAGTTATCTGTCATGAAAGCCAGAGAGGAGTTCTGACCATCCCCAGGATCCATTCAGTGCACTGTTCTCAAGCATGACCCCATGGCTGTGTGGTAGAGCCCAAAGACTGGGTTTCAGGGTTTCTGATTGTCCTTGGAAAAGCTTCATCCCTTCATCCCTCCATATCTCAGGTGTCCCTTCATCTGAGGGAGAAGTTTAGTGGGCATGGTGGGGGTGAGGTGACAGTTGGACTAGATGATCTTAGTGGTCTTTCCAGCCTTAATGATTCTTTGATTCTAGATTCTAACTTTTGTCTAGCAGAAGCGCAAATGACTTGCTCACAGCAGAGAGTAGGCTTCTTCATGGGGATAGGCCTAGATGACTCTTCTCAGCCCTCATGGCCACCTACCATGGTGAAAGGTGGCCAGCAGTCCTTTATTTGTTTCCAGTGGCCCATCAGCCAAAGTGGAGCTACGTAGACACGCAGACCTGTAGTGACCAGCTCTGCTGTTGCCATCATGGAGGGTTGCAGGAGCATCATCCATTTTTGTGTCAAGTTTTATGAGCATCTTGCAGACTGCTGAGTCCTGAACTAGACAAGGCTATACTAAGAGAAATAGCCACAGTGCCCTCATAGTGCACCCTTCAGCTCACCACAGTCCTGTGGGAAGGACCAATGTGTACTAACGCTTATACGGAACATCCCACTGTAATAAAACAGCACTTTTGTGATGTGCATCTGTAGAACTCGTCACAGCACTTTTTCAATTCAGTCACTACGACTAATTTGATAAAATATTTATTATGTGAGGGATAATAAATATGCAGAAAATAAACGTATGGAAAATAAAAGTAATAAACCTGTAAACAGTTTGCTATACTGAGCTGAACTAAACAACAGCTGGACTGGGACAAGTTGCTCCCTACAAGTTACTTATTTATTTATTTAAAGATGGAAAAAGAGAAAGGTATAAAGATCCCCATGATCCCAAGCTCCATGATAGACAGCAGAATTTTCCATCCACTGATGCTCTGGTTCTCCATCTGTTCCTCTAGGGTGTCCCTTAGCTTAAAAGTAGACTCTGGGATGCTTGATGTTGAGTTGCTGTCGTTCAGAACAAGACACGCTCAAACTGCCGCTTGAAATCAAAAGGACAAGACAGCAGGCTCTGTTTGGTAAGCAAGGATCTTTGAGCACAGTGCTGGATTCTTTCTGCAAATGGTTAAATGATCCCTCTGTTAACTAATGGGACCTTGGCTCTCTGAACTACTGCAATTTGGAAAGTTAGGGACACGTGGAGGAAGCAGTGAAAATTTTCCCAGAAAGGGTACTTCTGGTGTGTCCTCAGTAGTGATTTACAGGCACTGTGCTTGAAAACATCCTTAACAGTACACTCTGAAAACCGTGCCAGGACTGAAGTGGTGCATGAACAGACTTCAAGAGCAAAATTCCCTGTTCACAGATAGACCTCTCTGCTGATGATGTTGGGATTTTTCAGTGCGAACGTTACTGTCAGTAGAGAATCTTCTCCAGTAAAAGCCATCAGTAACGAGCATTTATTTTCATTATTCTGTCACCTAAAAATGTCAGCAGTGTTTTCTATGCAATCTCTCTTTGTCAAGACATACCTACTCTGTAGGGAGAGCAGTGAAAACACTTCACACCAAGTAAATGTTCATGTGTGCGACCATTCATGTCATTACACTTTATTATAATGATTCTCTTCAAAGATAGCATGAAATATCGCATAGGCTGGTTAGAAAACAGTATGTCACTCCTGATTTGCCTCTGCTCATGGACAAAAGGGTGGGTTTTCTTTTTTTTCCATTGGACTCCAGCCTAAAATGAAACAGCACTAGAACAGAGGTCAAGCACTTGGAAGAATTCGTTCAAGGGGAACCAGGTACAGCTTGATTCAATATCAATATTTCATATGTTCTGAGATTGTGGTTCAAACGACAAGATAGCAGAACACCCTTTTTATAGCTTTCCATCTGTGAGAAGTTATATCTCAGAGCACTCTGTATGAACAATCTAACAGATATTCATTTTTGAGATCATATATTCTGCTAAGTGGGATCTTTTGATGCACAGTCTGGCTGTGATAGTAATTTTAAAATGAGAGAAAGAGTCTTAGAGCCAGATTCATAAAAATGAATGTCTTCCACACAAAGTTATTTTCCATGATGTATTAACTCCTCCTTTCCCAAGCATTTGGAGGAAAGTAATGTCCTCAATATCAGTTACTTGTGAATCAGTGGAAGAGGAATCTATGCAGGAATAATAAGGAGGTGGTAGATCTTTGGGTAATAAAATACTTATACTCTTCCTGTAAAAAAAAAAAAATATATATATATATATATTTCAGGATATAAATACAAATACTTGGAGCCTGAGAGCATACAAAGCTCTTTGATTACACTACAGTAAGAGCATTTTGCATTGATTCTTTACTTATTATGAGGCAGTTGTAATATACCACATAATTAGTATTTAAGGCACTTTGGAAATCAGTGTCACCTACCCAGGTGACACTAGGGACATTATCTAGGACCCGTGTCTACAGGCCAGGCAGGATAAATGTGTATTGTTTTCCTTGATCAGCAGAGCACGAGCATGGCTAGCATTCCATGCTACTGCCTTTGATTCCCCAGTCCAGATTAGCAGAATCCTATTTCAAGCAGGGATGACAGGGGTTGGCCTTGGTTTCCAATCTTTTGCCAGGCTTCCACATGCCTTTGGACGTACACTGAGTTTTCTTAACCAGCACTGCCACCATACCCCTGTTTTTATCTTACCATGCTTTTTCTGGAACTACAAGTAATCATCAAAATATCTGTAGAAGCCATAATTCTAACCCACGTTGGTCATTTATCTTACAACTGAATGTGAAGCTCTGTGTTTGATGCCAAGCAGAAGAAGATGGGACTTCTGGATAAAACAGGTTTATCTGGCCTTACTGTCCACGATCCTTTTGAATAACAGAGTTACAGAGGTAGTATCTGTTGCACTCATTTTCATGCTACATTTGTGACATTTCCATGAGCTTTTGGATCATGCTGCTATGGCATCCGATCTTCCAACCATGGCTGAGGAAGAAAAGTTCATCGTCTGGGGTGTTATGTGAATGTGTAGGCATCCACCAGGGAAGGTTTGCATTTCCTCATTTGGAGTTTAAATAGGAAATATATTTGTTTACCAAGAAAAAGTGAAGGGTTTTTTTATTAATCCTTACTCCTCATAAGAAAGGAAATACCTGACCCACTCATTAAAGAAACTCCAACAAAGACACTGCTACATTCATGTCATCTAGAGCTTTCTTTGCCTGTCTCGGCAGCCTCTATATTTTTTCCAGGATGTTTAATATGCCTTGTGGTATCTTTTTCATGTTTTCTTCCCTTGTTGCAGGAATGGGAAGGAAAGCTCTGTGCACTTGAATTTTCACACATGCAAATTTTGAAAGACAACAAGTTTTGCAATATCTTCTGAAGGAGCCTTGTCTCTGCTTAACCTTAAACTCTCGCAAAAAACTACTTACACAGCAGGTTTGCTTGACCATGAAGGTTATTTATTCCACTGTCTGGGCTCTGAGAGATGTATTAAAATAAAAACAAAATAGCAATAAGCAAATGATAGCAAATAATACAGCATATAATAGTCTATAACAAAAGCAATAGTGAGTAAAAGGATTAGGTCACAAGAATGAAACACTTCTGATAGCTCGTATCATTACAAGTGAGAACTCCTTCAGGACCTAGAGACTGTTGCATTAAAGTCCAGACTTAAAGGCTGACAGATCTCACTCAAAGAAAAAAAAAGTCATTATATGAGAATATACAAAATCTGTTGGGGGTTCTCTGATGTTGTACTCCAATATTCAAACTTACTCTGTTTGTATTAAAAGTTTTGTTGGGTGGGAGCATGGAGAGGTGTCACGGGAGATCCCTGCTGTATGCAAACGCTTTAAAAATGGCAGTGGTTTGAGTGCAGGGTGTGAGGTGTGACTGAACACGTGCATAGCATTAAATCATTATCATTTAAAGTGATGACATTTGCAGAGAGCTCTCTGGAGGTATAATTATGTCACATGGCACCACAAGCAATGCTCTGTCCTTCCTTAAGGAGGACAGCATGACAGCAGGAGACCCAGGTTGTGTGGGTTCCGGAGGCATAAGGAACACTCTTTTTTTTTTTCTGAAAGAGATTCAAGAAAGGAAGCACTTCTGGGCACTGGGGCCTCTCCTCAACAGGAGGAAAAGATACATTTTGAAATGCATGGGGATCCCTTTGTTGTTCCTTCCTCTCCAGATGACCAGATAGCTGGAGGGAACTAGTGCAAGTCTTAGATCCAACTGTGTAACCCTTCTCAGAGATCTCCACCACAGGAATCCTCAGACCAGGGGACCACGCTTTAGCTGACCTACGCATAGAAATAAGCCAGGACTCTGTGGCAGCCTGGTGAGAGAGGCTTTGTAGATCTCTGTTCTTTGTAGAAAGGAACAGAGAGGACATAGGGTGATTTCCATAAGCATTCAGCTCTGGAAGTTTCAGAGACTCCAGCTTCTGACTCTCTGTTACGTACTGCAAAGGTTACAGAGGTTTGGAATAGGCACTACAAGTGCAACACATGGATGCACTGACATTTTCCAACGGGCATATTAAAAATGGAAAGAAATTAGAAACTCATATGTGGCTTGTAACTTCAAATGTTTAGACAGTATAAATACAGGCAGTGTGCTTAACAATGCCGTGCAATGTTTTTTTGAAATATATACTCCCTGATGTACTTGTAAGCAGGGGGAGTTCAAACAGCAATCAGCCAAAATGGAATAGGTACACTCCATCAGAATAGATTTTCCTTATAGTTGCCCACAAAGCAGCATCATTTCTCATGCTACTTGAAGCTGATTTAAGTGTTGGGTCTGTGCCAATCGTTTGTTAAGCCTCCTGTCTTTATTTTATAGCTTATGCAATGCAACTGACCAACTCAGGGAAACATCTGTTGCACGCAAAGGAAAGGGGTACTAAGATCCTACCAATGTTTAGACAGCCACTTTGTTCCTTTTCTGCCATCATTACCTCTACAAGTGGCCCCACATACAGATTATGCTAATCTGAAATGTAGTTTTGTTCATTTTGTACAGCTAGGAATTTATTGCTCGCTTAATCTAAGTTGATCTTTGTTAGCTAAGTGTGCAATTAGAGTCACAGTGTTTGATGTAGATCTGGGTGGCTTGTAGCACCAGTCTCGCACTTCTAAGCACAGAGTTAAAGTTCAGCCAGAGGTCTTGCTTAATATGAGTTTTGAGGGATTTAAGCGTAGTCCCCACTGGAGCGTTATCTGCAACACAAACAGCTATACATCATTTGGCAATCCAGGACAAGATTTGATTAGGAAACACCCTATTCTAGCTAATTTTAGTATAGCAAAGAGTGTTCTCCATTTGCACAGCAGTCATTTCTGGCAAGATTTGACATTGTTAATGAAGAAGAGAAGATTGGCTGTACCATCCACCCTTCAAAGCATATCAAATTTGGCACTTCTCTCAGTAATTCCACACCATGATCTTTTGCCTAAAAGATTATACAGGAAGGCGATTGACCCAGTGACATGGAGCTCTGAATCCCTCTCATAAACAATTCTTTGCGTATAAGATATCCAAAGCAAGAGGTTTTCATAACAAGAAAAATGCTTTTTTACAGTAAGGGTGGTGAGGCACTGGGACAGGTTGCCCAGAGAGGTGGTGGATGCCCCATCCCTGCAAACATCCAAGGTCAAGCTGGACTGGGCTTCGAGCCACCTGATAGAGCTGTAAGTGTCCCTGTTCTTCACAGGGGAGTTGGACCAGATAATCTTTAAGGATCCCTTCCATCTCGTATGATTCTATGATTCTATAATTTGCCTTTCTCTATGTTCCACAGGTTTTGTTTAACTCAGCGCTGCTTACTGCATACAAGATGACGTTTTCTAAACACACTGCAGAGAATGGCAGCATTTTATAGAGCCTTCCTTCACCAAATCTGTTGGACAGTTCGACAGTTTTTGCTTTAGACCTGTGTGAGCATGAGCTGTCCAGTCTAAGCTGTAAATGGGAAGATGCTCTTCCAGTCAGTATCACACCCCACACTAAAGCAGGTCGCCAGGGTGACATTAACCACTCAGGTGAGTGACTTCTGTGCCACCCCTCCAGGGTCTCTTGAAGGCTGGCTGTTCGCTGGGAGATGATGAGGGTTGTAACTTAAAACATTCTGAATCATGGCTATCAAGGTTTGAAACCATCTAAGATCATAACAAGAGTCAGTTGTTTGATTTCATCTGGACTACCTGGAGCCCAAAATGCATACCTTCAACTGAGTCCTCCCTTACTTTAAGTCTTAGCAATCCCAGAATGGTTGAGGTGTGCAGGAGTGGGGGAGCTCTCAGAAGGTCTGAAAGGTCGCCTGAGTGCAAGCCCCCGTTCAAGCAGAGTAGCCTAGAGCAGGGTGTTCAGGATGACATCCAAGCGTGCTTTCAAAAGTACAGCGTGCTGTCAGAAGTGGGATTCGAACCCACGCCTCCAGGGGAGACTGCGACCTGAACGCAGCGCCTTAGACCGCTCGGCCATCCTGACTATGCCCTTATATGGCAAGCACTGATTCTCTCTGTTAAAATGATGATTAAAAGCAAAAGTGAAAACAGTTTGTGCTTCTGGTTTCTAAAGATATAGAATAATAAGATATACTCTTATTCTGGCTGCATATATTCTCCTGTGTAATATACAAACATATTTAGCTGAACTGCCTAAGATGTTCACATGAACGTTACAACATGTTATAAGCATGTTGTGCTTTACCTACACATAATTCTCAGCATCTACTTGTGCCTGTCACTAAACTGATGCTCCAAAGATGACAGCCTCCCCAAAGAGCTCTCTCGGAGATCTCAGGCGCCTTAAAACATTGTAAATGTTACAGCTAAGCAGAAGAGAGAGGTCTTAGTTACTGCTTCCACTGAGGCATAAGTAAACAGAAATCAGACTGCAGTGGGCCTGTATGGCCTGATGCATTAGCCCTGAGCCTGCTACAGTACATGCTGCCACTTCTCTAGGAAGACAAGTAGTTGTGAGATCTTCTTGTCCAACCATCAACCCATCGCCACCATGCCCACTAAAACACATCAGTCAGATGAAGGGATGTCCCATACACGAAGGGATAAAGGGCAGCATTTTATGGTAAATTGAGTTTGTACAGCTTTACTCTCATGGAACAAGCTTTCACTGCAACTGAATCTTCCAGAGGGCTGTTACTGCTTTGTGCTCTCCTATTGCAACTTCATGCGACTGTCTCCTTACTTCTAATCTTCTCCATCTGACTGTTCCTGAGTTTTTCTCTTGTTTAGTCATATAAAGTAATTTAGGGTAAAAACAGACATGGCTGAAGTTCTGTTTCCTTCTTTATATAAAAGAAAGTAGAAAAAGAGCCCAGCTTGCCTCAGAACCAGACCAGTTTACCAAAGCTGCCTGCCCATTCCCAGTCAACCTGGGGACATTTCATTCAAACAAGTCCTTCCAATACTACACAGAACTGATCCCTTGACAGGTGAGGCTTTGCTAAACCACTAAAGAAAAGCCACCTCGCTTCCACCATTTTACTAATTTCTACCAGTATAAAATTAAATTTGACACATTGAAAAAATTGAGCAGTTTTTCTTTTTCTTTTTTTCTTTTTCTCCATGCAGCAAAAAATAATAAAAAAAAAAATACAGAAGACAACTAACAGAGGACAGTGAGTCTTACACTGCTTTGTAATGTAAATCTTCGTGATGTTCAAATGAGGGACTGGTATAAGAGAGCATTCTGAGATAATTTCAGAGTTGAGTTGGTGGTCAATGTAGTAAAATGAGCTTTGGGTCAGACAGTCTGTCTAACTTGCAAAGGTAAAACCTGTCTATCCAGAAGTATACTGCTTTACCAGATTAAGATAATAGGAAAACTTTTTAAGAGAAAAGTAATAATACAAGGAGAAGGAAACAGATGCAGGAGCACAATTCGATGTTATTTCAAGAAAGATGAGATTGAGTATTGGTAACCATTTGCAAAGAATACAGCAAAAATTTCATAGCAGAGACATCCACTTGAAATAGAGACTGGAAGTCAGCCAAACCTCCTAAACTGTCGATGACAAATCATGGTTGCATAAGACAACCCCCAAATCATAGTGGAAACTAAACAGGGGAGTGAGCAGAGCAGATGTTTGGAGGTCATTAACAGGAGCTCAACTTTCCATGCCTGGTGGCTACCTCTACAGATATCTGATTCCCAGAAATTTCCCTGACCTCCAAACATCTGCTCTCTTCTCCTGTTTTCTTTACATCCGTACTGCAGAGAGCCTTATGCAGTCATAACCTTTTCAGTTCTTTCTTATAAAATATTTTTATCTCACTCCCCTAAATCATGAGGGAAAGTATTTTACAAGTCGGGACCTACCATCAGTCATGGGGGGACCTTCACATTCATTGTGGTCAATGCTAAGCTGAATTACTTGGCTTTTCCTGCAGGCTGAAAATGTGTGCCCATTGACTATTCAAACAAGCTAATGTAGAGTACTTTGTTCTTTTGGTTCAAACTCTTTGGATACTTTCCTTATCATCCCTACTTTGCCATTTTACTGAGTTTATCCACTACCCTTTGTCAAGTCTTCAGTCTCCATGAGAGCTAAATATGCCCTAGACAGCTTTATTACTTCGAAAAACATGGGATCCAAACACATATTTCCAAGTATGATAGCTACTGTTTTCCTTCCTCTAATAGTCAAGTATATCTATTGAAAGCTGTTCTGTACAACAGGCTCTGGTATTGCTCAGGAGTCCATTATCTGTAGGCATTTAAAGAATTTTCCCATGGGACACTAATAGCTAAAGTCATTCTTCCTCTTTGGATGAGTACTACTGTATTTACTCTTTCTTTCTCAAAATTTCCCATACCTCCCAATTTTTCTGGAAATCAAAAATAGATTACATGTGCAACAATAAGCTTTCTTGCTAATCCCCTCAAATCCCCCAAGACATGCTTATCAGATAACAAGTTCCTAGATTATTGACTAGTTCACTAAGCTTTTAGTGAAGTATTTTGTTAATCTGTTCCTCAGACATCTCTTGGTATCCCAGCCATTTTGTACTTGTTCTCTATTTCTCTGCTCTGCACACTTCCTAGAATAATATGTTTTTTTGGATTAAGGATTGATTTTTCAGCACAGCAATCAATACATCCGTGGCTAGAGAAAGACCAAGTCCCTGTTCCATCATTTGGATCCATGCTGCAGCCTTGTCAGTTTAGAATTTAGAAGTAAGGAAGACCTTGGAGTTAGCTAAAAACCGCAGTGCTTGCATGGAAGCCTGAGTCAGAGACCATTCAGAGAGATCAACAGTCAGAAGCCATTCCTAGCTTTCAGGTTATTTTCTGGTTTAATCTCTTCTCCCTCCCTCTGTCGATGGCTCTGCAGGTTTCTCCCTATGGACACATTTTCTTCCACTCGATATTCCCTAATACTGTAAAATGATCGCATAGGTATTTTTACCATCTCAGTTCTAAAATTGCATCAGCCACCTTCTCTCTGCCCTACTGCCCTTTGCATCTCAGCTCCTGCCCTGGTTTCTGCTCACTTCTCTAGATGAACGTGCTCAGGTTCAGCTCAATTGGGTTGACCATGAAGAGGAACTCCACTTGAAGGAAGGAGGTAGGTGGGGTTGGAGAGTCAAAATTTAACTCTCCACCATGAGGCTCCTGTGGAAAAGTCAGAGTCAACCTCCTCAAAAATGGCCACTCTTACGTGGATGGACTTGGACAAACGTCCTCCTGGAGGAGAATCCTGGTCTGAAGATGAATCCAAACCGTGTTGAGCTCCTTGGACCAGGCACTGTTAGTGTCAGAACCTGTCCTACAAAAGTAATCCTTTCCTGTCAGGTAGGGGCAAAGTCCAGTCTCTCTCTGAATCTGGGTGTCTGTGGTTTATGTGTCTTTAACTAAATGAATATATTATACTCAGGCTCCAGATGGTATAGAAAGGAGACATATGTTATCTCTATGGCTCAGGCTACCATATGTACATCATTCTATATTCAAATTTATCTGGTGGTTTCCCATCAACTTCCAGAGTCATTCTCAGGACACAACCCTAATTTCTGAAACAACTAATGGCTCAGGTCCCAGCTACAACAAAGACTGGGTTTTTATCAGTAAACGACTGTGAGAGCTTCACTCCTCCAAGACAATCAACTTTCAGACTTGTTGACAAAATCATAATGATACACAGTAATGAGGAGACAGATTTTGACCAAGTCAAACCTAAACTGAATAAGAAGCATTTCCTAAGCTGGGAGGGTAATAAGGCGTGGAAGGACTTTACCATAGAAGACTGCAGACTTCATTCATTTGGATTTTTTAGACTAAGCTTGGGAATATTTCTAAAAAAGATTACTCTTAATCTCACTTCTGAAAACAAAGCAGCTTGGGTCTAGTTTTTCAAAGTGGAGGAGTTACGGTCTCATAACATTTGTGTTTCTTCATTAAGACAATCTTATATTGATGACCGGTAGACAGAAAGAGACGACTGCCTGACAGGTCGTGGTTTGGATGAAACCTGGGAATCATAGATAGAATCACTCAGGTTGGAAAAGACCTTAAAGACCAAGTCCAACCACGACCTAACCATACTACCCTAACTCTAACAACCCTCCTCTAAATCATAGCCCTGAGCACCACTTTGAAAAGGTTTTTAAACTCATGCAGGGGTGGTGACTCAAGCACCTCTCTGGGGAGCCTATTCCAGTGCTTAACAACCCCTTCTGTAAAGAAGTGTTTCCTGATATCCAACCTAAACTTACCCCAGTGAAACTTGAGGTCATTTCCCCTTGTCCTGTCACCTGTCACTAGTGAGAAGAGACCAACCCTGCTTTCACTGTAAGCACCTTTCAGGTATTGGAAGAGAGCAACAAGGTCTCCCCTCAGCCTCCTCTTCCCCAGACTAAACAGCCCCAGTTCCTTCAGTCACTCCTCATAGGGCATATTCTCCAAGCCCTTCACAAGCCTTGTTGCCCTTCTTTGGACCTGCTCCAGCACCTTAATGTCCTTTCTGTACTGAGGTGCCCAAAACTGAACACAGTACTTGAGGTGAGGCCTCACCAATGCTGAGTACAGGGGCAGGACTACTTCCCTAGTCCTGTTCACCACACCATTCCTGATACAAGCTGGAATGCCATTGGCCTTCTTGGCCACCTGGGCATGCTGCTGGCTCATATTCAGACAACTGTCCATCAGTACACCAAGGTCCCTTTCCATCAGGCAGCTTTCCAGCCACTCCTCCCAAAGCCTGCAGGGTTGCCTGGGGTTGCTGTGACCAAAATGCAGGACCCAACACTCAGCCCTATTGAAACTCATACAGTTAACCTTGGCCCGTCAATCCAGTCTATCCAGGTCCCTCTGTAGTGCCCTTCTCCCCTCAGGCAGATCAATAGTCCCTCCCAACTTGGTGCCATCTGCAAACTTACTGAGAGTGCACTCAATCCCCTCATCAAGATCGTTAATAAAGATGTTAAATAGAATCAGCCTCAGTACTGAGCCCTGGGAGACACCACTTGTGACTGACTGCCAACTGGATTCAACTCCACTGACCACAACTCTTTGGGCCCGGCCATCCAGCCAGTGTTTCACCCAGCAGAGTATACGCCCATCCAAACCATGGGCAGCCAGCTTCTCCACGAGAATGCTGTGGGGGACAGTGTCAAAGGCCTTACTGAGGTCCGGGTAGACTACATTGACAGCCTTATCTTCATCCACTAAGTGGGTCACCTTGTCATAGAATGAAATCAGCTTTGTCAGACAGGATCTACCATTTGCAAACTCATGCTGACTGGGCCTGATCCCCTGGTTGACCTTTAACTGGTCCATGATGGCTCCTGAGATTATCCGTTCCATAACTTTCCCTGGCACCCAGGTGAGTTTGATAGGTCTGTAGCAACCAGGATCATTTTTCCAGCCCTTTTTGAAGATGGGCATCATGTTTGCCAGTCTCCAGTCCACCAGCACATCCCCGGATAGCCAAGACTGACAAAGGATGATGGAGAGTGGCTTGGCAGCCACATCTGCCAACTCCCAGAGCACTCTAGGGTGCAATCCATCCAGCCCCATGGACTTGTGAGCATCCAGCTTTCGGAGCAGGTCCAAAACCATCTCACTGTGGGTCATGCAGGGCCTAATTTTTCCCCATCCCTATCTACCAGTGCAGGGGGCTGTGCTCCTAGGGAGTAACAAGTCTTACTATTAAAGACTGAGGCAAAGAAGGCATTAAGTACCTCAGCCTTATCCTGATCCTTGGTCACCAAGTTGCCCTCAGCATACAACAAGGGATGGAGACTCTCCCTAGCCCTCCCCTTGCTGTTGATGTATTTATAGAAATATTTATTGTTGTTCTTTACTTTAGTGGCCAAGTTCAGTTCTAGCTGGGCTTTAGCTTTTCTTATTTTCTCTCCGAACAGCTTCACTACATACTAGTAGTCATCATAAGTAGCTTGCCTACTCTTCCAGAGACCATAAACTTTCCTTTTGTTCTTGAGTTCTAGCCAAACTTTCCTTTCGTTCTTGAGTTAGCCTGAGCTGGACAACCACAGGGCTTTGGTGACACATTGCCTAGGAATGGCTCTGGAAAACAGGGTAACCTTGTAAGTGCAGGCTGAGTTCAGAGCTAGTGCATGATACACCAGGACAGGATGGATTAGCATACTGAGATGGTGTGGCAAACCTCTGGGAAGGTAGCTGCTTAGCTCACAGGATCAGGCTCTGTACAGTTGAATGAGGAAGAGAGCTATCTTTCCATTGGGTGGATTCAAACTCCAGAGATATTGCATCTCTTTCTGTTCTTCATGATACTGATTTGCCTACTGGAATAACTTGGACATACCCTGCTAACCACATTCCCATGGCACAGGCACCCCCTGGCTGATTTTGTTCTCTGTCTGCTGTAATCTCTCAAAGCCTGAAGTGTGTCAGCCTTTGAGCAAAACAAATGCAGTTATCTGAATGGTGGCACAGCCTTGATAACAGAGTCATTCAGCGGTTTCTTCTGTCTTGTGTTTCATAGAAACAAGGAAGTTACGGTTAAAGCATGGTTAAGAATCAAAGGATACATTTTTTAAACAAAGGCTGAGGCTACCATATGTACAGTGATTGGGATGCATTGTTTTTTGTCTTTTTTATCTTTTTTTTTTTTTTTTGACATGTCCTCTTAACCTGTTCTTTGAATTCAGGAGAATATTTAGTGAAAGATCAATATTTTGGATTTAAGGCATTATCTGTAAGGAGAGGCAGACAGAGACTGCCCGTGCTGACAACAGGATGTCAGCTGTAGGTGTTGGTGATCTGTGGAAGTGATGGGGAGGTGAAGTCATGGGCCCGAGACGCTCTGAGTTCTGGAGGAGCTGGGGAAACAGGCAGGCACAACAGCTACATGTGATGTGAAGAACTATGAGGCCATCTGATAGGGATCAGAGGAAGGGAAATGACTGGAGGACGTGGCAGGATGCAGAGGTCTGAAAGGAGATGGGAGAGCCCTGTCAGCAGAGGGTATTCAAAGTGTCCTGAGCAAGATGGGGCTTAGATATAGTAGGTCTGAGGAGGCTTTGAGATTCAAGGTTTCAGGGTCCTGAAATCCCTCAGGCTTTTGTGAGTGGAGTGATAGTAAGTTACTTGGATTTTATTCTGCACTCTGTGGACTGCCATGGAGCATTTGTCACTCTTAAAAGTACTAGAGCAGATCTCATTTAGGGGGTAGAGACACATGGAAAAAAACTTGCTTCCTCCTCCTGGCAGCAATGATATGTGTTCTGCACATGAAGGCTGATCTAGCTGACTATTTTCAGAAATGCCATAAGCTTATCCAGGTGTGACAAGCTTCCAAACCTTCTAGAAAAAAAACTGAATGGATGGAGATTCTGTTAATCTTCAGGAAAGACTGGAAATTAAAATGACAATTTAGATTTTTTTTCTTTCGTCAAACTCAAACTTTAATGGAGAAATCACTATCATACAGATACAGCGACTCCTGTGGATTCATCTGGATGAGATTTCCAATGTTGGAAAACAGAAAGCCTTGAAAGGTAAATGAATCTACATAAACTATTGCTCTTAATTTTTATATCATTGCAACTACAGTGATGCCTTTTGGCTTTAGCCACCGTCATTTTTATTCCTCTCTGTCTCTCCCTCTGATCACTTGTTGCTGACTTCTCTCTTAACATCCCACATTTTGTCCTCTCATTCAAATATCTGATCTCTCTGGTGCAAAAATTTCTGCCTCATGTCCTCTCCTGCATATAAATACAAACTGAAGAAACAATCTAGCTTGTTACTGGGGAGAATATTTCCTCTCCCGCTATGTTTCTAACCTATTTCTACTTTAACATCTGTTCAGTAGGTCTTTTTCTACTAATACAAAACATCATCTTCAGACAGTCACTGCTCAGCCATATCTGATTGCTTTTTTTCACCTTCTCACTGTTACATATGTGCCTGTCACTCTATTTCCATACACAGAAAAGCCTGCCTTCAGCTTGTCCACTATATATTCTCATTCGCGCATCTTCGACATGCTCGATCAATTTCAATTCATTCTAAATTATGGCATCATTTTTATTCCTGCCTCCACAAACTGAATGCAGAGCAATAAGTAGTACTTCCTTCTGATGCTTACATTCTGCATTATTGACGTGTATTGCTTTACTTGCCTGTTCATGTTGCAAGTGACTCTTCATGCCAAGCTCATGATCCTCTCTGTGGGTAAACAAATAAGCCCAGAATACGCAAGGGAACTTTAAGCCCTCATTAAAAAGCTGAAATGGTAGTTTTTGAAAGAATGAAGCAAGCTAATTAAGTCCTGTAAAATTCAATTTTCTGAGAAAAGTTCTCCAGCCCATTCATTTTTAAAATCATATACTTCATGTTGTAAAACTTCTTAAGTCTTTGATTTTTCCCTTTGGCCACCATTAGGTCATTTTTCACATTCCTGGCACGCTCATTTAAGTCTTCAATAAGTTAAATTGCTATTAGGTGCATTTCGAATCTGTAATACTTTCCCCAAGTATACAATGAACATAAATCAAATATTCATCATATAATCATGATTCAAATATATAATGTTCCAGACACGTTTAGGACAAATGTAGATAACTTTCATTATGGGAGCTGTGGAGTTAGAAGTAAGATGCAACATGTGGCAAAATGGCAACTTTTTTATCTGGGGAACCTTGTAGAAATCATCATGTTTAAGTTATATCTTCCTGACTTTTGACTCAGCACTTTTTTCCCCACACATCTTTGGTCTTCATTACAGGGTACAGTTTTTGCCTATGCTCTGCGAGAGTTATGGTTATATGTAGACACCCATGTCCATGCCATTATCACTTTAATTTGTTGAAAAGTGTTTGATTTAACCAGCAATATTGGGTATATTCACAACAAAACTGAGACATGAAAAACAATTTCAAAATAAAACTTGGATTCTTGTATGTTTCAATGTAACGCTTTCAAAATTTAAATAGCTTTCCAGAGAATGAGGTAGAATATGGAAGGAAACCATTAATACACCTTTAGAAGTCAAGAGCAATACTTTTCCTTCAACTACAAAGCCCAAAACCTTCAAAATACTCAAAATAATGCAAAAGAGTTTTTGCATGTAGTTTTGTAAATAGAAAACAGCAGAACTGCAAGAGAAAGTTGGAGGTAGCCTATCTGTCCAAACTCTCTGTTCTTCCCCAGATGTCCTTCCACAAAATATCACCATGATTGTCTACCAGTAATGTGTCCTTATATGACTGCTGCAGAAAGTAATGCCTCCTGCTTTATTACAATGGTTCACAACTTCAGAGATAGATATTGGTGGTATGGCAGTAGAGGTTGAGCCTTCCTACTAATATTCCATTACATTTTGTTGCCATGCAACAGATGGCAGGAGTAGTCTGACAGAACGGTGTCTGACATAGAAGTGCGTATAAAACAAATATATGTCATTGGATTCCTTCATTGGATTGGGTTGCACACAATGACATTCATTGATGCTGACTGAACTTTTATAGAGACCAAACAGCAGATGCGAGCACCTTGAGTTGAGCGTTTCAGCAACAACATCACCATAGCAGCTATGAAACAGTGGCCTACCTCCACTGGTGCAGATTTTGATGAGCACAGCATGCAGGCTCTTAGTCATTGTTAGCAAAAATTCCAAGATAACAGTGGTGTGTATAGCAAAAGAAGAAGATGACAGTGCCTTCTAAAGGGATACAAAAACTACAAAGCAACAGCAGGTAAAAAAAGAAGGAATCTTGGCTCACTCCTTCTGATGACCAGCAACAGCTCAAGAAGAGTGCAGTTGCTGTCCAGAGAGATGCCACTCCCTTGGCTGCTAACCCTTAAATGAAGCTGAGGAGGGGTCTGAGGATCCTGGCTTCACCCCTTTCAGTCTCTCACGTGCATTGCTTACACCTGATCTCTGTGGGTTCACCTTCTCACCTGGTGTTCAACCACTGATTCTGATTGTGACCTGGAAATTCTGGCGCAGTAGTGTCTATGTTGAAAAATAGTGTTTTGTAGCTGAGAATTTGCTCTATCAAATATTGTTATTGTGCTCTTTGTATCTGTTGTAGTTTTCATGGAAATAAACAGGAGGCATTACATTCAGCACGACCTACGTATAATTACTTGAAAACTTCACTGCAGAATTGGACTTGTGACATAACCATGACTATTACTTCAATATCAGCCCCAAAGAAAAATTGAGTTTAAGATGAAGAATAGAAACAGGCATCCCAATAACTTTAGTCTGCTTTTGCTCTTCTGTCTGTTGCTTAGCATAGGAAATCATTCTTATCAGTGTCTGGTGATAAACATATTCTGATTTGCACAAAATTCATGTATTTAGGAATGAAGAAACATAAATCTATCCTTTATTTGCACGTATTCTCAAGATTTTTGACCATTAATGAGTTATTTCTATTTTTCTGTGTGTGTGTGACATTAGCACCACAACTACCTTCACAACTCAGCATACACACCAGCATCACTCAGAACAGGGTGGCTGTACTCCAAAGGACAGATTTCCAGCAAACACACCCAGGCAGAACATCTGGTTAATGTTCAGATCACCTCACAGGATCTCATGCATGTCTTCTTCACTGTACAGTAGTAGTGATACATCCAAAGTGCTCAGAGGTTCAAGATGCACTTCTACTATGCCGTCCATCGTCTTAATTTTCAGACTTTCTTTAATCAGATCATATGTGGTGGGTACAGGAGGATTCCATCCAATTGATTTATTCTACAAAATTCTGTGCAATTTTTTGTCTCCCGGAATCCAATAGCATGAAGATTTCCCTCCTCAGATTTTCCTTCCTGGGGCCAGTGAGCTGAGCCTGCTCAGCTGTGCCTACAAGCACTGAGCAAAAGGGCAGAATAGATGGGAGCCTTCTGCATTAGTGCAAGCACTCAGGCTTCATGCAGATGGAGCAGGACCAAAGCAAACATCATATATCAAATGCCTCTTCCCCACACCATTTCAGTTCGTATTTCTACACAACCTTCACCCTACTCCAGCCCTTTCTATCTCATGTTTCTGGGTATACATGAGAGGACACAGCTTTGTAGCATGAGTGGCATGAATCTGGGGACAAGGAATGAAACTGAACCATTACTGGCCCATGCAGACCTTCTTTTTCCACTGTTTTTGTAATCCTGAGTCTTGATGGGGTTGCACAGTTTTCACGCTTAATACTACATGAAGCTGTGAGTGCAGGAACACAGTCAGTACACTCAACTGAGTATTGAATCTCTGGTCTCTGAAGCAAACTTCATCCATGATTATCTACAGGGAAGAAAGTTTTTTTGCTTGGCTTCACCTGTCAAGGAACTTCAAGATCTTGATTTGCAGTCACAGACCTACATTAAATTATAATTTAGCCTGCTATATATTAAAATGTATTCATATCAACAGATACATTTAAATCTGTGTTTACACCCCAAGTATATACGCAATGTACATTGAATATGCAATGAAAATACATTTAACGGGCATTTATTTTGAATATTTCATAAGCAAAGTCAAATTACCCAAATTCTGCACTTTCTAACAGGAAAGGGGAAAAAAAAAAAAGGAAAAAGTAGGCAGAACAAGCAACTTGGCTATACTCACATAAGAAAAACTTTAACTCTACCTTAGATTTCAAGACCAGATGGAACAAGTTGTGATCCTCCAAGATGATTTCCTGGGAAATGTCAGCATCATGCTCATAACTCCAGGTTATATTAGTGCATATGAACACAGCAAAGCAAAAAGAGCATTCCTTGCATTGCCTGGACACAGGAGATAGGCTTGTCTGAGGTGAGGGGTGGAGAACAGGTAATAAAAGCCTGCATGATATCTGTGTTACTCAGAAAACAAGCAGAACCGCATAAGCTGGCAGATGTTTGCTCTGTACATGCTAAAACTCTAGAGCAGCATAGGAGCAGCCTGCACATCTTAAATCTGTCTTTCCCTACAATACTATGGCTATAGCTCCACAGATAAGTGAAGTGGGAAGAGGCAAAAGTGTGTAGGAATACGGCAGGACTTCGAACAGTTCAAGCGTAATGAGATAAGGACAGGTCTAGGGAAGAAGTTGAAAAGAAGCAAAATAACCTAAACCTCAATTTTGAAGAGATGCTGGTTGATTAACTATTAACTATTTTTGTCAATTTTTGAGAAACACGATAAGGCTATGGGTTAGATAAGATTAGCAGGTTTGTCGTAGAATCCCCAGTTGTTGTAATACTAGTTGGCTTGTAATGGTCAGTGAAGAACCTTCAGGTTCAGGGGACTCTTGAGTTTCAGAAGAAGGTGAAACCAGTGTGGTGCTCGCACCTCCCAGGGGTGAGTCAGTGGTGACCTCCTCAGCAGCACATCTCCATGATCAACTTCCTTGAAATGCCTTCTTGTTGGGCAGCGCTGATGGTAAAGTCAGCAGAAGCACTGTATTTATTTGCTTGCTGGGTGTACGTGGGAGGTGAGTGGAATTCAGTGGCCTGAGCTTTCCTGGGAACCAATGGCACATCTATGGGACTTTCTTCTTGTCTTCTCTGCAAAATCACTTTCCTCGTGTATCCCAAAACATGAGTTTAGTTCTTCTGTTGGGAGGAATGAAGGTATGAGTGGTCTGTAACTTGTATTTGTGTAACACCTGTGGAGGTTACTTTGAATCAATTTCCACCATATTTTGATGCACTTAAGCAAGACTCTTTCCAGGAATGTCAAAAAGTACCATTTGTCCCACTGATGCTTTTTTATTTTTGCTGAGAAAACTACAATGTTTTCATTGCTATGTGCCAACAGTCCATACCTAAGTATTGCTTATGCAAAGACTAAATATAGGGAAAGCTGAGAATAAATATTCCACGTTCAGGGAATAGGAGGAGTTTATGGCATTTTTCAGTAATAGTTAATTAAGAGTAAGTGGAGTACTGGAAGAGTATGTTATAAAGTAGACGGGGAATTGGAAGTGAGGTAAGTGAAAGGCACATGATAATTTCAATTTACTGCCTTGTTCTGCAGAATGCCACATGGATGTCATCAGCACACATGGATAACTTGGCCATTTATGTGCTAATGCTAGTTTATGGCATTCTGGCCTGTTCATCTTTTCTTGCCTGTCACTTCTCTGTGCCTTCAGAGCACATTGACAAAATGGTTTCTGCACCAACACAGTGACCATGATCAGGCAAGGGGCTTGAACTGGCAAAATGCCTCCTTTCCCTTAAAATAAATAAATAAATAGATAGATAGATAGATAAATAAATAAATAAGAAAAATATAAAATAAAAAGATTTTCTTATAGCCATTTTCTTGACTTGTTCCACAGCCTTTCCCTACAAACAGCTGTCCTGGCAGAGCCACTGGAGCATTGTACTGCAGTTCAGAGACTGGGAGAAGATCAGGAGATGGAGTGAGAGGCAAAAATACCTCCGGCCATTACTGCCACCAGGGACAGGACATTGCAGAGCTGCAACCTTACGTTCTGCTTGCAGCTTGGCTCAGACTCAGGGCAGGACTCTGGAAAAGTTACTTGGCATCACTGTACCTCAGTGCCTCAATTTTTGGCCTTGCAAAATGGAGTCAATGAGTGTTACTCAGGCTGGAGAAGATCAGAGCTGCATATGAAGGGCTCTCTGTGAATGGCTATTGTACACGCTATATTGTACACATGCTTTTATAAACATACATGCATATGCAGTTTCTTTCCTATGGCCATTTTTGTGTCAGAAACAGACTTATGGCCAAAACCAAACAGGACTACTTCTCTGGGAATATTGTGCAGTTGCTAATTTCACTACCGGAACTGTGTTGCTGCACAATCTGGCCTCCTTCCATCACTGCCTCTCTTGAAAATAAAGGGGACTGATGAGCCTATGGATAATGGTAAACATATGGAGCTTAGGCAGTGCTATACATTAAAAGTCAGAACACATTAAAAGGTATTTTAGTTGTTGGCAGCATAAGATCAGTGTAGGAAACATCATCTAACAGAGAAATCTCATACCAATAAGTTTCATACTCTGACAGCGCTTGGCATTTTCCTTTCATTTCACAAAAAAATAAAATAAAAAATGACTAATTCAAAACAAGGGCCAAACCGTTAAGTTTCAAATTAGTTTGTCATAACTGCAAAAATACTGGATCTTTGGTTTTGTTTATGTTGGAAGCCTCTTTCATTTCAGACTAGGTCACTTGGTTTTCTTTTGAGTGTACACGAGACCTTTGACTCCTTGGAGGACACAGGAGGCAAATTGAGTAATGTGATGTCATTGCCTTGTGGAGTTCTCATAACACTAACTATATTAGTCACTTGCCTTGCCAGTACCAAGAGGGTGAAAAAGAAATCCAGCAAGATGTTGGTATTACGTGGATGGAAAACAATTATTGTTCCCTGTGATGTATTCTCCTTTCTCTCCATTATTTCCATTGTTTGGTGAAGCTTGAGAAGACTGTGCTTCAGCTAAGTGATACTTCTCACCTGATCATTTGTCTTCTCCTTGATGTTTACATTTACTGCACAAAAGTAGTGAAATTTTGTACTCAGAGTGGCAATTTATATTCGTTAAGTTAAATAGATTAAAAGTTTGACTTATGTTTCTTGGGGGAATGGTGATTATTCAGCCACAGACAGATACGAGAAGCCATATATTTGGGGAAAGCATTTTTGTTGCTTCTGGATTTTTCCTTTGGTCACAGGAAGGCGTATGAATAAAAACATGGTTATACTTACAAATATCTGTTTGCCCAGATATAGGACTTTTTTTTTTTTTTTTTTTTTATAAGAAGCAGGGAAAGTTGCTCGGTTTCTTTTTCTCTTTGTAAAGCAAAAGTGTCAGATCCTTGCTCCAGTGAAACACAATGTTGGATTCCATACAAGCTCCATGTTGTTCACACCAAATACTTACCTGTTGTGTAATGACAACATATTCTCACATGGGATGGCAATAAATATAAAGATGCCTAATTTTTTTCTAAGTTTTCATATCTTGCATTCAGAAAAAAAAGTAATTTTCCTTACTGACCTTGGGATTACTTCAAGCAGGTTTTGTGAGTGACTTTTGCTCCTGCTTTTAGTACCACTGACCTTTTAGTGCAAGAGTAATTTTCTATGTAATCCAAAATCAGTAATGAAGATTATGTAACGTGTCCTAGGATTCTTCTGGTAGTGTATTAAAATAAATAAATAAACAAACAAAAATAAAATGATTTATCACAGCGTATAATATATAATTAGTCATTTGATAATTCTAAAATCAACCCAATATGTCAGGATTTTTTTAGGGATGCTTGAGGAATAGATACCATGCATATAAACTGTTGCCCAGTGAATAAATGATTGCTATAAGATCTCAGTTTCTGAATTACTTAGAAGTTAAATAAAACGTTGGTCAGTCCTTTTTGAGATCTCTTGCATATAAATCAGCCTGAAGAACTACTTGGGTTTTACTTAGTGACTAGTGGAAAAATACTTTCCAGAAATCCTACATTTGAAAGCCTCATACTCATCCCATTCTTTCAGGACTTAAGTGCCTCTGCTTAAGTGAGAAGTGACATAGTTTAGCCCAACAGTGATTGCATTCAGAGGTATGCTTTATTCTGAACAACCAATTCTTGGAGACTTAAGCCAATGAGGGATTAACTCCTTCAGCTGGAGTTAGTGGCCTCCTCCACCCAAAACTAGAAAGCAAAACAAGCCTCTCCACCCTTATGAACCTCCTATCCAAAGCTGAAGTCATGCAGACAAAAATGTGTTCATAGGAAAGCTAATGTGTATAAGTAATTGGTCACAAAACAGAAGGGATTACATTAAAGCAGAAGGTGGGAAGGCCTGTATTCCCCTGGACCAACCAACACCTCCTCCTATTCCCCAAATCATAACATCTCTTTTTTTTTTTTTAACAATAATTGTCTTCATTGTAGCCTACTTAGTCCAAACAAGGCTTACATATTTCACATGTTCTGACGTTAAGTAAGTCTTTCCAAAATAAAACAGAAGATTGACAGAATGTCATTAACATCAGGCCAATAATCGTGTACAGTCTGTAAAGTAATGTTAATATTTGTGCTGAACTGTGCCAGATCTTAGCCTCTTCTCGTAAGTCAGATGCTCCACCCCTTTAGCCATCTTTATAACTATTCTCTGGACTCCCTCCAGTAAGTACTATCTTTTTTTGTACCAGTAAATCCAGAACTGAACACAGAGCTCCAAATGTTTCACACTTATGGATAAGTAGAAGGGAAAGATCACCTTTCTCGACTGCCGATAATGACCCCACTCATGCAGTTTGCTGTGCTTGTGGCCTTTGACATGAAGGCTTATTTTCTGCATACTGTTCAGGCATCAGCTTCTAGTGTACACCACTAGTAACTGGCTTCCAGCTGGACTTTGTGCCACAGTTCACCTACTCTTTAAACAAGGCAGTTCTGACAGTTTTCAGTGTAGCTCACTGCCCACCTAAACAAGCTACACTGCATCCTATTTTTTCAGTGAGGATACTGGAGACACTGATGAAAGTCTTGCTATAATCAAGGTAAATACCATCCCATGCTCTCTCTTTGTCCATCAGGCTAGTCATCTCATCACAGAAGACTATTAAACTAGTCAGACATGCCTACCCCTATTTATATTTATGCTGTCTGTTCACAACTCCCTTCTTGTTTTTAACTTCTTCGGAAAAGTTTCCAGGATTATTTGCTCCATCTCTTCCCAGAGAAAGAAGCAAAGCAGACTAGCCTCATTTACCAAACCCTCCTTCTTGCCTTTCTTGAAGACAGCAGTGATATTTATTTTATTATATTCCTCAATAACCTCCTTCTTTTTCTGTGACCTTTCAAAGGTGATCAAGGGTGGTCTCAACAATTACACTGACCAGATCCCCCTACACTCATGAGTGCATCCCATCATTAACCATGGACATGTGTATGTTCAGTTTATTTAAACTTTCTGTAATATGATTTTCCTTTAGTGAGGAGAGTCCTCTTACTGACGTGGAAGTATCTCTTAAAAATGCCCTCCCAGAGATTAGAGAATAAGGGTCCAGTCTTTCAGCTGATGATTTAAATGAAGACATTCAATTCACATTCAGGGAAGGAATATCCAAACATGTGCCTATATGATGCATAGTATGTGTTACAATCTACTGATTTTTATCCAGGAGTATTGCTTCAGGGCTTACCTCATGCTGTGAAAAGGCTAAAAAGGGCTAGCAAAATCTACTTCTGCCTTGTACATGAAAATACTTGAGCAAAAGATTCTGTTTTGCTGCCCAGCACCTCCCCTTGTTCTATTCAGTTGTCCATCTCGAGTCGAGGTTCTTTCCAAGAAAGTCTATGCTTGTGATCGAGGCTCAAATTGCAGAGCCAGATGTAGAGAATCAGCCTTGAGCCTTACCAATTCCTTCCTGCCGCTCTTTTCTCAGACATAATGCTGGTGTCATTATGAGGTGTGCAGTGCTCTGGGAGATTGCAGGGAATGCTATTAACCAGTTTCACCCGAGCCTGCGGTCTTTCCTGGCATGTGATCTTCTCAATTAACACTTGCATGGTACAGTTGTTAGACACCCATTCTCCAAGGTAATTGCTGGGTGCCACCCTCCCATATGGCTCACAAAGCATGGATGCCATGAGCAGCATAAGCACTTCAGAGACATTTGGCCCAGATCCAGGCAGTTGTTTAGGCTCACAAATAATAAAATCAGGAGTTAAGAATTTAGGCATCTTTAATCCTGATGTCTTAATGCATCAATAGGCCAGCTCTCAGATGTCCCATAGTCTTGATGTGCTTCCCACTCACCTGCTGCTATATCCAGAGACAACTGCTATTGGCACAGTGACTCATTCCAGCCCATTATCTCTGGCCTACCTGTAGTGAGCTACATAGCTATGAACTGCAGATGAATGACTGAGATTGCTAAATAATGAAATCACTGACCTTATAGAGAGGCTCCAGATGGCTCAGAACACAAACGGCCTGTTTCAAGTTGCCAAGAGCACATCATCCAGGTGCCCTGTTCCATATGTTGCTGGTTCCCGACTGAATGCCAAGCTCAGTGCTTCACTTCTGATTTCTAAATTCCCCTGCAGAACCAGCCAAAGCTATTAAAAGCTTTGAAATGCTTTTTCATTCATATTTCCTACATTATTCAATTGGCTGAGAGTAGGAGTGATTCATCTTCCACTTAAGCATGCTCATCTTTCTGCAGTTCATCTTTAAAAAGATATAGTATGAATGAAGGAAAGTGCCTCCGAGGCTGGGATGGTTTTGATGGGTTGAGTTCTGCATAGCCTGAGGTAGGTAGGGAAGCAGTCAGGCTCATAGGGCAGTACAGTCTTTGGCCCCTTAGACTGTACTACATCCAACATTTCCTAAACTCCCTTTCTGGAGTCATGTTAATGGGCTGCACTAGAAGGTTTTCTAATTCACTATAGCAAAACAGCAGATGTGAGAGGTTGCACAACAGTCTGTGAAATACAGTCTCTGCTCAAATATTATAAATGCGGACAGTCTGAGACAATTCCAGTGGCAGTTTGGAAAAATTAATGGTGATTTCTATGCACATTACTAAGGACATTATTTATCAGATTTACACAATTCTATCATCGGATGAAAAAAAAAAAAGAGTCAATATCTTGCAAAATGTGTACGGTCTCCTCATTCATTTGAATTTTGTTCCTTTTTTTAGCTTTGCACTCTGTTTTAGTGCATATTTGCTTGGCAGCAATAAAGTGGTTTATCTTTTCATTCCCAAAGCAAAATCAGGAACTACGTCCCCTAATGTGTTTCATTTGAGTGATGGGGTTTTGGTTGAGGATGTCATCGGCCAGCTTTGTTGCACAAGTATACATTTAAATTCAGAATTATTCTACTGAGGTCTGTGGCATTTCACCACTGTAAAACTTGGTGAATTTCACCACATTTCACCACTTCTCCTCCATCTCTGACTCCTGTATAGCCAAAAAGGTGAGCACTACTGAAGGAAAGAGTTGCCAGGGGGAATTAATCTCATGGAATACTCTAAGCCCATGGCTAAAACTAGAGCTACATGAGAAAAAAGGCTGTTTTCCTTACAAAATATGAAGTGAATAGGAGTGACTAACATTCAGAAAATATAAAAGGCTCAAATGATCATGAGTAGCAAGACAAAAACTTGGCAGTATTTTCACACCCATGTCAGCTCCCATATTTTACTGACATATTTTTCGTACAGAAAAAGAAATTTCTTTCGTACAGAAAGAAGAAAGCTTGCTGAGGAAGAAGCTAGTTTTTTTGTTTGGTTGGTTGGGTTTTTTTTTTGTTTGTTTGTTTGTCTGTTTTTTGTTTTTGTGAAGAGTTCTGTCTCCCCGAAGTGAACACTATGGCCATATACCTAGAAAGTTATACAGACTGGCTAGAAAACAGTGGGTGTTTGTGAAAGCTCTCCCTAAAACCCCCCATACAATTTTGGAGAGAATATCTATCCTCTGAAACAGAACTGGACAGAAAAATTAATTCTGACAATGTGCTTGCATCCCAGAGATTTTAACAGTGGGTCAAGGCATAAGTATAACGCTCTGCTTGAAGCTTCCTACCTAAATTAGATCCTTCAAGCTCCCTCTCAGGTTCTTTTAAATCATGATATGAGCTTGAAGACCAAGTCCTATCTTTAATACGTCTAGTGGAAATTTATCAGCTCCTAGAAAGAAACTCTCATATAAAAATCTCACGTTTATCTTTGTCTTTGAAGGCATAGGTTGAGTTTCAGTTTGCTTCCACATTTTAGAGCTTTTCATAGCCTTTCTGAACTGCCTCTGTACCCATTAACACCGCTCCAGTGGGTGTTTTCTCTGTTGTGCCCGTCCCTATTACCATGGATTGAAGATTTTTTCTCACTGGTTTATGCACTGAGATATAATTAGTGAGAGTTTGAACATTAATTCTACTGGAAAAAAAATGAAGAATCATCATGTGTGCAGCCGTAGAGCAGAATGTATTCCCACCCTTCCTATATCCAAGAAGTAGAAGTGAAAATAGAAGACAGAAAAAAAACACTTTCAGATAGAATTATCCATGGAAATTTACATAGTTATAGAGATAATATGTGTCCTTTAATTAAATGTAAAAATGTTAAGACTTATCAAGTTAAGAAAAGTTAAGGATTCTTAGTTTTCAAATTATTAGTCTGTCTTCCTCTGTGGGACATTTACTGGAAAAAGACATTAGCTCTTTCTAAGAAATACCCTGTATCAAACTGCTAAGTAAGACAACATCTAGAAAATATTTTGGGATGATTTTTGTCTTATCCTTGGATAGAGAATGAATGCTGTGGTTGTTTAAAAATGATCTCAAAATAAATAAGCTGTTGTATGGGAAAAGATTCTCAAGTTAATGCTTGTTTCCAAGCCAATACAAATCCACAGACTTTGTTTTCATCTTATAAATAAGATATCTTAAATCTAGTCTTAGAGTTCTTCCTTTTTATACCCACTTATTGAAAACAAAGTACAGTAGGGTAAAAAGATGCTGTTCTTTCAGAGAAATTTAACACAAATGAACCAGTGTTTGGGGTCAAACCAGTAGACCACTGCTATGGAAATTATAATCAGTGTACAAGATTTATTCTGAATATTGCAAACCATCAATTGACACTGAAGACTTGAGTCAAAAAATAATTCAGTTTTGGGCCAGCTTACATGATTGATCTACAGGAGGTGCACTTTGATAGTCCATCTTTCTGGAAAGTTGGGCCTTTCCACACCAAAGATCTAGTCTTTTTTTAAGATGCTGATCTTCATCTGACTAGCATGACATTCTGTGGCGAAGTCTGAAAAATCAGTCCAGGGTATTGTTCTTTTCCTAGAGACTTCTATAGCAAGAAGGAATAGTTTTACGCTCTTTTTTTTTTTGCATCAGTGTAACTTTCTCAATTGTACTAAGTCCACCTCAGTTTCACCTTCCCTGGCAATCCAGCAGCAAATTTAGGAATTTCGTTCTGTCACATATTCTCCTTGGTAGAACTTTTGCCTTTCTGAATGCTTGGAAGAAGAGAGAGGGATTTTGAAGGATTCAGTTTATTTCAGAGCAAGTATGGGCAAAGGGAAGGAGGGCTGTCAGAACCACAGAATCACAGAATCGTAGAATGGCCTGGGTAGGGAAGGGACCTCGAGGATCATCAAGCTACAACCCCCCCAGTGCAGGCAGGGCCACCAACCTCCACATTTAATACTAGACCAAGATGCCCAGGGCCCCATCCAACCTGGCCTTGAACACCTTCAGGGATAGGGCATCCACAACCTCTCTGGGCAGCCTGTTCCAGCGCCTCACCACTCTCATAGGAAAGAACTTCCCCCTGGTATCCAACCTAAATCTTCCTTCCTTCAACTTAAAACCATTTCCCCTTGTCCTGCTATTATCTACCCTTGTAAAGAAAGTTGACTCCCCTCCTGTTTATAGGCTTCCTTTAGGTACTGAAAGGCTGCAGTGAGGTCACCCTGCAGCCTTCTCTTCTCCAGGCTGAACAGAAGTTCAGGTAGTCTGCTATTAGCACCTCTTTTTATGTAGTTCTTACATATTTCTGAGTTGACACTGGAACGGGAAGAGAATGACACTGAACATTACACCTATGTCAACAAGGGCTTCATAAGGCAATAAAATCTTCACCTAAGATGGTGGTAAAGCCTCACAGACAATCTATCCCTAGGAAAAAAAGAGTATTGTAGAATAATATCAAATTATATGCTTTGATATCTGGAAACTGGTTAGTTTCCAGAACAGGCAAATAGCCTGTTGTTGCTTGCCAGTTGAATATGACAAGTTCATATATAGTCATACTTCTGCTCCTTCCTGTACCATAGCACCTTGAGAGCCAGTGGCTGCCTGGTATTACATATAAGGAGGTAAAATACTTCTGGAGTAGTAGGTAAATTCTCCAACTCCCCATCTTCACATCCTCTGGCAGCAGACAGTACCATGAGCTAATTCTCCAGAGCTCTTGTCCTGCTTCTCTGTCCTATGGCTGGTAATTTTCCTTCCCACACCCATCCCACATCACTTCAGTGGCTTAATATGCATCCACAGGGCCATAACAACTCAATAGGACTTGCCCTGGTAGAAAACTGTGAAGTGTCTTTGCATGTAAGAGTTTCAAACCACATCCAGCTAGACGACAATTGAAAGGTTCAAGAGAGAAACAGAATTTCATTCATGACTTTTCTGCAGTCATAAATTTAGAAGAAATACCTGGAGGTCATCTGGTCCAACTGTCAGGTGAGGTCCAATTTCAAAGCTGGATCAGCTTGCCTCAATCACTGAGTTTTGAGCATGTTCAGAAAGATACTGGACAATTTTTTACAGTGTTTGACCACCTTCACTGTGAGTAAATCTTCCTACTATCTAATGAGAATTTGCAATACTGCACCTGAAATGAGTCTCACTTTGCCTTCTCTCTGCCTAGAACTTATTGTAGGTTGTCTTCTCTTTTTAAGGCTGAACGTAACTCAGTCTGTCAGCCTCCACTCATAACACTTGTACTAACCTGCCTAAGGGCTTGTTACATGCTAAAGAACAAGAGTAATAAGATGATTAAATACAAAAAAGTTTCCTTTTTTCTTTTGGGATTTGATTGATTTTTAAAAAATAATTATTATTGGTTTAGGCAGAGGAAGGACATCACAGTTTTCAGTTATTCTTCAAGTCACTGAAGATAGATGTGTTTTACACTATTTTTTCCTGTGGTTGCTATATGTCCCTGTGCAAAGCAAGCTGGCAAGCCGACCTTATGTTAATTCTTGCTCCTGGAATCCACTGAGGATGGAGCAGAAAACATTCATGAGCTCTGCACAAATCCAACGAACTCTGAAAATTTCACAGGTGCATATTGAACCTTGGGAAAGGGCAGCAGGACTTTTGGAAAGGGTAGCATAAATCTTTCAAGTCTGAAAGAAAAAAAAAAGACTAAGCTATCAGCAGAAACCTTAGGAACCTTAGCTGATACTGAGATCTATAAGAAAACTTGCAACTATTCCTAATACATGGCAGATTTTACTGGAAAATATGTTTCAAGATTAAAAAATATTAACATCTTTCCCTCTTCCATTCCTGGTGAGCCTTGGGCTGCATGAATGAGAGGGTGCAAAGCGGAGAGGCATAAGCAGCATTTGCATCCATAGCAGAGCAGCAGACCCAGCTGTCACAGGCTAGGCCAGAAGGAGGCAGCAGCCAAGTGGTAAGAAATGGGCAAGTTATTTCTTCTTGGGCTGCTCTGGCTGGAGGAAAATGGCTTAGGATGGAGAAATATTCTCAAATTTTCCTTTTCCTCCCTAAGACTGAGGAATGGAGAAATAGCCAGAGCTGACAGAGATGGAGCAAGGCAGAAGGAGCACTGTGCAGAGAGGAATGCTGGAGGCAGCCCTGGGTTGGTGGGACTGGTGTGGCCCCTAGCAGCAGACAAGCTTGTCAGTGTCTGCCTCTGCTCCAAGATGGGGTAGTACTTTGACAGTTCTGTACATGGGAACATACACCATATGTACACACACAGTGTACATGGTGGATTTTTTGCAATATTCCATCATGTTGGAGCCAAATGTTGCTGTAATAGCCAGTGTACCTAATACTGGGGCCTGCTGATGCTTTTCACCAACAGCTCCTGCCAATGCAGATGGGACTACATTCAGTAGCAAAACATGCCATGCTAGATCAGCTTCAGTCATGCTCATGCACCAACTTAAACCCACTCACATCACACCCACTAAAGTGCAAATCAGGTTTAAGCTGTCCCAACCTGTGCTTCAGGCACTCTGTGAGGCGTCCTCCTGGAAGGCACTTGGCATTTCCACACTCAGGACACTTCAGATGAATCTTTTTGGGGTTTTCTGTGACTGATTTATACCAATTTATCCTGAGTCCCCTTGCTACTCTCCTTACAAGTACATAAGGAAGTTTAACTTGGTGGAAGGAGTCCGGAATCTCTCACAGTGTAAATTATGGTTGGGTGCGGCTGACTGTCCTCACCTCAATTCTGAACACAGCTTCTTCAGTGAGCTATTGGAAAGTGCATTTTTCCAGAGCTTCTCTGGTGAGCCCTAAATCCTAGGCTCTTCCCACTTGCAGATGCTGCTCCAGTTTCCAAGCTCAGGCAATTTTGGGAAGCCTGTAGGTCTGGGAGGAATTCTCGCATTTCCTTGGGGCTGTTTTTTCAAAGGCTTTCGCCACAGCCAGAAGGAAAGTCTTATTTATGAAAATAAAGCTCGGGAAAGCGTGTCCCAATTTCTTTTATTCCAAACATCCAAATGAATTTAGCATTGCACTCTGTAGGTGTCCGCAAGTTCACAGTAATATTTCTTTCCCGTAAAAGTGTAATGGAATTAAAAAGCCAAATAAATCCACCCAGAAACCTGCCCTTCACTTCTACTAGTTGCAAGCTTTAAAAAACTGTAAAATAGAGCGGGACCTTTTCAAGGTTCACACTGAGAAGCTGTTGAAAAGTGTAACCAAGCGTGACTAATGACCGCATGGCGTGGGGTATTTGCATGGATTCTGCTTGCAAGCATCAAGCCTGTGAAACCAGATCATTTGAGATGGAATTTTAGCAGCACACGAAGGAACTCAGATAGGAAAGAAAGCTCCTGTGGTGGGGGACAGACACAGAGACACAGCCAGCGCTTCCTGATGCTGAGAGACCACTCAGCTGCACACAGTAAGAGGAAGAGACGTGATATTAACCTTCAGGAGTTAGTTTTGATTAATTAGAAACCAAGGAATAGTAGGAACCGGGGAATTAATACCAATATTCATACTAAGCGTAAGTTAGAAAATCAGCCGTTATGAGCATTATTTATTCTTCCTGGAGATAATGTGGTCCCTCAAATGTACTCAGTAGGCATTGCTCAGTGCTCCAATTTTCCTCCATCACCAGAATCATGCACCATAAAATCCTAAGCCCAGAGACTAGTCCAGCTTTCATGCCCTGAGCAGCTGTGTGCCGCCTCACATCTGTCTGAAGTTGGTGAGAAGAGAGGTGCTCAGCTACTGCTGTGGACTGACTGGAGTCACACAGCTGCTGGATTTCAGCAGTTCCTCACTTTGTCTAGCCACCAACCCCACTCTGAGAGTCCAACAGTCTCTGGCCCTTGCTGAATTAAAATAAAGCAAAACAAAAAAACACCACTTGACAAGAAGTGGCCCACCAAGGAGAAGCCTGCACAACAAAAATAGTAGTGATGGCATTCTGCAAGGTGGGTGTACTGCCACACTCATCTGCAGACACAAGCCTCCAGCCGTCTCCCTCCGGCTGCCATCCAGCACCTCATGGCCAGCAGTGCTCCAGGACAGTGGACTGTTCCCTATCCCATGTGTCAGCAATGGTGTTCAGATAAAGAAGCACAAAACTGTTTTTCTCATGGAAACTTTAAGTAAGGGTCAGAAGTGCTCTGGGATTATAAAGGAAACAAAAATCCTAATGATGCCCATAATTTTTGAATATTTTGCCAGTTAATGATGAGATGTAGGCCAGAGGCTGAGCATACTCCTACAAAATTATCAGTGATGAATGCAAATCTGGCTACCTCAAATATGTTATTTTATCAGACTGGAGCAGACACCCACCAGCATCTCACAGTGAGTGAGTCTCCTCTGCAGCTGTTTACGCTCCTGTCCTGTTTAAGATTCCTAAGTGTGGTAACATTAAAGGAAGAGGAGGCCAACCATGCATCCATTTTTAGGATGAACATGGTACCACCGAATCTATTACAGCAACCACAGTAAAGCAACATTCAGCCCTGGTTCTTCCCAGAAACTGGAATCTATTTAATCCAGTTCCTGTTGCCTTCTCACATGGCTGACCAGGAGGCAATGATGCCAGAGCTGTGGGGATGAGAAGAAGGGACGTATCTGCCACCGTGCCAAGAACCTGAGACCAAAAACTCTCATGGTATCGACAGAGATATTAAACATGATCTAGAACTGGTTGGTTGAGGTGCTGTTAGGATGGTCATGGTCCCAACACAGCATATGTGGAATAATCTATGCAATTATAGTCTTCTTAGTGCTTCAGAGAAGTCCCAGTGACTGTAATACATGCTAACTTAATCTCAGTCACACAAAAATGTGTTTCTAATTTACAAATTCGGCAATTTTTCAATAAAAGTTGTTGCACTTTGTCTGATCTATTCTCAAAATACGGAAGTGCTTGAAGCATGACCACCTGCAATAACAGATTACTGTTCCCTAAAATATTGCCATACACCTACAATGTGGAGGCGTAAAGCTTCTCTAAAAAAGATCTTTGTTATTTCTTATAGAAGAAAGAAATGATCCCAAAGTAAAGCTGGTTTTCAGCAGCCTCTCTGCTCCCCAACGCAACTGGCATCAAAGTCTAATGAAAACCTGTTTGCGGACACTGGATCTGGTCCAAGGTACACTATTGGCATATTCTAGACCCTCTGGGACATGAGTCATATAAAAAACACAAGGCTGTCATCAGATGGCTGGTGGCTCAAATAAATCAAATTTACTTTGAAAATTGAGGCATACCAAAATTTTATTAGGTGAAACTTTGGCATTTCTTATAGCCAACTTGCACATATATATTTTTATTACTTACAGCAGTTTAAAAGTATGCTACCAATCATATGCAAAACAAGACGAGATTGCAAACGTACATTTTTTACTGGGTGGTAGGAGGAACTGTGTTGTTTTCTTTTAAAGACCTGACTAGTGCTGCATGTTTGTTAAAGGTGGCACAGCAGAGCGGGCCTCTCTGTTTATTTTCCTGTGAGCGGCTGGGCACACATCCTCCATTTGTGATCTCAAGCCCTAACTTCAAAGAGCAGCTTCTCTTGCAGAATAATTGCTCACTAAAACTATCAACTGCAGTACAAAAATGGCACATCACGTTTGCAACACGCATGTACAAGAAACAGGAATAACTACAGCTGTAGTCCCTCAGTGCCCTAGGAGGGGCAGAGTTGGAGGGGATGGTCCTGTAGCAATCTGTGTGCGGAGGCACTCTAATCCTCCAGCACAAGAATTAAAATCAATGCAAGTACCATATTTGGGATGAGAGCAAATGCTTTTGGGCCTGATAGTAAAAGCCAAATCTATGACATAGAAGAAAATACATTAATTTTAAAAAATCTCCTTCAGCAGACAGGAGAGCCAAACTCCCACTGACATTTCTCAACTTCATTTGTTTTAGTGAGCCTTCAGATAGCCTCTGCTTTAAACTAATAATAAAAGGAGTAAGATGTTGCAGATCTGATCTAGGCTTTTTGTTGTTTTTTTTCAAACTCCAACAAGGCTCAATGGGAATATATTCAAATAAAGGCTGAGAAGCATGCTGGCTCCGATCCAAAATAACTTAATTCACTATGCAAACACAAAGAAAGGGAAAATAATGGCGCTGTAGATAAAATCATGAGATTTGTGTATCTGACAGTGTGCTGTTTTGGGAGATACTCTCAGCCAAATTCTGACACCCCCCTGTCACAGTAAGATGAGGCGCCGAGGTTCCCACCGGCTGAATCCAAGGGAAGTGGTGCAGTGGGATGCTCCATCCTGCTGAAAACCCAGGCTTTGTTTTCAGGAGGAGCTCATCCACAGAGCCAGGTGCTCCTCAATGGGAGCTCCTTCACAGAAAAACACATTGTCAGTCCAAAAGGAATTTGCCCTGAATATGGAACGTCTTCTATTTCCTCGGAAGAGCGATGCCAGGGCTGAGCTACTGCTTCCAGACTCTGCTGGGTTGAACCAAATGGCCAGCTCTTGTAGAAGTTGAGCTCGTCCATTTTTTATTCTGACAGCAAAAGAAATGCTGCCTGAAACTTACGGAAGTAATCTCCAATATTGAGCATTTACAGTGAACTTACAGCACACATGTTCATGAAGCAACACCCTCACTTCACTTATTCCTTGTACAAAGGGATGTGAAGGTTTCCAGTGGAAAACGTACCGTGGTTTCCAATGGAAATGCAACGCCTGATCCAAAGCATTTGAAGAAACATTTCCTTCAACATTAAAGGGCTTTCTCCTTAGCTCTTAATTCCATATGTTGCTGGGTGTGTTTGTTTAATCTGCAGCCGGATGTGATAGTGCTCAGAAGATTTGAGAAATTTCTGTAAAATTCGGGCTTCTTTCCTTATCATGAAGGAGTAGACATACTTCCTCTTGAAATAACAGAAAACGGAGTCACTGAAAGAGACATCAGCAGTTTTTAGTCACTGAATTACAGCATAGTGACTCAAAAATTATCCCCATAGGTACCAGATGAGTTTCCAGAGAATTAAAAAAAATGTAACAAAAAGATGTAACAAATGAATTCTCAAGTGAAGTGGAAATAATTTCTGGTAGCTTGCGGTTCTCCTGAGATGATTTCTTGTCTCTTGAATACGCTACTTGAATATTTTCCAATATTGGTGTTCTCTATCTCATTGTTTTGGCTGCTGTAAATATTTCCACGATTTTCCTTCCCCTAAATAATAATAATTTAAAAAAATCATCAGATCATAAAATGTTTCTTCAATTTAATTAAAAATAATATTTACAGTCTGCACAACTTAAATTTGGCCTTCTTTTGCATATACATCATGATACAGACTTTAATTAAATGATCACATAGTATTTTTCCCCTTAGGATTGCAATCTTTTCCTATGCAGGATAACCTTTCTTTCCAAGTTCCCAGCTTTTGATTGATTGACTTTGAGACTGGGAAAAAAGCTGCAACTGACAAAGAGAAGTTTCTCCTCATTACCCTACTAGGCCAGGATCTGTTCCTCAGATTTCACCTTCTAGCCGTGACTTCCTTTCCAGCCCATATCCAATTCTCTCTCCTAAATCCTCTTCTGATCTATCTCTCCTTCCTTGTTTCCATCTCTCAGGCCATGTCTCATTGCCTAAGTAGTCCCATATTTCCTCTCCACTTGCCAGTGATCCTGCAGGAAACATCTTGCTGCCATAACGAGGCTCTTTCCTTTCCATCCAGCTTTGCTTTCGTCTTATGCAAGGTTCAGATCAGAGAGTTTTCCTCCTCCTCTTCCGGAGGCATTCCCTGGTGGGAGGCCATGCCAGCAGACATGGAGCCACATGAGGAGAAGCTCAGGCCCTTGCAGGGCCAGTGGGGATGTCTGCAGACTGGAAGCAACGTGAGCATGCTCAGCAGCTTTATACTCTACCGATCTAACCAGGAAAAGGCTCCTGCCTATAAGCCCACTATTTTTTTCAGAGCTCAGTTAGTCTGGGCAGGCTTTCACAGGAGCAGACCCATCCCTGGTATAAAGATCACATGAGAAAGGCTGGATTCACTAGTACAGCTGCATTCGAGCTTTCTGTTTAAAAAAGCCACATCTGTTTTTTCAAGAGTGGCAAAGCTGTTTATTTTTTTCTTGGTGAAATCTTGGATGTGGCCATACCTTTTTTGTTTGTTTGTTTGTTTTAGTAGATATTCATCTATTTTTCAAAAGATCCACCCAACTACAAATGACCGTTGGAAAGCTTCAAATCATGGTTTTGCAGATTTGTTAGCAAATGAAAACAGGATTGAGACGTGCGAACAGTCTTAGCAAACAGCAAGTAGCCCTGCAGTATCACTCTGAAGTCCATGCCATACACAGAGTCATTCTGACTAAGTACTGGCTCAGAATCCAACCTTCCTCTCAGCCCTGTGTGGCAGTGAGAGTTGCTGACTGAGCCATACGTGACTGGACCAAAGGAAGCCACCAGAAGACCCAGCTGATAATTTAATTTATGGGTGAAGGCTTCTGACACTCAATGAGGAGTCAGTGGGGCCATTACGAGAGACAACCTCTACCTTTTGAACCAGTTTGAACACAGGAGAGTGCCCTGCTAGAGAATAGTGGATGGGTCCACTGTCCACTGTCCTCTGTCTTGTAAAAAGCAGCTTTCAGAGCCTCAACCATTGTGAGAGCGTTTTGCGGAGAGCACTGCTTTGTTTACATTCTTTTTCATCATTTCAAACTTCTCTTTGCCATGAATTAAAAGCAAATGCTTTGGAAAGATGCAGTAATGCCATGATCTCTCAACTTGGAAATATTTGTTTTAATCAATTCCTTGTACAAAGCCGGCATGTTCAATTGGACCTTGAAAATCCAAGTGAGAGGATGCATGTTTCACAGAAAATAATAGAAAAATTGTAGAACTCACATGTGCACATGCAGTTGGAGGCTGAGTCCACAAGGACTTCCAGCTCTGCAGAAGACCTGTCACAGCCTTAGGTTATTAGCCTAATTAAAGAGAAGCTGGAGGCTTTGCAAAAGTCATTTCTTCATACATGGCTGTTTTATGAACCAGACTTATTTCCTCAGTGCCAAATTGCTTTTCAGAATGTGTCCTTGCTAAATAGAGTGAAATATATTTCCATTTTTCATGACTGAACCACATTTCTGCTGAGGGGGAGGCAGGAGTTCCAGTACCATTTCCTGAAGTCAACAGCAGACCTGCCATTAATTTCAGTGTCCCAGGATTTAACTAAGAGATAACAAACCCTTGAAAGGTTTTAAGTTCATTGAAATGTTAGCCCGAAATGAAGCATATGCCATTCAGTTAAGATGCACATTTACACAGCTGAGGATGACAAGCCTAGCTTGACTGAAGACCGGAGGAGAGAAAGATGCCTCCTCCTACATGATCTGCCCCCTGAAGAAAACATCTGCCTGCATGTTTAACCAGGAATGTGAACTGCTAATGTAATCTGACCTTTAAACAAAGCAAAAAATATTGCACCAATATACAAATACAGCAGAGGCTAGAACGCTGTGTATTGCTGACTGTTTTCAGTATGTGTGGATAAAAGTACAATGAAAATAGATAAAGGGCTGAAAAACTTGGTTGCTCAGTGATCCAGGGCTTCCAGGCATCTAGGAGAAAATATGAGTGCTGGAGTTCAGTGTGGTTTCATTCTTGGAAATGATCTGAAGTAGATGACATCCACTGAAGTCTTTACAGCAATACCGAAGTATATCAGGACTGAATATTGTTTCATAACCAAATTCATTTAAGCTGTAGTTTAGTCCAGAGCTCAGCACTTTCTATGAGCAATAAGATTTTGAGGGAAAAGATTTTTTCTTAGATTTGTTTGAGATGAAAGAGCTTTTTAGGATCTGGATGATTAAATTTATGTCATGGTTGTATGATTTTTGGTTATCGGTGTTCCGCATCATAACATCATGTAGTGCACTGGGAGTTAAAAAGTTAATGCTCCAGTGCACTACGTGATGTTATGATGCGGAATACCGATAACCAAAAATCGTGTATCCTGGAAGACTGTGTGTTCAGAGAGGAGATATAACCCCTGGCAAGGTCAAGGTCACGGGACCTCCCCTTTTTCAGCTCTCCTCCCCGCCGCTTGACCTTGCTGCGCATCTCACCTCAGCATTACGGTGAGGCCTTTCCACCTTTCGGACACTCTCTCTCATTATATTTGATTTATTAGCTTCAATTCTAATTATATTGTATTATTGTATTGTATTGTATTGTAATGTGTTATCTTGCATTCCGATATCTTATTTAGTAAATTAGTTTGTTCCTCCTCAGATTGTTGCCACTGTTTTTAATCATTCAAGGTCCCCTGTTTCCCCTTTCTGGAGGCATGGATCTGCAGATCCATCCACCCTGCTAATCACAGAACCAGACTGAACCAGCCTGTAAACCATCAACAATTTAATACTCAATATCTACAGCAGAGGCAATATGGCAGATACCACTTTTTTTTTTTTTTTTTTGGCTGGAAGAGTATCAGTTCAGTTGTTTTCTGTTTCTTTTTATCCAAGTTGCAACTTAGAGCAGTCAAAGGCTGTGTTTCAGGGATGGTAAAAAAAAGCTTTCCAGCTGAGACTTTGCAGTTTACCGGGGAAGAGAAACTGAAGGTGATGTGTCTCCCCACTTACCTGTTCCTGCTGCACTGTGCATCTAGAGAGAGGATGTCTGCCCCTCCCTTTGCTTATTCGGTCAGTAGGTAAACACCAACCCATGATGAAAAGCAGGCACTAAAAGACTTAAATCCTGTGACTGGAAAGCATGCTTTCCTACAGTGACAGGATCCAGCATTCCTATCACAAGGACTAACTACCTCAATAATCATACAGTATGTTCTTCCAAACGTATTTTACTGAGTAATGAGGGTTGGTTCGTTATGGATGTGATGTCAGAGAGGCTGACCCAAAAAATCCAAGTCTGAGTAATTTAAAATTTCAGAGAGCAATTGAGACACTTGGTTTCAGAAGGGTAACTGAAGGAAATTCATCAGTAGTATTAAAAGCAGCTGTTGACAGACCAGATTAGTAATCTTGGTAGATCTCCCAAGGCCGTCCTTGTTCAATAGCACCAACACTTCAGGGGATATTCAAAATGCCAGCCACTCTTATATATTCTTCGGAGACATTTGGTTTTCTCCCAGCCACAGGATACTCGTGGTTCTGTAATCCATAACTGACTGATGGTCAAGAATTCCTGTACATTAGCTATATCCTCTAGACTTTTTTTTTTTTTTTTTTTTTTTGCATACAGGTAGCATGGATTCTTTCACCCCTACAGTACATGACCATAACTTCTGTGCTGTTAGATTCTCCCAGTTTCTGTTACTGTGGTCATCAACCTCTTGTTGCAATCCTTCTACTTCTCAGAAATGACTCTTCTCTGTTTTCCTCCTGCCATGGGGGCTAAGAGCTCCTGCTTGGCTAGAAGGGGTGGACTGGGAGTATCTATGTAGCTTGGGCTGCCTGTTCTGCCTGCACTGCCTGCAGGAGGTGCATCCCTGCCCTGGAGTCAGGAGTCAGGATGTCATCAGCAGAAAATACAGAGCAGAGCATCCCAGTGGCCTGATTCTGTGCCTGTGGCAGCAGAGCTATTACTCCAGCAGTACCAAACTGGACATTCGCTTGCAGGGTGGAATACTATCCTCTCATTTCTTGGGTATTTAATGTATTCTTTTTTTTTTTCTTTACCTTCACTGTAGCAACAGTCAGTGCAGCAAGGATTTTCTTTTTGTATGTTTCAGTTGTGCTTCTGAACAGTTCCTAACAGTGTAAGCACAGTTACAAGCAGCAGACTGTGAAATGAGTTTTGTAATAAGTGTTGCTCCTTTAATTATATAGAAATAAAACCATGGCTTAATTTAGTGTAGGGTTGCAGCAGCATTTCCCAGAGACTCCAGGAGGCCATTTGGGACCTTCACCATGCCCCTTGTGAGGTGGTAGTTGTATTTTTTAACCTCAGTATTTTTGCAGTGATCATGTTTTGAAGATTGGTTACCACAAGAATAGGGGGGAAAAAGTATAGTCCATGTGCTGCCTGTGCTGTCCGCCTCACCACCAGTTTATCTGTTGTAAAGATTACCAGATGCTGTTGCAACTCCCTGGCATTTTTAGCAGTTGTCTTCATTGTTGAATCAATTTGTGGCACAGAAGGGATCAAGTCAACTTAATTCAGTTGCTGGTTTTAATGGCTTCATTTTGTATTTCCCTTAGAGTGTCATTAAACTCCTCTGAACTAGCGTGCTCTGTTAATTTCATTAATCCAGCCACATATTCAGAAATTGCTTTTTCTATTTTTTTTTTAATTTTTATGATTTGGTTTATAAAAAAAGAAAGGGTCTGTGCTCTCCAGTCACTTTTGGGACAGGCCATTTTGCAGAATTTCCACAATCCCAACAAATGCTTTGTCTGGGGTTTTAATAGGGGCTGTTAAACTACACAGCAGGTTGTACCTTATAGCATCTATTACACTCAGTAAAAGCAGCACATTTTTCCCATCAGTTACACTCTCCCTGATTACACACTGCTCCAATCGCACTATAGGTGAGCCAGGCCTCCACTGAGCAATTAAACAAGCTGTTCTCCCGCCAACAGCCAGCCATTTTAATTCTTTCAAAACACACACACAGCCTCTCAGCCAGCTCTCATGCCCAGGGCTCCTTTGCTCTGCAGTCACTCTGTGGCATGGGATTAGGGTTACACCTTCAGGGCCAGCAGCTGTGGCTTGTACGCTTGCCCCAACATCTGCAAAGCAGGGGCCACTTCCCAGCTCTGTGCCAGTCAGGAGCTCTCTGTGGCTTGAATGTTCTCTCCAGCCAAGGCGAGAAGGGCTGTGATAAAGCCCTTGTGCCACTGAAGTCAAGGCTTTGCTGTCATGTACATGAGAAATGCGGCGTTAGATGGTGTCTTGATCCCTTTTCGAGAAAGGTGCATGCATGTGGGAAACTCACATGTGCTCGCACACATGTGAGCTACAGTATTTGCATGGATCCCTTGGTACAGTTGGCCATAAAAGTTTGGGAGGGTCTGCATTGTCCCCACACCCTGCAATGAAGAGGAAGGATGCTGTACTAAGAGCAACTGGTCTTTCCAGATACCTGTATTGAAGACATTCAGCTGGGAATTTGCAGAAAGCCTCGCAGAATAAGATGTAGAAACCACTGTGAAATTACTCTCCAAATAATAAATTCTTTATTCAGAGGGTGGTGAGGCACTGGCACAGACTGCCTAGAAAGGTTGTGGATGCTCTAATCCTGGAGGCATTCAAAGCCAGGTTGGATGGAGTTTTGAGCAATCTTGCAAAAGTTGCCCCTACCCATAGCATTCTATTAGATAAACTTTAAGGTCCCTTCCAAACGAAACCATTCTATGATTCTATGATAGTCAAACAAACAAACAAACAAACAAACCCTAAAGAAAAAGGCCTTTTTTACTTTATTTTACTTTACTTGAGCTGTGCTTGAGAGTAGCTTGGGAGAAAAATAGTTGACCCATGCTGAAAACCTGTGCCAATGTCCTTGTTTATTTTTCTAGGGTGGGCATAGCCCTCATTTTACTATTTAGAGTAGTGGATTTTGATGACTAAGAGATTTTTGATGTAAGAAGTTTCTTGTCCAGCTTAAGTGGATTTCTTATTGCCTGACATCACATGTAAATACAGCCAATATGAAAATACATGAAATATTTTGAACTGTAAGACATCTAAAGCTTTAGTGCATCCATTGACAGCACACACTCCTCTTTTCACTGGTTAAGTAGCTAGTGAATCTTACAGCTCACTTGGTTTTAACAAAGAACATATTATAATTTGTTTTCCTTTAGTTCCCAATGAATTTTAACTGTAGCTGTTACTACAGAATTGCCTGGGAGGAAGCAATGCTACGGTTCTATGTGGAGATTGTACAGAAATGACAGGGAGGGAGGTAGTGGTCAGCAGGAGACTATGCACTGAGTCATGAACCTGGTAGTTCATTCTTTCTGAAGGGAAAACTGATTTGTTGGAGGGATTTTGCACAGGAACTGAGGTACTTGAAATCTCATAATTCCCCACACTGAGAACTTTCATCAGCTACAATAAAAATAAGAGGAATTGGCACATAGGATTTGTACATCCTGCAGAAGGTCCAGAATATGGAGTCTACAGGGCTGGTGCTAAGCGCCACTGAAAGTTCTCCTTTCATCTCCTGGACATGATAAAGACAGTGAAAATATTTTCATTTGTACCTCTGGGCCCAAACCTGCCCAGTGAAGGAACTTCCTGATTTCCCATTAGCTTCGGTGAGGTTTGAGGCTGGTCAGCAAAGAGGAATCCTGCACTTGTCAGAAGGCACCTAAAGAGCAGAGGGGATCTTTTATGCAAGAACCTGACAAGAGTGAGAGCTTTAAAGTGTTTTAGCACACTGTGATACGATGGAAAACACATTTGTGAAACAATAGATCTAGTACATTGTAGTCATCATTCTGAATTTTTTCTCTTTTCTCCACAGTTTTATTAGGTTTTGTTAAAACCTTTAACAGATGCCTAATTGGCACAGACAGAAGTATTTTCCCAATCATGTATCACTTTAATTATCCAATGGGTCTTTTCGGATCTCTCATGGTTCCTGATCCACTGAGATAAATTATTTGCTGAGTTTCAAGTTCCTCCACTTGAATTCTGCATATCTTCTCATAACATTTCCCATAGGAAAACATTGCAAAAAACTCAGAAGAGAAGACAGGATAGGACTTAAAGTTACTTCAAGCAGAAAGGAACATTTTTCAGAACATTACGTTTGGAAGCTGAAGTCTAAGTGTAACACTTTGCATTTCAATGAAGCAGCAGTGCAACTCTGACCTAATGGGAAGTGTTTCATGATACATGTTACTTGGGATTTTGTGTCTGTGTGAACATCCTGTTCTCGGCTTCATTCACCAGAGCTGTATTTGCAAGAGGGCCTCTCACTATAGATGCTTTTGCCTTAGTGCCTTACCTTTCCAATCAAGGCTGATCCTGCAAAATGTCCCACAGCTGACCTTGATGAGCATGACGACCCTCCCCCCCCCCCATAGATATCATACTGTAAGGCATATTGCAGGACACCATGTGTCTGTAATTGCTGTAATGCTTCTTTCGGTAACATTGCCATGCCTTTGAAATGCTCGCTTCTAGAGACAGGTTAAAAAAATGACCTGTATATCTCACCAGTCACATTCATGGTTCTTGTCAGTAGTAGCCACCCGGATCAACATTTCCCTAACAGTCCAAGTCAGAGAGCACTGCCCAACCCCTCTCCACCCCACCAAACATTTACCTCAGGCTGTCATCTGTTCTCATCATTGAATCTTTCATTGGAAATACTATTTAGGTCCTCTGATTTCACAGATCAACCCAGTCACAGAACTCTCCCACTTATTTATGGATTCATACAGTTATTTTATAGAAGCATTACTCAAAATGCTTATAATTTATGTGAAGGATGTTCTATAGAACAAAAACACGTGTTCAGATGCCCTCTTCATGCTTGGCAATAGCTGAAGGATCTGGGTCCAAAGAAACTGAATGTTGTCTTTCTTCTTGGCTGGAACAGTCTGTTGTTTTCTCATTTTTCTCAGCTGGGAACGAGCGCTTAGAAGTAGGATAGAGTGATCTAGCATCCGCCCCACAGCAGTGTTGCTTGCGAGGGGGAAAATCTTCAAGGACACAGCAGAAGTCTATTTTCCATGGCATGGCAATAGTATCAGCTAAGCTGCATGCTGGTTGAGTACGTTTGGTCAGGAGCATTAGAGGAAAGGAGATGGAGCAATAAAGGAATAAGCCCTTTCTTACCACACCTGGTACATAGCATGTAGTTTTGCAGATGATAACATTTACACTTTACGACAGCGTTGTACATATACATAGGGGTTTGCCTTCTTAAGTAAAGGATGTTAACAGCATTCAGTAAAACTGGGGCAAGCAGTGTAAACAGGATGGCATATAAAGTGTGATACAGTATACAGAGGGCAAAATATGTTTGAAGGTTAGCTTATTAATAAAACATGGTTGGCCTTGATTTAGTTTATAAGAAACTTAAGACATTTATCAACATCTGTCTGAACCCATTTCCAGTCTCTTTGGACTCTGTTGTGGATAAGCTGATTAATAAAAGATGATGCCTTAGGAAGGAAACTCAGATCTTTGCAAGCAATGACAAAAGAAAATGCAGCGCTTAATCTACATATGAAAGGAAACTGTGAAAGTAAACTAGTTTACCACTACATCCCAGGATGCCAGTCTCTTATAACATTTCATCTGACTTAGTTTTGGCTGGAGTCTAGCAAAGTAAGAAAGAATTCCAAAAATTAAGTGTGGAATTAATTTACAAGAAAGATCCTAGTGCTCACTTATGGAGACTCTGAAATCTAATCCTGTTCCCTTGTGGCTTCCTCTCCTCAGTGTTTTTAACTTTGCAGCTTTCTGTGTTTGTTTTTCATTTGTCTCCTTGATCCTTTAGTCTTTCCTTTCCCTTAGGCTAGAATAAAGCTCCAGTATTAAACAAGTGCCACACTTTGCCTATTGATAGCTGTTGCCCAATAAAATGTTGCCCTCAGAAGCCAATTAGTGAAATATGTTTCTTGTAATAGCCAGTAATTTGTTTAATTTTCATGCATTCTTGCCTGATAGCCAGCTGAAGGGTGCACATGCATAGTTCCTGCCTCTGGGATACAGAGACAACCCATTTGAACTGTGTAGCGCAAAGCACTCCCTGCTCACACAACTGGCAGCAGCAGTGGTACCTACCTTTTCTGTTTGGGCACTTGTAGGCTTCACTAGCAGCACAAACATAGGCTGATGTTTTTCCAAAGTAGGAAACAGCATGGTCACAGCTGCATGTGCCCTGCCAGGGCTAACATGGCCCAAGCAGGGCCTGAACTAGAAGTCCCCAGAAGTCCATGGCTGGAGCTCTTCTGCCCTGCTTCAGCTTCACCACGGTGCCCCTGTGTCAGGGCATGGGATAAGGATGCCTGAGTGCAATCCAGGAGGTCAGTGTTTGGGCACCACTTCCCCTCACTGCAGCCAGGTATGGGAAGGAAAGGTTTGCCTTCAAACACAGCTCCTTTGACTATTTCAGTATTTTATGCAAAGCAAAATTTCTCTAATACATGAAAATGAGGGGCTACATCTTCCCTATTACATGAAGGATGTCAGGGACACTTCACTAGTCCTGAAGACCATAGTCACTGCAAGGGTTATGTCCATACATCTTCACTATGTGTTTCCCCAAAACAGAGTGGCTGCTGCTGTCTTGCATTCTTGAAATTTAGACTGTCTTTATGTGCCAGCCAAGAACTGAAGACTGTGGGATGCTTCTGCAGTGTGGGAGATCAGATTTTTAAAGCCTATTTTGTAAGAAAATATCTCTGGATGTTATTTTATCATTGGAAAGAAGTTTATTCCTTGAGGTACTTTTAAATGATACTGAAAACTACTCTAGATTAACGTAGATTTAGACAGATTAAGCAGACAGTGTGGAAAGGACCATGCTGAGCCAGATCCTATCCTGGGTTAAATTGGCATGATGCTCTCAAAGACAAAGGAGTGACAATTAATACCAGCTGAATATCTGGCCCACTGCACTTAAAGACCATGTCAGAGACCACCTACTTTCTGAGACAGTATATGAAAATGAAGACATTTAGAGGCTGTTATGCTAGTTGGAAATTCCCAATCTGGTTTCTGCAGCAATAAAGGGCCCCAAGTGTAGATATTGAGTCATGCACCCAGTTGTGATATTCAAGGCCTTTACTATAAGCAGTCTTGAAAATGTGATAATTATTTTATTTAATAAGTGCTAGTATACATATATATGTGTGAATATTCCTACCTAAATAAATGGGATCGTGTACTCGTACAAGGATTTGGAAGACTGTCCATATAACTTAATGTTCCAACTCATTCAGGGTTCACTTAAAAAACAGATTTATTAAGGAACAAATGAGCTAATACAATTTTTTTTAAGTTACTGTAATCACTCTTAAAGCACATTATGCCATATGATGAGATCCTTTGATAGCAAATACTGATAGCATATCCATGTGCTCTTTGTTGCAGCTTTGCATTACTCTCAAAACGTGTTTCCCCACAGTCTGTAGAAGCAGTGAAGTTATAATATTGGCTCTGGTTCTACATTCTTACCAGTCAAGATCATTCACTGATTCCTGGATGTCAGGATCAATGGTGGTGGCCATATGGCTTTGGAATGATCTGTTGTCTTTTCCGTAATGGCACTGTGGCTTTGTGTTTCCCCAGCAGTGATTAATAGGCACAGACATGCGTTCTGCACATGTTGATAGGTTTAGATGAACTTAGAATTTTTGTCTTTCTTCTCTTCTCTTTACTTTTTTTTTTCTTTTTCCTTTTTCATGGCAGGGAGCAGGGGGAGGAGGAGTGATTCTGCTCTGAGAAAGAAAGAACAAGGTCTTTAATGAATATTCACTTCTCAGGGACATGATATGATTCAGTCAACGTGGCTAGATGACAGAACCCATCTAGATCCTCAGGGATAATTACGACAGAAGGACTAGCTAAGAACCAGTCACAACAGGCAATTCTACGCTGAAGAAGAACTGCTACCTTCTAATACCTCTTCCTACCAAACCTTGGAAACCAGGCGCCAGGCGTTCAACACAGAGGTAACCCTCTGCTCCCATCCGTACTAGCTTCAAAACTGAGGAGTTATCACAGTGGGCAGAGCAGGTTTGCTTTTCCCATCCCTGTGAAAATCTCCTTAGAAGCACAGCATATCCCAAGCCTTCTTTCTGAAGGGCACAGAAAAGACAGGTGAATGAATTTATTGGATGTCTTGGACAACTCCTGTAGAAGGCGTGCAGTGAGTACCTGAGGTAGGTATTTGTTGATTAGGTACCCAGAACATAGCAACAATCAACTAACAAGACAAGACACATGCATTAAGCTGTTTTCTCCATTCTAAAACTCACAAAAAAAAAAAAAAAAAAAAAAAAAAGCTGTTTGGTTGATCCTTGTTGGTTAATTTGAGTTAAAAATGTACAGTACTAACACATGGTACTGCAAGTAATGGGAGAAGTGTACAAAAATTATCACAGGAGAGAGTATGAAGTAAATGTAATCTGTATATTGCTGTCGCAGACTTTAAAGTCAATCCATCTTTAACAAGAAGCTGGAAAATTCTTCCATAGCCATTCACAACTGCGTGGCCTGTATTCTCTTCCCATCCTGTGTAATGTTTTGTCTCATTACTACCTTCTGGATTGATCAAAATGGTTAGACTCCACAAAACAACAAGAATAACAACAACAACGACAACAACAACTAGTTTGTGTTTTGGAGGATATCAAGGGATACCAAGTTCATAAAAGCTACATCTGTGCATCATTCTTGAGAAATATTTGCAGCGCAGGTGGTGGGCGGCTGGCAGGCAACAACAAGAAGTATCACATGTGTTTGCTTTGCTCATTTGCTCTTCCCCTCTGGTCTTCTCACACTATTAGAGGTAGTATACTGGGCTGGACAGGGCCTTCATTTCACCACTACAGCTGTTCTCATGTTTGTAAGTTATGGGACTTGAAGCATTTAAAAAATCCAGAAAGCAATGGCTTGTTGCCCAAGTACCGTGTGCGGTTTGTTTTCATCTTCGAAAAAAAAATGGCAAAATTCAAGATGTTCGCAAGGAGTAGCAGAAATTTTGCAAGAAAGCAGCTTCTAGAGTGCACCAGATTCAAAGGGCTGGTGGCGGTTTGATTGTTTTCAGTACCACTGTTTGAAGTGTTATATATAACTAACTGTTTTAACACTTTCCAGGTTCCTTCATCGTGAAATTTATGTTGCAGCAGATTAGACAGAAGATTGGACATCCTCTGAGGTGTTAATGGTATGTATGTTTACTAAATCTCTCTCTCCTTTTTGATCTTCCATCATAATACGCATACTGCAATAAACACTGTAGGCTCCATGGGAATTGACTGGCAGCTGCTTGGGTGGCTTGGAAAGGGTTTGTCTTTCAGTCCTAAAAAAAAAGTATAGTCATCTACTGGAACTTTAGAAACATTCTGTTCCAAGTTGGAAATTTTCAAATTCCTCACAGGTTTCAGGAAACTCCAGAACTGTCAATAGAGACTTACATGCATTTATAATTAGAAAAGCATAAGTGCTGTGTATTGACAAATATCCTGACAGGAGAAAAAATGCAAGTGGAATATTGCAACTACCCAAAACAAGGCAAAGAGCTGTAAAAAATTTGGACTTTTTGTGATGTTATTGAATGCAGATGGTCCATTTGGCTCAACAGCATGACGGTTATAACATTCAACTCATCTCCCTCTACACACTCAAATCCCAGTGATAGGATACTATGGTAGTCAAAACAATGTCCATCTCAAGGCTGAAAAACAATCTCTGGTCACTCCACAACTTGTACGGGTGTACTTTCTCTATATAATGGGCATTCAAAGTGTTGGACTGGAGCATAGTATCATACTGTACTGTACCCTAAACAAAGCTCAAGCTGCTACTCTATCATGCCAAGGGAGAAGTTTTCTTAGGGGTATGAGAACATAGGTGACAAATACACAGCAAGGAGAAAGAGAGACCTATAGATCATAGGCCGATACTAAGGCATGGTTGACTGTAACAAGTTTCCTTTGACAAAATTTGAGCTAATAACTCAGAAAATGACTGTCTTAACCACTTTAACAGCACACGGGGATTCTATTTTTCTTCTACTAGTTATAAGTTCTAGTGGATATAGCTGGTTTCAGTGAATAATGTATTACAAGAGCAGGTCCTAAAGACCAGTAAACCCTCACGCTCTGGGAACAGGTCTGTGACAAGGCTGCCGGGTGACACAGAGTGTCAAGAGACAAAATGACAAAAAGAAACATTTAGCTAACTTTTATAAATAGGTATAAATATTTTTATGTACATGGTGCATTCTGGTAGCATTGTAAATTCTCTCTCATCTAGGAAAAATATAATTTTTTTATATTAATTTGGGGTTTACACAGTTTATAGAGAATACATTCAAGAAAAAAAAATCTTGGAACAACAACACAAGACTGCAACATGGAGACTAAAGAGGTTAACTCCAAGGAAATAGAAAAAAAATGCAATATCTGGCACTTTCTCTATGATGTAAAGTGCATGTTATTCTCATTTAGCAGACGAGAGCTGACTTGAACAATAGAAATATTTGTTAATACATTCTGTTCCACAGTGACTGTTAAAAATATTTGCTGCATTTTCTTCTTAGATGCTGAAGCTCTCTCATTTCACACCTTTTCCCAGATTTAATCTCTGCAGCATTATTTATGTGGCAATATTATACTCAATTTACAAATTACAGACTGCTGCAAAATGGAGCTGCTCTTTTCCCTAGAGGTAACAGCAACAGTTACATTAATCTTCTTTTAAAAAATTATTCAGGGGCTTTCAACATGCTGCCAAGAACTCCCTCCCAGATTCCTTTGTAGTCCTGTTTTTAATTGTAAGAATATCTGCAGAAAATATAACATGTAAGGCCTGGGTCCCAGTGGAGCTCCATGCTGGCACAGGTCCTGCAGTGAGCACCAGATGGGTGGATTTCAGTTTATTTTATCTCTTCCAGATCAATCCTCTATGTAGATCCTGACCTGTGAACATGGTTCTTCACTGGGTCAGAATGTGTCCAGTGTTGCAGCACGTTTGGCTAGGAAATCTCCAGTCTGGGGCAAATGCTGTTATGTACCCAGGCACTTTCCATCACTGTGAGCCTCAGAGCCCTTTCCTGGTCCTTCTGCTTCTGCCCTAGCTGTGACTTGAGCACCACGGCCTAATGATGGCCAACAAATCCCTGGGTGTCCTAATTGTTCCTGAGGTGTTCAACACAGCCTGATGAGAACCAAGAGCTCAGCATGAGCTAGCAGCGAGAGGACTATCTCTCCTGGCTGGAGATGAGATGGCTTGTTTGGGTGAGAACCTGTCTCAAGCACAAAAGATCTGATGAGATGAAGTGATGGTCTCTTCTGATTTAATTTCTAAGACAACGACATTCTCATGCATTTCTCAACAGTCAACCACCAACAATAGGCATGTACACACTTGCCAGTTTGTACTGCTAAGAGAAAGTTCTGCCAGTGTTGGGCTTTCCCAGGGGATCTCATCCAATAATTCCTTAAACAGCCAGAATTACACTCTCCTGAATTTCAGGATTCTGACTCTGCTCTTTGCCAGGCCCGTATTCCTCAAAATCACAAACTCAGCCAGGGCATGGTCTCTACAGCCCAGGCTGCCTTCAGTCTTTACCTCCTTAATGAGCGCTTCTACATTAATGAATAATGAGTCCAGTAATGCTTTACCTCTGACTGGTCTGTCCAATACCAGATAGTGTGGTCAGGCATGAAAATGTTTGGTCAGCTTACGTGGAGATAAATTTTTTTCTTCTTTAAGGTTTGTTACAAGAGCATTGCAGTTGACTTTGTCTCCTAACACTGAAATATGGTTCTTTTCCAGATCTCCTCTAGCAGATTTCCCATGGAAGGAACTCCCAAGTGTTTGAGTGTTTTTGTCCAAATGTGGTCCATATCAGTTCTGCCTCCTCAAAGTCCTCTTAGCCCAAACTGAGCTTGTAGTCAACTCAGACCATACCAACCAGCTGCTTCCCTCCCCCCCTTCCCCTCCCCCCCGACCCCACCCCAGTTTTGCATAGGTTTTGCATAGGGAAAAACAGGATGAAATCCATGTAATAAGAGAAATGTCTTCTACAAATATACATGAGGAACAAAAGGAACTTCTGTAAGTCTATTACTTGATGTTGATGGTTTAAAGTGCTAGTAATGAGACGTTATGAGACAGATGCATTCAATAAGTATTTCTGTTCTGGTGGATCAAAGCTGGAAGGAAGTATGAATACATTATGAAGCTGATGAAATGTTTTCTGGTCTTACAGTAAAATGGGTGAATGCAAGTCAACTCAGATCTGTGTCAGCAAGGCTCTATAAAATGGCACCGAGTCTTCTTAAGGCAGCAACTCAGGAAGTTGTACTTTCTCTAGGCAGGTAATGAATGCTGAGCTTGTACCCAGAGGTCAGAGGTATGACCCAATTAATAGTAAGCTGGTTGGCCTAGCTTACTACTGGTCTTGGGATCAGCATGTAGGAAATGGCTGATACTGAAGACAAAAGTAAAATCTGTTCCAATTAATTTAACCTTAGTGGAATTTGAGCTTGTCAAGTCATCCTAGTACCTCTAGTTGAAAAAACACTTCAAGATCAGAACTGTGATGAGTTAGTCACCTGACTGTAAATTTTTTTAATATACCATTTTTAGAAGACGCTACTTGATTTCAACAAAGATATCTTATGGGCAATTATCAGTGGGGAAGTCTTTCCAGAAGGGAATCACTCATTTCTCCTTTCCACCCAATACAATCTGTTTTTAAATCACAAATAACACATGAACAACTGCAAATGCACTTTTAAGATAGTACGAAATGTGAAAAAATAAAGATGACAGTGCTTTTGTTTGAAAGTGATCAGACTCACTTCATAACCTCGGTTCAACCAAATGCAACCAAAACAGTTCGTCCTTAGAAACAAGAGAGCATGAACTGTTTTTACAGGATTGGGTACTGTATCACAGAAAGCTTGAAAAGGTCTATGGGGATTGTCACATGTAATCAACTGTGCATGAACTCCTACTATAATCTCATTATTAAAACAGTTACAGTGGTCACTGGAAGTACAGAGATGGGGGCTGGGATTGGGGATGCAGTATTCTGTCTGTGTAAGGAAGAAATAGGGCCACTTTTGCAGTGGCTGTTGAAGTGGATAGAGGAGCCAAGGGAGAAATAGTTAAAGGATCAGGACCTTCACATAGGACACATTTATTCCATGATTATTTCATGATGGATTACCCCAGAAAATAGCTTCCAAAAGTTTTTCCATGAAACAGCAGATCATGCAGCTCCTCTGCTGGACCCTCCCTTAAGTCATGTTTTCTGGATTATGTTCCAGAGGAAATCAGTAGGGGTTGCAGCTTTCTGAGGTGAGTTTAGTGTTGGATACCTGCCTATGTGCTGTGACACGCTGCCTTGGCTAATAAATCGTGACCTCTGTGGTTATATCGGTCAAATGCTTTCTCAGCCAGAGCAATTTCCAGCAAATCAGTGGGCTCCTTTCACAGTGCCCATCTGACAAGCACGGGGTAGCGCACAGATGGTTTAGATATAAAAAAGAATGTTGCATCAGTACTGTATGTGTGAAATGTTTCAATTATTCCTAAAATATTTTTAACGTGTTCCAGATTTATCAGGCAAAATGTTTAGGAAGTAATTGGAGTTTATTCTGTTTTTAATTTTGGTATAGTATATTATAATAAACACATGTTCAAAATACATTTTAGGTATCACCAAATATTTATAAAATGTGTATAGGTGGAAATCCCAAGGTCACTACAGTAGCTTTATTTTGCCAGTCTGTTTACAAGGAGATGAGTCATTAAAACCTATGGCTGTTTCTATCTGTACCGAGAATCCTTCTCCTGCAGGCAGTGGATAACCTATTGGTTTTACATATTCATGTAAGATTAAGCTTTCTCTGATTGCAGAGGTTGAATTTAACCCTCCCTCATATTATTTGTAATAATAAAAACTTCTAGTGGTATTTCCAAGTGGACATATATGTCTCATATTTAACATCTGATCATATTACCGTCATTTTCCACTATAACTAAAAGATGAATTAAATAAATGAGTATCCCAAGCAATTCTGTTTAGGAAATCAGATGAAAGATGGTGTCATACTTCTTGAAACACACAGTGGGCTTTTGCAATTAGAACTAATTGGTATGTTGTGTGCATCACTACCTGCCTTAAGAAATACTGACGAAGCTTCGGGGTGGGATGGGTGTTCTATGGGGCTGGGGGTGAGACTGGGGGCGGGGGGGATCTGTGGGACTGGGAGGTGGAATTGTTCTACTAGGGAACACTGTTCCATTTGTTTTAAAACAAAGATTGACTGTTTGCTTTTGATCTCCTTCTTGTCCTTGGAGATTTCAGGTGTGGAAAAAGGCACACATTTTCCTAGCCTGAAGAGTAAAATATTGCCCTCCACAATTCTCATTACCTTAAGTGAACTCAGTTTATATTTTTTGTTGTTGTTTTATTTTTCTTTATCCAAAGTTTATTCAAAGTATTCATTAAGAAAATCTCGATGTAGAAACACCTTGCATTAACCAAAGCAAAGTTGGTTTCAGTGCCCAAGACCAAGATGCCTAATCTCCTCCTTGCCCCAGCTGTTAGGGACAAGCATGTTTTCCGTTTCAGCTCACAGAACAGTTGCAGTGTTGGGGGGATGAGAAAACAGACATGGGTTGATCTGAGAGCAAAGATTTGTGGTGGTAGAGCAAGACTGGCAAAGGAGGAGCCAGTGCCATATACAGAAGTAGCTGCAAACCCAAGATTCCCTCAAAACGTGATGACATACATGTGTAGACATGTACTGTTTCAGCAGGTATTGTGGTGCCCCAAAGAAACATTTTGAAAGATGAAAGCATTGGGGATTTTTGTTTTCACTGTTTTTCCTCACTTTTTTTAAGTAAAAATGTTAAATTCAGCTCTGTTAGAAGATTAAGCTCAATCCCAAACAAAATCTAGACATCTAGGCTGTACTGACTCCTGCTGCTGTCTTAGGAAATATTGACTTTTCTGAAAGAAAAACTATTTCCTCAATTCTAATTTTCATTAAAAACATACTGTAGTACAGATGCTGTTTTGCAATATTCTTTTAATCTCTGTGGATTTATTTTATGTGTTTACTCCAACAGAAAATTCTTATTAGCAACGATTCTTCAACTCTTTCTCTTACCTCAGTGGTGTGGCTGACCCCTCTGTATGCCTCATCTGAAGGCTCACCATCCACTGACAGTAATCTGAGGAGGTCCAGGGACAGCAAATGATGGCTGAACTTGATGATCACAGGGGTCTTTTCCAACACCAATGATTCTATAATTTGAATGACTTTTGACATTGTAAGGCTGTTACACTTGTGATCACAAATACCTTATGTCCACGATAACATTGGAAATCTTGTTCATTTTGCACCACTTCCAGAAAACAGCAAGAAGCTGTATAAAAGTATTTCAAAAGGAAGGAGCTGGTGAAGCAAGACAGCAATTTGGTTTATTTATCAGTGTTAGTAATTCCATTCCAGCCCATGAAGCCAGCAAGTATGGTTCATATTGAGAATATCTATGTGAAAAGTAATGGCAAATTATGCAAATAAATTGGCTACAATAAGACTTTTTCACTCTTTTTTTTTTTCAGTAGTTTATCATGCTGCAGTCTAATCAAGATATGGTAAAGGGTGGTACAGACATTATTCAGGAACTTAATGCCACATAAACCTAAGCAATTCATTTTTCTAACATTTTTAATTGTCTGCAGATATACAGATAGAGACTAACTGTAGTAAGTCCACATTAAATTCATTTTAAACAAATTTCAAGCCTAATTTAAGAAAATCATGATCTCCACTCACACTGAAGTGTGGTTTCACTTTGACATCAGCAAATCTATACTGCTTGGAAAGAAAAGCTGTTTCAAGGGCTGAGCTGCTAGTTGGAACTCAGGAATCCTGACACCACTCCAAGCCTCACAAACACGGGACCTTGGAGATGTCATTGGGAATGGAACTCACCCAAATGCACAAACCAAAAACCCAGGTAGCTGAGTTGGGTCTGGGTATCCTCAGCAGTTAAATGGAAAGAGAGTGACTCCTCTCAGGTTGAGATTGGATTCCTCGTTTTCAGAGGGTGTAAATTAGTGTTGTGTACCTTGACTTCAGCAAGGCTTTTGTTGTTTCTCCCACAATATCCTTGTAATGAAGCTTAGTAAGTGTCAGATAGTTAAGTGGACAGTGAGGTGGATTGAGACCTGCCTGACTGGCAGAGCTCAGGTTGTTACAATCAACAGTGCAGAATCTAGTTGGAGGTCTGTAACTAGCAGTGTTTCCCAGGGGTTGGTGCTGGGTCAGGTCTTGTTCAACATCTTCATCAATGACCTGAATAAACACTCAGCAAGTTTGCTGATAATACTAAACTGGGAGGAGTGGCTGACACACCAGAAGGCTGTGCTGCCATTCAGAGTCCTGGACAGGTTGGAGAGTTGGGTGGAGAGGAACCTGATGAGGTTCATCAAGGGAAAGTGCAGAGTACTACAGAGGGGGACAAATAACTGTGTGCATCTGTACAGGTTAGGGTCTGACCTACTGGAAGGGATCTCTGCAGAGAAGGACCTGGGTGTTCTGGTGGACAACAGGTTGGCCATGAACCAGCAGTGTGCCCTCGTGGCCCTGTTGAGGCCACACATGGAGTGCTGGATCCAGTTCTGGGCTCCACAGTTCAAGAAAGATGGAACTTCTAGACAGAGTCCAGCAAAGGGTCACAAAGATGACAGGGAGCCTGGAGCATCTTCCATATGAGGAAAGGCTGAGAGATCTGTAGAAGAGAAGACTGAGAGAGGATCACCTAACTTCATAAATATCTGAAGTGTGGGAGTCAAATGGATGAGGCTAGGCTCTTTTCAGGACAGACAGAACAAGGGGTAATGAGCAAAAACTGCAACATGGGAGGTTCCATATAAACATGAAGAAGAACTTAATTGCTATGAGGACGACAGAGCACTGGAATAGGCTGCCCAGAGAAGATGTGGAATTTCCTTCTCTGGAGATCTTCAAAACCTGCCTTCAAAACCTTCCTTACATTCAAAACTGAATGTAAGGAACCTGCTTCAGCAGGGGGGTTGAACTCGATCCCTTCCAACCTTTATGATTCTGTGATTCTGTGTAACATACACATGCACTGGACTCACTGCCGTGCTGCATAACTGTAACTGTAAGTGGAATCTCCCTGCACCTTGTCTATGAAGCATTGGTAACAACACACACTTTGTCTCAGTCACATTGTCGGAAGGAAGGTGCTGAAAGTTGTGACACTCTCAGCATGGACCTTCCCTGAGGTGACACCAAGACATCTGGACTGGCCTCAGAGCCAGAGCAGCCCCTCTGTGTGGCCCTGTGAAAAGGCCAACTTGATCACCTGAGTGCTGTGGGACCTCAGGAATGCAGGCAGGTGCCTGCTGCAGGGCTGTGTCTCACAGACATGCCGATGTGCCCCAAGCCAGTGCTGGTATCTCTAACTCCACAGGAGAGACAGGCACACCAGGAGTTTTCAGGGTTAATTCCTGAGCCATCCTTTTTGCAAGTGGCTTAATCCTGCACCAAACACATCTTGGTGGCACTTGCACTGCTGCTTCAGAGTCCCATGAGAGGATAAGGACAGTCTCAGCTTGCTCCCGATGCTGAGGGTTGCACTCATGCCTGCAGGAGCACTTTTCTGCCTGTATGTAGGGTTTGAAAGAAGCAGTGGCTTTATTGTCCCCAAATCAAAGCTGCATCTAAATAGCTCTGACAATAGAAACAATTTATGCGCATAAACATTAGTTGCATGCTTTCTAATTACAAGATCAGGCACTTCATACAGCCATTACTGTAATACTTCTAAACATCCATGAGTTTACTAACTGAACCCTGCTGAGGCTCACATTAACACTTAGTAAATGGACTATTCAGAAAATGGCATGGTAAGAGTTACACCTCTAAGTAATATTCTATAGAGCTGCATACAAATTGTAACCACATTTTCATAAGTGATAAAATGTTTTATCCTCTTTTGAAAAATAAATGCCATAAAAGCCAAATGCAGTTCATAATGACAAAGGCAAGGAAGGATACAGCTAGGCAGCGTTCAAGAGGTTTGGAATTCACATTGTTGAGTTGGATGTAATGTAGAATCTGGGCACCTAAATACCCTTGTGGGTCTGGCAAGAAGTTCTTGGCCACAAAGTATGGGCAGGGAAATGGAAGAAAATTCAGAGTTGCTAATGTGGTTCTACTTTAAGGACTAGCTAAGTGAAACTGGCACCTGTATGATGTTAGTGAGACTCCTGAGCTTATTCCATACGCCTTGCTTTCTTAAGTGATGAAAAACCCTTTTTTTGAGGCTGGTTCATCAGTAAGAAAAGGATGTCCCAGGTCCCAGTGTACTTCACTCATGTGTCCCCTTTCTCTTGCATGGCTGTGACAGAACTTCATTCCTTCTGTAAAGCCTTTATCCATGTTAATACAAACTAGTGGGAAAAAAAAAAAAAAAAAGGAATTTTTTGAAAAGAAAAAAAATGATCTGTTTTTTCAAACAAAAGATTTTGGGAGAAAAAATGTTTTACTGAGCAAACCACCTTAAAAAAACACAAGTCATGTAACTAAGAAAAGATGGAGAGAGACATTGAAAAGTTAGGAAAACCCAAGCATTCCCTATTTTCCACTTTGATATATTCCAAAAGATTAAAAATCTCAAGTCAGATAAGTAAGGTACCCTGACGTATGGCTTTGATTAAAAAAGAACATTCCAAAATAGAGGAAGAAATAGAAAGTTTCTTCATGCATGCGTCCCCACTTTAGGTTGCTGCTGTATGAAAGGAGAAGACAGAAAGCAAAACCAGAAAAAAAAATGTTATAAGACCTCTTCCTGAAAAAACACTAGAAATGATTGTTTCTTTTTCTAGAAAAAGAGTGCATGTCCTCTTAGTCATAATTAAAATAGGCGAATTTGGAAGGAATATAAATGTTTCTGCTACAGGACGTATCAACAGATAAATAGTTAAATGGACAATTTGTGAACAATTAGCCTGTAGTTTTCCTGCTTGCAATGTTTCTTCCATTCTCCAAAATCACTGCTACTGCCCAATCAGGAGGAGCTTTTCTGGCCCAAAAGGGTGGGCTGAACCCTTTTTTTGGATGAAGCAGCTCGCATACTTTGGCAAATGCCTACACTAGAAAATGAAAACCACCCCTAGAACTCTCCAGTTCCTAAAGTTTCTTTGCTCCTAGTTTAATCCCTTCCCACAACTGTCCCTGAAAGCACAGCATGAGTTTGTCCTTTTCTATTGACAAACAGCAATGGGGCTGAGTAGACGTGCCTACTCCAAAACCTACATTACATGAACAACCTCTACAAGATTTTAGTCATACCCTTCACATCTGAGCTCAAAATAATTCTTTCTCCATTTCTCCAAAACAATTGTAGGCCACATGGCAAGTAGAAAATAAATAACTCCATCTTACCACTAACCCTCCTTTTTGGCTAAATGGATGACTGCAATTGCACAGCCTGCAGATTTTCAAAGCATTGTGCTTCTCGAAGCTGGCGAGCAGGAGACGAATATAGTGCTGTGAGATGCCTTTACATATCTCTACAGCATTTCTACTGAAGGGAGTTATAGCAGCTGCTCCTTTAGAGAGGGAACTTGCGTCTTGGAGCTGCTCAAGTGGGAAACAATTCCCAGGCCAGCCCTGCCATGACGCTGTGGGCGATCGCCAATCGATTCCAGGTGCAGCTCACCAAGTACAGCATGTCCCAGATTTCTCATGGATGAGCTGGTGCCATTCTGAGACTTTCCACCGCTTGAACAAAGCTAAAAGTTAGCTTTTCTACAGAGAGTTGTGCTTACACATGGGAACAGTAATTTTGTCACCAGTCTCAATATGCTTAGGCATCTGATCTACCCTCGTGTTTATGATTCTTCCCATCTTTCATTTTGATTTTATATCCTCATCCCCGTGGGAGTCTTTTGCAAAATATTTTATAGGCAGAGGGATTATAGAACGTGGTGCCAATGAATAAGGCAGCATCCAGAATCAGCCTGTCATTGCAACATATTGTGTGTTTCAAGAAAGAGCTCCACCACCAGCACTGCAAAGGCAACTTCTGCAGGGGGGCTGTGAGAGAAGGTGCAAAGAAAATGAAGCCACTTTATTTCCAGTGGTTCCCTGCGTCAGGCAAAGAGGCAATGGGCACAAACTGGAGCACAGGAGGTTCCCTCTGAACACCAGGCAGCACTTTTTTTCTCTGTGTTCACTGAAAACTGGCACAGGGTGCCCAGAGGAGCTGTGTGAACCTCTTCCTTGGAGATCTCCAAAAGCTGCCTGGACATGGGTCTGGGCACCCTACTGTGGGTGCCCCTGTTGGGCAGGGGTTGGGCCAGGTGGACCCAGAGGTCCCTTCCAACCTCAGCCATTCAATGAATCTGTGCCCTGTCACAAGCCTGTTTGATCATCCTCATCACTGGTTAGGACCGCACTGTTTTGTCTTCTCCTCTTGTTCCAGGCTCCTGGCTCATGTATGTAACAGTAAAACAAACATGACCTCAATCCCTAGCATGGGATAGTGCAGCCTGAGCAGTTCCTTTGTTCTCCTCATGAGGCTTTTTCTGGTGCCAACCCAACCTTTCCAAAGGTAGGGCCAGGATCTTCTTGCAGGAAAACCAAGGCCAGGAGTTGCTGCTGGTAGACAGCAGGAACAAAGGTGCCCTTTTTGGGGCAAGGACAAGAGTGTGTCTGCATGTGCACTGTGACAGGCAGTTGCTCTTGAAGCAAAGGGTCCATACGTTGTTCCATATGGTACTACAAATTTCAGATGCATGCCAGTAAGTTAGAGATGGCCTCTCTCAAAAACATATTGTGGTGTAGTAACTAGAGAATTTTCTCCATAACAGGAACCTGGCAGTACAACCCATTGACCCAGGACGAGTGGTTTTTTTAAGTGCATTTTGTCTCACCTCCAGTGCCAACTGCAGACATACTTTCTGACAACCTGAAAAAGATTACTTTAACCAGGAAAAAAAAATAAGGGATGTGAGAGCAGAGAAAGAAGTGCAGCTTTTCTTGTGCTGTGACCATTTCTTAACTTTGAGTGAAAAAGCACTTTCAATTTTCCCATGGTATTAGTCTAATTTGTCTGAAGATCTGTTTGTGATTTGTGGAAGATGTTCGTTAAAGCTAATGTAAAAGGTAATACTGGGATTTAATCCTCAGGGCTTTAGCAAATAACCACTATCTTTTAATAGGAAATGGGTGGCATGTTGGTTGTCAACTCTAATTTCTCCTCTAGTCTGAAATCTTATCCATACTTTTTCTATTACCCAATACTACTAACTTCTACAGAAACACAGTATCTGCTTTTTGCGCAGGACAAATGCAAAACGTCAAACCTTCAGCTGAGGTTCCTCATCTTTTAGAAGAGCATCTGGTAAAGCATCAAAGCAGAGGACAAAGTTAACATTTGAAAAGGCACTCTCAGAACACCCATTGCTCCTGTGGTTTGTGCATTATACTATTTTCCAAGAGATCTGGATTTGATGTCTTGTCCTTTGCTTTCTGGGGTGAGGAAAGCTCTGAGCCCTTTGAGAGTGGTGAGGGGCATTCAATAAGGAAAGAAGGGACCTACGGCGAAGATCAAAACACCAAAACAATACACAGAAAAAACAAGAGAGAGCCAAGAAGACTCAATCCTACGGTACCTAACAATAATTTTTTAAGGCATGAGTTTGTCCAATGTGTTGTTTATTCATCCAATTTATTATAATGATGAACAGCTTTAAAATTGGAGTAGAACGCTAATTCATACTTTATGTATAAAAGAAATGATAGGCAGCTGTGAACCAGAGGGGCACTGGGGGAGGTCTCAGACTGTACAAGCAAAGGAATATGACTTGGTGTCTCTGTTAGCAATGAGAAGTTATATATTGCAAATTAAGTAGTTCTTCCTACTACTTAACGAAAGCTGAGCACATGTGACTGCTATTGTCATGCCATAATCAATGTGATGTGAATTTGGCCTGTACTTACACTGAGCTGGAGGAGTTTTTCAGTGCTTTTGAGAACAGGAATAGGAGTGGACTGAAGCTTCTCACTAGTCCTAAACCAGGCAACCAGCAGGCACATTGGCTCAGAGGCATCGTAAGAAGCAGAAAAAAAATGAAGGCTATTAATGTCACAGCACTATTGAAATGAAATAGTAGTATGGATCTACTGACCCTCAGAGGACCAGCCAAAGGCAGAGTGGTAAATCTTTGCCTTTTAGCCCAAGAATGGCAAGTTGCTCCAAGCAGGTGACTCCATACTTTTGTGCCTGAGCAACATGCATGACAGAGACATAGTTTGGATTCACTGTGGTCTTTAAAGCAGTATTCACTGTAGTTCTACAGAGACAAAGTACAGAGGAGCTCTACCACGGGCTAATGCAACCAGCACTTCATCCTTACTGCTGGGCATTTGTGGTAACATCAGACACACTGAAAGAAACACAGAAGCATTGGCACCTCAATTTCCACACCAAAAAACCTATGCCATACACACAAAAAAGATATGAAAACCAGAACATATATTCCAACAAAAGACAAATCCACATGCAGCTTACCTGAACTTAAGCACTGGTGCAAAAATGCATCTCATCCCACATTCAGTAAAAGGTTGAGCTGCAGGTGTGAATCACATAGGTGACTGCAAGGGCAGATTACAAATGGGCACATGTTGAGGCTGTGGTTTTGCACCACATATGTAATAAGAGTGCAGTTTGCACAGAACGGTGTGAAATTTTGCCAGTGCAACTTAATCCAGGTTGGTTGTTTGAATGGAAAAGAGACTGCAGGGAATGTAGACCAACATCTAATACATCCAGTGATGAGCAGGGAAGAAGATTTTAAGTGGGGGAGAAAAAAACCAAACACAACCTCATGTTTTATATTTTAGAAGAAGTCTTCATTCTCAAAACCATTCAGGAAATCCTGCTGGACATATAACCATAGACTCCCTCACTCTTTTTACAAGAGGTTTTAAAATACCTCAGTAGTTATTTATGAACCAAACAATAATTCAGGACAAATGTCCATTGCCAGTCAGACCCTAATCTTGCCTACATACAAAACCTAACTGTAAACCCACTCAAGAATAGGCCAGTGATGGCTGTCAGACTACATCTGGGAACAGAAGATGTGCCCTGGTAACAACATCCCCAGACCTACCTCAGCAGTACTGCCTTGGTGCAGCAGCAACAGTCTCCTGGCTCCATGGTGGATGAAAGCCTGATGCTAACCCCAAACTCGAACATAACATGAGGCCTGGCTCTACTATGAGCTGTGAAGTGATCACACGGTGATTCATGACCACTGCTAGTCCCAAACCTTCTCACATCTATATGATCTACTTCAGCTACAAGACTAAAACTGGATTAACAAACACTTGCAATTCAGGGAAAATGCTCAGCACTGTGTTTATAGTGAGAATTGGGGTTAGAGATAGGCCTAGGACAACATGAGGATAACTGATGGCTTCCTGAGAGGTGTCCTATCTAGATATGGAATTAATATGATGGAAGCATGTACTGAAAAGCCTGACAGAGCCGACCGTTTTTATCTACTATTTTGTATAGTAGGTTTGGATTTGGGGTTAAAGTGTGAAGCATGAGTTATGACTGGATCTAATTGGGTTTGCTTAGGTTTACAACCCTTGCTATGTTAGTCTTTTACTTCAGCATTAATTAGACGTGCTGTCAGGATAATGTATCATTTGATGACAAATGCTGATGAACTTGAGTAAGCAAATTTTTAGAACAAGAGCTGGGCTAAGGTGGTAATGGGACCAGCCCAGACCTCACAGCCACCAGACACATGTCAGTTCTAGCTGTGGCAGCTACTTCTGAGGGAAAATAAAAACAGAGAAAATACAAAAGATTAAAGGAGAACTCTGCCCAGAGTCAGCTGGGAAAAGCAGCATCAAGGTCCCAGACCACAGTCATCCTCTGGGACTCTCTCCAGAGCAGCAGCTGGTGAGCATGAGAATGATTTTCAAGATGCTTTTCCTCTTGTAGACTTTATTTTCCATTGGGACCCATTCAAACTCTTCATTGAGAGTTCCTGTTTATGATGGTATTGGTGCCGATCAGAGTGCGCTAATCAAACACAAATGTTTCAACACTGGCAATAATAATTACTATTGCCTACTTTGTTGTGCACTGTTTGGTTTTCTCCAATACAAATTAGCATTTACAAACCAAAAGGCAAAGAAAAAGAGGGGAGAGGAGGTCAATTCCCCCAGCAGGGAAGCTACTTCCCATGAGGACCTGTCTTGACAACTTTGCCAGGATTTGCAGGTGCAAGGACATGAAAATAACAGCACAAGAACAATAGCATAAAAACAATTAAAGAAAAATATTGCCAAAGGGAGTCTGGAAAACACTGTCTGAATGACTTCAGGAGAAGATTTTGGAGCTGCAAATGGCAGGCCCTTAGTGTTATGAAGACTAGTGCAATGGGGTACTTAAGGCAGCACACGTGTGAGACAAGTACTGTTTTGTAGCAGGGTGACAAGCCCTGGAAATGTCCGTGGATCTCCCTGAGGGCTCCCAAGCCTTTACAAGAACAGACTGTCAGTAAGGGATATAAACAGCATTCTGCTGCAGCAGGCAGGGAGGGACCTGTAGGTCTGTGATGGGTCAGAAACAGTTCATTCTAGTAGATCAAGGATTTTCTGAATTGGGCCAGGCTAGCTTAGATGTAGGTATTCCCAAAGAAGTCCCTAAGGGCTTCTTCAGTACTTACTCCTGAGCCTAGCAGGCGTCACTGCTCCTGACCAAAAGGCAGGCTGGATTTGGGTGTTTCATTGAGACTGGAATGGGTCAGTGGGTTATATCTAGGGACTGCTGACATTTTCTTTCCAGGGATTTAATCTTCATCTGGTTTTCCTTTAAAAAAAGAAATTAAAAGAAAATAAAATCAATCTAGGTGATATATAGTATGTACTTAACTAAAATCAACAGCATACAAGCCCCAAACTTACTCCTTAGGTATTTGCTGCAGATCTAGACACAGCAATATGGTACCAAGTCAGAACGAAATTGGAAAGAACTCCTTTTCCTCCTCTGAACATGATCTGTCAGACACTATTCCCCACACCTACAATTACTGATTTCATGATATTATTTCATTGTGTTGGAAGAATTCTTTGAAAAGTATAGCAGATTTTTACCAGTAATTTAAACTAGCTACCAGTCTACATCCTGGTTACTGTGTATCTACTGCCAAGACACTGTTTTGGTAACAGTTAATAATCAGCTGTCTGGACTACCTCACCATAAACATTACAGGGTTTCATCACTCATGTTTTATTTAATTCCACTTGTCATCAAGGTCTATTATTGGAGCCTTACAATTTTGTTCAAGAGAACTGATTTTTACTACTGTTGAAAGCTCCTCTACGTACTTTTTGCACTTTATTCTCCTGAGCTAGGACCCTTCTCTTTTGGTTCTCAGGTTGACATAAGATGTTTATTCAAATAAATTCATTAGATGATTGACAAGCTATAGGTGTCCCTGGTGGAGTATGCTTGAGATGCCAGGGGGGGAAAGGAAAATGCATGAGGTTAGCAAATGATTACAGCTAAATACAACCACCTGTCTTTGATTCCACTCATTATACCACAAATTCCCTCTTGTTTACCATCCTGTAAAGGTTTGTCCCAGCTGAAGAAGGTGTAAACTGAAATCACCCTTCCCCTTGTACTTCATCTCTCACTGCCTTCATTTTATTCCTGTTATGACCTCCTGCACTTGGCCTGGAAGCATGGAGCGTAGAAGGTAGTTGACTGGAATAAAGTAATGGTTAAGATGGCCAAGGATTAACACAGGAGTGATGATGGAGCAGTTACTTCAAGAGAGTTTCAGGTGACAAAATCAAGTAAGCACTTCAGACCCTGTAATAGGCAATGGTCTCACATGCTGGCTTTGCTCTGCATTTACTCTGTTTCCCAGCCTGCACCCCTGAGGGGCATAGAAGAAAAGGATCTTGGCCATAGTGCCAATGAGTAGTTGCTCATGCAGTGAAATATCTCCAAATGGAGGGAGCCCAGAAGCAGTAGTGGCTGGGCAGGAATGAGCCTCCCATGTTCCGCTGCCTCCAGAAATTCCTGAGTCTGAAATGTTTCAATGAGAAATTTCTCTTCTCAGCAAAACTAGCTTAGAGCTGATTCTTCCTGAAGAAAAAAAAAAAAAGAAAAAAAAAAAAAAAAAAGAAAGAAAGAAAGAAAGAAAGAAAGAAAGAAAGAAAGAAAGAGGTCAGGCAAATCAACATTTCCCTAACGGAACAAGTTGAAGATCTCCTTGAGCAGCTCTGTGCTTAGTAATACCCCAGTAAGCAAGATAGCAGTGAAAGACATCTGAACAAAACAGAAGACATTTGTTTCCTTAGAGTAACCAGCAGGTGCTAAGGTAAACAGGTTTTTATAGGAGGTCCCTAAATATGTTGATATACGTAGGTCTAGACAGTCATGCTTAGAACCCTGTTCAGGCACTGCCTTGGAGAATTCTGTTCTGCAGAGCACGCAGACACATTAGTACATCCCAGAGCATGAAACTGTAAGTCCTGCTCAGAGTGTGTGTACATAGCTCAAGTCCAGTACTGTGCTATGCTGTTGCCACTATTTGGCACCAAGCTGTCCAGCTTCTGGATTGCTCTGAGTGCAGGTGGAGCAGATGCACAATGTTTTGCATTTGTCCACGTGGAGAACTCCCACTCTGAGACATTCAGAAATGCTTTGCCAAGAGAAGCAAACATCTCTTTATACTCCCCCCCATCTGCCCTGTGAATTCTCCTTTCTCTGTTGTTCCTGACCTTTCTCAGATTCAAAACTGCTGCTCCAGGCACAGGACTTGGAGTCAGCACTTACTGTCACTGAAAAATTATTCTGTATGGCAGAATCAATTTTCTTTGCCTGGAGCATTTTGTTGTCCTGTTTCTCTTTATTTCCATTACTTATGTTCCTCTTCTTTATTTTTTTTCTCTCCAGTCTCTTCTTTTAACCATTCTTTAACCCCAAATCAACTTTACTCCCAAACACTTTCTCTGCATTTGAAGTTTGCTTATTTCCAAAATTCCTCCACATCTATCCTTAGTAGTCTTACTGGGTTTGTCACGCTGCAGCAACTTTCAATGGTTATGGCAAGACAGTATGGAATGATGGCAGAGAATTCTCCCTGTCTTCTGAAGACAGAATACTGGGCCTACACACAGCAGTGTTTTGGTGTTTGTGGCGCTTCTCCAGGGTGGTGATGCTTGGTGGGACTTTGAAATGGTGGTAGCTGGATGGCATTTTGCTTAGACTACCCAATGTTCCCAGTCAAGGTTGATGCTTCCTTCCAAATACTGGAGGGCTTGGGGAAGAGGTTGGCTGTTTCCACTATATTCTCTTTTTCTTCTGTTGGGTCCAAATGCATCCAACAACAGACATCTACCAGGATTTCCTTCTGGTGCTTTGCTCACACGCTGGGCTAAGCAGTGTTAAAAGATATTGAAGGGGACAGAGAAGGAGAAAGTAGACTGGAGACTCTAAAGAGTTGTCCTCCACCCCCAGGTGGATGGACCAGAGCTTTCCAGGGAGGTGTACTACTTTAGTCATTCATGGCTCTGCCTTTCACTGCTTTTTGCTGCAAACACCCTGCCCTCCACCCCCCCCCCCCCAAGCCTGCCCTGCCCTGCCCTGCCCATTCAGGCACAACCACTTCATCTCATTGCGCATCCACCCAGCCTGGCAAGCTTTTCTGCCCCTTTCTGGCCCTACTGTAATAACAACAGCAGAACTGCATTGCGCTCATGTCTTTACAAGCTTATACAGGAATATACAGTGGTGTTTTACAAGGCTATAAAAGTACATCTTAAAGGAAGCAAGCACAGGAAAACAGGAGAAGTGGGGCCAGATCAGCTGATGTAAATAAAGGTTGCATTGAATTAAAAAGCTCTGTGACTATTTACAACAGCTGCAGGACCAGACTTGTGGCCTCTTCCTAAGGCGGGGAGGCATTTCAACATCCCCTCAGTGTTATGGTGGATGCTGTCCCAGCTCCCCTTGCTCACTCAGTGGAGAGAGATGCTGGTAGGGAGGAGGAGGTGGTCCTTCACTCCATCTGGAAGAACAGCCATGTCGCAGTTGTAAAGGGTGATGCTTAAGGTAGGTTGTTGCACCATGCCCAGCAGTGATGGACGGATACATTCTCCCTCTGCTTGTCTTTGCTGCAGACTGGCTGCCACGCAAGGAAGAGCCCTCATGGTTGGAGCTGTTCAGAGTTTGCAGTATTCATCAAAACATGCTGTTTCAGGGCTCCAAAAACTGTTTGGCAAGGTGAGCTAAATCCAATGCAGGGGCATGACTTGTAGGTGGTGGAAACAAAACAATAAGAAAGGAAGGGAGGTCACATGGGAAGAGCCAGACATTGCATTTTGACATGTTCTGTTCCGAGAACAGCAGAACATATTTCATTTTTTCCTGAAACAAGTGTTGAACTTTTCATTCATCCTCTGAAATGATAAACTTGAGCCATGATGGGACTTTCTGGATTACAGACCTGCTGCCCAGGGTACACAACGAATAACAGTTTATCTTTCATGGATCAAATCTCTGTAAGAATAAAAATTCCAGTAGCAATCCTTCAGGAGAGACAACATCCCAGTGATGCATCAGCATGATGTAGACTGTCATCTCTGCCAAGATGCTGTATGAGCACTTATGGAATACAGGCATGTAAGTAAAGCAAAGGGACTAGTTCTGTAGAAATAAACTTACACATCGGGTAAAGCTGGTTTTTTTTTTCAGGAGTAAAGGAAGTGGGGTTTTTTTTGTTGTTGTTTTGTTTTTGTTTTTGTGATTGTGCAGTACCACTGACAGCCAGAAGAGGTAGGAAATGTCACCTTTACACTCAACCATACTGCCTCCATTGGCTTGTTTGAGTCGGCTACAGATTTCAAAGCATTGCATTTTTACCTCCATTATATACTACAAAAATTAAGATAGCCCTATTCTGTTGAATTTTTAAAAGAGAACAGATTTCAAACAATGGGATCACTTGATGTGTTTTTTCTATTTTCTAAATTAAACACTCAGAGAATCATAGAATCACAGAACATCCCAAGTTGGAAGGTACCCATAAAGGTCATCGAGTCCAGCTCCTGGTTCCACACAGGACCATCCAAAAATCAGACCATATGGCTGAGAGCACTGTCTAAACACTTCTTGAACTCTAGCAGGTTGGGGCTGTGCCCACTGCCCTGGGCAGCCTGTTCCAGTGCCCAACAGCCGTTTGGTGAAGAGCCTTTCCCTAACACACACCTGACTCTCCCCTGTTGCTGCTCCATGCCATTCCTTCGGTTCCTATCACTGTCACCAATATCTCTTCATTTCATTTGAAAAACAAAACAAAACAAAGAGCTTCCAACCAGCTGTAAAGAAAGTGTGAACCCCTCTCGTCCCAACAGCCAGTTTTGTGTGATGGCTGTGAAAGAGCAGCGAAAGGAGGTCAAGTCTGAGATGAATCATTCCGTTTGTATCTCCAGTGGCTGCAACTCACATCCACCTTGGCTGGGGAAGAGAGGGCCCGTGCTGGCCATGGCTGCCCAGTGCTCATTTGCACCTGTGAGCTGGGGATGTAAGTTGCTGCCAGATCTGCTTGGGGACAAAACAACACCCAGTCAGGCTGGGAAATGTTGGGGTTTGGATTTCAGAGGATCATTAGTTCTGGTTCCCAAATCTGTGATTAAGGTTCTGGAAACATTCACAAGTTCCCCCATGGGCTGAATCTTAGCAGCCATCCTGGGGAGGAGGAGCACGGGCTGCATCCCCCACAGCTTGCCCTGAGGTGGGAATCATAAGGAACACGGAGCTAGGCTCCTCTTGCCAGAGCTCAGTGTTTCCAGGGCTACATGCATCTGTGAGGGTGTAAAACTGCTTCTAAAGAGCCCCTTTCAATGAGCTGAGGAGATACACCGGGGAGAAGGAAAAATGTGCTAAGATGCGATTGCTAAATAAGAAATCTGCGAGGCCAGTTTGGCATCGCAGAGGCTTCTCCTGCGATTTGGCAGGGCAGCCTACATATTGTGCAGGTGCAAATGGCTCCTCCAGGGACCCAGGGCTGCTAGGCCTCTTTTCCAGCAAAAGGCAAGAGGGGAAATAAAACCACTGGACCAAGCCCTACCCTCATTAACACCCCTGAATCCTACTGACTGAAGGCAAAATGTTCCCCAGATCAAGCGAGACAGAGATTTTCATCTCTAATTCCTGGCTTGGCATGCAAAGACTCAAGTCCAGACTTATCCATGCCAATGGAGGTGTACTAACCTCCCTGGAACCATGAACGGTGGTTGGCTCCACCGTGATTTTTCCATTCAATGCTTTCTACCCACAAGTTAACAGATCCAAGCAAGGCTCATGGTTTCCATATCCCTTCTGTTGGAAATGGACAGTGTGGTCCTTCTGCGTCCCTAGAGCTGGGGATGGAGTCCATTCTCCATTATCAGGAGAGCAGAACCTCATCTTGCACATTGACAGTGCAGCAGTGCCCAGGCACTGGTGGGGCTTTCTCCTTGGTCTTAGTGTACAAAGGAGCAAACATTGCAAACATCTATCTTTGTTCATCCTTTTTTTTTTTTTTTTTTTTTTTTTTTTTTTTTTTGCATGGACTACAAAATACGGCCATGAAGAGACACGTACCATATCGTACCAATAGGCATTTTTATCAGTCATCACTGAAAAACTGAAATGAAAATGTGCTGGGGCTAGCCAAATGTAAAAAACTAACACCTTTTACAGAGCCTCACCACCACCAGTTCTGTGTTTTTCACCAGGCAGAGCTGCAAAGCAATTTGGATAAACTAATGTTTATCTAAATGTTCAAAGTGTGCAGAGGTCTTTGATAGCAGAGCAACCCGTCTGCAGCCTGGCCCTTTGACATACACCCTGCTAGACTCCACATTATGTTCTGTAGTCACCAGGATATTATTCTCAGGTACAGAAGAAGTAGATAAATGCATACTTTTACTAAAATAACATCCCCTGCCCACATGTATCCCCTTCTCTGGCTTTAATGTTTTACACAGTGTTAGGACTTCACTTCTGTGTGGTTGTTCAGCTACAAATTTGGCAGTCTGCTTCATTTTTTTAGAATAATTGTATAGAGTTGCTATAATTGTGTGTAAGATTTATTTATTATGGAAACATGGGTTTCATAATTGCAAAAGAAAATTGCAGAAGCCCAAGACAAAGAAGACATGTTATGTACTTTGCACAGCTTCCACTTTCATCTCAGCTGTTTTTCTCCAACACTTTCAATATTTTTCTTGCAATTATTCATTTGTCCTCCTCTAATGTTGCTCTGCTATGATGACCAGTTGGGCAGTATATGTCCACGATGCATGCAGACAGTACCTATGGGTTAAAACCTAACTATAATAAAGGTATTATTCTTCCTGCTCAATGCACTTATTTTCAGCTATGCTTCAGGTGATAAAATTACAGAAGTGTAAATCCCTTTGGTCTTCTCAGTCTTTTAGCTGATGTCATTTTTCACTGGGAATAACATGTTATTTCTTTCTGGAGAACTGGGCAGTGCAGGAAAGGTGGATCGATATGATTTTTAAATGCAGTATGTGCAAGAGGGGAAAGATGCTGAAGTCAAATATTCACAAAAATTAATAGCTTTCCTGATCTGAACTCATGTTTCTCATGCTCTTTGGATTACAGTAGGGTTACCCTTCTGGTGTCTGCACCCCGGGGATTCACATCTGTGTAAATGTGGTAATAGAAAAAGGTCCTTGTGATGAATTCATGAATTGTTCTCATTGACACTGGTTGATACTTTTACTTGGACAAGTCTCCTTTGCAGGTGCACTGACCACACACTAATTGAAAGGATTATTTTCATAACTTTCTGTGCAGTCTGCAAGGCTTTCTGTGAAAAGCATAATTGTTTCAACCAGCTGCTTGGAGTTGTTTTTATTAATTTCTTTAAATCCAACAATGCTGGATCGGCATATTTGAGACTCTCCCCCAAACTGCATATGAACATAAATAAAATGGATGCATGTGGCTCTCGCATGGAGAGAGAACTTCGTTTACAAGTATACCACTTCTGTTAGGAAAGCAAGGGGGAAAATCACTTTCAAAAATGTACTTTTCTCCCATTCCCTTGCTATTTTTGTCCTCATCCCCACAGCAAATCTTCAATGCACACTATGTCTGCATGGCACCTGTTGGGATTAGCTAAGGCCAGAGCAGACATGCTGCCAGTCCGTGCATTTGCACTTGCTTGATATATCTAATCCCTAGTTTATGCTATACAAAGCCTCAGCCATAAAGGTCTCTTTCAGTCGTGTTATTCCACACTTTGGGGTGAAAGCCATCCCTTCTCACTTGCCTTAACCCCCATTTGCTTGTTGTACCACGTGCCCAGGGCTCAGTGGTGGGTGAAGTACGATTCAGGAGATCCTGAGCAGATAGCATCTGACTTCAAGCATTCCTAATGTAAAACATTCACGCAACTCTCAGCCTCCATGTCCTTCCACAGGCTCACATATAGTCCCTTTGCTCTCATGGGGAAAATGGTTTTGCTGAGCGAACCCTGTGACTTCTCTCTGAGCCTGCCTGTGCCCAGCCACATAAGTCAGAGAAAATCAGAGAAAAATCAGGCAATGAGGTTTGCAAAACCAAGAGACTGTCCCAGAATTATTGGCTATTACTATGCATGTAAAAGTAGCTTTTCATAATTTTCTTGATTTGGACTCTCAAGGGCAGGATACATTTTCTACTTTTCTGGAACTATTTTAAATAGAACACTCTGTTTCAGAAAAGAGCACTCTGGATCTTGACAAAAATTGCAACAAAAAGTTTGATATTTCCAGGGCAATAGCAAGCATTGTCAGTACAGCTGGTCAAAAGAGAAAAAAACAAAAATCAAAAAACAAATTGCCATTTCTGGATATATTTTGACGTTTGTTTTTTGCACTCTCAATCAGAAAAAAAAAACACTGACTGTTTAAGTTCCACAGTATTCCATTTGCAGAAGAAAAATGCCTTCTATTATGGCAGTGAAAATATTATTTTGACAATAATCATATGAAATTAAATGAAGTATGTAAGGTAGTACAAAATTTAAAATGACATAAAATAGCTAATAGCCAAAGGACAGAGAGCATCTGTCCAAACAAGATTTAATTTCATCCTGAATTGGGTATCATAAGGGCTCCTCTGAAGTTGCTCTATTTCTTGGTTGAGTAGAGGATGAACTTCTGGAGGTTACATTGGTTTTTTCTCCGGTGCTGGATGCACAGTGCTTTCATGTGGATGCACAGTCTAGGATTCGCTGTATGCCAAGCACGTTTTCTAACCATGAAGGTGTCACACCCAGAGCATCCACAAGCTGGTGGCATTCCACTGCAGCCGGGACCCTCACAGAGCCTCTGCCACACAGGAGGGTCACTCTTCCTACCAAACACCTCTGCCCACACAGTACCACCTTGAAATGGGACCTACAAGCACAGCTCAGCCCATGGGGTTGTGGCCAACCAGCAACAAGATCTCTGCATGTCCAATCTGCTTTGACACACGTTTCCTCTCATTAATGTCACTGTTTGTGCTTCATATCATCATAAAAACACTCTACACTCATTTTCACTCCTTGAGGGCCAACTAGGCCATATTCCCACTGCCATCCTCCAGGCAAAGAGGCATCTGGCCAGTGGTCTCATTTCCCACCTTCTCATCCCCAGGCTGCAGTTCCTTGGGCCATAAGAAGCAAAGCCTCAGCAGAGGCGTTTGCCACATTCCCACATTCCCACTGGGGAGGAAGTGCTCCCCAAGGCACCCAGGTCATTGTTCGTCCCAGAGCAGGCAGAAGTTTTTTTTGGCAAGAAACAAAACAGCTTTTGCTGCATGGGGCCCCTCGCCGCCCAGCAAGGCCAAGGACAGCACCATCCTGCCGTGCAGCTGAGAGCCTCTCCTCTGTCTAAACAGGTGGGTAAATCAAGTGCTGTTTTATTCCTGCAGCTTAGTCCTGACTGAAAACTGTATTCAGCTCCAGAGTTTGCTGCCATAAACTTCTCAGAAAAGCTATGTAATGCACTGTGAAAAGGAGTGCATGTTTTCCTACTGAATAATACAAAAGTAAAGCAGAACTGATTCGGTAATCAGAGCTTCCAAAATAGAAAGCACTCTATAGTGTGGCTTTTTGGTAATGCTGTTATGGACTCAACTGAGGACATGACTGGGAGGACCATAGAATCATGGAACATTCTGAATTGCAAAAGACCCATCAGGATAATCAAGTCCAAATCCTGACATCCAGGAACCTAAGAGTAAGGCTGTATAGCTAACAGCATTGTACAAATGCTTCTTGAGCACCAGCAGGCTTGGGACCATGACTGGTTCAGTGGGGAGCCAGTTCCAGTTCCTGACCGCTTTCCTGGCGAAGAACTTTCTTCACTGTGTCCAATCAGAACTTTGCCTGATGCAGCATTAAGCCACTCCTTCACATCTTATCACCCGTCACCAAAGAGAAGAGATAAATGCCTTCCTCTGGGACCCCTCCCAGAAGCATGCTGTTGCCCCTCAGTTTCTTCTTCTCCTGGCTGAACAATCCATGTATTCTCAGACACTCTTCACAAGTCAAGCCCCCAAGACTTTTCACTCTTTGTTGCCCTTGTTTAGATACAATCTAAAATTTTTATATCCTTCCTATGCTGTAGAGCCCAGAACTGCACGCAGTACTCAAGATGAGTCTGCACTAATGGTGAGTATGGTATCTTTTCATCAGTTAATTATAATGTGCTTAATGCACCTCAGGATATGTTGGTCTTTTTGGCCATCAGGACACATTGTTGATCCATATTGAGTTGTCCATCAACCAAAATCCCCAAGACTTCGGGGATGCACTCTGGCCATTTGTCCCCTATAAGTACACCCACATTTGCACTGTTCCAGGTGCAGAATCCAGCATTTGCTTTTCTTAAATGTTGTATGGTTGGTGATTGCCCAGTGCTATAATCTTTCAAGATCTCTTTTCAAGTCCTCTCTGCCTTCAAGAGAAGCAACAGCTCCTCCACATTTCGTATGGTCCACACTTGTATTTACTGTGTACTCTGTGAAATATATGATATTGTTTTCCCACAGGGTTCTCCTTGTGTGAGGCAGGTTTCCACACACGTGCTCTGTGTACACCCTCCACAGGATGCTCCTGCACCAGCCGTGGCCCAGCAGGCATGGTCCTCCTCAGGATGGGACTCCCTCTGGGCCATGCAGGATTTGGACCAGGCCAGGCACACCTCTGGTAACTCCTGTGTTAAGTCTCTTGTGTGCATCATAATATGCACTGCAGTGGGTGTGTGCTTGCAGGGGGCCTTCTCACAGCTGTTAAGCTCTGTGAGTTGCAGCGTGGGCAGCACCCGGCAGTACAGGGCTCCTGCAGCCAGCTGGGACTGTCCCACTCCATGACCCTCTCTGCCTACATGTTGTCAAAAGCTGATCCTCAGCAGGTAGCATTTCTTCCAGGCCGGATGTAGCAGGTGGTTTCAACCCAGAAACTCTTTTTTTTTTCTTTTCTTTTTGTACAGATTCCAATTAAATGTTTATAAGCTATTAGTTACATAAAACTCCAATCACTGATCTTGGCAAGTTTCTGTGCTTCTCTGTGTGCTAACGGCTCAGCTTAACTTTTGTTTGTTGTTGAGGGACTTTCAAGTGTGTGTAAAATATTAACTTTTTAATTTGCAAGGAAATTAGTAGTTGGAAAACTATAATCCCTTACGAGCATGCACGCACACTCACATATGTGCACACAGTCTATTAAAATCACTTATATTATTAAGTTTGTAATAAATCCTTGGCATGGAATGGCACGTGCTGAATCACTAAGGTATTTGACAAAGATCGATTTAAAGGGTTACTCTGAGGCCCCAAATTCCATTTTAAAAACAAGGCCCTATTGAACTTAATCAATGGGTTTTCTGTGATTTTTTTTTTTTTTTCAGCAACTTTAATTAAGAGCTTTTGGGCAACTTTGAAGGTTCTTGTGTAGTATTTTTAGCTGTAGCTGTGAAGTGCTACAGGAGAGCATGAAAACATACCTACACACGTCTTTATACCTCTGTCTTCATGAGGAGCTGGGAAGCTTTCCATCACACATTGGTCATGGGTAGCTTTTGTTTCTATAAACCTGTCAAGAGGAAGAAGCATATCTGAAACATCTATTGGACATGCTATGACCACTCCATATTCATAGCCTGGCATAAGTGAAGCCAGTCAGAGGTTTTTCCTCTCTGCCAGGCACATCCATGCCTCCTGCAGCTGGAGGATGTTTGGCTCCAAGTCTACATGGGGTCAGGCCTGGTAGCATAGGATAAAAGAATCACATAATAGTGCTGGAAGGGACCCTAAAGCTCACTCAGTCCCACCCTCTGCTGTGTACAGGACTACCCCACACCAATTCAGGCTTCCCAGGCCCCCATCCAACCTGCATCAAGTGCCTCCAGTGATGGGGCATGCACAGCTCCCCTGGGAAGCTGTGCCGGTGCTTCACCACTCTCCTAGTGAAGAATTTTTTCCTAAGTCTAACCTACACCTACATTCTTTTAGTGTATAACTGGTACCCTTTGTCCTATCATTACATTTGCTGATAAGGAGGCTCTCCTTGTCTTTCTTGTAGGTTCCCTTTAGGTAGTGGAAGTCTTATGTAAAGCGTCCCTACTATAAGTCTTGCCAAATGTAGCTCAGCATTGGTTGTATCACCTGTACATCCCTACTGCTCAAAGGGCCAGCAGACACATTTTTCTTTTTTTGCTGCTGTTTCTATTTGTTTGTTTGTTTGTTTGTTTGTTTAAGCACAGGCTTTTTACATGAAATGTGAAAATGACGAAGAAGGACTTTTTTTGTTTTTCCTTCCTTCCTTCCTTCCTTCCTTCCTTCCTTCCTTCCTTCCTTCCTTCCTTCCTTCCTTCCTTCCTTCCTTCCTTCCTCCTCTCTTTCTCTCTTTCTCTTTCTCTCTTTCACTCTCTCTTTCCTCCCCACCCCCACCCTCCCCCCCAGGATAAACTCTGATATTCATTTCCTTTTTTTAATTTTTTCCTAATTTTCATTGAATGAGGATCAGGGCCATCCCACCAGTTTGAAGAGATTTGGACAGTGTGCCAAAGCTGCAATTACAGCCAAATGAGAAAAAAAAAAAATCAGAAAGAAATGTATTTTATTCATTTCAGCTGTTATGTCTTAATGCAAAGAAATCATTTTGCACAGTTCTGTAACTGAAACCAATTTCTAATCTCCAATACTATTAACTTCTAAATCTCTGTTATAAAGAATATTGGCAGCGTACCAAAGCCTAATGCAGCCAAATGGACTTAGTCTGAGCTGGTCTTATATTTTCTTTTTTCTGAAATGATGAAAAAATAGGTAAGCTATTTCGTTAATTGCTGATAACATTTTGGTTAGTTGGATTTCCTCTTTTGGATACAATAGACACATTCCTGGAGTATGACCTAACTTTGCCTTTGGGACAAACAAAAAAAAAGAGAGGCCACTTTTTGAAATGACAAAATGTATTGTTATAGGATTAGGGGCAGGATTATGCTGTATCAGTAATCAATTTAAGAGCCCTACGAATTGAAACTAAACATGAAATAGCTGCAGGGAAAGACTGCCGTTAAAGACTAATATCTATGTGAAAACTTGATTGTTTTATTTCAGCTGAATTGCAACAGATTTCTGATAACTCCAGTGAGACCCACTGACATTAGTTAGTGAAATTTAAAACATCTTTTCCCCCTACCCCTTTGCTCCAGCGGTACTGTAAACGCAGTCCAAGTCTCAGCTCTGCGTAAATGAGTATTACTAACAACAGCCTTGACTGAAATCTTTCTGCAAGTCAGCGATGGGCTATGACTGACACTGCTGCCTTCACATGAGGGCATCTTCACTCCAAGGGAATCTGCAAAGCTGTCTTCTGCTTAGCTTTAGTGATGCTGTTATCCAATGTTAGCATCACTTTCCTGTTGCAAGATTTAATTGGGAGCTCAAACAGATAATGATGAGTTGTGCCAAGTGGGCCAGTGGAAGCAATTATCAGATTTGGATATTCTGGCACCCTGGACAGAATTTCCTCGGCACAGGAAATGAATTATAACAGCATATCTTTAGACCCAAAAATTATTGGCAGTGAGGAAGGGAAGAACAATGCAGGCATGGTTACACACTGATGAGCTTTGGCTGATTTGCTGTTACCATTTCAGTCTGTGTGTGGCTATTTAATTTTTGTTCCTCAGGAGAGCTGCAGTTCTAACACCATCTAAGTCAGAGTTTGGAGTGCTTACTTCATTTTGTTTCCAAAGTACATTTGTGTTCACAGAAGACTGAACAAAGGGAGGATATCAAGAAAATATGGTTTTCTCCTGCTGGAGCATAGGATCCATCACAAATAAGGTTTTCTTGTGATATTGAGTTTTAAAATTCCTTGCTTCTGTTGCTAAACTTGCATCTTAGCTGTACTTATGTCATATCTTTAATTTAATTCAGTGCTCACAAAAAGCTCTTGACTTTGAAACTATGGAGACTAAGCCCAGGACTCATCTCAATCACCTTTTAGACACTTACATGACAACCCTCAGCAAGAAGCATGGACACCATAGGCTCCTCCAGCAATCCCTGAAGAAGGACTGGCACATCCTCACCTCTCACATGCTGATTAGCTGTCTGGCACAGCTTCCATTGTCTCCTACAAGTCTTGCTACTTCTGTACCAAAGCCAAGGATCTAAAATGAGTGCAGCGAGTGTCAGTCTGTGCCATCTGCAGGAGCAGATGGGCAGAGGACCATACATGCTACAGGGACCCAATGGCAGAGTATTTTCGCTGTGGCAGTGTGGGCTACAAGCAGGGCCAGCAACATTGGTCAAATCGTGCAGGTCCTCGTCATGCTCAGAAAGAAGATAAGACTGCATTGCTCATTTACCAGATGCCACTAGTGGTTCTCACATGGTAATTTTCCATTGTAACTGCTGGCGTCTTGAGCAAAATATGATCCAAAAGAAAAGGCTCTGTGTGCCATTATCAATCTACTAAGCCCGATGTCCTACCAGCTGTGACATCATTAGCTGCACATCTGTCTCTAAACTGGAGGTGATTTTTTACCCTTTTATCCCATGTCCACTCCAAATAAGCTCTGAATAAAAGACACTTGTTAAAGTTCAACTGTAGCAGGGGTTGCATCAAGGATTAAGAGATCGCAGATGGGCAGGCCCAAGCCTCTATCACTGAATACAAAGATATATGGTCTATTCTCTCCTTGTGACTCATGTGATACTCTTGATAAGATGAATGTAAGTTTCTGGCAGCCATACAGAGTGAAATCTATACCCCAGGAATGCATATAATTCAACTTCTACTTAAGCCTGAAATGATGGGTATATGTATAATAGTAGCCAGTGAAGTAGCACTGAGAAAATGTGGGATTTTTCAGATTAGATCAGGGGGAAGAAGTGGGACAGAAAAGCAACTCAAGATCCATCTAAAGTAAATATCTGAACGAATTTTTAGCCAATTAGAAATATGTTATCTCTGGTGTTTTGCTGAAAGAAAAGAAAAACATTGCAAAAAATGTCAAAAGAAGGGCTTTGTCTGTACTGGGCTTAATTCCTTGTTGGGAGAAACCCTTTAAGAGACAATTTGCCTTAAGCATGAAAGAAATGATCCTACAGCTTCCACTGGAAGCGGTTCTGGACACGTCTGGGTTGTACCTGTACAGTGACTGCTCACGTTCCATCATATCAAAAGTCAGTTTTATCTCATATTCATGCATTTGTTTTGCAAGCAAAACCAGGAATCACACTGTGAATTGCAAAATCACAGACTGGCTACTGTTTGGGTGGCCTCATCACAGCCCCTGCCAGAGCACAAATAAGAAATTCTGACTTTTTAACAGAGTCAGGAGTACTCTATAATCCAAATGGCTCCATAATGAACAAGCTCTTTTTTAGTGTGAGGCCTTATTCATTGAAAGTCTACTTTTTTACTTGCAGCATACTGTTAAAACAGCCATAGTGTTGCCCTGACTGTTTTGGTTTTGGACTAAACACAGTATAGTAAGTCAAACATTATTGGTCACAATGGTAATGCAGAGTGCATATAATGTCTTTTTATTGCTGCAAGGCATAGTTGAAATATTTACACGGAATACATGAAATAACAGCAAGATTCATGTTCTGTTCCTTATTTGTAAAGTATTTTATTAAAAGGAATCTGAATCTGAAGTTCATAAATAAAATAGTAATATCACTTATATCCAGATACTAGTTCCAGCTTGTTGATTTTAATAGACAAGTACAACACTTCAAATGTGGAAGCACAGTGGGTAATATTTATATGAAATCTCCAAGAACCATGGTATTTTGCTCATGTGGAATATCATGGCATTTTGCCTGGATCAAGTAACCAGCAGATTAGCACATTAACACTTTTAAGAAACATGCATGTAATCCACTCTCAATGTGGTCTTTGACTCCTGGTAGGAATACCTAATGATTTCCAAATTGACACATTACTTTATGAAGCAACTCAAATAAACAGGAGTTGCTGAGGGGTTCTGGTAAGGATGTATGGCATAAGCATGCACACATCATTATCAGCACAAGAGAGAAGATCAACTCTTTGCAGAATCGGCAGAATCCATTGAGAGAAAAGAGAAATTTGCCTTCCCTTCTTTTTAAATGTTTCTAGCTTTACTGCTAAATGCACAAGTGGACATGAACTGATCTCTCTGATTAAAAGTTGGTTGCCAGCTCAAGGTGGCTGCTTAGTAACAGTCCCTCTCAGCTGGACCAGAGCTCACCAGGAAAGCCTGTTGAAACAATTACCATTGCCTGTTGGGAAGGTCACACTTCACTTTGCCGTTCAGGAATAGTCCATATGAGCTAGCCAGCCATGATTCAGTTGCCACAGGCTCCATCCTAGACAGGAGTTCAGAGGGAGAAGGACAAAAGGCTCAGAGGTCATGTCAGTCCCACGTCACTCAGCCACATACACATGCCTCCAAAGCTGCACTCCAGCACAGATTCTTTGCGTGGTTCTGGTCACAGCACCAACCTCTATGACCTTTTTCCCTCATTTCCTATGGGGAAAATGTTCATCCTTCTCTCCCTGGGAGCTGCTGCTGATAGCAGCAGCACGTTCATGATGATGAAGTACTTTGCGTTTGCAAAGGGGCGGTTGCGTGGGATACACATTCAAACTCAGCAGCGGCTCGGGGCCTCAGCTTATTTCAACAGCCAACTAGAGGGGAACAAAACTTTCTATTCTAAGGGTGCTGTCAACTGAGTTCAACTTCTGCAGCAGGAGACAGCAGGGAAAACCCAACAATCCCCATCCTGTGAAAGAAGCAGCAGAGTCTAGGATGTGTGCCAAGGCATCCTATCACTAGCCTCGTAAAAAATTCACCAGGGCCACCCCAGAAACAATGGCAGAGTCATGCTTGGCTGCTGTTAGTTGTTTTGAGAAGGAGACCACGAACAGGTCTCACAGAACTATTGTAGCAGCCTCCATTTCCTGTTAATGCAGTTCATCATGTTTGTCTTCTCCTTCACAAGAAACTTCTATCAATGAAATTAACATAATTAGCAAGGATCCCTGTTTTCCTTAAGATCAATGATAGCCGTCCTGACTCATACCAATTAAATCCTTTCTTCAGAAGTAGTACTCCAAGGAAGTCAATAGGTTGAATCAGGGAATGTTTGCAGCCAACTCAAAATAAGAGTGCAAGATCTCACCCTTTGCCCTAACAGAGGCTGATAGGCTGATGTGCTCTTGACTTCTGCACTGGAGAATTGGGAAGGAACCTTGAGTTTCTGGCCTTTACCACCTTCAGGTTATGTGTCACCAAACAGTTATCCAATTAGAAGGAGAATAGCCTTTCTACTCCCTTCACTTGAAATCTCAATATATATATATGTATAAATATACATATTTTTTTATATGTGTATATATATATATATATAAACAACAACAACAAAATAACCTTTTACTTGTCTTTTGGTTAAAATGATCTGGTTAAAAAAAAAGCCCAAACATGGTTATTGGCAGAATGAAATGATTTTAGAAGAAGAAATTCTGGGATTTGAAAAAAACAGGGTCTTTGCCATAACAGGAAGAGTTGAGTCAAACAGTCTTTTAAAGTCAAAGTTAAAAGTAAAACTAAAAACTGCACTCCCTTCTTCAATTGACAGTTTGGATGCTGAGAGGACATTTCTTTTGCATTAAGTTATCTGTTGAAAAAAACTTGGATTGTAATTGAAATTTTAAAACCTTAATCATGAGGACCCTACTTGGAACGTGTGCTTAGAAAGTGGCTCAGACGTTAATTAGCAACAACTGCTGTGAACCAAGAACACACTGAGCACACCATGTAAATGTCTTGTCAAAACTCCTAGGTATGCAGCACCAGTGAAGCAGAACCAGCTCTGAGCAAGGCTCCGATGCAAGAACAGGATGAGGTTTGATGGGCTATAAAAAATAAAATAAAAAATAAAATAGGAAGTACTCCCCTTGCTTAAATTTAGACTGAAGCCCAGATTTTTGGAACACCTCGCTCAAGTCAGGCCCTTCTCTCCTCATCGGAAGCCAAAAATATTTTTGAATTTGGGTCAGATTTAGTGACTAGATTTCAGCCAAAAAAAATTCTGGGGTGGGGGGCAATCATCAGAAAAATCCTGCGAGTTTGTTTGACTGTTTCAGAAACAAAAGTTTTCCATTTTTCAGGCTGGATTCTCAAGAGGATGTGGGATTTGACCGCTTTCAGATGTGCTCACTGCAGAGGGGCCATTAATGTCTGCAGCTCCTTGCTGCGGATGCATCAGGACCCGGGGTTGGAGCAGCACCCACCTGCCCCATGCTGCTCTCTCAGACCCCATATGCAGGCAGCTAGAGCTAGAGAAAATTGTTTGTGTAGACAACTGAAAGATGAAAATTAATACGCTTCAGAGTTGTTTGGAGTAGGAAAGTTGCCACATGAAGCTACATGAGGGTTTTCGTCATGCAGTGAAAAATTGTCTCGTAAATACAACATAGCTAGTCACTGGGGTAATAAAAGGTGCTAAAGATAGAGAAGGCAAAGGAAGTGTTTTTCTAGAGTGTTTGAGTCAGAAGGAACATAGTCTGTTCTCTCCAAAAAGTTTTATAATTTTTTATCTGCACTTACAGAGCAAAATTATTATCTATAAATTATATATCTATTACTGAGAGTCTCCTATGTAGTGGCTTCTCCCTGTTCCTCTCCTCTAGAATCTTCTTTTCTTCTTTTTAAGTTAAGTTCTTTCATTCATAAAGGGTGAAAAGGTGTTTGAGCTTGCTTAGGCAAGGGGCAGTAAGTATGACAGCTAGCAGAAGAACCTTAAAGAGTCTTTCACTACACGCTTATATGGTCTTCAAGCAGCATTCAGATCTCTTGGAGTCATTGCTAGATTTCATCCTCACTGAACTATTCACTAGATATGTTTTCTGCATCGATCAGTGGCAGAAAGAAGCAATGGTTGAATGGAGTGTCTTGGTGAACGTCACCAAGGTCAGCCTCAGACAAGGCAGGGAGGAGACCAGAGTTTCCCAGAACCAACCAGCCCCCGGGACATCCCTCCTTCCTTATACTGTTGCTGTGGAAGGGATGACCTTTGCAGCAATACCGAGGGAAAGGATCGGGCTCTGATCTAGAGGAGAATGAAGCAAAATCACTGTGTTCATTTGAACATCAGCTTGTTTAACCACACTGTATTTCCGGATGTGCTGAATTTTGCACACGGCATTTAAACAACTGCATTGCTGTGAAATGTTCTCTGCAGAAGATCCCTGTGGATGAACAAGGAACACGAGGAGAGCAGTTCTTGTTCAGAGCTGGGGATCTGATGACTGCGGTCAAGATGCCACTCTTTGGTCACAGAACACTGCAAAAATTGCTGAGATTGATCAAAATCCTAAAAACAACATGGGATTAGGCCCCCAAGCAAAAGGGTGGTGCATACATGGTGGCCTTCATCTGTCAGATTCGTATGCAGCATTTGCAAATGCACCTCATAGTTTCTGCTGGAATCAGAAGAGTAGAATGAAAAGGGGACCTCCCAGATAAGGACATGGAAAATGCACAGCATGTGTTCCACAAGGGTCTTTAGAGGTACTTTTTTGCCATCTCACCACCACTCAGCCTTATTTTTCTGCCAAAATGTTAAATTCAAGCAAAGATGTCTCCATACCACACGACCAAAACAGGGTCATGGGAGTACTAGAAATCTTTCTGGAAATATCCACACTACCTTCCTGTTTCTTCCCATACTGTTTTTCTGCTTGTTTGTGGAGGTGGGAAGGAAGGAATGCTGGCATACTTTTTTTCTAAACAATAGTGAGAATATAACTCTTCCGTACAAGTCTATTTTAGCCCAGTAGAGATGCCAGTGCTGAATTTGTTTATTTTACACAGCACAAAGCAGCAAGCACTCCCAAAGCTGCACTGTGCGAAGAAAAGCTATGTTTTCCTAATGCATATGTCCAATCCATGCCTTCTCACTCAGCCCACCCTTTCCATGCATACACACTCACTGAGCTAACTTCCAGTTTAACTCTTTATTACAGTATCAAACTGCTTAATTGCTACCATTTAAACTCCAGGTTTGCTGTAAGCACAAATTAGCAACACATAAATATTAGGAATTTTCAAAAAGAGAACAGAGGTAAGGAGCCTTAACTTAATACCCGCCTTCCAAGATTTATAACTGAATCTATACATGTATTTAAATACCAAATAATCTGCTGATTGTTATGCATAGTTTTCAGTCAGTGTAACAAAAACATGATGTCGCAGTCATGCTGTGAGCTCTGTAGCTAGGTTTCCTTGTTTATATTAACAGCTGTAAATACAGCCTAACACAGTCTTGATTTAAAAGCAGATTTCCCATACTTTCAAGAATTCGCCACATTGTGAAAGCTAAAATTTCAGAACTTTTCTCATGTGCTTACTGATTACGCTCAGGAGCAGCCTGCAATGCTACAAATGCACTTGCAGCGACCCATTTTAGAACCTCTGTACTAAAAGGCCCAGTTTTTCATTTTCAGTTAAAAGTAAAATCAGCTTTGCAAATGTTTGTATATAGTCCTGCTCCTTGAGTGCCTTGAATTCAGCCTGTACCCTTTGACATACACTGTTGAACATGTACTTGAGGACTTTGTTGTGTCAAGATTTCAAATCATTATCCCTCCATTTAAAAGTACAGGTTGTAAAACCAAACTAAAGCTGCTTAAATCAATGAAAGGGTTTTCACTCAGTCAGAAATATTTTTTAGTGCAAAGTTTTACTTTCCTACCTTTTAACAACAGCACTGGAAATCCTGAGCTGCCTTCTCACACTTAAGAATATTGAGAGGAACAAGTTGTGTGTAAGTAGAAAGTCAGGAGAAGGAAAAACCTCCTCGGAGCATTTCACAGTATTTCTGCCTTGTGAAATGCACCAGCGCTTCCTTCTGATGGGTTGTTCTAATGCGAGTTAGATCTGCAAATCCTGGGTAGAGCCAACCATTCTGGCATAGCACACCAAGGCCAAGCAGGTGAGGGTCTCCTCTGAAGGAAAATCCCACGGTTGTACAGAGTTGCTGTAGCAATTTACTATCAAAGGAAAGTCCATTTACAGGGTCTTGCATGGATAACGTTAGGGATGTCAGATGTATGCAGAATCTACCAATCCTATTGGAAGAGTTTTGGGGATCACAGTGCTCACCCATGGGTTAGGCATGCTCCTGGGCAGACACAGCATAGCCACACCAGTAGCTAATATGCCACCACTGGTGCCCAGCTTTACTTGTTGTGCATCTCCAACCAGCCATCTGTGCCCAGAAAACCTCTTTCAGACTAACCCAACAGGAAAGCTCTGCAACTTTGTCACAACGATTATACTCCAGAGAAATACAGGTCTGTGGTCAGGACATCCCATGAGCTTAGCTTCTAAGCATGCAGGGCAGGCTCATAGCCCAGGCTGTAGCCAGGTAAGGGCAACAGATAGATGCAGAAGTCAGAGTCCAACTGCTTTGACCTGCTCTGAGGTCCATTCTCCACCAGGAGCCTCTCAGGAGCCCAGCTGCCTTACTGCAAACCCGTTCCAGTGAGCAAGCGCTGGTGGAGAAACTGAGGCATTTCTCATGTGGAACTCTGGATTTTCTCCTTTGTAGAGTAACACACTTGAGACCACTAAGCTCCCATCTGGCACATGAGCTGGTCTCCTGCTATACACTCTCCACTTCAGTGATCACAACTGATCTTGTTCAAAACTTAAAGGAACCTTAAAGCACTTTGCACATCTAAGCACTTTGCCTAGTGGTACTGACAAGACTAAAATATAACTTGGATTGACAATGGGTCCACAGGAATCTTAAACAGAGCATTTCTCATCACCTCATGCAAGTCATTTTTGCACGTCCGAGATCCCGTTCTACTTACTTGACTTCTCAGAGGACAATTAAAAACAGTGCATAACAGATGGGGTAGCCAAGACAAACAGAGGTTAAATGACTTGCCCAGGGCTGGTAGTGTCTAGCAGACTGGGCGACGGGAGTCCTGGGTATTAATTAGTTAATATTTGTACAATACTAGGAAAATATATAGTCCTATATAAGTATTATTGTAAGGTGGCCCCTGTGGTTTGGAGAAGCAGAGGGCAACAGCACACAGGCAAGTGCAAACATCCCTCCTTGTCTTGTGGCATTTCAGTTGTGCATGGGGACAGAGCATTCCCAGGGCACACCAGAGAGGGAATGGGAAAGCCAGGAGAAAGAGATCCCACCCGTGCAGTACTGCTGCTAGGGACTATCAAATGGGGCTACGTGATTGGCTGCATTTACCAGAAACTTTGAAACCAAATCTGGGACATTTGTGAGTGTTTACAGCACTGAGAGGTGCAAATCTCTCTGAAGTGCCACAGGACCAGCGTGCCAAGCTGCTCCACGCTCTGCTGCAGTCCCAGGAGGAAGGTCAAGTCCACCTGTACTAAATGAGGATCTGTGAGAAAGGAGGAAAGCACCACAGTGTAAGATTGCTTTTTTCTTTTCTTCACCTCTCTGGGGCATTCATCCTGCTCCCATGATTTCAGATCTGACTTCTTCTGATGCCTTTTTGAGTCAGCTTCCCTTCACCTCAGCACCAGCCTGAGACACGTTCCGGTCTTAGTCCAAGACAGCTCTCACTCCCCAGTGCTCTTGACATCGCCATTTTCTTTGCCATATAGTTTCAAGAGCAGTGAATATTTTTGGGCATAACCTTTCTTATACTTGCCTAGAATACAGAGAGGTTGTGATGCATTTTCCTCTACAATTTTTAAATCATTCAGACTTCCCATGTACGCTTCTAGAATTTTCATCCATCTCTCATCATCACATCTTGAGTTCCACCATTTTATTCCCATCATTTAACTCAAGCCCCTTAGAATTTCTAGTTGGAAATTCCAACATTCATTTTCATTCAGTCTGGGATAAAAGTCTCAAATTTTAATGGTATCTCCTCAAAAATACTGGCATTTCAACTTCTGTATGTTTAGGCAAAACTTTGCAACATTCCTAATTGCTGAAGTGCTGACTATTGTTTAAATTACTTGATTTGCTTTATTTTGAATAAAACCAGCACCAAGGTGCATTACCATTCCTGTGCAGGTAATATTTCTCTTTTGTGTGAATCAAAATCTACAGGAACCTTCGCTTCAGTGTAATGTGGTCTTTACTGCATGATGCAGTAGAAAAACCACAGTGTGTGCACTGAGAAATGAATGATATAGACAGGGCCCTCATCCAGAAAGGAATAGAGGGCAGCAGCTTTGGGGATGTCCTACAGTTGTCTTCTGGCACTAAACTAATGCTTATTCCTGTACCACACAACCTGAGGATTGTGTTACACAATGGCAGGCATGGGTCTCCACATCCTGTTCTTTTCCCCTAAAGGATATGCTATGCTTTTATCTGATTATTTTTTTTTAAATGAAATCTTGTAGATCTTTTAAAAAATTGTTGGCTAGATCAAACTGACTCTAAAGGAAGTCTTTTCATTTCTTTATACATAAAATGTCCATTACTGAGAAGCTGTCTTTTCAACTGCAAAATTATTTTCATAAAAACGACCAAAACCCTGCAGTTCAGCTGTGACAGTTTTTTTTGCTACTACTTTAACCTGCACCACTCATGGAAAATCCTCATATTTATTTCTTTAACATCAAATCCTCTTCTCCATAATCCCCTCCAGACTGTTGCTCCTGTCCCTGATGTCACTCAGTGCTACATCTCTGTCAGCCGGCCAACCTCCTCATGATTGTCCAGCCCAAACAAACCTGCAAAGCCATGCAAACTTCTGAGTCTGGTTTCAAGTTGGATATTAGGAAAAAATTCTTCTTTGAAAGAGTGGTGAGGCAGTGGCACAGGCTGCTCAGGGAGATGGCAGAGTCACCACCCCTGGAGGTGTTCAAGAACCGCGCGGAATCCCACTGAGGGACGTGGTTGGTGAGCATGGTGGGAGTGGGCTGACTGTTGGACTTGGTGATTTTAGTGGCCTTCTCCAACCTTAATGGTTCTCTGATTCCATGAAAAATTGTTGTTATTTACTGGCTTTTTAAAAGAAATGCCATTGGTTTCAGAAGGGTTGTCAACAATTTCAGCCAGTTCCTTGAAATTGTTGGAGAAAAACAAGTAAAAAAATATGAATGCATTTTTACTCAATTCTTACCAATTATCAAATTTTTCAACAACATTTTTGATTGCCAAAATCTGACAGCCTGTTCCGCAGACTGCTTTAGAAGTTTAAGGTATGCGGTTGATCTTGTGGTTTGAAAACTTCTGGAGCTCGTCCTCTTCAGAATTGCTATTTCCAACATAAAATATAATAAAAATATGAAGTGTAATCCAATAAAAATATAAACATAGAAATAAAATATTCAAAATGCGGACTTTGCAGCCAGGCTTGCTCTTCTTTTCCATATTGTGCACCAAAACTCCACTTCAATTGGAACAACAAGAAACTGGCAAACCAATGATTGCCAAGGCAAATGCAAATCAGGAGACAAGTCTTCTAGATCCCTCTGAAGCACCACATTCTGAATGTAATTAATAAGTGCAGATGAGAAGGCATGTTGCTGAGACTGCCTTGGCCACCTCCATTCTTTGTTGCATTTCTCATGGTACGAATAACTCAACTCCAGATCCTCAGGATTCCCAAAGCTCCAAGTGAAGCCTCTTCTTTCAGACAAAGGGTTGCACTCCTGCTATCAGGCCTGCACTTGAGGAGCATCGTTCCTTGGTCCCAGGAAGCACGTGAGCACATTTTCAGCTGCTGCAGTTGAGGACTGATTCGGTGCTGTGCTAAACACATCCGAGGAATGCCAAGTACCCTCAATTCCATTAACTTCAGTGGGAATTAGAAGGCTCAGCTGTATTTAATATTTTACGGGGTCAGGCTCTGAAAACTGTATGAGCATTCTCAGTTCCCAGTAGGCCAAAATTCAGCAAAGCATTTGGTTTGAGACTTAACTGTAAACATGTGAATGGTCCCCCTGATTTCAATATGACTATTCTCATGCTTAAAGTTAAGCATATGCCTAAGTGTTGCACTGAATTTGGGCCAAAAACTACTGTTTTCAACTGCTGCACAAGTTCACAATAGGGAAACTGCTGGTCTGTAATGCAATTACATTATTATTTTTTATTATTATTATTTTTCTGAAAGACAAACATGAGACTGTGTATGTTTAAAATGCAGTGGCTACACTGCTTGAATAAAATGGGGTGTTCTAAGGAAGTCTTGGTTATTTCTGCAAAGCTATTAATTTACTGTTATTGTTGTTATTACTACTATTATTCCTATGTGAATGCAGAACAAGCACCTATCCCAGAGACTTGGAGCTTTTGCTATTCCTAAAAGAATATAATCCATACAGGAAAGAATAACAAACTCTCTCTGCATGACAGCAAACATCAGCCAAGTGACAACTAAAAATATCCCACCCTCCCTGGAGACCCTCAGCCTCCTGTACATCCACAGTCTGAGAGCAGCAGTGACTAATGGCTGCTCTGAACATCCCCACCATTCTCTCCAGGGCCAGAGGAGCCCAGGGGCCGGCACCTCTCAATTTTGGGGGGATTAGAGAGCTCTACCTTGAAATGGTACTGGCCCTCAGGAGGCAGCAGCTCGGCCAGCTCGTATCTGGGATAGGCAGATTTCTTCAAACAGAGAGGACTAGCAGATGCAGAGCCCACAGGGCTCTCACCCTCCTAAAGCCCCTTGCACCAGGAGGACATGGGTTCTCTGGCACTGAGGAACAGAGGGACCTCCCAGAAGGCCTCCTAGGGAGTGGAAGAGAAACAGAACCATTCATCAGCCTGCACTTTGGGCCATCATGCATACTATCATTTTCTTATACTCCATGGAAAGAGGACATAAGTGTGGGCTACCCAAAGCCCTACTCAGAGGCTGGGAGGAAGAGAGGAGAACTTGAGGCTCACTCACCTCCAAGGACCCTGAGTATATACAGCTCTGAGAAGCACTGGAGCCATGCACCAAGAGGCCAGGAGAACAGCACCATGGAGAAAAAAAACAAGGTCTGCTCCCCCCTGTCCATTTTCTTGCTAATGTGCCTCCAGATCAGCTCCAGAGATACACACCATGGCCACAGATGAGCCCCCCTCCTTCCCCCCCAAGTTTTTCTCCCCTGCAGCAAAAGGTTACCCCTCAATATCCAACTCCAGCCTTTTCATGACTCCATGATCAACAAACCAAAAAATGTAGTCAGCCAGCTGTTGCAAAGGCAATGAATGCCAGAACCAGGTTGTATAAGAGATGGGACAACTGCTTGTGAACAAAAGCCCAGAACCTGTTGTTCTCAGGCTACATCTCCCTTTATTTTGACATCTTTCACAACCGTTTTAGCACACAGGCTTTGGCATGCATCCATCTGCCACACCAACAAGATAGCTTGTTGTGGTATTTTCTCAGCTAGGCTGATTGGAAAACGTTCCCTGCCTTTACTCCAAGCTCTTGTAGGAGGATTATAAAATCAAAGCACCAGCTTAGCTCAAATCCATAAAAAACATAATATTAAATCCCAAACAAATCTCTCTTGGCACTCATGACAGAGAAATGGCATCGATCTTATAGAAGAGGCCCAGGCATGAGCTGCGGCTCTGCTGAGATGCAGGGAGGATGAGTGACCCAGTTGGTGGATAAGGCAGACATGGCTCCTCACCTTCCTGCCTTCAGCCTCGAGTGGTTTGCTGGTGGGGATTCCTGGGCAGAGACACACGTTGCCTGTACGCATTCAGGTCATCCCTCAGAGGTGTTTCCTGGACAGCTCGGTGCCTCCAGCTGTTTGTGATGGAGACCTGCCCCAACACAGGGTTGTGGCACAGCAGCGAGTGGTTGTACCTGCTGGGGGTGCCTTTCTGCATGACGCTAAATGCGATGCTGTAGAAAACAGATGAACAACAAACAGAGCCGGGACTTAACATTTTGACTTAATTCAGCACTCAGGGGACTGCTGAATTCGCATCCTCATTCACTCCCTTGCTGCTCACTGTGGGATGTTAGCCCGGCTCCTGGGGCTCCAATACTCCAGCACGGGGCTCCCCCCGCTCTACTCCCACTCTGCTGCCCCCTCGTGGAACCGGGACCGGACATTCCGGCCGCTGCCGCCCGTGGGCGCCCACGCGTGGGCAGCGGTGTGGGAGCCGCAGGCGCACTCCCGGTTCCGTCCCACTGGGGACGTGGGGGAGTGCGGGACTAACGCAAAACACCTTTGCAAAGTGCTGCTGCGCAGCAAGCGTGTGTTGGCGGGAAGGCGTCCTGGAAGGAAGGCCCCGCCGCCCATTAATCACTTCAGGATGTCTCAGACGTGGGCAACAGCGCTGCGGAGAATCCAGGCCCTCTGACACTTCAGTGCAGCATCGGAGCATTTAACAGTAACAGTCAACACTGCTGATGCCTGTGAAAATACAGATGTAAGCCAGCTGTCTGTCAGGGTGAAAAATGTGTTTGTCTTTTCTTTTTAACATGTCATTTCCCTCTTGGACGTTTGCTGCCTTTCTGCCAGGATATCACGTGCTCCCTGCACTGAGAAGATGAACCACGCTCAGATGGAGGGCGGGTGTCCTTGTCCCGCTGCTGCACTTCTTCCTGATCTAAAGCTGAGCACAACATAACTGATCAACTTCCTTCTTTGTGCTCACAGCACCAGAATAATTTCCAGTGTTCATTTCCAGCCAAAGCGAATTGCAGATTTATTCAAAAAAAAAAAAAAAAGGATCATAAGAAGCATGAGAGTGTGTGTGCTTGGAAACTACAACAGATATAAAGAGCACAATAGCACTAGCTGGTATAGCAAATGCTCAGCTACAAAACACTATTTATCTACATAGTCACCACCATTCACTAGGCATTTTCACCAGCAATGAACAGGAGCCTGCATGCTGTGCTCATAAAAGCCCACACCAGCAGAGGTGACCCACTGTTTCACAGCTGCTATGGCAGTGTTGTTGCTGAAACACTCAACCCACCACCTCACTGTGCTCACATCGCTGTTTGGTCTCCATAAAGATTCAGCAAGAAATGATGAATGTCAGCAGAAGTAGTTTTTTTCCACAAGGAACTATTCAGTGCCACACCTTTTCTTCATCCACACTTCCACGTCAGACGCCATTTTGTCAGAATTCCCCTCTGCTGCCATCTGTCACACAGCAACAAAATGTAACAATACTGGTGGGAAGATTCAGCCCCTACTGCCATCCCACCAACATCCACCTCTGATTTTGTGGACCAATATAATAAAATAGGAGGCATTACTCCTACTACTCCTCGTACATGGGGCTCATTCTCAGTTCCAAACCCAGAGGGAGGAAAAGCTGTTGAGCATCTGACCACAGAAGAGCAGGATGTAGATGCTCTGAGGTATGGAGCTGCTATGGACATCCCAGTCAGCGAGTGCAGGGAGAGGTGCCATCTTGTGAGCTCCTGGCAGGAGGCTTTGCTCTTCTGGGATCTTTGCTCTTTAGCAATCTGATGAGAATGTAATAAACTGAGAGAGAAGAGACTTCATCAATTGTAAATGTCCAGCTGTAGATGTCCCTTCTAGTTGTAGCTGTCCCTGTTCATTGCAGGGGAGTTGGACTAGGTGAACTTTAAAGGTCAAATGATTCAATGATTCTATGATTCCAGCAAATGAAACTGCTCCAGAGCACATTCCTCAGCATTGATGCGTTGCTCTTTGTAGAGCTGAAATTCCCCGACACAACTTTGTCCTCTGGTAACTGGCACTGTCCCAGAACAATTCCAAAACACTGGAGGGAGCAGAGTGCAGCAGCCAGTCCCTGTGGGCAGAGTATGGCCCAACAGTTTTGGAAGATGACATTAGCCGCCCAGATGTGGGCCACTTTCAACCAGTCGATATCAGTTTTAAAGAACATTTGTGTGTATGTCTCATATGTAGCAAAATGCAGTCAGAATGTTCAGCAAGATCTATGAATGTGTTGGTGACGGTCTCGTGACATGTAGGTCAAGTAAAGAAAATCCAACAGAGAGAATAGGGTGAGCATTTCTACAGATTTGGAAATAAAAGTCTAAAAATATGAAGGTGGACATTGAGATGAGAGTGAGAACAAAATGACACCATTTATGATCAGCAGGATAGGAAGGAGAGAGAACCAAGATCAAAATGGTAGCCTTCAATGAGGAGGAATTCAGAGAACAGGCAGGTAAGGTGTTATGTGAGGACAAATTGACAGGAAATAGGAGATAAAGAAAATCAAAATACTCTTAGTTGAAATAAATATTGCAGATAAAATAATAAACCATTCCAGAGAAGCAGCAGAAGAAGCAACAGTAATAAATGAACTTGGTTAAAGTATAAACTCCTGCTTGGCTTCAAACACTGGAATACACACGCACAGTGGAAACCGTGCTAGATTGCTAAATATGAAAATAAGCAATGTGACTGTAAGAGACAGAATCAGGAAGGCAAAGGCACAAAACAAGAGGTTATTCTGAAAGAGGAGAGGGTTGGCCTCTTCTCCCAGGCAACAAACAGGATCCGAGGAAATGCCCACAAGTTGCGCCAGGGGAGATTTAGATTAGATATATGGAAAAACTTTTTCTCTCAAAGAGCAGTCAGGCACTGGAATGGCCTGCCCAGAGAGGGAAGTGGTGGAATCACTGTCCCTGGTGGTGTTCAAGAGGTGTCTGGATGGGGTGCTGAGAGATATGGTTTAGTAGCTTGTGGTAGTAATGGTGATAGGAGAACGGTTGGACTAGATGATCTTGTAGGTCCTTTCCAACCTTGTGATACTATGTGATTCTGCGTAATTAAGAAAGTACTGAAGGAAAGCTTTTGACAGATGATCTGAAGGCTAGAAGCTATTTTACTTCATCTTTTGTTGAAAGTAATGTCTAAAATCAAGTGGGTGAAGTATAATATGACAGAGAAAAGGTAAGATCTTCTAAATAGGGGAAGAAACAACTAGAGAGTGCTCAGGTAAATGAGAGACTTTTGTATCAGACACATAATTCATCATACATGGCGAGAACCCTCTCAGGCTAATTGCCAATTGCAGTTACTCTGGAAAAACTGATAGAGTTCAAGTGAGGATCCAGAAGAGGGAAAAGGATAAGCAGCATTCCTGTCTCTAAAAGAGCACAGCTGGAAACATAGGTGTGATGCATTGGCTTCAACCCTCAGAATACGGCTGGAACAGATAATAAAAGTAATTCATAAGTGCCTAAAAGTCAGTGATATAGATAACAGCCCAGTGGATTGCTCAAAGGCATGCTGTACGGATTTGAATTATTTCCCTTTCTGACAATGTAACAGGTGAATAATAGAGAGATAGAAAATGTTTGCAAACAAGGTGACTTCAGTGAGAAAGTAATCCCATTTTCATTGCTTACAGATTTAGGATAAGAAATAGTAAGTGCAGTATGCACCGAAGAAGCTTTAGGGTGGACATGGGAAAAACTATTTGGAAGCACTGAAATACATTGCCTTTAGGAAGGCTCCATCACTGAAGTTTTCTGAGGACAAGCCAGGTAAACATCTGAGAATGATGTCTGAGTAACAGCAGGTCCTGTCTCATGGATGAAGAATGGACCAGATATCTCTTATTTTCCCCTCCAGCCCTGTTATCTGCTTCTCTCAAAAGCTGAGGATAAACAGTAAAAATGTTTCAGTTGTCCTGTTCAGTGGAAAGCAAGACTTCTTGTGAAGGGACTTTCCTTCATCATTTTTTCTCATATTTCCATGCATAATTATGATTTTGAAATTCCTCAGAAATGAATTGCAATGGCATAGCTTTCCCAGGGAGTGCTCCATAGTTTAACATGGACACTTTGTTCACCATGCATCTTTGGTCTTCTAGAAATAGTGGTTTTGTGGCAATTTTGACAAAGATCATTGTTATGAAGAGCTTAGACACTCTGAGGACCTCACAATCTGTGCAGATAGGTCAAATCAGTAAGTGATTACACTGGTGAGGTTAAAAAGCACCCATAAACTACACAAAGATACTGGAGAAGGTATCAGGGAAGCAACTGCTGAGATCTGTGCTTGAGCTGGCTTCTTTTTACGCTTTAGTGTAGTTCTACTGTCATCATGAGGAGCAATTTAAGCCAAGGGCTTTTCAAATCTAGAAAAAGATTTAAGCAACATAGGAGCAAACAGAGACAATCCATCAGCCAGGGTGGAGATGTTGCCTGAAGACCTGTGATTTAAAAAATAACCTTTGATTTTGTTGTCTAACAGATCTGTTCAACAGCATAAATACACATAAATATCTTTGACAAGGACAACTATCTCCGGTCTGTTTCAATTCATTTTAGTTCAAGGAGGAAATAATTCCCCCTGGAACCCAAATCCTCCAGATCACTTAGGCTCCATGACAACCTGCATGGAGGAAGTTGTGCTAGGGTAGCTGGCTGCTCTGTTTCATTTTTTAGAAGTCAGATGAAATTATCTTGACATTCCTGAAGTGAAGTGCTGCCAGAAGTTTCTTCTCCATGAGACACAGAGATATTTTCCTTTCGGTGAGAGTGAAATCTTTTTTGACATGCTGTAATGTCACGCAAAATGGAAATCTTGAATTTCCAGCCGTTCCTGGCTGGTCAAAAGCTGCCTGTGCTATAAAAAGACAAAATAGCTAGGAAGAATTATAGCCACCTCATGGCTGGGACACAGACATTGTGGCTCACACTTGCTTACTTACTCCCTTCAGCTTTCACTGATGCCTTGGTGCCCTGGTACCACAGTTGCCTTTGAATATGTTTTTCTGAATGATTGCCTCTCAGTTGTACAAGAAAGCTACCACAAAGACAGGTATGGGAGTCTAATTTCCGGTAACAGAACAGGGAAAGTTGTGTATTTGTTTTCCTGTCCATCTGCTCTGCAGTGATGATGGGACCTAAAACAGTGTTTCCATTTAGTTTCTTTGGTTTAATAATCATCAAATTCTCATACAGACTTTGTGTCTTGAGCCAAGTTTCTCTACTAACATCTTTGCTCCTGAGATGAAATAAGATCAGATTTGTTGAGTCCAGCCAGGGCATAAGGAAAACATATAGCTATTTGTTTGAAAAGAAAATGCCTAAAATTCCTTCATCCCAGATAATTTACTCCCTGCTAAATATCACGTGATGTACATGCATGCAATTCATAGCAAGTTTATGAATCAGAGCTTCCAAAGGCTGTTCAACATACAATGGACAATGTGCCATGGGCACATACAGGAGAATGGTACAAGACGAAGGCGTGTTGTTTATTGCAGGTTCTTCTGATGCTGAGTTAAATGCTTACATGAAATACAGATGAATAAAGCTACTTACACTTCTCTTCAAGCAGAATCTTTCCCCTTTACATTGCCAAATGTAAAGTTCTTGAATTTTCAATGGTCAAGAATGAAATGATTGCATTGCTGAAGTAACAATATGTACTGATTTTTCGCTTCACCCTTTATGCATTTTTCTTTTAACAGTGATCACAAGATAAGTAACATGAAAAATAGAATTCAGAATTTTATACAGTATTGGTGGGGGAGTTTTTCCTGCAGTATATCCAGGTAAGTTGAATTTTGACATTTAGACCATATGAGGATTTTCATTTTTCTGTGTAGTAAATGGGATATTCACTCAGTTCTTCCCCTTTAACTCATAGATTTCTTTTAGCAATGTACTTCCTGGTTTGGATAAGCCTTTTCTGAATCTGCCAAGCTGAAATTCTTCACAATACCGCAGTGTCCTGGTGTTACTTCACCATGGACATAGTGCTAACTACTGCTCATAAATGGAAGCCTTGGGACAGTTTAATTATACAAAAAACTTAAAACAATATACCTGATTCTCTTCTGCGAGAAGAAGAAATCAAAAATGAATATTTTGGCTGAATAGAAAAGTTTCCTTAAATTTACCAATGTACTGAATAGAGACATTTTCCAGTTTTAAGTATACAAGAGGCAAATGTTTGCAGGTGATACTTTATCTGTTTTGACCTGCCGAGGAGTTGGTCTAAACCCTTAAGTTCTGTTTCAACCCCTCTTTTATATATCTTTATCTTTTAATTCTAAACATCCTTTTTATTCTAACATATCTTTTCATTCTAAAAGATATGGAAAAGATTTGTGTCTAACAAAGGAGTACCTACAGATTGGCGACTGTGTTGTTGGTGAAGAGCGTTACAGTCAGCTACCAATACTTTGTGAAACAGACAGCCTAAACCCATTCTTTAAAAAAAGAGGGGTTCACCTTGGATTTGCATGTATTATAATTCTGTACAAATATTTACAGATAAGTGCGCACTAGGGAACCAGTCAACATTAGCACAGCAGCAGCTTAGAGTAGCTCACAGGTTTGCTTTTCCCATCTGGTTTCTCCTGTTTGGTAATCTGCAGGCTGGTTTTATGTAATCCGGTAACTCTGGCCTGTTTATTCAGAGTTTTCCAAATTTACCCAAACCACTCTGTCTGGGAAGCTGCCTGGCAATGTACACAAAGTCAGAATTACGTGGTGCTTTCCTGTTCTGCCTGGAAATGCCACAGAAACCAGCTCTGCAGGGGACCTCAGTACTCACCCTTCCCATTCCTTGAAGGGAAACAAGCCTGCTGGTGGCGGAAACAGAAAACCAGAGTCATTAACAGTTTTCCTTGCTTACAGAGTAGGAACTCTGCACAAGCAAATATAACTCCTCATCTTACAGACCAACCACTTTCCATAGGCTTTTTCAGGTTCATAAGCTTTTCGAGACACTGAGTCAGGGCCAGCCTCAACAAAACCAATAATTACACCGAATCAGACAGTTTTCCACATTGTCAAGTCTTTGTTAGTGCTTGCTCAAGGGAGATGCTCCTGGAGAGGAACGAAGGCCTTCCACTTGTCCCACTGGCCTGGGATTTGTGGCTTATGGAGCCAGGGCTTCTATCAGATGTTGCCTCTGTGAACTTAAATAACTCAGCAAGGGCTTGGTTCCTTCAGAACTGCTCACCAGGCTACAGTGCATACCCATTCATAAGTGGTGGGATGGTGAGCATGACTGAAAACCAGATATTCACCTTCCTGTGACATATTATCTCTGTCTAAACATTACAACCCAAGGGCAGAACCCTAATTAATAGTCAGAGGACTACCACAAAGCCCATAGAGAGAAAGGAGAAATGTATTTCACCCCAGTTGTAGCCCCAAGTCCAAGTCCACCTCTGTTGGATGCACTTCTGACCAAAAGCCTCCAGCCCAGCTGATAGAAATAAAAGTGGCACAAACCCCTGTCTTTCCAGAGAGGCAGCAGGACTCAGGAATAACAAAGGACATAATTTGAACACAAAAAGTAGCAAGGCCTCAGCAGGAGGAGAAACAGCAAAGCAGGAGAAATGGCCATCTCCACACAGGTTATAAGAGATAGTTTACAGACAAAAGAAAAAAAAGAATAGAAGATGAAAAAAATGATCACACAGCAACAGAGAGGTGGCTGGAAACCTTGGAAAAAACCCAATTCAACAGAACATCAGTATCTTGAGAGTCCCAGCCAGGAAGCAGGACACAGATACCATGCAGTAAAGTGCTGCCAGACATGTTGGTTATTGATTTTTCTGAAGATCCCACCTGAACTGAATGTGTGGACTGAATCCCAATGAGAGTCCCAGATGGAGTAGGCAGTTGTGGAGGCAATGGACTTATTACTCTTTAGAACTCAAGGGACCAAGACAGGTTTTTACAAGCAGCTAAAACGAAGAAAGAGATCATATGGGAAGGTGCTAGGCTCCTATTGTTTCCGGATATAAGTCCTATAATGCAGGGCAAAAGGGAAGAATTAACTGTGGTTAAAAAAAAAAAGAGAGAGAGAGAGAGAGAGTTGAGATACAAAATGTGTCTGCATCAGTTTCTCTAGTATGCCAAAGAGCACAGTTCACAGAGTGAGAAACTCAACATCTCTGGGGGTGTGGAGGCAGCATAAGAGCTGCTGTCAAAAGCATCTGAGGCAAAGAAACTCCACCAGTGCTCTCTGCAACATGTCCCTTTCCCTTTGCTCTCACACTGTGGTGGGTGATGGACGTGGAGTGGATGCTGGCACTCTGTGGGAGTAGGGGAAAAACATTTATTAATGCTCATTTCTTTTTCCTCTGTCTTTCTCTTGTATCATCTGTTCTTTGATATCATACTACTCCCTGTGTAGTGAAAAGTACTTGCAACTGCTGGCTGGAGTTTTAGGATAAGAATATCCTGCTTGTCACAAAAGGGTAATGGTACATGGTGTGGGTGTAATCACTGTACAGACACCACACATACAGTTATCTATTTTGGCATTTTTATCCACCTCCTGAATTTTTCATAAGTTAAAAAACAACATCAGTGATGTTAGACTCACCCCACTGTTTCCAGTAGGGCTGAGTTCAAAAGCCGAGGCAATAAATGCTTGGAACTGCTTCTGTGATTCCAAATCAGCTGCTTCTGGTTTATCCAACATCAGCCCCTCACACGTGTGAGCACAGCTTAACGCCTGCCAAGAGATCTGCCACCTCCAATAGCTGCTGCTCCTGAAAGCACCCCAGGAACCACCAACCCTCCCTTCCCCCATACACCCCCCTCATCACAAGAAATGGGCCAGAAATGGGTCATTTTCTCTGCTTATTCCACAGATTTTCCAGACTGTGATAGTAATGCTCCACTACCAGAGGTTGGGCTTGTGTCCCCACTTCATGTGAATACATGCGAATGTGTTGAATCAGAATAGCATGAAAACCACCTGTTAAAAATACCCACTGAAAGAGAGCCATTTGACTGCCTTCTGCTTAATCACTTTGTTTTCTTCAATAAATGGGTTTTGCTGCTATTCTTATAATACAGTACAGTACAAAGTGAGAAAGGAGGCTACCCCATGCAAAAAGATGCTTAACTAGAAAATAAACAAACAAATTAACAAATAAAAAAAAAGTCGTACTACATTAAATAAAATGTTCTGCCAACCCAGGTTATCATTTGTAACCTGAGCAGAAATGCTTTAACTGTAGTGTTTCCTTCAGATGGTTTTGCCAACTACATAAAGGTCCAGGTGGTGGCTGTTGCTTCCAAACATGGTGGGAAGCCAAGAGATCCCCAGTGCCCCTTCCTCCTGGTCCAAAAGGAAGGTTCTGTAGGAGGGATAGGGAGAAAGAAGGAAAGAGAATGAGAGAGTGGGAGGAGTAGGGAGGAAGAAAAGAGAGGAAAGAGAGGGAAGGAAGGAAGGAAGGAAGGAAGGAAGGAAGGAAGGAAGGAAGGAAGGAAGGAAGGAAGGAAGGAAGGAAGGAAGGAAGGAAGGAAGGAAGGAAGGAAGGAAGGAAGGAAGGAAGGAAGGAAGGAAGGAAGGAAGGAAGGAAGGAAGGAAGGAAGGAAGGAAGGAAGGAAAGAGAGGGAAGGAGGGAAGGAAGGAAGGAAGGAAGGAAGGAAGGAAGGAAGGAAGGAAGGAAGGAAGGAAGGAAGGAAGGAAGGAAGGAAGGAAGGAAGGAAGGAAGGAAGGAAGGAAGGAAAGAAGGAAGGAAAGAGAGGGAAGGAGGGAAGGAAGGAAGGAAGGAAGGAAGGAAGGAAGGAAGGAAGGAAGGAAGGAAGGAAGGAAGGAAGGAAGGAAGGAAGGAAGGAAGGAAGGAAGGAAGGAAGGAAGGAAGGAAGGAAGGAAGGAAGGAAGGAAGGAAGGAAGGAAGGAAGGAAAGAGAGGGAAGGAAGGAAAGAGAGGGAAGGAAGGAAAGAGAGGGAAGGAAGGAAGGAAGGAAGGAAGGAAGGAAGGAAGGAAGGAAGGAAGGAAGGAAGGAAGGAAGGAAGGAAGGAAGGAAGGAAGGAAGGAAGGAAGGAAGGAAGGAAGGAAGGAAGGAAGGAAGGAAGGAAGGAAGGAAGGAAGGAAGGAAGGAAGGAAGAGAAGAGAAGAGAAGAGAAGAGAAGAGAAGAGAAGAGAAGAGAAGAGAAGAGAAGAGAAGAGAAGAGAAGAGAAGAGAAGAGAAGAGAAGAGAAGAGAAGAGAAGAGAAGAGAAGAGAAGAGAAGAGAAGAGAAGAGAAGAGAAGAGAAGAGAAGAGAAGAGAAGAGAAGAGAAGAGAAGAGAAGAGAAGAGAAGAGAAGAGAAGAGAAGAGAAGAGAAGAGAAGAGAAGAGAAGAGAAGAGAAGAGAAGAGAAGAGAAGAGAAGAGAAGAGAAGAGAAGAGAAGAGAAGAGGAAAAGAAAAAGGAAAAAAAAGATATTCTTCCCAATATCCTGCATTCTTGTAATCTCTTTCTTTTTAAAACAGCTCTTCAGTTTGGAGGGATATTAAAAATAGAAGAGTGTTAGATTTGGCAATAAATTAATGTCCAGATGAAGGGAAAACAATTACAAATTGGAAACAGATTTATTCACACTCAGTGCATTAATGAAAACGTTAAAAAAAGCTAAACTGGGTATACTGTGTGGAAAAAAATAATGGCCCAGCAGGTCTACTTTTTATTAACAACTCATCAGTAAGCAGGTTGTAATTCATAACAAAGAATTTACCCTGAGGAACACCACAGGACTGTGAGCTTTTTAGTTTCCTAAGAAAATACATATGTTGTTCCACTTGGTTTCCTTTCAATAAAACCCACCAGTTAGCACTTCATTTTCAAGCTGTTCTGACAAATCAGGTGAGTTAGCTTTGTAGAAAAAACAGAAGCCAACTTTTCAGCTGAGAATTTTAGGGAATTTTTTAATAACTTAAATAAATTTCCCAAATGGCAAGGAAGCATGATAAAAGGCTGAGAAATGAGTTTTTTTGGAACAGCTTGAAAGAATTTTTCTTTTAATTTGCTTCATTAATTTTTCCTGAGGAAATATTTAAGGATACATCCCTTATTGCTAAGGTATGTGTTTGAGACAAAAGGAATTTTTATGAATTTGGTTGTATTTTTATAGTGTCTTGAAACCTGATTAAAGATACTGATGAAAACCTGCCCACTAGTTTGCTGCTATGCACAAGGCCAAGAATTGAGGCGTCAAGAATCAGTTTTGTGAAGGTAATATGACGTGTTCCTTACAACATAAAAGTATTGCATCGTTTAATCCAGCTGCCCCTATCATCTGCACAGAGAAAAGCACTCCTGAAGAAAATAATCAAGAGGCCAAATAGAAACACAGAGATAATTATATGAAGTGCAAAGAAATAAAAAGGAACTGGGGTATAAAATTCGTACAAATTCAAATAAATCAGTCCAGCTTAAATTATTGTAGCACAGTGCTGGTCAGGACATGCATTGTACTCACCCTGGTTTCGTCTTACAGTTACTGGACCTGCCACCAGGCTCTGGTGTTCCCTCCTGGTTGTACCAGCATCTATTCCAGCTGAGTAAGATCCTCCATTCAGTCTTATCTGGATGTGGTGCTCAGGGACATGATTTAGTGGTGAGTTGTTAGAGTTAGGGTAGTATGGTTAAGTTGAGGTCGGACTTGATGATCTTGAAGGTCTTTTCCAACCTGAGCAATTCTATGATTTTATGATTCTGTATCACAGAAGGAAGAAGACAACCTTCCTCATACTTCATTACTGTACTCAGCACTTTGATTTTATTTGACAGAAATGAAGTAGAGCATAGGTCTGGCACACAGCTCCAGGAGATCACTGAGACTTTTCCCATCAACTTATTATTTCATATACATTGCATATCAACCAAGCTAAATGAACCTTCTCCAGGATTTCCAAAAATTGTAACAGAATATAATTTGAGGTGTAGAGGAGACTGGATTCCTAGTTATTTATCATTCCTTACTTGGCTATAGATAAGCACTAAAAAATACAAGGACTATTAATGAACACGGTGCATACATGGAAAAATCATTATAGCCAACGCAGGATAATTACACTGAGTAAATGCAATTGGAAATTAATTCTCCAAAAGGAGAAACAACTGGAGTTGAGTTTCAACAGCTTCTCTTCCATCTGCTGTGTCTCTGACAAATTTCTATCCATCACTCCATCAGGTACAAATTGAGAAGACCCTCAGCTCTCAGTGGAAGAGAAATGCACAACTGCTTGTATCAGAAATGCTAGGACAGAGGAGTGTTGGTTCATGTGTCACTGCAGTAACTTGGTTGGGTCAACAGGAGCTCCAAGAGCACCTACAACAGGTAACAAAAGTATCTGTGATGTACATGCAGATTAGAAAGCTCATGTGAGTAAATCCAAGAGCTCTTTCAGACTCAACAGTAAACTTTTAGAAGAACTGATTCTCCATAAAGCTGCTTAAAGCAGTAAAACTCTCCCTGGAAGATAATAATAGAGCATTTCTAAGGCAGCATTTCTAAATCTTTACTTTCAGACCCACTATAGAAGATCCAGCTGCTGAGTTGCAGAAGTTCAGCTGTGTCAAAAACATCCTATTTCTGCGACTGTTGGGCTGCAATAGGAGTTGAACACTGATATTTCCAAAGCACTTCATTTGAGAAACGGTATTCAGGCAAAGACTTAATGCTTAGAAATCTCTGCTGTGACATACAAATGGAAACAACCCACTCCCTCTTCCATTACAGTAGGTCTGGGCCATGGTATTCTCTGTAATTAGAGGTGGTTTAAGTGCTTGAGGATGCAGCTCATAGCTTGGAAAGTGTAGGCAGCTGATGTATTTAGGTACACGAAATCACTGCAAGATTAAAATACTTATTGTGTTCATCCACTTTTAGCCAATATTCAATTTGTAATCTGTCCAGAAAAAAATGAGATCATATATCTGCTACTCAAATTATTTTGCTATCTGCCAAAGAATGCTTCTGGGAAGGGTTATTCTTCCCAGTAGAAATGTAGGAAATAAGTTGGAAAACATTAATTCATATTAATAAAAAAGGCCTGTGAAGACAACAGCTGTTTGATCCTTAGATAAACTGTAGACAGTTTTCACTATTTAAATTGCTGAGTGATGTACTGTAGGTTTACAGGGGAAAAAAAAAGAGCCAAGAAAAAGAGGAGTGCAGAAAAAAGACTGAAGAAAATATTTTATGCATACTTTTTGTAGGAAAATATAAATGTGGCTAATGAAATAGTCTTGTTTAGATATTCTGTAGCTCTCCCTCAGGGATCTGGAGAAGATTCTCTCTACCAATTACTAAGCTCACTTCAGCAAACACTGCCTGGATTTCTGCAGTGGGACGCTTGTAAGGAAGGTTTTTCACATGTATTCGCCTTTAAAACACAAATCGACCAGATCCCTGCTGAAAGTGAAAGCAGAAACCAGCATACAAGGTGCGTCTGCTCCAGGGACAAGGGGGGACATGAGGGTGGTCATGACCTCTCTGAATGTTCTATGGCTGTGCCTCATCCAGGCCTTAGGTCTTCTCAGCTGTGTCCACAGTGTGGAGTCTTCAGAGATGATGAGAGTGGGCTTTCCTCATGTCTTGGTCAAGAGAGAGAGGCACTTGACACTGTGGGTTTCTCCAGCTTGAGCCCTGAATGGGAAGGCCTCCCGGCTTCCGCTTCTGCTGGTTAAACCAGTCTAAATGAGCATTTTGCATTTTAATGACCCAAGTGCCCTGGATACCGAATTAACGGGATGTCTCATAAATATTAACTTTATATCAAATGTAAAACATTCAGGGGTTGTTTTCTCCCCATAATTCCAGATTTAATATAAATTTCCTGATGTTCCCACCTGACTCCTGCTGCTGAGAGCCGTAGAAGGTGGGGCTCACCTGTGGATGTTCACATGGGGTTGGACCAGGTGACTTGAGGCACCCTCTGGGAGGCCTGTTGATATAGGTTTGTCAGTGGAACAGACAGCTCACTGTGGCTCCCATTTACAAGCTTCTTAAACTAGCTTCTAAACTAGCTTTTAACAAAGAAAATGTGTTAAAGTACCAATAAAACTGCTCTAATAAGCCCTCCATAGCAAACTCCTAATTGAAGCTCATAAAGAGAGCTCTAAACAGTATTTAAAGTGCAAAGAAAACATATTGGTCCTCAATGCAAACAAGTAGATGTAGTGCTGATGCTTTTTATTTGACCAACATGAAAGCTGCAGAACACAAAAATGTAGGTGTGGGATGTGTGTGGTTAGAAAGCTGGTTATTGGCCTTACAGGCAGGTTTAAAATCTCTCTCTACAACAGGCAAGGAGTTGTACAACAGCACAGTCAACCTGCCCTCATCCAGAAACTTGTAAAAATGCTTTATCACTTATTCCCTTTCTTACCCTAACAAATGGACCTACCGAAATGGAACAGTAGCATTGCTCACTGCCTCGTGATTTAGTTCTACATTTCAACCACATCAAATTTTGCTTCTCCTCTTATTGGACCTGTGTAACAGTTTAGGCCTTTCATGACAGCAGAGACACTTAAATTACTCTGCACCGTGTTGAGGGCTTCCCGTGACTCTTCTTGACCCCTGCCAGGCACCCACTTGCTCCATCAGGCTCCTCCATGGCTACAGTTGTCTCCATGGTTTAAGGGAAGAGAAGTGCATACAAATGTTAAAGGAGAGGAAAGGGAGAATGGTGTATCTTGGAGAGAGCACGCCAACTCATGGCAACACATCTCGCCTCACCGCAACAGCTATACTTTTGGGAAGCAAGCTTAGAAGAAAATATATCACTCCTGCTGGTGTATATCCAGCCATGATCTCTACAAAACAGAGTTCCCATCAACATGTAATTGCCTTGGTCCTCCAGATGCTGCCATGCTTATTTCCACTAAAGGCAATAAAATTATGATGGCAGGGTATCAGATGTCCTTCTAGTCAGGATACACGCTGGGGTGTCTTTAACTCAGACCCTGCACGCAATGCTAAAGCAGGTCAGAAAGCTCTGATATGAGTCTGAATGTTCCTCAGCTTTCCTCAGTGTTCAGGAAGCGTGCAGCCACATGTGGAGGGGAGCAGGGTGGGCGTCAGTCTGGTGGCAGCAGGCAGAGTTAAAAATACCATGGGATGAAATTTTGGGATCAAAGGAGAGGAAATAAAAGACTTTGAAGATGGGGAAGGAGGGAAAAATAAGACACTATTGGACTAAAAGTCTTCTGAAAAAACACTCAAATCTTGTACAGCATATTTGGGCTGTGATACTGATACATCCAGTGGTGTCATCCCCTGATCTCAATCTTCCCCCAGCTTTTTTCAAGGCAGAGCTGCATTAAAATCCATTGTGCTGCTGATGAAACACTTTGTGGTTTTGCCTCAAGTAATTCACTGGTTTTCACAAAAGCTGGGGGCATTCTTTATAAGGAAAAGCTGTCATTTCACTGTGCTAAGCTGTTTCTGCCATAAAAAGGTGTGATTTCACTTCCTGCACATGTGTGAAAATTTAGGATGTGTTCCAGCATAAAAGAATATGTTGCCACATGAAAAGCTGTGTTTTTAACAGCATTTGCAAAATCTCACCCTTGACCAAATTTGTCAGTTCTCACAAAATCTTAAAGACCAGACCGTGACTTGTTTTTCTGAATGCACGGAAGTGTTAAAATACTGCACTGGTGGAAGAAGAAGAAAAGGAAAAAGAAAAAGAAAAAAAAAGGGGGGGGGAGGGGGATGGAGAAAGAGAAAGAAAAGGAGAAAACAGAAAGAAAACAGAAAGAGAAAGAATAAAAAGAGAAAGTGAAAGGATAAAGAGAAAAAGAGAAAGAGAGAAAAAGAGGGAGGGAGGGCTTCCATCTCTACTGATGCTTGACACAGTTTATAGGATTTACCAAGACTTTCAGTGGTGTAAAAATCACTTGTGTCAGATAGAAGCTGTTGTTCCCTTAAGAATAAAGGTCTCTGACCTTGATATTCAACAGGAAATGGAAGCCTAGAGATCCCCTTGGATGTTGTGTGTTAGAGAGGAGGAGAAGAGCATTCCCTGCCAGGTGTGGTGCCTACCTGAGGGATGCTGTAGACTTCCCACTGCACCCAGAACCCAGAGAATGGAAAAGAATGTTCCAGTGGATGATGAATGATGGCACAAATAACAAATCTGTAAGATTCCCTAAAATCAGCATTAGGGCTCCAAAGCCTCTCCATCATCTACAGAACCTTCAGATTAGATTGGACTGGACACACAGAATGAGTGTCAACAGCACTGTCTGATACCTGCATAGTCCATATAGCATTTGGGATATTCTTATGTGCCTTGCTGGCAATAAGATGTACTCATTAATCCTGTATATCAACTTCACTGTGCAGCTTCATAGGTTACCTAAGATACTATGAAAGGACAAAGATTTTGCAATGAAGTTCACCAAAATCAAGAAAAAATGTTCAATTTCAGCTGAAATTGTGAGTTCTGATAAAAAACAAAAGTCAACAGTGAGCTTTGGATTGAGCCCTGAACTGGCTCCCTCCAGAACAGGTGCAGGATAGCGAATAACTCAAGGGCTGAAGTCAATTAGACCCACTCAGGTTTGGTAAATTAGTCATCTTTTTGATCTCTGAATCTAGCATTTTATCCTGTTTTTCTGTTGTGGGGGCAGGGTGTCCTTTCCCAGAATTAAAGCAGAGAAGCTGCTTTAGACTTCTTTTTCTTTTCTGTCCCACACATTATTTGATTCTGTGTAAGAGGACAGGCTTGCAGCTGCAGATGTTCAGATGGAGTACTGAGGAGCAGCTTCCCCAAGGGCACTGAGGGCAGAGCTTCCAGATATTAAAGGAGAGCAAGCTGATATTAAACCAGCATAAGTGGAACATGAAATGGCACAGGGCTAGGCTCAGTACTGCAGTGCCTAAACTTTCACACATCGCAGCCAAAGACCTCAAAACTTCAGCAAAGCAGCTGGTGAACAAGCCAGAGTGGGACACACACACACAAAAATAAAATAAATGCTGCATATCTCAGCTATACAACTGGATCTGGCACAGAGACAAGTTTGAAGAAGTGTGCCTGAAGAAAAGGCACAGGACTGTGCCCATCTGCAAGATGAGCTGAGGGACTTAACTCTTAATTGGGATTCACAGCCACGTGTGACAGCAATGCCCATCGGATTTCCAGTAGACCTTTAAAACCTCTTAAGCTTCTGAAGTCTTGACAGTACTCACCCCATCCTTGTGAGGTCCAGGTGTAGTTGTGCCTTTCTGACACCTCAGCTCCCCAGACCTGTTTTGCCAGAAGCAGGATTCCCTTGGGGAAATCCTGGGAACTGCAAAAGGGCAACCTGTGACTCCTGCACTCACATGGGAGAGAGCTAAGCAGTCATAGCATTGTGGAATAATTAAGGTTGGAAAAGACCTTTCGGATCATCTAGTCCCCACCGTCTTCCCTTCCCTTCCCAGCACCACCTCAGTTGGACCCTCTCTTCTGAATTAAAATTGTTCCTTTCCCAGAGTAATCGGCTCCACCTTTTACAGGTGGAATATCCATTATTTTCAAACAAAGTTAGTTTTATCCTTTGGGATAGGTAGTTTTAGTCTATGAGTTAGTTTTATCATGTGAGAGAATATGGGAGTTATTTTGGTGTTGTTAAATTATATTGGAAGTGCACCATTTTAGATTAGCTAAGCCAGTCAATTTTGCATGCATGGACAAGATCTAAGATCCCTAATAGAAAAAATCACCACAAACTTGTTTCCCAAAATAGAGATAAAGCAGATTCAAGGATTATTTATAGTAATGAACGTATGACTTTGCATTAAGACACAAGGTACAATTTGCCTCATAGCGGTGAAGCTTTTATTGGTAGAGCTATAGACCGATTTCCTGTACCTTAGCATAACTACGTGTACTTAAAACCATGTCAACTGGTAACCTCAGACCACAGCTGTCTCTGTGGAACCAAAGCACTGGATGTCTTGAGGATGGCATCAATACGCTATTGAAGGCTGAAGCTGCTGGATGCAAGCCAGAGAGTATAAATTAAAAAACATTTTACAATCTAAGCATGTTGGAAACTGTATGCAGATCTGACCCTTTTCAGGGTGATTTGAAAAGCACATGGTTTTAGATTATTTTAATGGATTAAGTATTTTACTGAGCTATTTGCTTTAGCAGGTTCTAATCAAATTTAAAAGAAGTGCAATATTTTTAAATATTCATGTACTGTGGGATAAATCAAATAGTTCACAGAGTGGAACTTTGGCCCAGCTGAAATCAAGAGTTCCCCTTTTGGAAACTTCTGTTGACTTCCAAGTGACAGGATTTACTCCATTGCCTTGATAAAATACCCACAAATTGGACAAACATGGCATGCTTTTCTTCAGACTAGTAGATTTTGGAAGAAAAAATGAGGACATTTTTACCAAAAATGGTATGTCATATAGGATCCTTTATAAAAGAGGAAATGGAAGTGACTAAGATTCCTTGGCATTAACAGTATAACATTCTTCCCCTGTGCAATTGTTTCTAGGAAATATCTTTCTCATTCCGGAGTTTCTTCTGTACCCAGCAGTCTGGGTACAGAAACACCACCCAAAATTCAAATTCTACATCTGAGAGAGTTGTCCAAATGCTCCCTGAATTCCAGTAGCTCGGGGCTATGCCCACTGCCCTGGGCAGCCTGTTCTATGCCCACTGCCCTCTGGTGAAGAACCTTTCCCTAACTCCCACCTGACCCTCTCCTGACACAACTCCATGCCATTCCCTTGGGTTCAGTTGTTATCACCAGAGATCAGAGATCACAATTGTGATGGACTGGTCATTACTACAGATATGTGTCCTTCAAACCTCTGTGCTTCTTAATTAACAAAGAGTATCCTGGTATCAGAAAAACAAAAAGGAGAGGAAGTCACAGGCATAGGCAAAGTGGTCACATTTTGGGGATGCTATCAGTAGAGTTTCTTATGATTTGTTCCTGATGCCATAGGACTGAATTGCACAATTAGCACTGCTTTAAGAGAGCCAAGTGATTGTTCTGGGGGAAGTGTATTTGTAGGCACATCTCCATTGGTCTCTAGAGCATTCACTCTCACATGTTTTTATATTAAAAGCCAGAGCCACCCAATTGCTAGGTACATAATTCTTGCCTCTGTGACCCTATAGGTCTGAGCCCCAAATCCTTTTCCTCTAAAATGAACTTGGCTACCACTCATCCTTCTGGAGACCCCGTTGTCTCCATGCACCAACATTTCCTACAGGTAACACCTCTGGACATCCTAGTGCGTGCTGCTAAAAGTGTCTGGAGCTAATAACAGCCCCTCTTGTGCCACTAGTGCTTAAAACTCTCCCATCTGTAAAAGATTTCCCACCCACCTGTGTGCCAGGACATGTCCTCATCTAAGCTGTGGTACCACTAGAAAACAGCCACCTTCCTCACTAACTTACGAGCTCTTGCAGAAAGGCAGAGGCAGTCAGCAAAATAGGAAAAGAGCACATGTAGGCCAAGGTATTTGTACTATGAATATCTGCCTTGCTGTTGCAAGCTGGGCCTCCACTACGGATTTTGTCAGTACAGAGATTTCCTAAAAGCCACCATGCTGCAGACCAACACCATTCTGTCAGCAGAAGTCTCTGCACTGAGTCAGTCTCAGAAGCAGCAGAAGTGGGAACTCGCTTTTGCCAGCCCCTGAGGAGGCAGCCGCTTCATGAATTTTGTACATATAGAAGTTGTTGATAAGCCCTCTTGCAACATCAATGCCTTTCCCATAGGCATTGGAGTAACCACTTCCTTTCTTCTAGTTTGCAGCTGCCTGTTTAGCTCAAGACGGAGAGCGGAGATTAAGAACAGCTTAATAGGAGAGAACACCTGGAGCAGAGCCTGCCAGCAGCTCCTGCGTTCCCAGGAATGGCTCCACGAAAGGAAAGGACCAAAGGCAATCTCTATTCCTTTGACAGGGAACAGTGACATGACCCTAATAGCAGTGGGGATTGCAGCCACCCTCCTGCTCTGCTCCACAGAGCTCGATGGCTATAAAGTTTTATTTGTATGACATTTCATTTTCCCATTCTTGCAAAGTTCTGCATTTGTTGACTTTGTGTCAGCTGATGAATTGGGTATTAGCAATGCTTTGGGTGAAATCCTGGTCCCGCCAAGCAGGAGGGGAGTTAAATTCAGAGGTTATGATCGAATTTCCATACCTGTTCTTTGTGTATGACAGCTTGTGTGACCAGATCTTGAGGTAATTCACAAAGAGGAAAACACACCCTAATTGTCACCCCATCTTTGAGTATGCTAGATATATTTCACATATTGAAAACAGAGGAATAGACTCCCTTGGATATGAAGATCGTATGACATTGTGCAACATTTTGTGGACAAATCCTTGGCTACCTTCCGTAGGAAGTATGTGTTATGTTATTTATTTTTCAGAGGTATGAAAATAGAGCCCAGAGCAGGGACAGCCAGGGCTGCCTCCTTTGTTTAGGCTGGAGTCAGACATGGAGAGCACACTGGCTATGACTTACTCTACCCTGTTTCAGTAGCCAAGCTGATGTAGGATGCACTTCCTTTGGCGGTGAAGATAGTTTTTCCCTGCTCCTCTCTATGTGCAGCTCTTCATTTTTACATCCTGTTTACCAGTCCTTACCTGAACAAGCAAGTATCCATTGGGAGGCCACGCATGTTGGAGGCTGAAAACAAAAACGACCTTCTCCTGGAAAAGATGTTATATTTTTTAACCTGGATTATTGCTATTTTGGTTTCGGCATGGCTCCACAGGCAGCCAGGCCAGCCCCACTGGCAGCACCATCACAACTGGGGAGTGGAAGAAAGCATCCAGGAGCTTCCTTCCTTGCCCCTTTCTGCCAGAGAAAATGTGTGTGCTGGCAGGGAAGTGCCTCTGCACTGCAGGGCTGGGACATGGCCATGAAGATGTGCATAGCAAAGGCAGAGGTAATGTACAATGGAATGTCCCCAGCCCCCCTGAGCACAGGTGCTATGTGGAAAGCCTTAAAGATCCTTGCTCCCTTTGTCTATCTTTTAGCATCACAATCTATGATTGTATGATAATCTGAGTTGGAAAAAGTTAGAGGCAGGATGGGTCTGTGGAACAATCCCACATATCACGTCAAGTCCCTCAAGATCAGAGACACCAGGGTGCCTGCTTCCCTCAGCACTTTGCCCATGAGATGTGAAGAGAGACCAAGCCTTTCCCTTCATTTTATTGCGTTCTCGATCAGCAGAAGCAACCCCAAAGAAGAGCATGCAGGAGGCCATGAAGGAGAGGGGCACCAGCGTGGTACCTGGGGACTTAGAGGAGTGGCCTGGACAGCAGATAAAGACCTAGGGCACCAGGCAGTGCCTCAAGTAAACCAGGCAAGTTTCCTTTACTATCTTCTGAGATATAATGGCACCATTGGCATTCCAGAATGCTGAAAGTCACCTGCTCCAAAAATAGCAAGCATAGAGGTATTTTAAATTCCTGCATCAATCATGCCAGTATCAACCCTTTATCTTAGCGACACGCTTCCAATCAAAGTGCAGTTCTGCAGGCTGGCGTGGAAAGGGTGAAAGCAGAGGTACCAGAAGGCCTTCAGGTCCATTCACCACTTAAACTCCATCAGTGCAACACTAAGCACGTGCCTATGGGATAACTTTCAGCATAAGAACCCATAATATTTGCATTTATTTCTTTAAACCGGATCTTCAATAAATCTTCATCACTCTAAAAATGACTACTCAGCTGGGCTCCAAACATACACCATTTCTTCTAATTGCCTTCCTTCATTGGTTATTAGAAATAATCACATCTACATTTTCAATCAATGATCTGTGATTTTATTTTGAGCAGGTTTCTTCTTTCACCCAAGGGTTTCTTTTTGCTGTTGTGTTCCAAGATATCTTCCCCTCGGAGCTGGAAATTATGGGACTGTTCTTCCAATTATTGTGTGCACTTAGGTTTCTAAAATTCAAAAAGTTTGAACTCAATGAGTTTGACAGGCAAGTAAAACCTTGGGCAAAAGAGAAAAAAAAAAAAGTGAGGGGGGGAAGAAAAAAAAAAGAAGAAAAAAGTGAAATAACAGTAAGACAAAAGTTTCATAAATTTGGAAAGAGTGTTTCTTGCCAGTTTGTTTTTATTAACTGTTATATAGGAAATGAGGCTCAAAGTATTGAAAAGATGGTGGAGGAGAAGGATCAGGTAAATGGATCGCAAAACCACCATAGATACTCTTAAATTGGTACACTGAAGAGTGAACCTGCATGTGCCTGAGAATCAATAACCAAGAATCACCACTGGCTATAAAAGTACGCCCAGCTAACGTGTAATAACCAGTTATGACCATTTGCCTTTTTTTTTCCACCATAAAAGACTCAGAAAGAAACAAAGGAAAAACACATTTGAATTCATATTGTCAGAAGTTTGCAAGAAGTTTGCCTGCCAGCCTGATGTTTTCTTGGTTTCCCTTCAAAATGATTGACCTGTTGGCATCAACAGATCTGCAGAATCTCCCAAAGCAACAGGAGTACAGGAGATACAAAAGGGTACAACCACTGGCAAATATATAAACAGCACATTCGTAACCAAAGATAGACATGAGGTGTTTGGAGAGGGAGCAGCAACTGGTGCAGACTGTCTTTCTGTTTGGATTTTGTTACTATGGTTTTAGGACAAGTTGAAGTCATTGGTCATCTAATAACTTCCACAGAAAGGGCTTACTTTCCAGTGAAATACTTCCTTTGATTTCGCTGTAATCCATCCTCTGCCTTCCCCATCACACCTCCATAACCACGCATTGTGCGCACATTAATCCTTCTCTCCCTGCTTCATAGACTTTACATTTAAAATCAGAAGTGATTATCGTTACGCTGATTTATCATTTTTCACCTGAAAGGAGTCCATACAATTTTTCCATATTCTATAAATAATGAAATGTGTTCTCAGATTGAATAACAAAGCCATAATTCAACCTGGGAGCCTTCCTGCCATTCATAAACCCTTAAGTTGTACCCTGGTGGTTCCCAACGTCAGTAAGAGCCCATGATTGAATTATACATTTAAGGTCAATCAGGGACCATATATTATTCACTTGGGATATTTCTATAAATGGCAAGTTTTGAATGCTCTGAAATATAAGGCAATAATAGAGGAAGCAGAATGTTAGTTATAATGAGGACAGTTAATTCTTTATGCATTTAATGAGATGGTGGCATGGGTTGTGGTTTTTCTTTCTTCCTTTTCTTTTTCCTTGGGGAAGTAAATCCCTTTCTGCACATATAGGGAATCATATTTAGAGGGAATAAAATGCTTTAGAGTTCACTACCTAGAAAGATAAAGGGAAAAGGGAAAAAGTGAGGAAAATTATAAAAGGGAGGAAAGGAAGAAAAAAAAAACATGGAAGGAAGGAAGGAAGGAAGGAAGGAAGGAAGGAAGGAAGGAAGGAAGGAAGGAAGGAAGGAAGGAAGGAAGGAAGGAAGGAAGGAAGGAAGGAAGGAAGGAAGGAAGGAAGGAAGGAAGGAAGGAATAACTAGCAATTTAACTGTGATCTGTGATAATTTTACAGATTTGTTACAAAAATATTGGCATAATTAGATGCAGGAGGTCCCTGTGATGCACGCTTGTTTTGCAAAGTGCAATTGCTTTGTCACATCTTTTTCTAGGTTTCCCTGGAAAGTCTAGGTAGTGTGCCCCCCTAAGCAGGCATTTTTCAAGGGGGACAACATTAGTAATTGACTATCATACAGGGAAGCAGTCAAGCACTGTCAGAAATGTTTGGTTGCTGAATGCAGGAACATGTGCTGTGCTGCACAGCTGGGCATGTCACCGAAACATCGAACATCAGTGCCTTTAGAGAAGCAACTAAATGATTCACAAGCCACACAGGCTTCCATTTGAAAACCCTCCTTATATTCCTAGGGACAAAGAAGATTCACACTTGCATTGGGATAGGTCTGTTTTTCAAGGGATTTGCTGGAAAACCATCAGATAATTCTCTGAAATATATTCTGAGACATTTCTGGTAATAGAACTATTCACTCTCAGTACTTAGCAACCTAACTTTAATAGAGGATCACGATATAAAGAAACATTCCTTTGTTTTTTGTTTGTTTGCTCAGGAGGTATTTATTTTTTATTCTTTCTGTGGCCTTCAGAAGTGACCTGGTCTCTTTTCAAGATATAATAAAGGAAATAATTAAAGTCCTGGGAAAGGTTTGTTATGGAATCACTGTTTCTCTAGAGCCAGATCAAGTAATAAAGTATTTTACTAGAATACAAAAGGCCCTGGTAATTTAAGAGGGAAGCAAACTTTTTTCCAATATAGTTTCAGATTATATCATCTCTCAGGAATCCTTTGTGACTGGTCTTCTATTTAAAGAGAAATAACCCCAAACTAATAGGATACTTGACCCCCCAATTATAAATTGTCCTACTGTCATCGTCGGTACTATTTTTTATTACCACTCATGTTTTTTTAATTTCTCCTTCAAATGAATCTAGTTTTTCCAGTGTTTTCACCAAACGTGGGCCAAAAGAATCAATTTTTGATTCCAAATTCCAAAAACCTGGTGTCTCAGGAGACGGCTCCATAAACTCTTCCCTTGTGTTATTTTTAACCTTGGGAAAATGGATCTGTGGCAGCAGCCAAAGCTTCGTTTCCTGGGGTAAGTTCCTTCCCTCAGCGGATCTCTTCCCTTGCAGAGAACTTTTAGTTACTCTCCTGCATTATGAAGATGATAGCCACCAACTTGACTGTGTCTTCCTAAGTCCAAAACATAACTCTATCCTCACATGAATATATATAATCATTTGCCTGATGTTGTTGACAATATCTCTTGGAAGATCAGAAAAAAAAGTCATAAAGTGTTTGCAAGAGCTGTTTGTTTGGGGCTACCAACCTCATTTATCTCCCTCCCCTTCTTTTGGTTATGCTAAGATTCCATATGAAAACAAAGAACCATCAAAACTAAGAACATGCATTTTCAGGCCTTAAATTTGCTATTTTGGGTCCAATGGCCTTAATTACAGTGAGGTTCCATGTCTTACTGGCTAATTGCTTGCAGCAACACAGTTCATATCACTGACTTGTTAGACTTCTAGGTGAATTTCAGTAGGAAAATGGCAACAGTGACGTTAACTCAAATCTAACCTTGCAGCTACACAAACTTCAGATGCTAAAGAGTGCTAATTCAATACAGCACAATATTAGAATAAAAATTATTGCTTGCCTGTGTGACCTAATGTAGGGAACCCACTTTAGCAGGGAGGTTGGACTTGATGATCTCTAGAGGTCACTTCCAACCCTTGCAAATCTGTGATTCTGTGTGGCCAATGTATGACTATGTGTTAATTCCCTTATTCAACAGGACAGTTCTCTATCCTACATAATGGACCAGCCATTCCTTTCCCTATAATGCTTATAAAAGGTCAAGGACTTGTGTTCCTAATGTAGAGGTAGACATGAACTTTTTTCCCAGAAACTGTCATGTTATGAAAGAATCCTACTTTCAGTGTAAAACCTATTGAACCAATGGATTTGCACTGAATTTTACCAACAGTCACAACTGTGTACCTGTCTATGAAATCCAGCTCTTTTCTCAGCCCTGTAGATGCATTACCTTCTTACAGGCTGAACAAAGCATTAAGATTTGCACAGTGCCCAGGGGCAATCCTGGCAAATGCAGGATGTGAAGTTGCCACCACCTCTACTGGTATGGCTGGAGCTCCAAATCAGTGTCCAAGCTGCAGCAAAGTGACAGAACTGCCTGCAAAGTCCTGCTTGCAAAGGAAAATCAAAAGGTAAGCCCCCACTCTGCAAACCTATTCTGATCCCGAGCATTCATAAGGAAAGCAGTTCAGTCAAAGCATTCTGCCCTTTGGGAGAAAAAAAGAGACTCTCATATTTACCTGCCTTACTATAGAAAAAATGTGACTGTTTTAACCCAACTTCTCACTCTCACTTACCCAGAGAGAATATATTTAGCTATCTCAGAAGCTGTGTAACAAATATAAATTCAATCAAGCCCATGCTATATTATGAACATTGAGAGTAACACCTCACAGTTTGTCCTTACTGCTGCTGCTGCTGAATGTTACTGGACTTGGCAGAGCCATCACCAATGCAGAAGTGAAAGCAGACACAGCCCAGTGTCCTGAGTCCTACTGTAGTCCTCCACAAAGCCCATATGGTCAGTCTCCAGACAGCTCTGCTGAAAGAGTTTCCATGGCTTGATGTAAACAGATGATGAAAGGCTACAAGAAGATTTTGTAGTCCTGCTTATGTATTTTTTCCTGTTTGGCTAAAAGATGATGACCCAAGAGCTAGTCAGCATATAACTATTATAGGCCTTATATACATCAAGAGTCCAGTATCACATTTTCAGATTTCATTGGTTTCAGTGGTAGCTAAGGAAACTCACAGCTATGCAAGAATAGGTGCTAAATCTATTTTGCGTACAGAAATAGTATTTTGCTTTGGAAAAGCCCCAGCTGAATTTTGAAGAGACTTTACAAGTTCACAGGCTGCACCTGTAGGTCTAATGTCTTCAGTATTCTGCAGAGAAGTCTGTTTCTTGTGTGAATTCCCTGCAAATGCAATCTCATCTCCTGTCGCGCCACTTAAGCGCTGGCTATTAGCTATTACAAGCAAAGTAGTAGCTACAGCTGCACCTCATCCCCATTGTACTACATGTTGGCTCACCATACCTAGGGGAACCCTCCAAAGCTTTTACACAAAACACTTGGGTAAACAAACATTGATTATTTATAAATGATCTCATGTTGTTATGCCAGGGCCAAAATGAAGAACAGACATTAGCTGGCCTGTCGACCAGACCTTTTGTTTGGCTGGCTTAGTGCAAATAAATCTGCAGTGCTACTGCTGATGTGTTGCACCTTTGATTACAGCTCTGACTACCTTGTCGGTATGTAAGGTGTTCATAAATGCGCCAGAGAGTGTCATATTCAAAGTGCTGTGCAGATGTTAATGACCCTTTTCAATATCCTTTCCATCTGGAGAAAGCCATCCCAGTGACATTTCAGAGGTGGCAGAAGGCGCTCGGTAAGGGATACTCAAACCTGTATTTCGAACACATCTGTCCGAAGCTGCAGAGCAAAACACACAATCAGAATGTTAAACAGCCTCATATAGGAATGGCCAAATATTTGGGTGTCTGTATATCCCCCATTTTCAACAAGCAGATGAATCATGTCAAAGAGATGAAGGAAAGGTCTCTGCACCTTCAATTTTCTGTAAGTAGTAAAAAATACATGTGGTGGAGTATTAGAAATGATCAGAAATGATTCTGTACTCTAAATAAATAATAATAAAAACAATTTTTTTTAAAGAAACACAAACGTTTCAATTAAAAAAAAAAAAAAACAAACAGGAAACGTTTAATCTCTGGGATAAAAATTCTAGGTGGGAAATCCAGCTGTGTATAGCCAAGATCCTCATCTCACCTAGTGCAGGGGAGATTCCAGGTCAAGTTCCTCATCCGAACCATTGCCCTAACCTACTAGACTAGGAGGCTTTCTTTAATCTGCCTGTTTTCTACTTTTTCCTCTGTCCCTTGAAAAGTTAAAAAAAAAAAAAAAAAAAAAAAAGGAAGAAAGAGCTCATATTCTTTCTGCACTGGAATGAAAACAAATTTTGAAACCACAACATTTTTTACAAAACAGAATTCTTGCTCTCCATCCAGCTCTATTACTTATTATTATCAACCTTTCAGAGACTCCAATTCGAAATTTTTAGCTAAGTTTCAGCAGGACTGAGAGCCAGAGTCGCTGTCAGCGCTCCAAAATCCCCGACTACCCATTCTACTAGCTGTTTCACACCAAAGATGTCTCTCTTCCCCTAAAATAGCCCCGAATGAAAAACCACGGATGATCTTCATCTTTGCAAAAAGCCATCTTTGTCTTTGTGCAGCAACAACAACTGTCCCTTCCCGTCACAACCTGCTCAGATATTTTTTAAACAGCTGTTCACCGATGCCGTCCTCAGTAAAGTAAATGGAAGAGAGGAAAAACATGCACTGCACCAGATTTGACAGTCAGACACCTAGAAGAGATGCGGTTCATGCCCCAAGGGGTGCGGCGTCAGCACTTTACTGCTTGAAACTCCTCTTTCCAACCATGGTTGGAAAATGTCATGTTTTTGACACCTTTCCCCCAGTAATGCTTCCCTGCAGCAAATGCTGCTGTGAATAACATTAGGGAGCTCAGGGTGACTGTGACATCACCATGATGTCATTCCTTCTACCCCCAGCGTATCTGGGAAGCAGAACTTCCAACATAGCACAGCACCCATGACCACCTTCCTAGGTGTGTTTTTGGGCAGCAAAGCATTTAAATCCTGTCTTCTGCCTCTCACATCACTGAGCTTGGCGTGCACACCTCATCCAGATTTACACTCTTCATTTTACTAGCACATCAGGGCTGGGACATACCCTCTGGCAGAGACATATGGAATGTAAGTAAGTGACTGTGTTACTTGGCAAAAGACAGCTTCTCTGAGAAGCTAAAGATCTGAGGGCTTTTACATAAAGCACTTCTTTTTTTTCTTTTTCTTTTTTTTCTAAGAAAGGTCAAATCTGAAGCTTTGGAATTGTCTAACATGTTTCCCAGACCAGTCTCACATGCAATCTTGTTCCCATCTTGCTAACCACCAGTCCTCCTCCACCTTATCCTTTGCTGGAAGTGTAAGAACATCTTGTGTGTGTGTATACATATAGCTAGATAGATGCTGAAGTCTTCAAAATGGTCTGTTGGCTTGGAAGAGGATAGGGGAGCCAGAGTTTTTTCTTGCATCCTCTCAGTAATGAGCATTTGATTAAAATGTTCTTGGCGCCTCCCTTTTATTCCATCCTGCAAATAAAGTCTCTTTGAAAACATCTAGCTTTCCTGTATCAAGACTCGGCATCTTTGAGAAAAACCTTTGTTTATTCCACCAAAATGAGTTGGGATGGTGAAGAAGCACACTAAGGATTTAATAACCATTTCTGGTTAGGTCTCCTCCTGTATTGCTTATTACAGAAATTAGGGGTTAGGCCCAGTCATGCTGCAATGCAGTTGCCTGTTCCGATAGCCAAGGGCTGAATTTAACCTCTTTCAAACACACAAGAGTAGATCACTCCAGCAGAGAGGTGCAGTAAACTTCTGGCCTGTCAGTTCCATGCAGAAGTTGAGTATGAGCTTGTACTTTCTACATATATTTAAGCATCTGTTGAAATTATCTGTACTGGCCATTGGACTATGCAAGGAATATGGATCCTTATGGTTTTTATACACCACCAGTGAAAGAAGTATTTTGCAGACGAGAAAAACACTGAGTCAACCTTCCTGCAGGCACTTTCAAGGAAACTGTATCCTGGACATCTAGAACCAAATTCAGATCATGTGAATCTGCTCAAAGCTCCACGGTTATCAGTCATTTACACCTGCACTGGCCATGGCTCTCCAGCCTAATTACACATACACGTGGGGCAGGAAGATCTGGGTGGCTTTACAGAAGATATTTGTCACTTCCACACATGAGACATGGTCAGAAAGAGAGATTTCTTCTTTTTAACACGGGGGGGGGGGGGGGGATATGTCAAATATCTACCTTTACTGTGCCACATGTTTTAGACAACTCAGAGAAGACATTACTCTTGTCTGCCTTATATTCGGCATGTCCTCCTTACGGAAGAAAGGCAATTCCCTGTGATTCACTGTAGCTATTAAGAAAAGTCAGAACATTTCAGTGAGTAATAGCCTATGAAAAAGACTGATCTTCTGGAGACTAACTCCCCCACAAAGAGAAGACAGCCGCTGGAGAGAAGTGGGAACAGAGGTGCTGAACTTTGTCATAGGTTGAAAGTAGGCAGCAGGCCATAAATCATGGCCACATCCTTGGCTGTGCTCAAAACAACTCCCAGGAAGGGGTTCTAGATGCCTGTTGTTCCAGAATCCTTATCTTGACGAATGGATGATGCCACTCCAGTGGATATTGCATTAACAGTTCTGCACTTTTACTGCTAATTGGCTGCAGGGTGAAGACAAATTGTCTCCTTTCCCCTCTGAACAGTGTCAAGATTAAACAGTGAAAGGACATGGAAAGAATAATTGCTCAAGGCTCTGGCGTGATGTTTTCTCCTGTACAAACATACAATTAGGCTGTCTTAACCTCCCAGTGTAGCAATAAACACCACTTCACAAACTAATTTACAGGCAAATGTCAGAGACAGGGCTGGAGCTCCGCTCCGCAAGGCAAGGGCCCTGTCATTCAGCCAAAGGGGCAGTTCCACTAATTTAAGCCAGCAAAAATCCTTGTATGCTTTCCTCCAACTCAAAAGAGATTGAAATAAAGTCTATACATTTGAATCATTGAGCAAACCAGCTCATAAAAACTGCATTTGTGACTGGTCATAAAAAAAGAATGTAATTGGGCATACTCGAGAAACTACTCCAAACAGGGAAGCAAGGGGAACAAGGTCTTAATAATATTGACTTTTCTAACACTTTGACAGTTTTCTGCCTCCAAAACTGTCTGTCAGTCAGTAACACCTACGGGCTAGGATTGCCAGTGGACATGTCCTCGGTGGAGCTGATGGCAGGGCCAGGTTTGCACTGAAGATCCCTTCAGACACTGGAGATTGTTCGTGCTCTGCCTCTACACTGCGTGTTGCCCTTCTCCCACTGCAGAGTCCCAGAGACAGAATTTAGTGCTAGGTTTTTAAAACAGGACAAGCTTTTCTTTTCTAAATCCAGACATACAATCCACAGCACAAACCACAGGGCATAACCAGCTTCTCATTTGTGGACCTATCAGCAGAGGTCATGGGGGAAAGCTACCCTGGGCTATGGAGATCTTCTTTCCACCACCATGTCCAATTTGACATCTCCTGTGGCCATGGCACCACCTGCACTGACTGGCCATATAATGTGTAGCTCCAAGGAGAAGGAACGCATGGAGATCCTGAGAGCTTTCAGGACTGTAATGTTGGCTGTTCCTGTTTACCTGTATGAGGTGAAAGCAGCCCAAAAAGTGGGGCAGCCCACAGGACCCGCTCCAAGCTTCTGCGTAAACTTGAAGATGAAGTACAGCCACAGCCTTAAACCCAACACTTCTTGTTTTCACCAAGAATTCAGATCAAAAGAGCAAACTTTGATTATCTAACAGGAGTTAGGAACGTACATTTTTGGCAGTGCCTAGCTGTGCTGGACCAAGAAATCTGCAGCACAAACTTACAGAATTGTGGTGACATAAATAATACCAAGTTATTACTGTCACCGTTGTTGCACAGGTGCTGAATGAACCTGACTGGAATCCAGCTTCACTGGTAACACTGAGAGGCAAACAGTCAACCCGGGCCTTTGGACTCAAGTGGCTTCTAGCTCCAATTTTTGCTCCCTGCCCCAGAGAGTGGATGGATTCCCAGTCCCTCTGAAATAATTGTGAACATTGGAAAGCCCCAGGCAGAGAGTCATTCCTCCCAGCTTTGATACATGCTCCCTCTCTTTTAGGCTCCTGCAGAGACCTACAGTTGTGTCGGTTTGGGTTTTGGATCTCTGTTGAGATCCAAGCCATGTTTGAATTCAGTCACTTGCCCTATCCCAGATGGAGCCGATGCTCTTCTCTGACTGCCTCTGGATCCCAGAACAGCTACATCTGACCACTGAAATTCATTGTCCGGGGACCCCTCAAGCTAGGGAGAAAAGCACAAAGCTGCCTGTGAAGATAGATAGGTAAGTGACTGGACTGCACTTCAGGTCTTAGGTTCTGGAGTCTCATTTATGAGAAGCAAATCCCACAGTGCATAAAAAGGCAACATAAAAATATTCCCTGCCCCATGGGAATCCCCTCAGTGGCTTGGATGATGTGCACCACGAGTTATACCCCACATTCATCACTGGCTATTCAATGCAGTAAGTATCACCTATTTTTTTTCCGTATCTTTGGCATACACAAGTGGTATTTGCACTTTCTATGACAAGCCAGGACAATCTGTATTTTCACCGTTTGGAAAGCTGTAATGTACTGACCTCTGTCAGCTGCCTTCATGTCAGCTTCACAAGAGCATACTAGATTTTATGTCTTTCATTTGCTCCCATAATCTGTCAGCATGGCTCATTGTCCATTGTTTTCCCTAATGTGTCCCTTAAGGGTAAACACAGCTCTGCATGACAATAACAGTTTGCTGAGGCTCCTAACTAGCCCTTACTGTAAGGCTGGGCCTGGTTTTGTCAAAAGCAGGACTGCTTTCTCCAATAAAACATCTCTGAGCAGCTACAGCACCTCTGTATTTCGGAGGGTGAGCCAGCTCTCACTGCACTGCTGAGACATGGCAATCTTTCCACTCCTCCCCAGCCTCCAACAGGATAGCAAATAAGGTTACCAGAGGGTATGCAGCTTGGTGTGTAAAAAAAAAAAAAACAACCTAATGAGATATCTTTATTTCCCATAAACACTTACAGCTGCAGCTTCTCTGCCAAATATATATATATTGTTTTTCCAAGGGGGTTGCTAAATTCAGAATCTCACTGAGAAACATCAGTGAAGGGAAGGGCAAGAGAGCTTCTATGTCCATTCAGCTAATGAAGGCAAATCCCTAGAGGAGTGAAATGCCTACCTTAAAGTAAAAGCTACCTGTGCTCGTCCAGACTGGGGTTTTAGAGCACAATATCCACCATGGAGTAAGCACACTGCCAGTAGTACCATAGCAATGAAGATGTTTCCAAGAATTTTAAAAGGGATTAGGATATATTTCCCTCTGAAATTTGAGTAAAGGCTGATGGGATATAGATGACAATTGTGGTTGATGTCAGACTTTGAGGGCGGATCAGACTAATCCTACAGAGAAAAGGTTAAAAATCTTTCTGAGGGGATCTGTGTGGACAAACTGGGTATTTTCCGGCGGAAGAGAAGGTGCTCCCTTTTGGGACTCACCCATGTCTTACACATTGAGACAGGGTGCTGGCACTTCCCCAAAGCCCCATTTTTGTGAATCCCATCTTTAGAAATACATCTCAAACCCATCTCTCTGAATTAACCCTGAAAAATGCAATGCATGATAACCAGGATGAGCTCCACCTACATGCACTCTGCCATGAGGCTCCCTTCATCGTCAAAGGTCACAGTTCATCTCAGCTTCCATGCAGCGCTTATAGTCAGCTCCTTCATCCAGATGCACCTAGCCTGGGCAATGAGCTCAGTCTGCAGACAGCCTGAACCATCAGACAGAAAAAATGTGAACTGCCCCATGCATCCCACACAGTTCTGGGAACACAGGTACTGCCAAGGACAAAAATCACAGAAAAAACAAATTGCAGAAGGTTTGTTTGGGTCATTACAGGCGTTATGAGACCACGATACATCTCATCTTTAAAAGCAGCTGACATTCAGGTTATTGCTCTTCACCACCAGGTTTTGGGGTCTATGTGGTTCACATAATTGTGCTTATCAGAGGTTTCAAGCTTTCATCTCTACCTGTGATAATCAGATGCGTACTTTCTGCTTGTCCTGACAGCAAAAGCCTCCTGATGAAGTTATGATGGAAGGCCATTGAGTATTACAGCCTGCGAGTGAGTTCTGCTAGGGTGCAGGCAGCCAGAGCCAGCTGAGAGCTGCAGTTATCTCCAGGTAGACAATCCAGACTCCCAGTTAGCTTTGGTGCAGGCTCTGGACACAGAATCCTTTGCATGAACAGAGCAAATGCCAAAGAGAAAACTACAAAAGAATCAACCCCTCCTTGAATGCCTCCCACACGCTCACATCCAACCCAGACATCAGCAGTCTAAGTGAAGGCAGTTGCTCCTATAAGATCCATGGCTTGGAGAGCCAACTTTCTCTTCAAGGTTGTATGCTGAGCTGGCATGTAAGGTCCAGTCCCTCATCTCCTCCTGCCTTCCCAGCTTTGGGTTTTGAGGGGATTATGTACATAGCAGGTTTCCAGGAACCACATCCGACTATGGGAATCGGCTTTGCCTGGAAGCATGTGCCTTCAATCTCAGCAGGGCTAGCAGGCTGCTCACAACACATTTCAAACAGCACATGGGCCAAAAGTCAATAAGACTTTTTTTTTTTTTTCCTGAGCAACAAGGCTGGGTTATCCAACATCAACACGCAGCTATTTCTGCAAATGTGTGACAACATGCCACAAACCTACAGAGCAGTCTTCCCAAGAAATGCCACCAATGCATTAGGCTTTCTGCCACGATATTCTGGGCGTACGAACAGCAGCAAGGCAGCCTGGGATCGGCTCAGGAGCTGAAGCAACAGCTCGGGTTCGCTCGTGACCAGCATTCTTCTCTAAATTAAAACCCAGATATTTTATACAGTGCAAGTCAGTCTTGGAAAAAAGGGGGGATTCGTCCAGGTAAGGAACAATTTAGTAGTTTAATTATGAGCCCTTTAATGTCTTTTCATAATCAGTTAATAAATACCTTAACAATAAAATTGAATTTAAGCTTTTAATAAGCTGTGTTGGATTGAACCTAAACAAAAGAATTAGCAGCTCCAGGCATTGTGCAATAACTTCTCACTGCTTGGTGCCAGGAGAAACAAAGCATTTCAAGTACATTTTTTGTACCTCACTATAATAAACGCTTGTAATATTCCCCAATTTCTGGAGTGTAAGATGCAGATCTTATTTATCACAGTATGTGACACATCTGGCACATGGATCAGGAAACAACTGTTTTACTTCATTTCTGTCATCACCTTCCAACAGATTTCTTTCACATTCCAATTTGGACGAGAGAACTCGGACTTTCTCTCCATAAGTTCTCCATTAACAGTTTCACAGCAACGAGCACTATTGGTTCTTTCTCCTTCCACAGCAATTAGTTACACCAAGCTGCATATTTTGACTTTTATTGCAAGGGAACATGCAGCATTGCTGGTGTTCGCTGCTATCTGCTCCCCACACTCCATCGTGGGCAGTGCGCAGGGATGCTCGGTGGCTGTCATTGCCCTGCTCAGAGCCACCTCCAGGCAGGGCAGCGTTGCTGGATGCACACCACTGGCTCCAGCTGCCTCCCGCCGCTGTTGTTAGCACGTGTTTTATTTGCAGGAGGGCTTTGGTTGTGTCGCGGCAGTTGTTTCACAGCCAAAGAGAGCACCCTGCCTTCTGTTGCAGCGTATTGGGCTGGCGGAATGGGAGCTCTGCAAGCTGCTGGAGCGGCTGTGCACTAATAAAGCTTGAAAAGCTTGAATTACACTGTAACCCACAAAAATTTTCAAATTAAAAAGCCATATTTAGAGGCCCACTGTGGACTGTGATTTTATTTAGTTTAATCGCCCCTCGAGGCCAATTAGGTAGACACCCTTCTGCACATTCACGCACCAGGACAAAAATATATATATACACAAGAGTAGTTAAAAGCAAGGGGTTTGTGTATCACTCATCCATTCACAGACAGAAATTATTTTCCCTTCTGTTGTCCCTGAAAATACCACGGCTGTCAGAGATCGATAAAAGCACGTGCAAACAGCACTTATTTTTCTGGGCTGTGCTTTCACTTTCCCCTGTTTCTTTCCACAACATCCAGTAAATTTTCACTGTCATGTACGGTTTTGCTGAGCTCCTGATAGGCACAGAAGCCATGGTGCTGCTGGCAGGGGAGGGCCGGATGCCTCCTTTCTCAGCCCACACAGTGAAGAGGTGGCGTGACAATAAATCCCTCATTTGATCAGTAGAGATTTGCCATGTCTGCGTAAGGTGCGTGCAGGGCTGGGATAAAGCTGCATCCCAATCCCTAAGGTGAATCTCACTAAATGCAATAGGCATGTCCCAGCTGTGCGCCCGGAGAGTCAGCTCTGTACACACAGATTTAATGCACCCCTCCCCAGAAGAGGGTTCTTGCATAAACTGCTGGCAAGGGGCCATGTTCCTCGCTGCTGTTCTTCGCATCAAAAGTGCGAACTTGGCCTCCTTTTTACCAAGTGGCAGACACCACATGTCCCGTATGAAAAAGGAGTTAATAAAACACACGCTGGAAATATAAAAGGAGGTCAGAGGTGATGCTTTGGTAATGAGGGCTTCTCCGAGTGGGGAAAACAAAAGATCAAAGTTATTGTAACTCTAACAGCTGTCTACAGCAACGGGCGAATAACAAATAGACCGCGCTACACACCTCCCGCTTCCACTGCCGGGACGGGTTAGGGTCCAAAATAATAAGTTCTTAAAGCTTCTTCAGGTATTTAGAGGCAAAAGCAGCTTTCTTTAAGGCCACAACAGCACTTGTGTTTCGGGCAAGCACAAAATATCGGTAGGAGCTCAGGGCTGTATGTGCACAGAAAGCCCCCAGGCTGCAGATGGAAAAGCGAGTGGTGAAATTCTGTACCTCTGCTGGATTTTCAGAGCAAGCATCTCGCTGGTTATCTGAGGCACAGCACCAGCTTACATCTCAAACAACCTCGTAATGAAAACAAGGGCCGGGGTAATGTGCCTGAAATAAATTTGTAATTTTACGGCACTTTGAAACAGATTAGGGCAAAAAGTCTATTTTATTTTAGACGGGCTCCTGTGCTGCGCTACGCGCAGTGGTGTTTGTGCTGTTTGTTCTCTCCTCTGCCACACAGGGGCAATGGCTCTGCAGGCACTGCTGGGAGGCTGCTCCTGAACGGCGGCTGCGCAGCGAGGCATGGCGGGGAACCGCTCTGGGGTCTGTGCTTGAGAAGTAAGGGAAAGCTTGGTCAGAGACAATTGCACTAAGAAAATTCAGCAGCTGCAATGAGAAAAACTCCAGCAGAGTGAGAGCCCCTGCCTGTGAATCCCCGCCGGCTGCTCTTCCCTTTTGCCAGAGCTTCTTGTTCATTCCTGGTGGCAGCTCCCCCAGGTTCCCCCTGAAACACAGCTGCAAGCAGCAGAACTAAGATCCGATAGGTTTGCAAGACCAAAGTAGCATGGGAGAGGCTTTGTTTGGGTCATAGATCAGATAAAAAGTCACTTGACACAATGAGAATAACCCTCTCAAATGACCAATGTTGTCAGAGCTTTGCAGATACTAAAAAACATACACATACATAGACAGTTTATAGGCTCATCTCTGGTTCAAGATCTGGGAAAAGACCTTCTTTAGACTCAAACTGAGAATTGGCAATCAAAGGAAGAAATTTTGCTCCAAAAAGTGAACTCGGTCATCACAATGTACTCTAATTTTATTCTAGTCTGCTTTGGAAATCACAGAATCATGAAGGTTGGAAAGGTTGGAAAAGACCCCCAAGATCACATAGTCCAACCATCAGCCCACCCCCACAATGCTCACTGTGTCCCTCAGTGCCACATCCACACGGTTCTTGAACACCTACAGAGATAGTGACTCCATCACCTCCCTGGGCAGCCTGTGCCACTGCCTCGCCTCTCTGTCTGGGAAGAAACTTTTCCTGCTACCCAACCTGAACCTCCCCTGGTGCAACCTAAGACCATTACCTCTTGTCCTATCACTAGCAACCTAGTGAAATGCAAGAGGAAGGAGGAGGAAGTGGAAAAGATCTGGACTCCCCACCAGCCAGAAGGGAAAACAGTGGATCTGCTTGTTAAAGCCAAGGGCCAGCACTCATCTTCCATGAGATGGCTTCACATGCATGGATCTGGGTTGGAGGTGACCCCAGTTCAGCTCCTGGGCTTGTGCAGGTTGCTGCTGTGGTGGTGATGGGACTCCCTCTGTGCTTCTGCTGTTCAGCTGCTTCAGACAAGTAAGTGAGTTTCTTAAAAAGCTTAATAGAAATTGCACACTCTCCCTCTTCATATACTTATTCATATACATAAAGCATGGATAACACAGGCATCTGTACAACCATCCTGCAGAATTTCATAGCAGAGGAACCCACTGATGAGGGTTATGTAAGGAAAGCTGCAAAAATAGTATCTACAAGACAGTTAACAAGATGTTCCTGACTCTTTGGGCATCCCAGCATCTGTAAATTAGAGAGGTGGCTATCTTATTATTTTTTGTCCTATTGAGAAAGTTAAGCCCCAAATCCTTCCCCATCCCCCTGCCACGCAGAAATGAGCAGGAAACCACGCTGAAATTCACTGAGTTTCCTCTACCCTGCATGTGTTATTCCCCTGCAGGGGAGAATGGGGCCTTTTATACCTCCATAGCTCCAGGCTCTTTGAGTAATGAAGGGAACACATTTATTGGTACAAGGTTTGGTGTTTATTGATGCTACCCATTTTTCACCAGGTTTAGCACTCTGTGGGGAAGGCACACGGACTTTCCAAAACACATTTTATAATCAAGCCATTTCAAGGTTTATGCAGTATAATATGTTTAACTGCTGAACGATAAATAAAAGTCACTGCCCAATGCTGAGCCTCCTTCAAGATGTTATTGCCAGCTACATCTCTAATTACCTGATTTACAAGCAGCTCACCAGCACTGCTGTCTAGCTGGCGGGCTCCAGGCAGATGTGGCATGCAAAGTCACCCTACTGGAAGGAACTGTGGGTTTAGCCCATCCTGCCTCACCCCAGGCTTGGTGAAAAGGGGAAGAACTCCTTTCTCCCTGCAAAACAAAACATTCTCCTGCTTCATGTTCTTCCCATACAGAACTCTGCTTTCTAACATAAGCACAGTGCACCTTGCCTTGGCTGCATGGAACCCTAGGCTGCAAAAAAGTTATTTCCCCTCCTGTCCTCTTGTGTAAATCATCATGGAATTGCAGTGCTGAGGATGAGAAATGCCATGTTTGGGTTAACAGAACAAGGCTGCTCTTTCTGCAGGCCATACGCAGCGCCCCATTTGATGAGGCACAAGGAGCGTCAGCTATTTCCACAATCCTGCATCCGGCTCTGGTTTAACAGTGTCTGGCCCCAGCAAACACTGCTCACGCAGAGCAGGCTTCCAGGGGAGTGCTGTGCCCTCATGTGCCATTGGACTATTGTGTAGCAGTTGCTCAAAAGGCAGTCCCTAAAGATTCCACAACTATTTCCTTCTTGGACCGTTATTCTTCCCCTAAAAGCCAATGCTTTAATGAAGGAGTAAATGAATAAAAGCACCTCAGGATCTCTGGGACAGGTATCCTGACAGTTTTAGTCAGTAAATCAAAACCTCCAAAGACAATGAGGTGGGTCTTATCTTTTATGACAGCAGACCTCTATCAAACGTTCCTCGTGCCAAGAGAGAAACCCAAAGTGGGGAGCAGAGATTGGTTTGGTCTCTGGTATTGATCTGTTACTTAATTTATTGGCCCATAGCGGAATGAGAATCCAAAGGTAACACAAAGTGCATTCTGCATAGCTTCATAGAGAGAAAAAAAATGTGTTCCTCTCTTCTTCCCTCTTGTAACTACTTATTATTGAAATTGGCCACCTCTGCGGTGGTCTCGGTGTATTGTCATGGCACACCAAACTCCAGGCTGCTTAAATCTGACAGCCTGAGGCCTGTACTCCAGCTCCTTTCTGTTGCTTGGTTTGTAGGTACAAATTATACAGCTGTCATTTTCAATAAAGAAAGAAAATAACTTGCATGGAAACATGCTTTTTAATTCTAATTCTTCCTTTCAAATTCAAAAATTACCATTTTAATGGAAAGTTGGCAAGGACACAACCAAAATAAGACACACAGAGAACATGTTAATATTTTCCCATTTCTTTTTTGCCATTTGTAACACTGTTCTGAGATTTCAAATCCAATCAAACGGAGGTTCCAGTAGGTTACAGGGGATCCTGTGAAGAAAATGTACCAGAACAGGGTGAAGTACAGAGACCTCCACTAAGGCTGCCTTCTACAGACCACAGTTAGGATGGAGGGAAGGGCAGCACAGTGTGACTTACCCGTAATGCATTGGGACCCTTCCCCTTGCCTCTAGCCCTCATGTCCCTTCCAATCCCACTGCATTTCTTAGGTGTTTGCAGAATTGCTTTTCTGGAAGGCACATCATCATAGGACGGCCTGCTCTTCTCTGAATCCTAGGGAGTTAGAAAATAGTAAAAGAATGCCATTTTTCCACCGAGCAACAGATTCCTAAGAGATCACCTTCTCCAAGTGCTGTCAATGGGAATCTTATGTCTGACTTCAGGGGAGTAAGACCCAGCCAGTGGTGGGCTCAAACTCGTCAGAACTGAGTAAGAAATGCTCTTCTCACTTTATAAGACTTTTCCAGGACAGAAAATAAAACAAAAGAAAAATATTACATTTGGCATTAGAATGCCACCAAATCACTGCAGTTCTATCCACAAAGAGAACATAGTGCAAAGAGACCACCACAGTAACCACCAGCTGTTCTAGGACAAGAGAAACTGAGGTGCAAATCCTTCTGTTTCCAGCTGCTTTTGTAACTAAGACAATGCTTTAGCCCATGAGCCAGTAATCCAGTCTTGCCTCTTCTGGCTTAATAAACCTTCCTTCACTCACAGAACTGAGGCAGTCCCTTACAATTCCTGTTAAAGCATTTCTCTGTGCCAGAAGACTTAAGAGCAGGGATTCAGAGGCATGTGTCTCCCACAGTTCATACAAAAGCTTTAGCATTAATAAATTATTATTTACTTGGTCCTGCAATATTTATCGTACTTGGATCAAATTCCACCCTGGAGCTGAGAAATCGTTTTCATCAGAATTGTTTTGTTCCCATAAAACAACAGGTTTATATATGCCTAGAAAAAACTTTCCTTCATTGACAAAACCCCAGCCTGTTCCAGTCTCACAAAGAGCAGTAAATGGTGGCTGCTCAAGTTGGTATCTTTAGTGCTAACTGCAGTTGGTTTGGTGAAATCTCATATAGTAGCCAAAATCTTCGATGGAATTTCACAGTCTTGGGCATGTTCCTCCTGATGCATTAAGCATGACTACATTTGTGTTCTTCTCGATGCCCGATTTAGCTCTTGGCACAGTAGGACCAGGGTTTAGGGTTTTATCTGGGAGGCATACAGTGCTCTCAGCCCATGATCTGTCATGCAGGGTTTCTTCGTGCTGAAGCTCTCTTTGCTCAGTGACTCCTATTTCACCCTCCTTAATTTCAGCAACTGTTCCTATAGAAATATGTGCTATAAGACAGTGGGATGCCATCAGCACTATCCTGCAAGAAATTTCTTTCCTCAGTTCAAAGTCTTCTAACTGGGGCTCTATTTACCATTTGATCAAAGATTTACTGCTTTCACATTGTGTAGATATCCTGTGTATATCCTTGACTTAGCAGCTGCTGAGAAATTATGTAGGCTGAATAAGTTATGCAAAACATTTGCTGTTCTGACAGGTCTAGAACTTCTAATTACACTACTGATCAAAAACTTAAACACTTCATTAATAAATACACTGGTTAACTTGTTAAAAGTGGAAATACTTCTTCAGTGCTGCTATTCAAAAAAGAGATTCTTTTTTTTGTTGTTGTTGTTTATCTTATTTCCTCTCAAATAATTTTTTCTCTCAGATTCATCACAACAAATTTTTGACTGTCCAAAAAACTACACAAGCAAAAATGCAGAATCACCCATGGATGTGCTTCCTAAATACATCTTCTAGAGTTGTCTCAACTCTTCAGCTTATTATTATTAGTGTAACAGCTTACTACAATGTTTGCGTAGTAGTCTGCCAAATAGAAGATGCAAATTGATACAGAACTATGTTATTTCAGCTGGTAGAAAGATAATCAAGAACATGGATACTGTATGATAAAGTAATGATTTGTATTTTCAACATCACAAAAACACAATTGGTCTTGTAAAATTTGTGATCATTACACGTCTAGTATGTCAGTGATCTCTGGAGAGCCTCTCCAGAATTGGATGGTGAGGACTGAAATAGAGAGCAGGAAAGTAATGGGAAGTCTCACAATCATACAAACTGAAGGCTCCTATTTGGTTCTTTGCTGCCAGCTGTATACTAAGTCTTTGAATATGAGTAAAACATTCAAGAAACTGTTTTTTTGTAATTATCCAACCTTCTTTTGGTTTCCAGTGATTATTATTAATTCCAGGTCCAACATATGCTTACATTAAAGTTCATTAGGAAATTATATGGTCCCCACCTACCTTCAGTGGGATTTCAAGACTATTTATCAGCATAATAATGCTCCCATATCAGTGAAAGGTAGTTTTTCATAGACTTGAGCGAGGACGGAGTTAGGCCTATATTGAGAGTTTTAAGGGAGGAAGAAACTACCCCTTTACTATTGGCTCCAGACAGCAATACTATCACTTTCTTATGTTTAAAGCAGTAAAGCAAATATAAAACAAAGAAAAATGATAAAAAGTAAGTTCATTCTAAGTTCAATCTATTAAGAATTACAGTTTGATATTGTTGTTTTCCCCTGAGTTCAATAAAGAGAAACACACACACACACACAAGTCTCTCCCTTTTTGAAAGGCGTTAATGAAGAAAGGTAATGAGATCTGACCTTATCTCATTAATGAAATGCCCCAGCAATACAACTTTGTCTTCTGAAGTCATGAAGCTGCTGAGAATTATAGCATTATGCATAATATTTTATGATGCTACAGTGATAAAAGTAATTTTTAAACTAACATGTTATCAAGGGTATCTTCAGACATGTGCTCTGCATACTGAGGATTGGATTCTGTCTGAGATCAAAACTCCCATATGGCAGTTTCTACACACTGGTGTCTGTGGGCAAGACAAGAGTCAAAGCTTCCACTGTTCTTCGTGGAGATCCTAGTGTAGCTAGGGAAGTCTTGGCAGTGATTCATCTCATCATTATGTTGTCACTGAGAGCTTGGTTCAGTTAACTACGTGTAGATGTCTAGTGCCATTTGTGATTCCCTGTTGTTTCCAAGGTAGACTTACGGGGATGGAAAATGTGACATTGGTCCCCAGGGATACACATGTCCACATTTAGCAGAAGCTGAGAGCTGGCAGGATACTTGCAAGAAATTCATACAGCACCTGGTGCCCAAATATAGGCAACTGGACCCCTTTGCTAGTCCTCATGGTGCCTTATTCTTGAACTTAACTCAATCAATGACAACTGAAGATGCCAGAGCTAAAAAGTGAATATTTACCTTGCTCTTTTGAGCAATGATGGTACATGCAGCTACTCTATTTTGTTCTTTTCTGAAATAAATTTTTCTATCTCCTGCAGATTTGTAATTTCTTCTGACTGTTATTTTCCTTTAAAAATGTAGCAACAGATCAGTCTTGTGACAATGCACTTTTAGATAATTACAGATTTGCTTCCTGGCTTTTGTTTTCTTCAAGTATAAAATATTTTGAGAAATGTTTCAACAGAAAAGAATATACTGATACAACAACAACAGCAAAAACAACAACAATAAAAGAACTCCAGTCTCAGCAAAATGCTTTGAAACTTCACTTTCATCAGCCTTTAGACTCCATCTCATGCCTCTGACCACAAATCTTTAATGTCTTTGTGAAGTGAAAAGAAGGTTCCGGTACAGTTTCCAAAAGATGGCTGTAGGTGTTGTCTGTGGGCACATTTGGTGGCAGATGTGGTCTGAATTTGGAAATGGCTGTTACTTCTCCTATCACTGTTTCTTTCAAGCCAAATTGAAACTAGGTTACTGAGATACTTCTCCCACTCCTGTACCTGGTCCAGGTACGTGGAAGATGATTACTTCTAATTATAGCATAGCATTTCAGAATGTGTTGGCTTTGAAGACAAAATCTATGGGCAACCACGGGGTTTGAAAGACATTATTGTAAATACTGTACATTTATTGAATCCACAGAATTCACCTTTGTCTTATGAAGCCGTTGAGAGACAAGTGGTTGGAGGTGGCTGTATTACCAGGACTTATCATACAGGCTTCTCCTAACGTGCTTGACTCCAGGTATCTGGTTTTGACCACTTGAAGGTTGGACACTAACTCAACAGACTTTCAGTCTGATCCAGTATACATGCTTTTCAGTATCGATGGTCTTGTATACATTCAGGAAACAGACATGATACTGCAACGTTAAAAAAACTACGCAGTCTACCTCAAGGAGTACGGTAAGTGGTAACAGACCAAAGATGCCAATATGTATGGGGAATAAAGACCCTCATTTAAATGAAATACATCTGACATACTATTCCATCTAAAATATGCCATGACTCACAGATGGTTAATAAAAGATGCAAGATTTTTTTTTAGAAATGGAAACCGATCTGAAAATGAATATCCATACACAAGAAAAACTTCTGCAAATCTTGTAAGTACCTATTGCTTGGCAGAAAGACAAAGACTCTCTGGAAAGTAAACTTATTCTTTTAATTTACAGCTAGCCTAAGGAATCAGTACAGAATCCAACAGACCCAGCACAGATATGGATTGTGTGATGGATTCTGTGAATAAAATGTTCAATGAGTGACATCTTGGAAACACACTTACATGAATTAATATTTAATATGTTATGGACAACAAAGTATTCAGCACTTTTACAACCTGATCCAACTTCTTATGAAGACAAAAGAAATATTCCCCTTTACTTGTGTGAGTGCTGGACCAGATCAATGCTGAGAAAATAACCCATATGTTTCCAATTCCATGGATCTCATGATGGCAAAGAGCAGCCACAATCTGCCTAAGGAAGCACTAAGGGTCTCACAAGACAGCGATTGCACTGCCTGCTCTGATAAGCCCTGATTTGCACCATTCTGGGAGCAGAGTCTGGCCCACCCTTGAGTCCATGCCTTCTTAACCCCTTAGCACATGGCAGTATGTAAATCCTGCAGAAAAGCTGCTGACCTTGCACATGCAGTAACTCCTAAAGTAAACTCTACAGCTGCCAAAAAGCATATGAGAAGTCAGAAATAACTTACAATATGGCAGGTGTTACAGTGCAATAAGGGCACATCTTAGGTATGTTATAAAACATAGGCCCAAGTGTTCCAGGATCCATTGAATTATTACAGTACAGACCGTGAAGTTGCTATTTGGTTGAAATTCCTCCTATTATTTCTACAAAACATTTTTCCCTCTTATTCACTCCATTCACCACATTTAAATGCCACTATCTTGGATTTCTTTCTCTGAAAAGGAAATCCCCACCCCCAAGTGTGAAAATTGAAAAGCTTTCAGTCTTAAAAGGAGTTACCGAGCTTATGTCCTACACCTAGGTAGCTTAAGCCATGTAGAAACATGAACTATTCACAACATCAAGCCCCCCAAGGCAGGCCAAGCTCAGAAACTCAGCCAGCACCTTCAGCACATCCAGCAGCAGTGGTTAGTGGGAAAGATACAGAAAGTCAAAGGAGTGGGGAGATCTATCAGTGCCCAAGAATATATATGGACTGAAGTACACGCTTGGAGAAGAGATTTTTGCATTGTCTCTGTCTGTCAATACATTGCCATGACAATGGCCATCGAGGAGGAGATGCTGACTTTCATCTCAAGGGTTGGATGCTGCATCCCAACTAACGAGCCTTGTCTCCCAGAGCAGCTCCCACACAGGGATGATGCATGCAGCCTCCACCACACTGGCATGCATTTTTTGCCCTTGGAAAGCATGCCTTTAGGTATGGCACATCTTTTAGTACACATTCTGCAGTCACAAAGGGACAGACTAAGAGGAAACTCAAGTAAAATCAGTGGGACTTTGCAGCTCTAGGAATCTGACTTTTTGGCCTTTTTGAAAAATCTCACACTAGATCGTTCATAACTGGCAATATTCACAAGGGTATAAATTAGGACTTTAAAAAAAAAACTACTCTAAGAAGTAAAAATCAACTTTTCATTAAACCAAGGCCTCACTCTGCAAAAAAGTCTAGCAAAGAGCAGAAATCATGTTGCCTCACCTCTAACCTGAGACAAGAAAAGATTTGGATACATCTAAAGGCAGTGTTAGGCTTTGCAACAGGAAATCTAGGATGGTGGCTACAAAGGTACAGATTCCTCATCATTTATTATCTCTGCTGAACATAATTAGGTTATTAAACTAGCTTGGCCTTAGTATAAAGTAACTCCTACACACACACAACTGCAAATTTTCAAGATCAGTAGTACGGATATGATGAGGAACACTTTTCATTTCAGTTTCTCTAGGTTACTGAGAATATAGAGTGATAAAGTAAATTTTCTGTTCTCAAACCTGGAATTAGTCTCCAATCTATACAAAGACATTTTTGTACTTGCTGATAGGAAAACTATATGCCTCCTTCACATCTGGGTTTGTTTTTTAATTTCTCAAGGCAGTATTACTGCCCACCAAATGAATGCAAGATGGTAAAAATATGAGATGGTTTGGCCTAGCACTTGTCTGGGAAGAGTGCTGCTTGGGTTTTGAAGTCATTAATGTGGTCTCTCCTTCTGCTGTGCTAAACCTTTCTCTGTGCTGGAGATAAAGCCTTATTGGCACCTCTCTTCTCTCAGTGATCTGCTTTATTTTGTATCTTCTCACACACTTTTCTCACTGCAGTGCAGAAAGCCATGTATCGACTATATCACAGTAAAGAGGCACTACTAGCGCTGGTTGATGGCTCCCTTCTTTTCACAGGATTACATCTTCATGAGACCTGAGATCAGCAATAGTGGACTCTTTAACAGCAGTTGACTCCTTTTTGCTCCATCTTCCCTGTCTCCCTTTTTTAATTTTCCAGTGTGCCAAAAAATCACTTTAGAAGGTATTTGGAAGCTTTTTGACTTCAACATTTTTGAAGGTGTCAGATTGGGCCTCTCCCCAACAATAGCAATAGTTAACTTAGCTAGCTATCATGTTTTAAGGTTTGTTATACTTTTAAAGAGGTTTTTTCCTTTCTACTGAAACGTGCCAGAAATATAGGGTTTCTGTCCCAAGCAGTGGTTCCCTTGCTTGTTTTTTTTCCTTGTTTCTAGTGGGAAAGTGGATGAACAGCGGTCTAGGAAGACAGGAAGGAGGCAAAACAAACAGCAAGCAGAAATCAAGAATTTCCTTCTTTACTTGGAAAACCATCTCTTTTTGCTTCTGGATTTCTGTGCAGAACAGAAAGAAAGGCACTTAATTTAGCAAGCAAAGTCCCATTCCAGCAGAGCTACAAATTGAGCTCAAAGCATGACAGCTGTGTTATGAGCAGACAACCTGCACAGCTTCATGGGGCTTCATTTTTTCCTTAGGCACGAAAAGGCAAGGAGTGCCTGTGTCTGCCGGCAGCTGCATGGAGATGGTGATGCACTGAACTTGTCCACAACAGTTGAAACTGTAAATCATACATTAAATCCATTTTAGATTTTAAGCCTTTCTTTTTTTTTTTTTAATTCCTTCTCACTTTCACTCATCCTGAAAAATTTTTGCTCCTCTTGAGCTCATGAGTCAAATCAAGTGAGCAGATCATTGCTTATTGTTCATCTCCAAGTGATGAAGGGTGGAGAAAGGATTCGTCATCATGCTAAGTTATGGGAAGAGCTTTGGTTCCCTGAGATTTCATTGCAGTCAGTGCAGAGAGATGGCAAATCCCGGCTCAAATTGCAGGTATGTAAAAGCGCTCTCTGGAAAGGCTCTTTTCGCTCCATGACTTTGGAAAGGACAGAGGTAATGAAGCCAGATGTAGATGGACAACAGCTGTAGAAGAGAAAATATGAACTACAAAACTATTTTTTTCTTGTTTTTGTGAGTCATTTCTCTAAGGAGAAAAACGCTCTCACATATTGCTACATTTTACAGAAGAGGAATCAAGTCCCAGGAAGTGAAAGATACCTCTGTGAGACCTGTGCCCAGCTCAGGACTCTGGGAGTTACATGCTCTATAAGCGCATATTTACGTCCTCTGTACAGCAAATGCATCAGCGCTCATACAGCATCAGGTACATAGCTCAGCTTTGCACTGGTGCTCACTACCGCAGTGTCTTGAGAATAACCATGGGCCCTTGCACACTAGCAAGGAGATTTATGGCTCAGTTTGATGCAGCTTGCACTAACTATGTATTTAGAGGGCTGTTACAGGTGGAAGAAAGCAGTGTGTTGCAGGCTGGTGCTGGGATTATGTGTCACCTGGCTCAGCAGCTCTGGGACGCTCACTGACACCGTGTATCAGGTTAGGTTAATCATCTCCCACTTGGTTCCGCTTGAGCAGAGCCGTGTGCCCAGGGTGGAGATCAGTGACAAAACGAAGTCACAGAGGGAAAGGATTACTTGCTTTGTGCTCAGCGGGTGGCACCTGCACCATGAGACATGCAGACTTAGCGCGTGGAGCTGCCAGGAATCAGAAGCTACATCTAGAAAGCAGCAATACCTCCCCATGGATGCCCACAGCAACCAAAACAAGCTTGGAGGACAGAATGACAGAAACTGGCAACGTGGACAGGATATTACTAGAATGGGAGGAAAAGACAGAGGCTATAAACATACCTGCTTGTTTTAGCAAGATGCCTCAGGAGAGCAGGAAGGACTTCCCTCACACCAAACAAGTGGGGACTTACCTGGTAGGCAGAATGATCAACAAGGGCTCCTTTGCCAAGGTGATGGAGGGGCTGCACATCCCCACGGGGGAGAAGGTAAGCACCCGGTGGGGGGGCAACGCACACCAGGCACTGTGAGTAGCCTTGCAGTAGCTTATATCAGAGAACTGCAGACCATTTAATCTGAAAACCACAATCTACTCAGCGAATTATCCTCTGAACCTTATTCTCATAAATTAAGCTCATAAATTGAGTTTATTGCTCATGTATAAACAGTCACATGTGCGAATATGTACTGAGTACAACTGTTTTCACAATTACAAGACAATATAGGCAACAAAGATGTACTCTCTGTGAAAGAGAGTTGGGTATGGCACAAGGACAATTCCAAATCTGCTTTCCTGGTAATCTTTGCTGAGTAATTAGGGACATGTATCTGAACCGTAAGGTTTCAGACAACACATTTGGAAAGCTATCCACTCTAAATGCATTCACTTGTATGGAAGGACACAGATAATTCATTGTCTCCAGAAGGGCTGAAATAATGCACCACAAACCCTAACTGTGGAAAGGTGGATTACCATCGTAATCATTTTTTTGACTTTTGCTTTCCTTATAGCATCAGTAGCATCACTGTTTGACTGGCTTCCCAAACTGCAAAGGCTTTGATCCCAGCTTACTGTATCATGGATGGCTTTTAGACCAAACCAGGGGGGAACATACTGGAAAGAAAGATGTGGTACACTGCAGATGAAGTTAGTATGTAGGTTTTTTTGTAACTGAGAGTGTTATATATATACTGATTATTGCAGTCTGAGTGGTGTCTATGGCAGAGCTCAGCCTTCCTGCTTTGGCCTTAAAGAGAAGTGTTTTCTTCCATTGGGGATGACTCACTTAGTGATAGCAGTTCTCAACACCATGACTATATTAGGTTTTCCTGCATGCCAGCTTACCAGCCATACTTTTGAAAATTAATCTGGGTTGCAAAGCTTGTTGCCTATTTACATATATCCTATAATTTAGGTAGCCATAAAAGTCATTGACAAGAGAAAAGCCAAGCAGGATTCCTACGTGCTAAAAAACATGAAGCGGGAGCCCCGGATACACCAGATGATCAAGCACCCTAATGTTGTCCAGCTATATGAGACCCTGGAGACTGACAACTCCTATTACATGGTGATGGAGCTGTGTCTTGGTGGGGACCTCCTGGACAGAATCTGTGACAAACAGAGGCTGGCAGAAAGGGAAGTACGGAGATACACCAGGCAAATTCTGTCTGCGGTCGGGTACCTGCATTGCCATGGGATTGTCCACAGGTAAGATGCTTTTTCTCTCCCAAAGAACAGTAAAGTAAGAAAGCGTGCAAGAAAAAGAGAACTCTTCTTCATAAGGAGAATTTCTTTAATTTTCCCTACCAAAAATAGTGTTTCGGAAGACAACATTCTGTCACCCCATCTTAATAAAGCATTTATTTCCATAGCTGTAGACATTAAGCTGTTATGCAGTGCTGGGGGGCGGGGGGGGATGGGGGAGTAAAGTGACAAAGTCTAGGGGTAAAGGCTGATGAGCACAACAAATTAACACCTTGCCACAAACATCTCAATATTAGATGATGACAAACTTGTATCAAGTTCAAATATTCCAGAGTGGCTATGTAAATAAATACTGATCTCACCTGGTTAGCCACAACATATTGAAACAACTACCCAGCACCCAGGACAGACTAGCAATTGAGCAAGCTGCTACTGGAGAATTACAGCTCACCAGCTGCAAAGAGAAAATCATCCAGTGGGTCACATTGAGTGACCAGCCACACTGGCTTCTGCATTACTGGAACAGATTATGAGTTCTTCTACTGCTGGAGGGCCCTGAGCAAAGAGGACTAATCTTCCCCCCACTATGAATCCCAGAGCACATGCCAAGAGTGGCAGAATAAGGACTTCCATTTTAAGCAGAAGAAAAAGCAAGAAGCATTTTTTCCCACCATCTTTTTCTGTTTTTCTGCAATAATTCACAGTCAATCATATCCTTCATTTTAAATGATAAATGCACTCCTTGGGAAAGCCCCCAAGACCTAACAAGTAATCCCGCTGACTGCATCATTACAGCAACCATGAAACAAATGAGCTCTGAATGTGATGGCTCAGCATATGCAAATGTTTTGTGTGCTAAACATGAAATGCTTGCAGTCCAGCATGTAATTATTGATTTTTTTTTAATTAATAAAGAACACAAAAGAAAGAGTCATTATCTACCTAGAGAATTTAAACATAGAAACAAACAGAAAACAACAGAAAACAAACACAAGGGGCTTCATGCATTCAGTCCAGGCTGATATCTCTGACATGCTGGCTCCCTAGATAATCTATTTTACAGCATTTCTTCAGTGCCCACGAACATAATATTTAAGTTCTTCCCATGACAACATTCCTCGTGAATTTCGTAAGCCCTCTCCCTCCTCTTTGCTTGGAAACAGCTCTTCCAAGTGAGTAGGGGAGTAGTCTGATTTCTTCCCCTACTTCTCTCTTGAACTGTTGTTATCGTTTTGCTGGGAAACCTTTGCAAAAGAAGACACTGCTCTAAGAGCACTCAGGAGCAAAATAGTGCAAAGTACTCCTAGGGAGACTTGTTTGTGGTGATATGTTCCTCAGCTCATGATCTGCTGCTAGCTTTGAGGGTCATAGCAATGGCCACGAACTTGCAACCATAAGCAGTCTGGAATGGAGCAGAAATTCGTCCTGCCAAGGTAATGGCCTGCCATCATCAGCACATCCCGTGGATCTGGAAGGGCTCCCGCGCTCAGCGCCAATTGCTGTGATTTACAGCAACTCACTGTAGAGGTTAGCCCAATGAGGATAATTGTGGGTGTATCCTCTTCTGAAAAGCAGGCATCAGTGTTTCCAGCAAGATGAGCGCAGAAATAGGAAAGTTACCTCACAAAGTCAATCTGATTTTCTCATCTCATCTAAGTACTCAGTAGAGCTCAACTCTTTGCATTACTTGCACCAAAGGAAGGGAGGGATCCCCAGCTGCTGCTGAGAATGAGTTTGCTCTGTGGGTGTGAGGGCACAGTGGGGGAGGTGCTGGTAAAACCAGACATCATGGTAACACTTCCATGGATAAGCGTGTGCCAGGCATAGCTCTAGGAGATGTTTGGTGATGATAAGGTCTCATTCCTAGGTGATGAGCTTAGGAATTGGCTAATTTAATTCACTTTCAATCACATGTGCATTTCTGATTTTTAACCCTGGAATATACCTTTGAAAAAATGTATTTCCCTTTGTCTTAATAAGATATTTAATGGAAAAACAGGCCATTTCCTTAGTTACTTTTAGTCCAAGTTAATATGGCCCATCAGAAATCTTGTGCACTATTTTGACAGCTATTTTGTTCCCCCGAGCTTCTCCTTTTCTGTTCAGCACAAAAATCAGCACCGATCCAACGAATGGTTATGGCTTAAATTAAGGCAGAGCCTACTTTTCTTATCCGTGAAAAAGCACAGTAGATTTTGATGTCTAAGTAACAAAATAACCAACAAGACAGAGAGAGCATGGCCTCATTTGCCTGTCCATCCATCACACAACTTTTCACTGTCCAAGAGGACTCAGGCACAAGACCAGGTAGAGCAGCATCATAAGCTCGCACTCATCAGCTGAGCTCTGCTGACCATCCCCATGTCTGCTCTAGACATGCCGAAGCAGTGAGGTAGTACATCTTAGCTTTAAAACCTCTAATAAATATATATAAGCTAAATCACATTACCTCGAAACTGGGTTGGGGTAGTGCACGCACGTAGCCAGCTACCATCTCCTACAGCTGGTGTTTGCTAAGTGTCAGTAATCTGCCTGTGTGTACAATTTCTAATTTTTCCTGGATATTTTTCCTGGATATTTTCCCCACTCCCATAAAAAAAAAAAAAAAGCCCATATATATCCTTTTGAATCACCACTGGACCGAAGACCTGGACAAACATCACAAGCTGCCCTCTAAGCACTCTTTCCGAAGTCCCCATAGGAATGAGAAAAATTGCATGAAGTTACTTAAAATTACACCATTTCTGGGAAAGCTTCCTTCAGAAAAGAAAGAAAAAAAAATGCATTTTTGATTCAGGATAACTTCAGACACTTTGTAAATGTTAACAGCTATCATTATCAGGTTTATCAGGCAAGAGAACAAATGTTCTATTAACTGAGCATTCATCTCTGTTGTGGAGATCAAACCAACACTCATGGGGATCCAAAGTAACATCATTTAATTGGAGAGTAGTAAAAGTCATCAGAGTGCTCCATGGGGTGTTAAAAATGATAGAAATGTCAGATTTGCAGTGGCCTGAAGCCCAACTGGTTTTAAACCATACAGTTTAGTGCATTGAGCTAAGCCACAGTGGTACAAAGTTATCTTTCATCTACCTCCGAGCTTCTGGGCACTGACTGTTTTTCCACCCCAGAACACACTCCATTCAAATGAAATCTTATTAAAAAGTTATCATTAAAACCATTCCCATCCCATTCTTAGCCTGGGGTGGCAGTTTTTTGAGTGCAACACTCTCTCATCCAGAGCCACTGAGAAGAACAGATGCTCCCAGAAAAACAGGCACTGCGAGCACCATTACACTGCCAGACCTCATCCCTGCAGAAGCACAGTGCTGGCTGCATGGTGCTGGTCCTCCCAACCCATGTTCTGTGCTTCTGTTCTTCCTCCCATCCTTCCTCCTGGCTTGTTCTTGTCTACACTTGCAGGTCTTTGGGCTAGCGAAAACGCTTTCACATACTCACAGCTGCTTCTCAATTTTACTGTCTCCTCTCCATGTCCCTATAGAACCAAGGGAAAACTCTTCATCACTGCCAGCCATACCAGTCCCAATTTCACAAGGGGCCATGATGGGGTCCAGCAAAGCACTGGAGGCAGCTGGACTGGCTGCCAACAGCCAGCCTACACTAGCAGAGGATTCCCCTGTGCTGCAAAATATTTAAGCTGCCACTTGGGCACTCCCCACTGTGGAGCAATATTCTGTCTTTTGGTTTTAATTTGTAAGGATATAATTGTTCCCACAATAAGCAAGTAAGCCACTGAGCCAGCTAGGAGCATTCCTCCTACAGCTCTGAGTTACATCCTCCAGTGGGGCAGCTGTTCCTGACTGGTCCTGTTGCATGGACATCACTCCAGAGGTGGCTACACCTACAAGTATCTGCCCCAACCTAACTCAGGCACATCACTGGGGTCAAGGCATGTCTCTCTTCTCTCCCTCATCATCCAAATCCCACAGACACAATGTACTCCACAGGAAAGTTGAAATATTCAACAGCACTCAGTGCTTCAAGCAATGACAAAAACACTGTAGGTCCAGGCATGCGGCAACTTCCTTTTTCACTCAAACAAAGAAATAAATACTATTTATTTTCCAAAATAATGCACCAGTAGAATGGATGATTTCTAAAATGAAGAATCTATTTAAAAATACTCATAAAATCCTCCATTAAATACAGAAAGTTTCCACAACATGAAAACTTCAGGATCTTGTTACAGTTGTAAGGCATTGCTGTGCAGCACTATTGTTGTTATTTCAACTAAGTTTTGCTAAAATATATCTACAAATGGCTAGCTGGGACGACAGAAATCTTAAAGTTTGCTTTCTGTCTTCATTTCAGGGACCTGAAAATTGAAAATTTTCTTCTCGATGAGAACGACAACATCAAAATTGTTGGTACGTACGTTAGGTGTGTTTTCAGCTTTTTACTTCAGGTAGCTTTCAATGACAATTTATCTACTATTTAAACGGCATGTTGATATGACTGAATTTGCAAGTGAATATGCTGTAGCTTTTAGTATAAAGACAGTTATGAAGTCTAACTTCACGGTTTGTTTATATGAGCTTTAATTAAACTTTGAGGAAATCAAGGCAAACAGTTTTGTTTGGCATCTTCCCTACTGTATTGCTGGAGAAGCAAGAAAAAAATTACAGCTTTTATGTGTAGAAAGCTGTTCCTAGTAGGAATGATTTGTCAAGAAATAAATCTTTTGGAAGCAAAACGCAGGTATGGGTACACTAGCTTCTGTCGAGTCATTATTTGAACTAGAAACCTCATCATTTGGTCACTAACAGAAACTTTGCTAGGGTTCTGAGGCAAACATTTATAAAAATGGGGGAATTTTCACCAAGCAGTTAACACAGCTCAGAGAAACATTAATTTTATGCTATAGAAACCACACGGAAAAATCCCCGTTCAAGGGGAGCTCACTTGCAGAGACTCCACATGTTTAACCCAGTGTTTCCCAAACTTTTAAAAGCTTAACACCTCTGAGGAAAAAAAAGGAACCAGTTCTTCATCCCAGGTTGACTGCCAGCCAATCCTGTACAGTCATACCTTCTCCCCCCTGCCCTTGCATGCATGCTCACATACAGAGAAAAAGGCTTAAGCCAGCACATTTTTCCCCACATTTACAACAGGCTCAAAGCGCGGCCTGCTGAGCTAGATGCTGTAACTCATTCGGTTGTGCTCACTCAGCTGTGGGGCTGAGCTCCTGTATGAGTATGCAGTCAATTGAGGCAAGCCAGAAGAAGTAAACCAAACCCAACCAAAGCCAGAGTACAGGCTCATGGTTGGGTAGCTTTGCTATTACTGCTCCAGTCATCCATGGCACATTTGTTTTTACCCAAGCAAGCTGAGATGTCACCAGATGCTAATGCTAGCTAAGCGGTTTTTGTCAGCAAATATAGCTAAGAGAAGATGATGCCCGAGGAGATGGTTACTCAGTTTGTCTCCTCTTTGTAAATGATTATAGGAACTCTCCTTCTCCTCCTCTTTCTCCTCTGGGCAAATACCAGGGATTTGTTTAGGCCACCAACAGTGACCGCCAGGCCCCATTCTCTTGATGAAAACCCCAGGCTATCTCCTGAGGCGGTCACACAGCAGGAGACCCTCCATTTTTTCCCAGTCCCTCAACCCACTGCTTTGGGTGTGCCAGCGTATCCATGCTATCAACAACCACACTAGGCCCACCAGTGAAGTAGCGTGGACTCAGCAATGGCTCCACCAACTCCTTCAGCACATCTAAGTTATTTGTCTCCACTGCTCTGCATATATTTTGCTGCTGTAAGTAATGGTCCCTCAGGAAATCAAACTTCCTGTAGTCCTCATTTTTCAGATACAGAAGATTGCTCTGTCATATGCAACTCTGCCCTAAAGCCATCTGCAATACTACAAATGCTGTACAAGGAGATAAAGCACAGTTAGCTGCACTCATAATGTTATTGGTTCTGCATCTTTATCCTAACTTTGGCCAATTGGTAAAGTATTTTGAGAAAAGATTGCTTTACTTTTGTGTTTTTTGGGTTTTTTTTTTATGACCATCAGATTTCGGACTGAGCAATACCGCGAAGTTTGAGGGTCTCTCTCAGGAGCTGTTATATACCCAGTGTGGGAGCCCGGCTTACGCTGCCCCTGAACTCCTTGCTCATAGAAAGTATGGCCCAAAGGTGGATGTCTGGTCCATGTAAGTAGATCTAAATACATACTTACTGAAACACTCTCAGCACTGAATGGTTTGGATATGAACCTGACATAAATGGGTTGGGGGCACTCTGCCTTAGGGTATCAGAGAGACATCAGAGAAGGGTTGCTAGGAAAAAAAAGAAGGGATGAAAAATGAGTTTTGAAATGTGCATTCATTTTAAAACACCATAGAAAAAGAATGACTGAGCAATATGCATGCTGCTCCAGAGTAATCGTATATCAAGGGAAGCTGGCACAAAGTAGGGCATCAGGCTTTAGGAACATATTCTGAAGTGACAAAGAACTCACATGTAACAGCCCCCAGGATGAATCTCTCACCCTCCTGTCACTCTGGCACACAAGCTCAGCTCTTTGAAAGTCCTATGCTGAAAAATGGGCATTTTCTGTCTGAGGTATATTTTGCCAGGGGAAAAACTTCAGGATCTCAACTAACAAGTGGTAGGGTAAAGTTCAGGGTGCTACTGAACCCATGATAAAAGCTGGTGGATTTCAAACAGCTCACAAGGTATGTAAGAGTAATTGCACTTCTTAACTTTGAAGTGCTTCATTCCATCCTACTCCACATCTGCACTGATCTAATGGATCTTAATGTTCTACTGCCACTCAGCACGCAATATTGCACTTGATCCAAACCCAAACCGCCTCATTTTGGACATCTGTCAGAAGGAAAGTAAGGCCTGGTTGTACAGAACTGGTATGCCCACCCCCTTGCCCATCTACAAATATATGGAATCTCTTTTAGGAGTTCTTGGCAGTCTTTACTAAACAGTGTATCTAGAAAGAACAGAGGGTTTTAGCTTGAACTACAGTAATGCTGGTAGCTACATTTAGGCATCTAACTCAAATACCTTAAGTAAAAGCTTTGTGTTACTATATGCTCAAAAGAGAGAGGGATTATGGCACCCAGAGAGTGATTCACAGCATCAGTGTTAAGAGACTGCCTCTCTCAATCAGCTTTACAATTCTGTGTATACATACACAGACATGCACATATGCACACAAGCAAATAATGTACATTATTCTTCTCAAGACCTGTTTCTGACAGACACACAGTATATTAGGGTTCTGACCTAGCCATGATTCTTATACCTCAGCTTCCTCTAAATTTACAGGATATTAATGGTACACAAAGTTAAGGATGAAGGACAAATTCAGTATGTCTGGATTTCAAGAGCACTACTCTGAATTTATTTAGACATTACCCAGATTAATCAAGTCTAAAGGATGCTGTCAGCACTTAAATGGGATTATACTTATTTCACATTTCAGATGGCTGAATGAAGGCAAAGCAGAAACCTTAGAACCACCCATTGAGCTTACTCTGTTAATAAACATCACATAACATACCAGGGGCTATATAAAATTCATATAAGGCCCTTGGTATTTAACACAGACATATTCTGAGCCTTAAACATAAGGCATATTTACAGTTTAACCTGAATTGTTCTCATTCTCATTATGGGAAAGGGAATTCTGACGGAATAACATTGATTAGAAAGATAATTTAGTCCTATTGTCACAAAATAAATAAAGGATTACAGATCAACTGGACTCTGGAACTGAAGGATTCCTGTGCCTGACTTTACACAGTAAGACTGACAAGGAGTAGTTACAGATGAAGGAGGCAGCTAAATTCCTTCAGAATCGCATTCAGAAAACTAACCAGATACAAGTGCAATACAGTTGAGGCACCTAGGAGGCAACATGGAACAGCCAATTTTGCCTACTGATGATTTTTCTGCCTAAGATTTCAAAGATTTTTTGGAGAATTGGAAAATGATTAGCTGTCATGCACAAGCTGAATTAAGAAAGCAGCTGCTGTATCCAAACTAATCAAGACAGTTTGGTGGGTAGAGAAGAAGTAGTCTGTTATAGCTAAGTAATGTTTGAGTCCCATTACAATTCCAGCTACAATTACCTACTTTGTGCATTACTGTTAACTAGCTGCATTTTATAGACAAGATTTTGAAGGAGATTTTAGGACAGCAGCTCTATCCATTCCCCACATTCCCCTTCTTTGGGGATTTCTCCACCCAATGGGATGATGAAAAGAACTATTGCCAGTTTAATGCACCAAGTGTGTATACCATCACCAGAAAGTTAAACTGTGTGCTAGTGTTTGCAGTGCTGAAAACAGAGATGTATTTAATGTTGTAATGATATTAGATATCCACTTGCACTGTATGCTGCTCCTATTCACCAGAGAAAATAAGGTGGCTCTCCTCATACTTGAAATCCATCTGCATTTAACCCATACAGTGTTATGGATTACAGAACTACAATCCTTGCTACTCCAAGCATATCCATGCTGTTTCACTGCAATATATTTCCTTTGTATCTCTGTATGCCTTTCCTCAAAGGATTCACCAGGGAAGTAGTACAAAAAAAAATTGCTTTCAAGGACTAGATTTATCAGATGGTTCGATACAGTGAGAAGAGATTGATCTCACTTAGCTCTGGCCATCTAACAACCACGTATCTGTTATTCCAGGCAGGTATTGTCCTGCTATTGTCAGTGCAGAGAAATAGCTCATCTCCTGAAACACTTAACTGTGGACCAAATAGCTGTATTACATTGTTGTGACAACTCTTCTGGGGAGGCTTGCCTCTTTCTACTGATAACTACTGATGCCTAGATTTTAGCTGCTTAAAGTAATGCACGTCCTGGTCTAGTTCTAGCAATTAGAAGAATTAATCCACAGGTTGCTAGTTCAAATGCAATCCAACTCAATACTTAGGATAGGATAGGATAGGATAGGATAGGATAGGATAGGATAGGATAGGATAGGATAGGATAGGATAGGATACGTCATTCCAGTTGGAAGGGACCATCAAAGATCATTAAATCAAACTGCCTGACCGCTCCACCGCCAACCAAAAGTTGAGGTACTTTATTAAGGGCATAATCCAAATGCCTCTTGAACACTGATAGCCACAGGACATCAACAACTTCGGTAGGCTGGAAGCCTGTTCCAGTGTTTGACTGCCTTCATGTAAAGAAATTTCCCCTAATGTCCAGTCTGAGCATCCCCTGGCGCAGCACTGTGCCACTTCCATGTGTTATGTCATCAGTTACAAGGAGCAGAGCCCAGCACCTTCCTCTCCTTTTCTTGGGAATTTGCAGAGAGCAGTGTCACCTCTCGGCCTCCTCCAGAATGGACAACCCAAGTGTCCTCAACCTTCCTAAAGCTTAAGCATCATACTAGCAAACTGCTACTGTTTTGCAAGAGTTAAAGCTTTAGGTCTCCAGCCAACAGCAAGTTGTTACCAAATGAATGCCTTCTAGGCGTAAGTCACACCTAATTTAGCAATCTGAGCAAAGCAAGAAGAATTGAATTACTATCTGGAACAGGATCTACCAGATCAATTGAAGTTCCATGTTGTCACTCAGTCTTGAAACAGAAATACTGTATTTGGATGGGCTGGGTACATTGCACTAACACTTCAATGAGTTTATTTTAAAAATAAACAGAGGGTTTCCACTTTCAACAGTGCAGACTTTCCAGTCACTCACTGTACAGACTCTTCTATGCACACTTCCCACAGTGTTCTTTTATCGATAAAACAGCATTTACTCAACAGAAAAAGCGTAAGATGTCTCCTCAGTGCAAATTTCTGTTTGGAGATGATAATTTGTAAACTTGTTCTTGACATTGAAGGCAAATCTCTGAAACCCAACTCACATCATTCTCATTTTTCTTTTTCTTTTTTTTAGGATATTTATTAGCATTATCTAGAGCTCTAATGTTTCTGTTTTTTTCTTTTACAGAGGTGTTAGCATGTTTGCTATGCTAACTGGCACATTACCCTTCACAGTGGAGCCTTTTAATATCAAACAACTACATCAAAAGATGGTAATTGGAGAAATCAGCCCAATTCCATCAGATGTTTCCCCTGGTAATGCACTCAGTTTTTTTATAAAGAATATATATATATAAAAAAAGTTCATGTTCATGACCTTTAGTCATGGTCATGTCAAATTCATGACCAAGATAGTTTGTAGCCTGGATTAGGGCCTACAGTCCTAAAGCATAGAAGCAATACTGGTCTATGTGCATTCTGGATCTGTGTTCAAAAATTTACTTCCACAAAGCTCATAATTTTTACACCCCTCTGGCTTTAGTCCCTGTTTTCTCTACACCTGGACTGGCATTGTCTCTATTGACCATCACAGAATTTGGCAGCTTCTCACAGCTCTTTTAAATCCTGCAGTTTCAGTGATGAAGGCAGAGAATGACCCAGGTCTTGCCTAGCAGTCTACCAGCCCAAGTTCAGCCCGCCTCCCTCCCCAGAGCCCAGCACTTTGAGTAGCTTTGCTCCAACATTAGGCAAGAACAAGCAGGGGAACCAAGATGAGCTGCAGTGGCTGCCTACGGCCAAGTACTGGGAAGCAGCAGACAGTTCCAGGATGAGCTAGCTGGATCTAGTCTGCAGTCACAATATTAAGATAAAGTGATAATATAATTTCTTTTTCTCTCTCAGTAAATGGTATGAGGATATCTATTCTAGCTGTCCAGAATATTTGCACATTAAACTCTCATTTATCTTTCTTTGGAGATTGACTACCAGATAGCAGATCCATTTTTCTACAAGCTCTCCATTGATGCAATTATAATATTTCTCTTTTTTCTATTTATGCTATTGTTATAGCTGCTACTAATAAATACATTATCTCTGTTTTTCTACAAAGCCCACACAGTCAGTGGAAGATTGTGGATAACTCCATTGTTCCCTTGTCCACTGGGAATTTAGTGAGACAGCAGTAGCACAGCATTGCATACTTCAGATCTAAGTTCTTCTGAAGGAGATTACAAAGTAAAAGGAGCATTATGACTCCAGTTTAATGCTCACTTGCCATTTTGCTCATATTAAAGAATCCCCAAGGAATATGGAAGACTTTAGTAGAATTTTCTAAAAAAAAAAAAGAAAGAAAGAAAGAAAGAAGAGGGATTTCATGCAGTACTGAAACTAGGTGGCCAACATATGGGAATATTTAAGCTTGCTCTGACCCAACACTAGGAAGTCAAAGGACAATATGTTATCTGGGCACAGGGATGCATCTCCCTCCTTCCATACAGAGTTTTATCAGTGTGATTAGTTTCTTTGTTGGACGAAATAACTTCATGTGCCCCTTTTCAGAGCCTAAATCAAATGCTGAGTGGGCACAATGCTGCAGTTGCTTGTTGATTCCATACACCGCATTCATTGAAATAAACCAAGCAAATTGGGAAGCAAGGTCCTGTGCCACATCCATGGCAGCATCCACAGGTCCATATCTTACTTCCTGGCAGGGCCCACACTGTCCAACCTGCTCAGATGTCCTTGGGGACACAGGGGCACCACATGGGACTGCAGCAGTCTCAAGAGAACTGGAGCTGCCTTATGGATAAAGTAGCCCTGGAGAGTAAATTTTAGTTTAGGTTCTTAATAATGTAGAGAAGCAGCATACGGGCAACATTTCTAAAGAAGGAAAATGTTGACATGCCTGAATAATCAAGGCTTACTGGAAATTATACCATTTCATCCAAATCCTGTGCAGGAGCTATACACTTTATGCAGTCCTTACTTGAGCCTGACCCTGCTAAGAGGCCTGAAGTCAAAGAAGCAATGAAAGACAAATGGTTGAATGAAGGTTTCACCAAGAAAATCCTGAACACTGCTACCAGTGAGAAGAGGTAATAAATCTCACACCTCCCTCTTAGCCTGGGTTTTCAGGATTTGGGGCCTGGGGAGGGCAGAATCGTTTTTTTCAGGTTTTTGTTTAGAAATTTTTGTTACTGGCTGCAGACTGCTCCAAAATGCAATTTTTGAAATTTTATTTCAGAAAATACATCAACTTTTCTAACCATAGATAAATTTTATACAAGAGAAAACATTCTTATGAAACTGCTTATTTATATCCATGGAATAAGTAATTTTGCTCCTGACATGCCTCACCGGTGCCGTTAATTTCTGGAGTTTGCTTTTAATCCTTTCCTGCCTAACAAGGGCTCAGATTTCTAATTTTTATTTTACACTGAAGTTCCTGTCATTCTAAAGATTTTGACACACATCCATCCTCATAACTGGACGTAATTAGTCTTCACTCTTCCTTAACAAGCCATTGTATTGTTTAAGACTACTATAAAAGCTTGAACTCCTCACTGGCGTCTACAGGAAGCACAGCAGATTTTCCTACTACCATCTGTGTCTTCTACCACCAATCATAGCTAGGGCTATTGCAAACTTATCTGCAGTTTGGTTGTCTCTCTGAGAACTGCCCACTGCTCCTATCTCTGACCCTCCTTCCACTAAAATATGGCTGTTCCCATTAACATCAAAGTTGGACCTCCAGAGGTCCCTTCCAATCTCTACAATTCTGTGATTCGGTGGGCAAGTTCGAAAATAAATCTTCACTGCCTTAGAACCCACAACTGCTGTATTTCTAAAATGCCTCTAGTAGACTTTACTACTCACAGCATCCAGTGAGTAAAATATTTCTCATTATAACATAACTAGTTTAATTTTGCTATTTCACGTCTCTAAAAACAAAAATCATCCCACATTTCCTTAGGGTTTTATTTTTTTGTCCTTTAAGGTTTTCCTGCCTTTGAGGCTCTTCCTTCTCTCTTACGTCCTTGCTATCTCCCTCTGTTAATCCATTTGAGACTACTGTAGAAGCCAAATACACTGGAATGAGAAAATGCTGTTTTCCACCTTCTAATTTTTCAAGCTTAATCCTGGTGGGTTTCCTTTCAGAGTAATCAGTTATATCAGCAATAGGGTGTTTAATACTACAGTCACAGAACCTCAGCCCAGCAGTGAGGCTAGCACAGCCAGGCGCAGTATTTCTGCACAATGATGTATCGCACATAGGCACAACGATGTGCCTATCCAACCTGCTCAGCCATCTCTAGATACATCACGAGAAGTACGCTGCCTGCTTGTAGTAAATCCTGATACTGTGCCTGGATGTACTGCTTGTGTTTTAGTACTTTTTCCTGTTTCAGACTTTGCCTCAGTGAATTGAATCCTGTTGTTTTAAACTATATGACTGAAATGATGGAATTCAGCCTTTCAGAAGTTACCAAAATTTTAATAAATAACAGACCGTCTTCTGCCATGGCTTCTTATTGCTTATTGCTGAAGAAACTGCTCAGGTACCAGAAAGCACACAGAAGAATCCAGGTAAGACACAATGATTATGATGTGCACAGTGTTCTCTCTGCATTACTCTCACAAGGAACATTGCTACAGCCATGCAGCATCTAGGAAAACAGGGCAGGTTGTGGAATGGAGACAAAACTTAGCCAAAATGGTAAAGAAATGGCAGATCTAAGTGCTGCTTTTGGAAGCCTGCATTCTGGCATTCTTGGCAATGATTATTTTGAAGGATTTTTCACAGAGATAAATATCCTTTTTTTTTTTAAGTAACAATTCTTTTTTTTTTTTTTTTTTTTTTTTAAATGAGCTGCTGGTTGTAATGGGATTGAGAATTAATTTGCTTTATATAAAAGATTATTTTTCCTTTGGGAAAAGGAGCATTAGCATCCCAACAACCTTTCCATCCCTTCCGTTTCAGACTGCTCCATGCAGGTATTGTCCAAAGTCTGGGGAGGTGAGTGGAGAACTATGAAAGCTGTCAAATCCTTTGCCAGTATCTTTTTGGCACTTTTGCCACTGCATCTTACCCCTGGATTCCAGCTTCGACTCACTCAGGGACACAGAGTGAGATCAGAGGGAACAAATATTTTAAAAAATAAATTGAAAATATTATGGTAATCACTACTAAGGCCACAACTAGTTAAAAAGGCTGTAAGCTTTTCTTTTACAACCGTCTCCACTCAGGGGTTCACAGCTCAGTCATAAAAATTTTGCTTCAGGCAGAAACTGGACAGACAGGAAGCCAAGTTCCAGCTTCTAACGCACAAGTGCAGTGGGAAAAGTTTCAGCTACAAAACAACACACACCAGCGATTACCCTTCCATTCAAAACCTTCACCCTGGAGAAGCTGTATTTTGAGAAGGTCCAGTTGACTCCTCCAGAAATTATTTAGATGAGCTTGAGCAGATCCAGATCTCCATCCCAACACACAGCCCCAAGGTAGCAGCAGCCTGAGCAGTGTCTGCAGGCAGAGCCATAACTCAAAAATATGAGTAGGGGAGTGTGTGCGTACATGGGGGGAGGAGGCAACCTTCACATATCTGGCTTTTTTCCTATCATAATTTTAAATTGAGTCCGCTAAATCACAACTCAGACAGAAAGAGCTGTGTTGTCAATGCTGTGGACCAGTTCTCTTGAACCTCTGGACATCAAGCTGATTTACAGCCCTCCGAGATGGAACCTTCTGGGTAAGTGGCAGCATTTCAAATCCTCTGCCACTTCTTCCAGCAGGGCAGGGCAGCGAGCAAGTGCACAAAGCGAGGTACAAACCAGGAAGTGGTCTGTGCTGCTTCCTGCCATCCAGAACCAATGGGACCTCTCAGGGCAGAGGGCCAAGTGGGATTCAAACACAGACTGAAAAACGGTTCTAGCTGCTGGCTAATAATGGTATGGATTATTGTTTTGAACTCTCAGTGTATACATGTTGCCCAAGCAGGCTGAGGATTTTGGTAGAGCAAGGAGAAGAGGACAAACTTAAAAGCATGACTATGGGGTTTTTTTTTTTTCCTCTGATGAACAACTGTGGCAGATTGTACTCTACCATAAACAATGCTTTGTAATATCTGTTACTAAGAGACTAATGGAAATCTTTCCCTGTCATTAAAGGCGTGTTTCCTATTATTTATAATCACGGAGTTTGTAAATGATACCATTAAACTCAAAAACTCAAAACCTGCTACCATTTAGAGAACCATTTGGAGTACTATTTAGAGATTATTGTTAACTAAGAGTTTTCATAAAACTCATGTGAGTTTTTTCTCCAAATATTCACTCTACATTGTTTGTTCCTTAATTGTATCCCTCTAATCCCACTTAAATTCTTTTGCATTATGAAAATGAGTATTTCTCCCTTGTAGGCAGTTAAGCTCTGCAAACACTTGTAAGTTAACAATGATCACCTCTCAGAAGCTCTTCATTCAAGCCTTAGTCACTCTTCCCAAAGAGCTCTTTCAAACAATGACAACCAGTGCTGCTGCTTCCTTGCCAGTTTCAGCAATAGTATTCCTATTGCCTAGAAAGGCTGAGGTTCAGGCAACAAAAAGGGTGGGATTGGGGAAGGCTAGCTAAGATATCAAGCAGAGCTTTCTCGCTGGATGTTCTTATTTTTCCAGTATTATCTGGCATGTTCTTCAGCAAAAGTTCTTTCACACATATGCTGACACAAAGAGAAAACTTAGCCCAAAGCATAAATGGAGTAAATAGGAGAAAGAAAGAAAGGCTCTGGTGGGGCATCAGCCCTGGGGAGGATTCTACTCTTTGGTCCGAAAGAAGCCAAGCACAGGCACCTCCCTGGCAGGCTGCCATGCCTGGCTGTGGCTGCAAAACAGGAGTGAAAAGTGTGGGGATGTCAACAGAGGGTGAGGGGTAAAGCCTGTCACTTTTTCTTCACCTTCTAGCTGAGCCCCTGGTAATGGTACTGGAGCTTAATTACAACAGCATGGGTATTAGATAGATGTTCTTTCTGTTCTGTATAATGCCAACTATTTGCTATTTATTACTAGCAGTGTGTGAGCCGTCATTAAACCACACAACATTGTTTCAGCTTTCCAGAACTTGCAAATGTATGCATCTGCTTTAACTTTATGGAGTTCAACAAGAACTCATGGGCATAAAATTAGTGCATAAACATTCGCTTTTCTGTCTAAGTGCGTGCCAATTTAAATCTGAGTGAAGCAAATAATAACAACTAACAAAGTCACAGGTAAAGCCAAGTGGCAGAAAATAAACCACCATTCACTGAAATGATTTCTGTTTAGGACTGTAAAGGATATTGTGTCTTCTCGTCTGCCTATGAAAAGAGATGTTGATGAAGAGCTAACATTTGTAAAGGAACGCAAGCAAGCTAAAAAGCTCCTTCCCCTCAGCTAATTGTTGAGAAAGTTGGCATCCAGCTCCTCTGAAAGTTCTGCCCATAAAGAACCAAACATATCAAATATCAACAGAAATGGGAAAGTATTTGTGTTCATGACAGTGCTCGTGAATAACACGCAATAAAAGCTCGACCAGTACAATCAGAGCAAAACACGTTTGGTATTCAAACACATATTCATCAACCACCGTGTTCAACTCATTCCAGGCAGCAGACTGGGCTGTGATTTTTAACACAATACCGAAGAAACATACAATTTCCTGGGGACAAATTTTTAGCAGCACTTCTACCACCGGAAAAAAAAAAAAAGCCCATGGAAATTATTTTTCATGTACAAAAAAAAACCTGTGTTTGGGAAAACAGTGTGAGTCATTGTGTTTGCAGCTCCTCCTTGTATACACAAGCTAACATTTGTACATACAAATAATAGTTTTGTTGGATGCAAACAGATGGGATTCTCATTTTCCTGGGTGCAATTAGAGAAGTCTGCTGAAAGCTCAACCCTGAAAAAGGCATAAGAACCTTTCCGTGTTCAAATTTGAGCCATAAGTCATTGGATAAACTTAAAACACAGCCTGTCCTTTTATGCATCGTAATTTCTCCAAGCAATGTATTTACATTTTATGTGTTCTGTTGTAGAAGAGGGAGCCTTAATGATTACAATTTGCCATCCAGAACTTTATAGCTAGTCCTTGCAGAAAATAGCCTTTCTGCCAAAAAGCTTCCTGCCCAGGTGCTTAACCAATTAGCTCTTAAGAGGTCTGGCAGTAAAAGCAGTCATGGCAAGTTTTCTGATATACTGTATATAAGGTGACAGCTTGCAAAATGTAAGATGAAAATTTGTTTTCTTAACTAGCAGCGTGTAAAATCCTGGGGGACTATTTGATTGCATAGCCTAAAATGCTTATGACATCTCCAATTCCCAGCTGATCGAGTGTGGTTTTAGCAATATGTTGTCAACTTTAACATACTGTGTTTCTTCTTATAAATACTTAAAAAATAATTTCCTTGATTGTGATTGGGTGCTGCAAATATGTAGGAAGGATGGAATAACCCCACAAGCATGAGGTTTGGGGCCCTTAAGATTTTCCCAAACATTTTTCTAACTCACAAAATACATGCAAACTTTCAAAAGCACCTCTTTTCCAAAATTACTCCCACTTTTCTTCTGATGGCTCATTATATTAAAAACAGATCATTCACAAGGGGAATATTCTTCTATGGAAAGAATGAAAGAAAACAGTTTCTTTTGTTTTGTTTTCTTTTTTTTCTGAAGCAAGAAGATTGTATAAGGTGGGGATGCCAGTGAAAAGATCAAAACTCACTACAGATAATCCTTGATGTGGCAGCTGTATGTCAGCAAAATGGGGTGGGTCTGTCAGAGATGATACAGAAAATGTGCAAAAAGAAGCTTGGTACTGAACGGGAACATCCACGTAGACGATTAATGCATTGCAGAAACATCTTTTTCAAGAGGGCCAGCCCTAAGGAAAGAGGGTCTTAGGAGAAACAGCACATGGTACAGACAGCTTATCACGGGGTTTCAGACTGTAGCAAGATATTTATGTGGGTTTTCACCAAAATTCCCTGTGTCTTGTATGGAAGGAGGAAGGGTCTGCCAGTTCACGTGCAGTGTAGTTTCAAGAAGAACCTCTGGCATGAGATCTGTTCAGAGGAACCATGGGTTTGTGGAAATAGGGTCTGTATATAAGCAAGATTTCCCATTACACATGTTGCACTGCAATTTCCTTTGAAGTTCAAAGTGTTTTTTTGTTCCATACTAATCGAATGCTGTTTGATAATTTTGCAGAGGGAAAGCACCCGAGAAAAATACAATATTAATCCCAATAAACATGTGAATGGGGAGTCAGAAATTCCAATTTCCCAGCAGGCTGGAATGGACACTCTGGAAAATCTCAGAAATCATGACACTAAGACTTTCCCTTCTGTAGTAACCGTGACAGTGCCAGATGCTATTCAACAAGATGAGATTGCAATTACATCTGAAAACCAGGAAAAACTGACAAAAGGTACTGTTCTGAAATACAGCCTTGGCATCTTGGCCTGAAAGAGTTCTAGGATGCATGTCTGGGAAAAATAAAAGAGAACACAGTTCCTGAAAATGACATAGAAATATCCTTTCACTTTGCTTTGAAACGACAAATATTTTGAGCAATTGTTTTTCACCCTCAAGTTTGGTTATTGAGTTAAGGCTAATCAGGTGAAAAAAGAGCTAGTAAGCCAATACCTGATCTGATATATATTCTGCAGGTTCCCTTTACAAATAATTGTATGTCATTACGCAGGTTAGTTGCTACAGTGCCTCAAAAAATAGACATTTATCAGTTAAAAAGAAAAAGGAAATTATTTGAATTCCCAAGCTGAATGTGGGTACGGTGTAAGAGTCATATCTTTGCTATACTCAAGAAGGTGTTGCACTCACTTCCATGGCATCATTTTCAGTAGTCTTTAAAAATATGTGTACTTGTGGATGCATAATATTGAATGATCAAACTCCAGATCTGAACACAGACCTATTTCTGCTCTGGTTACTGCATGCCCATTTCTATTCACATACGAGACACGGTTAAATTAATTGGATAAATAGCCCCAGAAACATAAAGGTATGATAGTCACCAAAATTAAGCCAGGCAACTTTATGCAGAGATGCTCGTTTAAGACTATTCATCCAATCAGAAAAACGCTGGTTGCTTACCTCCAGATCATTATTATTATTTTTTTAATCTTAAGTGCAGAATTGCCTCCTATGTCCAGACCTGTTCTTATTTATGCCTTTACAAGTGCTCTGTCTACAATCATTTTTTTCATATGTGACAAAGCTGTTCTGATATTAACATGTTACTTTTCTTCATTGCAGGAAAAGCCAATCTGACTTATCCTATATTCTATTTAGTTTCCAAGTTTGCAGACAGAGAGTTGATTCATCTTGGACCTCCTATATCACCAAGCAAAAGTACACTGTGTGAACCCATATATCAGCCACTTTTGGACTTTCAGGAGAATCTGAAGGATTTTGAGGACTTGACTGAAGCCAGAAAATCATGTCTTCAGGAGAAATCACAGGCCTCAGTAGCAAACAACCAACCTCCTTCTTCAAATATCCAAGCAATGACAAACACAAGCGAAGTTCCTCCCCGGTCACTAATGGAAAACAGAACTATTACCAGGAGTCCTTTGCCTCAGCAGGACATGAGGTTTAAAGACCTTCTGAAGGCAGTAGATGACAATATTTCCATGCCAATAAAATGGCACCCTGGTAAAGAAGGCACCAACCTCCTAATGACTGTCTCTCCCCAGGTCTCCCCTCTTCCCAGGCTGCAACAAACTGCCCTGAGAGAAACCAAAGCTAGAAAGATTTCCAGGCTAGGCGGATCACAGCAACATACAAATATCTGCCCGCTGCTTTTAGTCAGTGGTTCAAAACCACCAGCCTTCCCCATGTCCCATGAGCAAATACTTACTGTAAGAAGTATGAAGCAGTCTAAAGAAAAACCATCTTATTGTTGCAACAAGAAAGCTAAGAAAAACTTGAACCAACTCAGACGTACATCTAAAACTACAGATGTAAATCTTCCAGCTTTATCTCCACCATAGCAAGCCAGGCTCAGGGAAAAAGCAGAGATTTTAAGGTTAAATTTTACATAAATAAAGCACTCACATAGCATCAGTAGAGAAAAAAAAAAGTGAAAAAGAGTGGGAAAGAAATAAGGATGGTCAGAAACCAAGGGAGAGGAGGAAGGAAGGAGAGATTTATCAGATCTTAACATATGACACCTCTAAACACAAAGAAGGATGATACGTGTATCCTCTGATTTCTATCTCAAATTGGGTTACAGATTTTTTTGGAGCACACCAAAGGTGCAGAAGAATAAACACCACTGTAACAGAACAGCATCCAGGACATCTAAGTGAAAAAGTGCAAGCAGAAGATATGTTTTTAAGTATTTTGAATCAATACATGCATTGTTCAAACATGTGTTACTTGTGCTTATGCACACAATTCAGGAAATAAATCTGGTCAGGCAGTTTTCATTAAGCTGTGAACATAAAGCAAACGTTAAACAAGAAGTAGCAATAAAAGAATAATAGATTTTTTTTTAATTGTCTTAATAAACAGAGTAGTCATGACCCTGGTCTTTAATTTACTTATTATCTTTAATTGTGTGTATTCTAATTAATGGAGACTATGCAACGTATCTCCCCTGAAAGGAACAAATCCACACTTTTTCCTTGTAAATTTAACAACCTAATTATGACTGTGTATTTACAATTGTATGCCTTTGCAACATTTGTCCTTCACTACTGAAAACATGCATTTGCTTTCAGTTCCAAAGATTTATGCTTCTTAGTTATGTTTTCATAACACTAAACTTGGAACTTGAGTCTGTCCTCAAATCAGTTTTATGACTATTTACATCCCTCAACAGATTTGAGCTTAGTTCACTACAACAGAGATGAAGATACACTGGGACTCCTCATATTTGCAAGCTTACATGTAGAAGATGAGCCAAAGGTTTCTAAGTAATGCTAGATGAGATGGTACTTGGGAATCACTTGGGTAGTTACCCCTTGACTAAATTCATGACATTGCTTTTGCTTAAACAACCACAGATTTTGATGAGTTCTATGTATATTGTTTCTCTTCATATATTTATAAGTCCAAGTTCTTTGCCTCCTCATATTTTAAGCACCGCTAAGTCCATTACAGTTAAATGGCTTAGATTTTGCTCAGTTATATCTGATTCATTTTCAACTGGGGAAGGAGGTAGCTGTGGACTGTAGGAGTATGTACCTTCTAATCACTGGGTTATAGAAAGAGGAAAGGTTATAGAAAGGGGAAGGAAGGGCCCCTGGTTTCTGAACAGGGACAAATGGCAAGCAAGCACAAACCTGGCAATTGCTTTATAAGCTCCCAAGCTAACGAGTAGCGCAGTGACTGTGGTACTACAAAAATCAGAACCTGGAGGTAGCTGAGTGATTCTCAGATTTTTCCTTGGAGTTTTCTTGGAGTATTCTGGAACTTTTCTTGAAGTTTTTCTTGGAAAACCTGGCTTCCTCAGAATTAATGCAATGTTTGTATCTCAGCGCCTTCAGCTTTGTGTTTGCCTCAGAAAATGCTTTTTGTTTGAATATACAGTTTGACACAAATGGTTTCAGCTGTAAGTTGACATTTCAATTTACTATTTCCTTTCACAATACTGAAGCACTTCAATCTGACCATTAATGTCCAAAAGCTTTTTCCTCCACATCATTTTTTTCCATGAAAAATTTCTTTCCTTGACACTTTCTAATATTTTGTCTTTATCCCTGAATTCCAGATGACAATAGCATCAAAATACTCTAACTTTTCCACTGAGTTGAAACTCCATTTTCCAAACAGCTCTACCATCATCTTCTATCCCCTGTGAAAGCTCTTAGAGGACAGCAAGAGAAGCTTCTCCTTTACCAACTCACTCCACATGTGTATATGTGAGTGCCAATGAGAAGACAGCCACAAGAGAACACCCAGTCCTCATTACAGATCTTGACTAAAACAAAGCCCGTGTTAAGTGAGTGAAAGTCTTTGTGGGGTCCCTGCCACCTCTCTCTAGTTTTTTCCATCCTCGAGGCAATGTCATTTTTTATTTCTAGGATTGTTTTACTAAAAAGAAAGGAACATTAACAATATGCCACCTTCTGCCTTGCTTAGCCCTCTAAAGGTCACAATGCAGGAATAAAAGTTACTTCAACGTTCCACAGCTAAGTATTGTTTTCTAGACATCATGTGAAGAGAGATTTCCTTCCTTTACTTACCATACAGGTATTGAAGGGCTAGCTTCAACCAAGCCTTCTCCTGAGCTGCTCCAACACCACTGAAAAATGTATCTGCAGCTAGCACAGAGTGGCCATACCTGAACAGGAACCCTCATCTTCCACATATACTAAAGCTTCAAAACAAAATCCGCCTCACTCTGACTGAGTGTGGTTAATGGGTCAATGCCATACGTGCTGGTCCTGGATCCTGTGTTGAGCTTAGAAGGGGCAGGAAGCACTGTGCCTTATAGCCGATAATGGAGCACATGCCGATGGAAACACCTCCAGGCAGCCAGGCTGCATGGGTGGCCCAGGCAGGGAGGTGCTGCCAATATTTTAAGAAGTGGCTCCCACAAAATTGTTTCCCTTCAGCAGGTGATAAATTTATGCTTCAGAGATGTGAAGTCCACAAAAAAAAAAAAAAAAAAAAAAAAAAAACCCACCCCAAAAAGCTAGGGATTGTGGAATCCATCGTTTTATTTAAAACAATGTAAAGAAAAAATATGCTTCTGGCTAAGGAAGAGGACGTTGCTGCTTGGCAAGAAAACATACATTAAGATGCAGTTGGCCAGAAATGCACTGAGTCATGCCGAGCAGTGTTTGATCAGTGTAATTTAAGGGGGTGGAGGATGCAAGAGGGGAGTTGAATGCATTGCCCAGGAGTCCCACAGCATCCTACTTCAGGAAAGGTTACTGAAAATACCTAATGCTGAGTAGACCATTATTACAACTCTGATGAACAGCCAGAGCTAATAGGATGCAGGGAAAGGTGATGATGGAAAGTGAGGCTTTCACACCTTCTCTCTGTAGTCTGGTAGAGGAAACACATCTACAGGCTACTAAAGAAAAAGCTTCTGAAGGAGCATTTAGCAACTTCATTACAGTCCCTTGTACAAACAAACTCCACACTAAACACAGGAGCTCTAGGTCCTTCAAGTGGGTTTCTATACGTGCATCCTGCTTTTTGCACAGTCTGTCAATGCAATCACAAGAGATTCCCAGCCTTCCATTTCATAGGTTTTCCATTTACACATAGGAAATGGCACCTTTTACTACTATCCTGTTTCTGAGCCATATTAATAAGTTCAACTGCTTTATGAATTACCAGTTTCAACACTGTTCTGCTTTTCATATCACAACTGTTTTTATGTCAGCAAAAGAATTTCAAACCACAGGAAATTCTGGGGATGGAGTGCAAATATATGCTTAGAAAGACCTATGAGGAAGCAAAATCAGTTGAAAAAATATGAAAAAATCCTGTGACTGTATTCATACTGCACTTTTAATGTCATCGGTCTTTAAATACGTAAATGAAGAAGATTAATAATTTAGCAAGTGAAGGAATTTCTGTTCAGCTTCTGAAAATCCCTGAATAATTCATCTGTTCTGACATCAGATAGCTCTGTAATGCTGACACATCCACACTGCCTAAAATGCTGAAGAGAGGCTGAAATGACTGACTCATTCTCTCGCAGTCCTCTCACATTACAGCTTATGAACAACAAAACCCTGTAAATCAGCAGCTCACAAAAAGAGGAGGCAGCTCATGATCACCTGTTGTCTATGCCAGAAAGATGATGAGAAAAGGGAAACAGGAGCCTTTTTTTTTTTTCACAGCATTAAAACTATTACACCTTGTCTGGAAATGGATCACCTCCTTCCCTGGGTTTAAACCATAGGGTATATGAAAAGTTTAAGAAATTCAGAAGATACACAGCATGCAAAAGCCATTTTAAAAACATACTATTGGTGCCTACAAAATTAGAACTGAACCTGAAAAATACATAAACATATTTTCTTCTATGAAGCAACACTTACATATGCGTATAGAGACAATTTTTATGTTCTATAGTACATAACGTGCAGTGGCCTCACGCATACATTTGAAATTAAAATCTGTCAGCATCATAATGATATTGAACCATTCCCTTCACCTCTTTCACCACTTTTGCAGTTCTGGATGTTGATTTGGGTTACAGATTATACAGAGGGATACTGCAGAAAAATGTGTAGCAAACTAAATAAGCAGAATCTCCTTAAGAATAAATACTTGAGATTTCTACAGGGACCCTTCACATAAAACATTCCAGTGTCAAAATTAGCAGGACCTTCCTAGGAAGTCTGCTACTTCACTGACTGCAGCATTTGGGCTCTAGCCCCTTACACGTGCATATTTTGCAGCTAGTCCTTTACCGATAAAGTACTTTCAGGAAAGATCTATTTCCAGCCAGTAAGGAAGTCTCATCCATGTTAAGAATTCCACCACCACAGCAACACTCAGAAGAGCATGCAGAGAGACAGGAACAAACAGAGCTATACATCAGTAGGCATCAGTCAGCCTGAGATTTTAGCAAGCAGTAGGATCCTGCAGTGAGACGTCCCTTACTCATCTTTAAGCATCTACAGGATAGATATCTCTGACTAAACTGGTTGTCTAACATCTCCTTGTAATCAACAGAGATTCTGAATATCTGGAAAAGAGGGAGAGCAAACTGGAGTTCCCTGAACAGGCTCCTCAAGGTCTGCCCACCTGCACTGCCGTAAGGATGACTTTATCCAGTATTTTGGGCTTTGAGTTTCCACAGACTTGGGAACAAGAACATTCATTCATATCATGAACATTTTAGCCATTAGAATTTGCTGTCCTCCCTATGAGCACAATGGAAAGACCTTTAAACCCTCAGCTGGAGCATGTACCAAAGCCTTAGAAGAGGACCAAAGCAGCTCTTAAACGTCATCAGCTATTCCATTCAGGGCATTTATACTTAGCAACTGTAACAGACTTCTGAGGGCAGCAAGAAGATTGACAGTCACTTTTTATAAATTCTTTCTTATAATGTCAGTCCTGTAAAACAGAAAGTGAGAGTGGGGATTCCAGTATCTAGACCAAAGAAGGATTTAAATGTCAACCCTATCCATTGCTGCAGCTAGAGCAGGCAACAAAAAACTTTTGGGACTATGTTGCATGTGTCTTTTCAGTGCTGACAAATACTCGCACCATTTAGCCCCTACAGCACACTTCAATAGGATCAATAAGGAAACTTCCAGCAGAGGAGACCTTAGGTTCAGATCCAGACAGCCACTGTTGGCTAACTTACACCCTCTCCTTGAAGGACTGCAAATTCCTATGTTACAGAGACTGTAACAGAAATGTCTAGAAACAGGCATTGCTACTTGCTGCTTTCCCATGAGTTTCAACAACGCAGCAACTCTCCTGCAATTAAACTAGAAGAATAATTCCCAAAGACTACTGACACGTAAGCCATATACACTGACAGGTATTTACACGTGCCTAGCATGGAGAGGTGCGAAGACTATGCTGCTACGTGACGGATAAGGAAAGTCAAATGACACACTCTGTGTTTGTCTGAAATGCTGCTACATCATCCACCTCCTTGAGTAAGGAGTGAGACAGACAAGCCGTTGAGATGATGATACAGTACCACTTCAGACCTTTTTGTTATGACAACCTTCTAGAAGAAGAAAACTGCATTCCAGTCACTTCATTGCTCTCCCAAGGAGTAAGCAGGCAAATGACCCAACTCTGCAGCTGTGGAGAGAATTTACGTTTCAGAAAACCTGCCTCAAATTGTGTGAAATGCTGTGGGGATACTCTGCTCTAATGAGCTTAATTTTCTTCCAATTATCCACCAAAAACTCAACCAACAACCTCTTGAGTTACCAAAGATAATTCTTAGAGAACAACGGATATTCGAGCACTGTACTTCATACCTTAGTACCACGTGGGTTCTACAGTTTTCTTTATTTTAACTCTTTTGGCAAAAAAATGAATGCCTTTCCACCGCATCCTTCAGTTTGCTTCCCTGTATCTATCGCTGATCCAGGATCTGCATGTTGGAAAACTCCAGTTCAGTGTCTTAAATGAAAATCAAATCTCACTTCAAATGGCACAAAGTTGCTTAAAAATGTTAATCTGCCTTATTTTTATGATGCGTTTAAAATTAAATGTTCTCATATGGGTACAGCAGAGCAAAAAACGTCCTCTCATTTAAATTGCCTGCTTACTTTAAAATTTGAAACTAGCTACAAATTTAAACTATTTTTAGTTTTCATCCACCTGGAAAAAATTAAGAAATTCTTAAGTGTGTATCATAATAGGAGAAAACACTGAAGAGTGTGAATTCTAAGGTTTCAAAATCTATTTTTAAATTGTTTTTCATGTGAGCTTTTAATTTAGATTTAATAAGATTTTAATTGCACTTAAAAAAAAAAAATACCCGTTGATTATTGGAGACATATTTCTATAGGATTAGCTTACATAGCTTTGACTTTTAAAATATTGTTTTAAGTAAATTTCTCTTTTTATAATTTATGCTACCAAATCTAGATGGCAAGACATAAACTTATTGAGGATTATCCATTTTATAAGAGCACACATCTCCAACATAATTATTCCACGTCAGGAAGTGTCTTCAGAAATGCATGATGAGTGATTAGCTATATTTTGTGTAATTAAAGCCAACGAACAATTTGCCATTTGCTGTGCAGCTTAGAAACAGGAAAAAATATATCAGCTTGCAAAATGAAATGAGATGTACAGCGTGATTCTCAGGTCTGCTCCAGTTGCCTTTGCCACTTCAGTGATACAAAAGAGCCAGAAAGAGTGACCTTGCTCTCCTGGTGGAATATAGGGTAATTCAAAGCAGCAATAGCAGCTGTGTGCCACTTTCCCTTCTCCAGCTAGAGGGTGCAGTTTCAATACTGCTTCCTCTCTTGCTACCAGATGTACTTCGAGCTCACAGGTAGCTAAGATTCATATATAACAGTTTTACAGCAGCCTGAAGATCTATAAAGTCATTTTTGCCTTGCTAATCTGGCACTGTTTGCTATAGTGGTTCTGGGCATTTAAGAACAGGAAGGTTTTATTTAACTGTAGTTTTATGCTAACTGCAAGCTTTAGGTCTGGATTGAGACAGCATTACAGTCACCTGGAATCCATCCCTTGCTCTTGCTGAGAGACACTCAGGCCTTCGAAATGTTGAACACTTCTTGGAAACACCTCTCTCCTAGTAGGCAGAAATCACCTGGAATAGTTATTACACTATACATTATAGGAAGGCCTCCACTAGCAGAGATGTTAATGAACTGTTTTTTTTTTTTAATTAATATATGTTTACATTCTCATAAGTACCTCTTGTGACTCCTTCTAGTGTGACGATGATGAAAATTCACAGTACGTTGTAGAGAGTACTCTCATTAGGAATTTTAGGATAGAAAGTGCTTTCCCACCTTGCTTCAGTCTACATAGTTTAAGTCATCTGTTTTGATTTTTACTGAAATCTTGATGTCTAAAACCAGAAAAAAATCAACCAACCAACAACAGTATAACATTCAAGAGACATGGAACACTGAAAACAACCAATAGGGACAACATCCGCCTTGAGAGTGTGTCTCCAGTGAGTAATGCTGCCCCTAAAAGCAAAGCATTGCAGAGCAACAGCAGTGCTGAGCTGAGCTTGTTTAGCTTGGAGAAGAGGAAGCTCTGGAGAGACCTCATAGTGGCCTTTTAATACTTAAGGGAGCTTACAAGAAGGAGTGAGACTGACTTGTCACACATTTTGATACATTGGCTAAACGCAGTCGTGTGAACAGTGAAAATATGAAGCTATATTTTCCATTCTGATAAGGGAATTTGAGAATTGGTTTCAGGATTGAAAAAAAAAATCAATTTTTTGCTTATTTGTCACTCCATTTTCAGTCAGCATAAATACATTACTTGTGAATTTTCAAAATAGAGTGTATAGAGTTGCATATAAAAAATGTGATTATGTCTCTTTACCAGACTTCTGTAAGTCCTCTCTTACCACAAAGATATACCCCCTCACTTTACAGTCTGCCTTATTCATGTCATCACTTTCTGGTAGTACATACATTTGTGGACAACACTGAGGTCATATATCTCACCAGTTTAATGCCTTTGTTGCTCTTTTTTACATTATTTAATTTTTTTTAAAAAATTAAGTTTTGTTACTTATATACACTAACTACATTATATACTTTATGAGGGCTGCCCCAAAAGTAGTAACACCTCCTATTTTATTTATTTTATTATATTGGCCCAAGATATCAGAGGCAGGTGTTGATGGTATGGCAGTAGAGGTTGAACCTTCCCACCAATATTCCATTACATTTTGTTTCTGTGTAAAGGACGGCAGTAGAGGGGCAGTCTGACAAAACGACATCTGACATGGAAGTGCAGATGAAGTAAAGGTGTGGAATTGAATTCCTCCATGCAGAAAAAAAAATGGTACCTATTGACATTCATTGACATTTACTGAACGTCTGTGGAGTCCAAACCGTGGATATGAGCATACTGAGGTGGATGGTATGTTTCAGCAGTGGTGACAGTGACAGTGGGGTCACCTCCACAGGTGCAGATTGTTATGAGAACAGCATGCAGGCTCATGTTCATCACTAGCAAAACAGCACAGCTAATGGTGGTTACTGTGTTGAAAAATACTGTTTTGGAGCTGAGAATTTGCTCTATTAAATACTGTTATTTTGCTCTTTATTATCAGTTGAGGTTTCCATGGAAATAATTTGGAGGCATTACTTTCAGAGCAACTATTGTAGATGCAGCCCTAGACAATTCCTCTTCACACAGTGCAACCCAGGCAAGCCAAAAGGTTGGACACTTATGGGTTAGATGTTAAGAGGAAGTTCTTTACTAGTTCTTTATATAGAGGGTGGTAACGCACAGGCTGCCCAGACAATTCAATTGCATCAACAATTCTGATCACAGAAAAGGAAAAAACTTTTTACCATGAGAGCAGTGCAACACCAGAACAAGGTTCCCAAGAGATTTACAAGGCCAGACTGGGTCGGTCCATGAGCATTGTGACCCAGCTAGCCTGTCTTCGAACTGCAAACTCTACAAGAGGTGCTCTGGAGCACACTTCCAGTTTGCACAAGTCTGTGATCCTGTTTGAGGAAAAGATAGATAAGATGTATTCGATCCCTGGGAGGCTCATTTCCTTCAGATGAATACATACAGATATAAAGCTGATTAGCTTAGAAACTGACTACTGATTTTTAAAGCTTAATTTACAGAAGAAAAAACTCTCTGTTAGAACATATATTTTAAGAAAAATGGAGGAAGAGCACAAGATAGTACACTAAATACTAGTAGAGCGATAGTATTTAGTGAGATGCATACAACTAGATACTGCTATCCTTAAGAAAGTTCCTAGTTTATAAGAAGTAGATGCTTTAACTCTTAGTTTCTTTGCCATCTCCAACAATGAATATCAGTACAGATAGAAGAATTCAGTGGTGGCATGGCCTCACCAAAACAGAAATGTTTTTGAAAAATATAATATATAATTATACATTCACATGTACGTACAGAATTTACAATATACAGAAATACACTTCCTTAATTGTGTTTAAAAAACAATTTAAGTAATATGAAGTAATCTTCTACACAGTTCTTCTACGCATTGTTCCAAAAACAAGCAAATCTGCCACCCACATGACTGGATCCCATGATAAATGAGAAAGATTCGTATTAGATACAGGACATTTCAAGCCAGAAATTCTCAAGAATTTCCTCCCTTTGCTCCCCAGACTTTGATTTTACTGATTTTGAGGTGGCTAGTAAATCACTGTCTGTTTCCACAAAGATCCACACAGTGAAGCTGACTGACTGGAAGATGGCTGTGGAAAAATAGTCTGGGTGGTATAAGCAGACTATTAAGGTTTGAAATTTTAATTTAGATGGTAAATAGTATAGGGCTTTTTTTTTCTAGTTAATGTTCTGGTTTGATTTGGGGAAGGAAAGAGAATTAATTTCTACCAACACTAGAGTTTAGACTTTAAGATCTGTACTGCCTTCTAGGCAACACTGGGGAGGATGTTGATGCACTGTCCTGACACGTCTGATGTCTTTGTAGCTTGATAGATGCATATTCAAAGAACTACTCTTACCTGCAGTACCCTTGTCTGAGATATCAGAAAGTTCTTATATGTTTTCTCAGTACTTAACTCAGGGAAATATTGTCTTGTTACCAGATTCATCCACACAGAGGATACTACAATTAGTTCATTTATGAGCAGCAAGTGGCAGAAAGTATGACGCACAATTATCTTGAATGCCTAATTTCTTCAGTAACAATAGCTCAAAATTGAGAAATGGCTTACTTCAAGAAGTGTGTTCACTTGTACACCACATGAGTCTTTTTTGGATAAGTGCATGTCTGTACCACATTTTCAGGAAACGCTACAACTTCCATGGGAACTAGAATACTTCTGAGACTTCCAAAACATGCTATATTTTGCTTAGAATATCCAATCTGGATGATTTCCCAGACCACTAAACACTTTCTAGACTTGGGTAGCATTTTCTGCATGATCTCCTCCTGCATTTCCTGAAACTATCTAGAACATGGGATTGAAGTGTCAGTAAAACCACAAGCCATTTGCAATGTACTTATAACCAGGAGGAGAAAAAAAAAAAAAAGAATAAAGCATTATAAATACAACTTAAAAATTAGTATCTTCTTACAGTATATCCAGGGCAGATCTGCAGGTTTGCATCTTCACTGCTATTTTCATCTGGTAGGACAGTTTTGAATTGATAGTATTTAAATTGTGAAAAACTGGAAAACTCTGGGTACACTCTGTGGCAATTTTTTTTTTTTTGCCACAGTTCTGTATTTCTTTTCTTCAAACAAACTCGGTCTACACAGACAGTAAACCTTCAACAGGTGCAAATCAGCACATCCCTGCTGCAACCATCTTTACCAGCAGCTGGTACTCTGACATGGATAAAGCCTTCCTGGTTAAATTAACAGTACTTCTTGTAACCTTCTCCCTCCCAGGCAGTCATTCTCAAGAGCTCTGATGGTGGCTGCTCAGATATTTTGTGATAATTACAGGCCATGTGTTCACCATATTTCTTTCACCATTTATGTCTTCTTTTGTTTCAAGGAACAAGTGCACCCAAGTCCCAATCCCAGATTTCATCAATGTTGTCATTTAAATAGCAAAAGAGGCAACTCTTAATTCTCCTGAGAACCCCGAAAATCAAATTTATGCAGGTTGTGAAACAGGAAAAATCTTCTAGTAGAATTGCTTGTAAATAATGTAATAGACTTCCTATAGAAATTACAGAACTTCCCTCATGGGCATCCTTAATAACAGGAAAGAAGCCATTCAGGAGCAGCAAAGCTACAGTGGACCTTTCCTTGGTCAGAATAATAAACCAAGAGAATCTTAAGATCAATCCTGGCTTATTCTTCTGATCTAGTAATATTACCAATTATCTTCCAGTGTATGCAAATACAGAATCTCATTTTTACACAATGTTGTAGCATTTGTGCATCTCTTCCTGACACTGCAGTAACATATCCAGTCCTTATTTACAGTTAGTTGTAATACAGATCTATGATCATTGATTTACAATATCTTTCCCAAAACTTATAAAAACCATAAATCTATTAATTCAAACTTTCAAGCAGTTCAAAATGTTATTCTGAATTAGCCCGAATTTAGTAAGTATTAGAAAGCACCAAACAATCAGTTGTGAAAAAGCAATTCAAAGGAGAATTGATAGCTAGCTGTGTATGTGGTCACAGATATCATAGCAGAGAGTAAACGAGTTGGCCTCTCTCTGAGGAGATTGTATGTAGGAGTCCTTGCACAGTTCTGGGTATTTCAACATCAAAAGGAGAAAAATGTATCATTGGCTGCATGGAAAAGAAAGAGAAAAGAAAGAGAAAAGAAAGAGAAAAGAAAGAGAAAAGAAAGAGAAAAGAAAGAGAAAAGAAAGAGAAAAGAAAGAGAAAAGAAAGAGAAAAGAAAGAGAAAAGAAAGAGAAAAGAAAGAGAAAAGAAAGAGAAAAGAAAGAGAAAAGAAAGAGAAAAGAAAGAGAAAAGAAAGAGAAAAGAAAGAGAAAAGAAAGAGAAAAGAAAGAGAAAAGAAAGAGAAAAGAAAGAGAAAAGAAAGAGAAAAGAAAGAGAAAAGAAAGAGAAAAGAAAGAGAAAAGAAAGAGAAAAGAAAGAGAAAAGAAAGAGAAAAGAAAGAGAAAAGAAAGAGAAAAGAAAGAGAAAAGAAAGAGAAAAGAAAGAGAAAAGAAAGAGAAAAGAAAGAGAAAAGAAAGAGAAAAGAAAGAGAAAAGAAAGAGAAAAGAAAGAGAAAAGAAAGAGAAAAGAAAGAGAAAAGAAAGAGAAAAGAAAGAGAAAAGAAAGAGAAAAGAAAGAGAAAAGAAAGAGAAAAGAAAGAGAAAAGAAAGAGAAAAGAAAGAGAAAAGAAAGAGAAAAGAAAGAGAAAAGAAAGAGAAAAGAAAGAGAAAAGAAAGAGAAAAGAAAGAGAAAAGAAAGAGAAAAGAAAGAGAAAAGAAAGAGAAAAGAAAGAGAAAAGAAAGAGAAAAGAAAGAGAAAAGAAAGAGAAAAGAAAGAGAAGACTGAACAGTTAGAGGAGCTGATTTATGAGGAGAGATTAAATGAATGGTATTCATTGTCTGTAAAATGTCCAGCAGCCATGTTAATGACTTCAAGTATCTGAAGAATGTAAACACCAATGAAAGGAACAAATAACCAGGCTGGAACAAGAAGGTGTAACTTCAAATACATATAATGAAAATGCTAGGGGAAATGCCTAACAATAAGCTTTCTCACCTGAAGAGAAGCGTCCAGGTTGGACAGGGCCCTGGGCAGCCTGATCTGGTGGGTGACAGACCTGCCCGTGGCATTGGGTTGGAACTGGATGGGCTTTAAGGTCCCTCCCAACCCAAGGCATTCTGTGATTCTGTGATCTGAAGGAAAGCATCAGGAGCCTTATTGTTCCTAGTATCTTTGAGAGCAAACAGGATAAATCACTAAAGAAAAAAAAACACTAACATTATGGATCTATCTGGGGCTGTCTGGTGAGAGTTTGCCAGTTACTGTTCTTTGATAATTTCTTCCTCAAGTGGTGATTAATTCAACTGAATTAGTAATTTATGTCACTTAACCTGCATATTTAAAAACAACAACAACAAAAAACATTGTTTAGGAAGTGTACAATGTTGGAATTTCTAACAGAAAACCACTGTCTTCCGCTATTTTATTCTCATGTCTCTACCTAATGAATGTATAAATCACTGTGGTTTTTATCCAGAGGTCAGGGATACACATTTTCCTTCAATAAATGTTATTTTGTACCTTTCCTTTGCTGCTCAGCTTTCTCATTATAACAAGAAAAAATTGTTCCCTGGTAAAAAGCTGGAATTCCCATTTATTTTCAAAAGAGAAACTCGATATTCCCACTACTCTTGCACAAAGCCATATCATTATTTACTAATTCCCTTTTAGTCTTACTTCTGTGTTTTAGAGATGGATTAGAAGGTGAAATAGATAAAAATGTACTCAAGACAGACTCCAGGGAAAGTTTCCCACCAAAGCCTTGTCCCACATATATGTCTGTTTTGGAAATAATTAGACTCAAGCTCACCCATGTAAAGGGGCGTTGACTTTAATGTATGTCAATTAGGTGCTCAGCAGTGTAGGAAAGAAGCTTATACTAAGAGCTGGCTCATTTGAGAAGAAAATCTCAGAAGTAAACCAGATCCTCTGCTGTGTGAACAGTGGGAAAGCCATGGCCTGCAGCTGAAAGATGGTACCAGCCACATGAACTTTGCTAACATTCCAATGTGACCTCGAGCACATGCTCACAGTTTCATCAAAGGAGCACAGAGATCAAACCACACAATATTTGTATGAATATCTAACATACATGAGGAAATAATTCTTTTCCTAAAGGCATTTTTAACACACACAGGGAACTATTGCCTCAATACCATTATCAAGGTTCGAGCTCCCAACATTTTCTACTCAAAGCACTTCTAAAGATGAGAGGCTTCTTTTCCAAATTAAAAGATCTGTGGTTTTCACAATTTTCCTTTTTTTCTGGCTTTTTGCTTGCTTTCCATTTCTTTTCCATGCTAGGGAAGGGAGAAATCTAGAAAATAAAAGAATGGAAGGTAGAGAGGAAGAAAAAGGGAAAGAAAGAAAAAACGATTTGACAGTGAAAAAATCCACACAAAACAGAAAGTAAGGATGACTGAAAATACATTTCAAAATCTCAGGGAAAGCAAAAAAACCTCAGACAGCTCTCATCAGGATCCAGCGTAGTTCTTTCAGTTGACAGTGAACAGATATAACCCATTCTGTAGTGAAAATGCTTACAACAAGCCATTAAAACTCCTGCAGCTAATGGGCAATCAGGTGGAAATCCAGGATGGAATTAGCATCCTTCCTGCCAACCTGGCATGAGCAACATGACCTACTGGATCTGGCTGCCTACACTCTATAAGCCCACAACCTTAAAAGTAATGTGTTATTCCTATGAGTCAGTGGAAATGAGGCACCTATATGGAAAGGCTGTGGGGAGACCTCATTGCAGCCTTCCGGTATTTAGAAGGAGATTGTAAACATGAGGGAAATCAACTTTTTACACAAGTAGAAAGTGATAGGACAAGGGGGAATGGTTTTAAACTAAAGGAGGGAAGATTTAGATAAGATGTCAGGGGGAAGTTTCTCACTGAGCAAGTGGTGAGGTGCTGGCACAGATTGCCCAGACAGGTTGCAGATGCCCCATCCCTGGAAGTGTTCAAGGCCAGGTTGGATAGGGCCCTGGGCAGCCTGGTCTAGTACTTGATCTAGCAACCCTGTCCGTGGTAGGGATTGGAACTTGATCCTTGAGGTCCCTTCCAACCCAAGCCATTCTATGATTCTATAACAGTTAATCACATAAATACCTTTGCAGATCAGGGTCTTATTTCATTGAAGGACACTACGGGGCATTTTTTGTCATGGAAGTTGGTATTTGCCACAATACAAGAGACAGAAATTCCCACAGAAGTTCTCCAGCCAAAAGTAACTCCTGCTGTAGACGTGGTCATTTCCAAACAGCTTTATTTGGAAATGACCACGTCTGCAGCAGGAGTCACTTTTCTGATCAAATGTGCAAATTTCCTCTTGGTTCACACGGAAACATTTGCAAGGACTCTGAAATATGGAAAGATTTTTGCCATATCATGTGTTTTCATATTAGGAATTTTGTCCACAAATGTGGTCTTCCAAAAAAAAAAAAAAAGTGTGATTCAAGGAAAATGGTATCCAAGTCAAAACACGAAGCAAGCTGACAGCACCGTGAACCCAAAACAGCCCCAAGAAGATCTGTCTGCCAGCAGAGCCAGTAGTGGCGTCAGCCAAAGAAGTCAGCCACAAAACCAGACACGGCTGCTGGAAAAACACATTCCAGGTCCTATATAACACTGCCAAGTTCACCCCATGATTATAGCCATGGACTTTGGAGAACCCAGAGGAAGAAGGTGAAAAGGAATAGGTTCAACACTGCCTAGATCAGGAAGAGGCAGAGCCAAGGCAACACTAAAATTACTGGTAAGTCCCATTTTGCTTTGTTCCTGCACTATTTTAATGTGGATTCTAGCTATAGACTTTCAAAGCTTAAAGGAGATTTTGTCATTTCTGGCACCAAACTCAGCTTTCTTAGCAAACATGATAATGGCCTTACATTGCATGGATTTTGCCCCAAAGGATTCCAAAGTGTTTTACAAACTTAAACTGATATGTGGCCAATGTACACAGGGAACTCTTTATCTACCGCTGAAATGTGCTCAGCCTCAAGACTACCTGTCATAAATGCTTACCAAAGCACAGAAGCTCTCTACAGTACTTTAGACTAGGATGTGATGAATGCTTTATGCTACTGAATCTGAATGGGAAGGTGGAACATAATTATGCCAGCAGACATTCAATCACACACAGCACTTTAGCTCCTACTCCTTCTACTCTACACTTACAGTCCAGCTCCTACCACAGTGCCTTTCAGTGGTACAGTTTGATTACAACCTTTCTTTTCCAAACTTCCCTCAGTAAAGTCCCCAGCTACATGACTGAATTCCCCTTCCTTTCTGACTGGTGCATCTACTGAACCCACACCACCAGTTCTTCCTTCACATAGGTGTTCCACCACAACTTCCCTCACAGATTTCACTTCTCCTAGGACACCAATATATCAAGGCCAGGTGAAGCCTTGCAAATCTCTTCCAGTACAGTTATTTACTGCACAGTAGTAAACTGCTACACACTGTGCTCTCTTTCATTTGTTTCTTTGAAATGGATAACCTCTGCTGGTTTTACTTCTTTCCTCCTCAAGTAAAAGCATTTTAATAGTAGCATCAAGTTTTGAGGCTCAGTAGCTACCTGTCCACAGTGGGAGAAATACTCCCAACCACAATTTGTTTCCCTTTCCTGACCTTACAATAAAATTATCATTTTGACCCCAAAATTCTTATAAAGCCACTCAATTCTCATGGCCATTCCAAGGCCAGGGGAATACCAGATTACTTAATCCTTAAAAAAAGAAAGATCTGGAGAGCAGAACACATTTTTGCTAAGTGCACATGGAGATCATGGGGTTTAAAATAAAAAATTTCAGACATAAAGATATCACCAGCTCATGTAATACTGTCTGTGGCTGCCACTATAAAAGCATCAGCGGGATTCCATATATTCTGAACATCATATCTCTAAATAATGCTATCAGCCTCAGCAGAAGAGATGACATTTCCAAGCTCTAAGCACTAGCACTCAGACATTCCTTTTGAGCAATGAAGTGGTGGAATAGGCACAATGTCCCAGTAAATAAAACCGAGCATATTTTTAAATTTCATTTCCAAGGCAGGGATACAGCCACAGGTTTCTCTTCAAGGGATGTTATGGGAAAAACTACTTTCTGATTCTAGTTATTTTCAGTACACGTATGTCTGCTTTTCATAACTACCTCCCTAATTATTCTCGCCAGTAGCAAAGCTAGCTCTTGCAGCTGTCTCTCATAGTACATGTAATTCTGGCTCCTTCAGAGTCCCTGGATTTCTCTCAGAATAATCACCATGAGAGGGGCAAACTGAGATCATCAGATTTCAAGCTTTTGAAAAAAAACGATATCTCCCATGTGTAAAATGTTTCTGATAATATGTAAGCAACAAATATTCACTGCTGGTATGACTCTGAAATTTTCACTATAATTAATACTTAGGGCCCAATCCTATCCATTTTTCTATAACTGAATATTTTACCTGGCAATGCACAGCACACCTAAGCACAGTGGCTTTGTTCAGCTGATAGACCATCACTTCACAAGGAACAGGTAGCAAATCTGTTATGCTCTAGCTCAAGCAATAAAAATTGTGACAAAATTGACTGCATTTGCTTTAGGAAATGTCTATAAATCAGGTAAATGCTAGCCTTGAGAAAGTGCATTCAAAAGCTCACACACCTCAGCAGGCTGTAAATAGAACTATTTACTGCACCTTTTAACTACAGCATTACACATCTTGTAAAAGCAAATATGTAATAGAGGTGAGCCTGTTGATCTCAATCTGGGCTAAATTTCAGCACTCTTACTTTTCTTGTGAAGTGCCTTACGTACAGAAGGATAAGGGGTTGCACTGGAACTGGTTCACATAGCTAGCCAGCCCTTCCAAAGCTCTAAATCACATCCAGTTACTCCTGTGATGGGATCATGATGTTACGCTGGGCTCAGAAACTTGCACCCTGCTATTCTTAGACCAGCAGTGCCAGACAGTACACAACTGTAGCATAAATGGGGCTCTGCTCTGACTTGAAGATGTCCAGAGATGGAGACACTAACATTCCCTGCAGCAGTGTTTTCCAACAGCTAATCTTTTCCCTGTTGAAGACTCATGTCTTATTTCCAACATGACTTTGTCTGGCTTCAGTTTCAGGCCATTGGTTTTCATTATTCCTTGGACAAATAAACCTGTTCATAATCATACCTACAGATATCCAGCCCTGACATTCCTACCCTGTCTTCCCTCAGCTCCCAGAGATCTGAATGGGAGAAATAGAGATCTGAAAAGGGGGAAGTCCAGCTAGAAAAGCTGCTGCAACACTATTTCTTTATTACGACAACAGCTTTCACAAAGGCATGCAGTGTTTTGAGGCTGCAGTCTTTCCTCAAACGTCCCACCACCAGCCCCTTGCAGGAGAGCCCCCTCTCCAGAATCCCCACCCACAGCAGCTCGTGGTGAAAATAATTTTCCAGCCTCTTCTGGTTTGCAGATCCCATTTCATTTCTTGGTTTGCCATATTTCAGGAAGAGACATACAATGCCAATCACTTCTTGCACTTCTTTGTTGGACTGCTACTCTCTGCTGAGGTAGAAAAATACACCAGCAGTTTAATGAGGAATTCAGGAAGTTAAAAGACCTTTCCATTTGTGTTCAAATCTCACACAAACAGCAGGCTGCAGCTGTAGTCTTTGCTGCCTATGGATAAATGTATTATTTTAGAATATGGCCAGGACCTCCTAAGAGGAGGTCCTACAGGAGTGGAGCCAACGAGTCATTATGAAAGGCGGCCTAAAGAACATTTGACACTGTTTTCTGCCTACGTTTAACAAGCACCTCGTAGTTTGGGCTGCAGTTTGCACGATTTTGGCTTTTAGAAAATATGAAACACCTTAGTAGATGGATTTTACGTCTAGGAGATTCCATCTGAGGCACTGAACCCACTCAGTTTTATTACTTATGCTTTCAAAAGGTTGGGAAAAGCTTCAAAGTCACATCTGAAGAATTTGTGAACTTATCCTAAAAAAATATCTGGAACACTGGCATCCATGCAATTTTATATATCAACACAGACAAAAAAAAATCTTCAAATCAATCTTACCAGGCTTATTTTCCTAAGCAAAAAATCAATGGACTTTATTAATACTCTTGCATTTCATTTCCTTTGAATAAACAAGCTTGTTTACTACTTGTTGAGACACCATTCAGTAAGTCACATGCAGCCCTAGCCTGCTTGGTAATTAAGGCACTGGGCTGGAAGAACCACCTGGTGACTGAGGGTTAGGATTAAATAAAGCAAAGAGTGGAAGCTGCTGATGGGGCAGAGCTACAAAGATGAAGAGAAGAACATCTTCCACGTCCGAAGAGAAGATGGGACCACTGTTAGGAACATGCTTCTTTCTGAGGACTGGAGACTGCTTGCTTCCCTCTATACCTCTGTTCTCATGGCTTTACTAAGACACTCACAAAAGGATTCAGGCAAGTGATAGCAAGCACCACAATAGCTAATTTATGTTGCACGGCCTGTGGTCTCCAATCCTGCAGCAGTGTACAGTTCACCTATATTCTCTATGCCATGCACGGGACTGTCAGGCAGGAAAGCCAGCAGAAAGCCTTACAGGCAAGCATTTTATAGCCTGTCCATTTGAGATTCTAATTTGGGATAAAATACTGTAAATAATTGTAAAAGAACAGATTATAGCCCAGCTCTGGGTCCTACTGCTTTGGCCTAAAGGGACTACAGGTACTTCTGAGTGCTGAGCTTCTCCCTAGGTGAGACCAAAAGATGCCACCCTGAACTTATTTAACACAACATTTCTTCTTTATAAGGAGCATAATTTCATTAAATTGTTTGTTTTTATTTTTTCTGTACCCTTTCTGAGGAAAGAGGCTAACCAGAGCCTGTAATGAGAGCACCTACACGAACTTACTGCCAACTTCAACCCTATCTCATGCAACTCCGTGTACTTCATGGAAGTGAATGTGCCACCCAAAATATCCCTCAGATTTCCATAAATAATAGTTTCAAAATGAAAACATTTATGTGAATAAGTTATTTGAGCTTTCAGCCTTCTGCTCCACTTTCCTTGGATGTGTTACTGAAACTTATTACAGTTGAAAATAAACTGAAATGACTGTTAGGCTGTGGTAGTGAAATTAAAAGCAACTGAGCATAACTTGTAAAGTAAGGTCAATAATTTATGGAGCAATTTAGGTCAAATATGCTTGACAATTCTCCACTGGGGTGCTAAGAATGTTACTTATTACACTCCTCACAACTAGTTGCCAGCTTACTTCGTTCTCACTTCTTTATTTACTTTTCCACCTGATGTGTCCCAGGAAACGCAATGTTTTCAGGTTTGGAGAGGGGATGGAAAGCCTTTTTTGTGCACGTACATAATATCTAAAGCAGAGCTGTAATGGAAACAGCGGTTAAAATATTTTCTAGAGGAAAAGGTCAACTCAAGTAAAAAAGAAGGATGATCTCATATCTGACAGTTCAGATACATGCAAGTCTTAGCACCAATAAGTTATGTCATCTGTTCAATTCACATAAACAGAATGCCTCTGTACATTTTGCACTGTTGTGACAAGACTGTACAGAGCAGGGGTGAATATTCCATATGAAACTGTTATCAATACAGAATTACTCGCATCTATCCTTATCTTCAGATAAATCAACTGAGAATTAAACACAGCATGGTTTTCTCTGCTCTCTTCAGAGACCTAAAGTGTGCCACATTAAACAACATAGCAAGCACGAATTTATACTTGGACAGAATGACACTGAAAGTTATATCCTAGCATCTTACTCAGTGAGATACCATCCATCCTGACCTTGGCTAGAGTTTCATATTTTACACACCATTACTGTCATAGTAACAGACAGAGCCAACAATAATTTGCTCATACAATTTACAATATATTGTCTTCCAGCCACACTGAGGCTTCCTTAACCATCAGCAGATGTGTTGCCTGTATTAGCTACATTTGAACAAAGCCGAATTTATTCAGCCCAAAAGTCCCTATGGCTGCTTGGCTGTGTCTTCAGCTCAGTCCATAGCTAATTTGGTGTTCATACCACTGTAAATAATTACAGCATGGCTGAAGATTTTCAGAACTGTTAGCCCATGCTGCCTAAATCTCATACATTTTCCCCTTTCCTGGCATCTAAATTTTAGAAGTCAGCCCTTGAAGAGGTTAATCAGCTGCTTTTTGATGTGCAGCCCTCTAAATTGTTTATATGTGAACACCATACAAAGCTTCTTTCACCATAGCCCTTCAAAGATTTAAGTCCATTCATTTTAACAACCGGTACTTGTGCTTTATCACTGAGTCTCCAAATCCTTTATGAATCTATATATTTATATCTTACTATTCCATACAATAAACTAATGTAAAGTACATAAAGCACCATAGCTGCTTTTCCACATGAATGGAAGGGCTATGGAGTTTATTAAGGTGTAAGTATGGACCTACCTCTGCTGGTAAAGGCATTCAGAAAGAGGAAACTTGCAGGGAAAAAAAAGAGATGCAACTCCTTAGTTTCAGGTTTAACATACTGAAATAGCAGTACAAATGTATCCAGTATAGCGTAATAACATAGCCATCATTAATTTTGTTTTTCCGTGTATAGAGCCATCCTGACCTGGCAAAAACTCTCAGCTAGGATCAACAAATAACTTAAATCTCTTGTCCATGAGCTCAGATTCATTCGGGCAGAAAATCTGCCCAGCTTCAGAGAGATTAGCTGCAACTACTGTTTTTAACAGTAAATTAGGCAAGGAATTGACTTCCCAGAAAGTTTCCCTAACAGCTTTCATTTTGTAGTAAAAGAATATGAAGGATAAACAGTTCAGAATGTTGCAGTAGTCTTTACTTCAGTTACTGATTTTTGCTCCTTTGTTTTTCAGAGCAAGAAAAAAGGTGAGAAGAAGAACACAGCTCTAAATTATCTGGGGTAGATTTATCCAGCCCATATTTTCCTTTGCCCATTTCCTCTTTTCCTATCAGTAGCTCCTTTCACATCTTGCCCAGTAGAAACTCTCACCCTTTTATATCTTCATCCTGTCAGTTATTTCCCTTCCAACTGCTCAAAATACCACCCATTAACATCTGGTTATTAAACCTATTCTGGTAGCAGAGGGAAGAACATGGCATTCTTCCCTGCCCACTTTCTCAGTGTGGCTTCATGACCCAAAGATGTTGCTCTTAAGCCCAACATAGCCAGCTTGCAAGGAAATAGTATAGCTAGAAAGGAGTGCTCTAGTACTCATTAGAGAATGAGAATTTATGTTCAGAATTCCCCCTTCTTTCTACTGCTTCCACAGGAGATAGTATTTCTCTAAGCTGATCCCCAGCTGCTCAGTTGGGCCCTTGAGTTCATCACCAGATAATGTATAACCCCAAACAGCCTGAAGGCTTCTGGAAGTTCCTCCACAGGTCCGGATGCAGGAACACTGCCTCCTAGAAAAAGTGGCTTTGCACATCCTCCACTGGGTGTCTTTTTTGTTCCCTGAACACAGCAGAGTATTTTTGTTTTTCATAATTCATTTCTTTCTGTTTCTTCCTTCAGCAGCCCTGAGGTATCTCAGGCATTCTGCCTCCACAAAATCCAGGTGAACTTGCTTTAACATTAGAAGTTGGTCTAATTACTGCAGCTCAGATGTTTTACCCTTCCACTGCTTCTGCTTCAAGGATCACAGTGCCTGTGCTGTCGAGTGTTGGCAGTGCTTCCCCAAGACCTTTTGTTCCTCTATAATAACCACCCATCCTGGTTGGGGCGGGGGATTATGAAATGAAGAACCTTACCCTTTTCCTAAACTGGTTTTGCTTAGCTCCAGTGTGCCTCCAAATTTTCTAAACTTCAGGGTAGTAACTGTCATCAAAACAGATAATTTTATTCTTATGCAGCTCTTCATTGTTCTTCCTGATCGTAATATATATCTATATATATGTTGCTGAGCTTGATAATTCTGGAAACTGAAAACTCCATATCTTAGCTGGAGCCGAGGCTGTTTGTGCTCCCACCCTATAAGATCTTTATGTAACACAATCAAAATGCAAGGACTGTGCGAGTGATGGGACCAACATTTCCATATTTTTGTTATTTTCTGCATTTCTAGGAATGCCATAAATCCTGTCATTGCTTCTCCTCTGAGCGTTTTCTAAATCATCGCATTTTACTCTTCGGAGCCTGTTCTGTTTTACCAGGAAAAATGAAATGTGTGTTCCCTGTAAAAGGTCAATCAATAAAATCTTTGCAATCTCATCTGGCCAGGCTTGCTTTAATTTCAGTAACAACACAAGTCAACTCACTAAAAGACACAGTTTAACCTTTCCAAAGCTTTTCTGCTTCATTTTGATGCTTTTTTGTTCATTATTGTTAAACCTTTTGAACGTATTATCAAAGTTTCTGGTATCCAGAAGTTTCCACAAAGCCTAAGTTCTTCAAGTTGCGTTACTCGATGAAGATCTGAATTTTTAAAGCAGTACCTGCTTTTTCTAAAAGGATGTGGAAGAAAACCATAAATATATCCATAACATACAGTAAAGATTCAAAGAACAGGGTACAAATAGCTCCAAATATTCACTGTTTCCTTTTCTTCCTAATCTTGAGCTTTCTGGGGCCTGATTCACAATTTTGGAATCTTTTAGATTGGCAGGACTATTTGTTACCAAAAGCGTTACACATTTTCTTTTTGGCCAGCTGACTATCTCAGGAGAGTTCTAGGCTAGAGTCTTCATACATTGCGTTGCTTGAGCCAAACACCTCTCCTTGCCATGCTGAATACCATACCTTCTTCCCCCCCTTCCTTTCTGATGTAAGACTCTTACAGTGTTCCCAGCCCTTTTACATCTACTTTTAAGGCATCCAAGTGTTCAAATGGATAAAGTGAAAAAGACAGCATTTTTAAAGACACACTCTGCAACATCCAGGTCCCACTTACGCACATCTCTGCAATGGCAGTGCCCCTATCGCTCATTCCCTCTTGCATGCCCCATCCTGTAACATTACTCTATGTGTGTACTTATAGGGGAGCATATCAAAAAGCTGGGTGCTCAGGGTAGTTAGGGGATAATCCTGCCAATCTCTTTGGCACCAACGCCCAATCCTTCCCCACAGCCTGATATGTGATGAAACTGAACATCTTAGAGATCAAATAAGGGGATATGGTGCACAGAACCACACCAAGGTATTTGGTTTGCTTTTATTTGGAATATTAGCGCAGTGCAAATACCTACACTTTTTTCTGTCCTGTCACGGTAGTATCTGAGGACTTGATTTTATTGCATACTAACTTTGAATTAAGGAGAATAAAAACAAGAAAGAGTGAAAAAAATCAGTAAATTAAATACAATTCAAAGGGAATCTTCTTTCTATCATGGTCTGGATATTACTGCATAGGCAGCAAACCCAAGTGCATTGTACGTTTTCCAAATGAAAATGACTCTAGACAGACCTGAAGAGTAGAAAGCTTAAAACAGTACAAACCAGAAAGCATGACATTATATCTGGGATAAGTCTGTAAGTAACATTTTAAAAATATATGTTGAAGCAAATTGGTCATCATTGCAGAGATTTGTAGGATAGGTTAGGAGTGCTTATGTCAAAAAATTGTGCTGAACCGACATCTCTTTGTAACCTGAAGTTGAGCTATGCCTGGTCTCTTTCATCATGCAGAGCCAGGAGCCAGAGCTGGGAGAGAACAGAGGGGTTGAGGCTGCTCCAGCACACTGGTCCTGCTCCGCCTCATTCCTAGCTTATAGTCACCACTGGAGGTAGAGGACAATAAAAAGAACCTTTAATCTGAACTTTTGGTGCTATTTGAATGCTTTTATGATTTGAATACAGGTATTACACATTTGTATCAACTCACTGGGCAGTTGATACAAGCAGTATTTTGCCAAAGAAAGACGTAATGGGAGTAAGTATGGAACAGATTTTAGATTTTGCAACATCACATGCCTACATTTTTATTACAAGACTGGAACTGCTATTATTCCCATAGACATATTACATCTTTAAGCTTTTTTTTTTTAAACTCCCAAAATAAAAACAGTTCTCTGTGAAGAATAATTATAAAAATACCTCAAGGTAAAACATCTTTCCGTAAGTAAACAGAAAATTTAAGAGACAAGGAGTATTGTGTTTTTAAAGTTCCCAGCTCTGTTTGTCAAAAATAAATACATAAGAGTTGATTTTTTTCTATTTCTGGTTGAGTGGAAAAAATGTAAAAATATTTTTGTGCAGCTGTATTATAATACTGCATATTAGTAATTATGCTGTTAGCAGATGCAAGCTTAGCTTTCCCATATGATTAGAGATATATATTACAAAATCATGCTTTGTTTACTTTTCTATCTAATATCCTTAATTGGCACTCTGAATAGAAGTGCTTCAGGTTCCAACTCAAATAACAGCATTTCTTGAAGCTGTAGCCATAACCACTTTAATCATGTGCTATATGGAACCAGCTCTAAATATTAAGGAGAATAAGAGCTCTAACAGCTAAGTAGAAGGCTGGAATCCAGGCAATATTTCTTTGCAAACACAAACTAAATCTCACTCTCTCTGTGACCTTGAGCAAGCTACTTGATCTTTTTGTGCCTTGTCAAGACAATTATTAAAAATTGGACTTCCCTGACCAACAGATATTACTGTACATCAACACAGAAAATACTGGAGTAAGTGTATTACGGAAAACATTTATGATAACCAAACAATGTGGAACCAAATTTATTTCATATCCTGTGATTTGCGTCTTCATAATTCTTACTGCACTCACTGACAAAACCATTTAAACCATGAGATCACTTGTTTTCCAACAAATTAAGTCCCAATACTTGCCAGTCATTCTGCTTCACAGGTCAAGGAAGATGAAGTCCTTCTATTCCTTGCATAGATCCTCAAGACTATTAGAATTACATCTATTTGCAAGAAACGCTCACAAGACTAACAAGTTCCAAATGTTTCCTCTCCTTAAATGCATGTTTGTTTCAAATCACATGTTTTTAATCTGTGTAAACTGACCGCATTTTATTTATCTCAAACAAGCGCTGTCCAAGAGATACCATAACTAATACAAGCTAAGCAAATATTTTTAAATGGCCTATCGACACAGGGTGTTGAGCAAGAGGAAAAAAAACACTAAATTCTCATAAGCTAGTAATGGAACCAGCAGCACCAGTAAGTTAAAAAAAAAAAATGGAGAGTATTGCTACCAAAGCATGCTATTCAGAATAGACCTAGCCATAATTAAGTCCAACTAGATCACAGTACTAGCTTTCAGATATTTTGGAATTAAAATTACCTTCTTCCTAAACAGCATAGATTCATTCTTTGCCATCTCAAGGTGATTATTCAGAAGTCAAATGCTTATTCAAAGATAATCTTAAATTCTAGGTGTGGTGAAAAGGAGGAAGGAAAGTTCTTCTGGACTGGGACATCTTACCTTAGACTTACTGCTGAAAACATGCAAGATGAATCACGGCAGTGCCTGTCTCAGTGACAGAGGCAGCCTGGGCTAAGCTTCTAGCTGAATTTTTATCTTGCAGACAAGCAAGATCAGCCCCAGCCAAAAGGAGAATAGTCCCTTTAATAGTACCATATAACGTCAAAATGAACCAAAGCCAACAAATCTATCTTACATCAAAGCACTTCTCAGTCCCTCCTTCTAGGTGCATTACTTGGTCATTAATGCTTGGAAAAAAGGACTTTGAAGCATTATAAAGTTTTAAGCTTTCATTTAACTTATATAAAAAAAGCATATAAAATGCTCCAACAATGATTCAAGAGTTCCACTGTAAAAAGAGCAGTATCAAAAGAGACAACATGCAGACAAGGGTAGAGAAGACACTAGTCTTCAAACTCAGAAGTGCTATTCCATAACTGACACGACCTATAGTTGAAATAGATTAACACTATTTAGGTTAACGTCAGAGAAACACTCGTTAAAAGTTACAGACTTACAGTAGTCCCATTAAACTTACTGTCCTGGTAGACATCGTTGTAGATGTTTTCCTGAGTTTCTTGCTCCCTGTTTCACAGCATCAGTACCTACAGCCAGCCCCAGCAGCTGCGAACCTGTATATCACCCTGCTTATATTTTGTAAAGTCATGCTGGTGCTGTCCTCCCCTGCATCTGCTCCAAGTGATGCTTGAAGCTACCTGAGCAGACAGCACGTTTACTTGTTGTAAGAGTTCTAGCACAAAAAATCTTTTTTTTTTTTTTTAACCTTTAGTGACTGCTACTCATACAAAGCACAGTGTTCATAACAGGTGTTACAATCAGAAAGATTAACACAGCAGAAAGGCAAAAGAGGAGCTTAACAGCAAAGGAACTAGCACAGATGGAATGGTTTCTCAAAGGAAAAGTACTCACCCATCTCTGAAGTTCTAGGCTCACAGGAAAAACTCCATAAGGGAGGGATCTCCAACCAGAGATCCCTCTCCAGGGGCAGTCAGCCCTTAAATGAGGTCTAAGAGAGGTACAGCCAGGCTCCACCCCCTTCTGGTTACATAGATGAATTGCTTTCACCTGTGCTCCCAGGACTGACCAGGTCCTTTCCCCAGGTGCTCAATCAGTTGTTCAGGCCATGACTTGGTAGTTAGCATACAACAGGTAAGAGACAGAGGGGAAAAGCAAACCTGTTCTCTGTCTCTGGGAGTGTTAGGACAGGAAGAGAGAGCTCATAAGTAAAAAATCTGTTAATGAAAACCCTTCCAATAGTAAAGAAACACAGTGAAATGATAGGAAAAGTGTTCCCAGAGACTGCAGAACTAGAGGCCATTAAGATCCAGGAGGACAGACATCTGAAGTACTGAGAACCCTGATGCAATTTCATGTGGAATACACCTAAGAGATAATTTTTTTTCTAAGCTCCTAGCTACAAACCATTCAAAATGGAAAGCCAAAAAAGCCCCTCAAGCCCCAAATTTTTTATTTTCACAACCCCAGGACAAAGCTTATCAATACTGTTCAAAACCCTATATGTTGTTTAACAATTAGGGCTTGAAAAAACAGTTCAGGTAAAATAGGGATCAACAAGAGCCTCTCTAGCGTCTTATACCGATTCCAGAAGGTCATCCAACAACAGCAATCATGTATTTACCTGCATGTTAAGTATATGGCATTTTGCCATATCACAGCAATAAACTATTTCGTATCAAAAGGAATCCAAAGAAATTTTGGTGAGGAAAGTGCAGGAGATCTTCAGGCCACGTAAGCTGGGTAGCTCTAATAGCATCCATTCTTCTAGTGTATTCATGGGGACTGGAAGTAGATGCAGACTTGGGAATGAAGGATAAAAGGATAATTATGAAACATCCTTGAGTATCTTTGTTGCAATTATGCTTCCAGACTGAATCTGGTGGGAAATGTAATGAATTTTCCCAAAGAAAGTAAGAAATAATTTATTTTCCTCTCCTATTGGAGTGACTTCATCAATTTTGCCTTTGACTCCTGCTGCAATGTCCTCAGTTTCTCTTATATTACTCTTAGAGGCAATAAAAAACTAACAATGCCAAGTGCCTGAAAGGTGTCTTTATGAGACAGATTCTGGCACACAGCATTGTTAAGGCTGACTTTTCTCTCAACCATTTCTATACAGTGAATGAAACACAGGCATGTAAAGATATTAATCTGAGAAGCATTTTTCCACTTTTAGGTTAAAAGAACCTTATTCATATCTGTCTGTACAACCAGTCCTGTTCAGACTTATTACTGTGACTAGACCTTGACATGAAACCTGAAGCTTTTTGCTGTACTTCTCATGAAAGATAAAAAAGAAAATAAATAAAAATATGCACACACAAAATCTGACTTACTTTTCCTAAAGATATAGTTGTAGATGAATGCTACTCAGCACATTTCTAATGAACTATACATATAATCAACTGCTTCTGTCTGAGGCAAAACAAGGCTTCATACTGTAGCAGTAAAATTGCTGATGAGCAGAAGCATCATTTTCATTTTCCATCAATTCCCCTCCTGCCTTAATTCTTCTTGTATTTCCTCTTTTTTTTTCTTTGGCCCTTTCTCAGTGAAGATTTGACCCTGCTTAGGGTTAGGTATCAATGAGTATAGATGATCTTCTAAATTTCAGCCTAAATGTGGCCGTGTCAATTTTCAACTGTGTGCCTGCCTTCCAGCGCTAGATACCCAGTCATGTTTACTACCACTCTCCTAACCCACAAAATGTATTTATAAAAAGTATTTAAAGAGTATTAACATCCCTACTCAACTTTAATCAGTCAGGCTATGTATCTTTTTTTTTTCTTTTTTTCCTTTTCCAATCATGCTCTCCTGCAGCAGGCTTCTTTTTCCACTGATTATCTTGACATCATACTCTGCACCTGCTCCACTTTGAATCTTTTGGTGTTTTTGTTTTTAAAACCAGGCAGATGAAATTGTGTAAGAATTCAGCTAAAGTCATATCAGTGCCACACAGAATAAAATCCTCTCTATTTAATGCTTCTGCTAGCAGTATCTTGCCTCAGATTTATATTTACTCTTTTTCCCAGCTGTGTCACATCCTTGGCTCAGTCAGAGACCTTTGTCTTTCACTGCTTTCAACTGCAGCTTCCTGCTTCACATAAAATTTAAGAGAAGCAATGGCAATGAATTGAAATGTGTTTAATAACTTCTTGTTTCACTTAATTTAGTCACAATGAAGATTAAATGATATTTATAGCGCTATTTTACTTGTTTAGATTAGAAGACTTTCTTATTCTTGAAATTCTAGTAACTCAAAAATTATGCCAACAATTGTAAACCAAACACAGGGTGAAGAGCACTCATCTGTGCCAGGGTCTGGGACTGCATTTCCAGAAGCTTCAGTTTTACTACTGTCTATTTCAAAGGCTGACTACAGTTTCAAAGATGTCATCATCTCACTGAAAATACTTAGGCTATTTTAAGAGGCACTCTGACTGTTTATAGGGTTTCAGATCTCAGCTCAGTTATTTCAAGAGGTAGGAGCACATCTGAGCACATCTTTGGATTTCTCAGACATGGGTTGGGCTATCTCAGTGCAAGTTCAACAACCTGTAGAGCCTGGCAATTACTTGAGCATAGAAAGGCATAGTCATGTTAATTTAACTCTGTCACAACCATTGAAACGTGACTTTCTTTGTTGTTTTTTTTTTCTCTATTTCTTGAAAAAATCATGGCAAAATGACTGATTTCCAGTTAGCTAATCTTTTCTCTAGCTATTGTTGAAAATCTGCCTCATCCCATGCTCGTTGTAACCAGTTAAGCCGGCATCATGGCCCTGAAGCATCAATAGAGCAGCAAGGTCTTTTCTAGATTATGAAACAAGATTGATTAGATGATTTCCTTTTAATACAGTCAATAAATGCTCTTAATCTATGTATCTTGCATCTGAGCTAGCTTTATTATTTAATTCCTGTTTAACTTCTCCAGCAAATGCAGTATTTCCTCTATTATTTTACCAGCTTATTTTTCTGGAATATATGCACATTACAAACCTGCCCTTCCAGACCATGTTCTCAATGTGTTTTTACTTTAGTTCCATAACTTGCCATTGAATAGAACAACAGAGGACTGAGAACACAGTCTGGAATCCAAGTTCTGCCCTCAGACTGGATACAGCCTGCGGTCCAGGACCAGAGTCAGGCTCCCTCCTGCTCTTCACTCATCACCTCTGACTTCCTGGGCAAGAGCTTTTACCACCAGTCCATCACACAGAAGGCAAATGAAAGGCAGATGACAGCAGTTACTCTACTGACCAGGTCCAGTTTTCAAACCCATCTACAAGACTTCAGCCAGTATCAGGCCATCTAGAATTTGAACAGCAGCCCAGTTCTAAGCAGGAAAATGAATCCTCTCTTGTCAATCAGAAATATCATAAAATCACAGAATATCCCAATTTGGAAGGGACCCTGAAGGATCATTGAGTCCAGCTCCAAGCTCCACACAGAACTACCCAAAATTCAAACCCTGTGTCTGAGAGCACTGTCCAAGCGCTCCTTGAATTCTGACAGCCTGGGGCTGTGCCTATTGCCCTGGGCAGACCATTCCAGGGCCTGACCACCCTCTGGTGAAGAACCTTTTTCCAGCCCCCAACCTGACACAGCTCCATGCCATTCCCTTGGGTCCTGTTGCTGTCACCAGAGAGCAGAGCTCAGCACTGCCCTTCCACTCCCCTCATGAGGAGCTGCCTCCTGTCAGCCTCCTCTGCTCTGGGCTGAACAAACCCAGGGACCTCAGCTGCTCCTCATACACCTTGCTGTCAGACTCTTCACCATCTCTGTAGTCCTCCTTTGGATGTTCTCTAATAGTTTTAAGTCCTTCTTACAATGTGGCACCCAAAACTGCACAGTGATTGAGGTGAAGGCATACCAATGCAGAGATTATGCTACATTCTGCCAGACAATTAAAACTCAGAACTTTCCACCAGTGCAATCTGCACCAGTGTGGCCTGCAACCACAGTTTATATTCACGGCCATAATATTTGCAGGAAGAATTAATATGGCAACTAGAGAAATACTTGTCGTATTTGACTGTGACCACACTGTTCTCCTGTACTAATTCTAAGTTCAGTCTACGCAGACATTTTCATTCAGAAATACAGGGAACACAATGCACTATAAAGTGATTAGAAGGGATTAAAACAGGCTCAGACTAAACATGAGTGGCTAAACATTAACTGTTTAGGCTACCTGGGTTGATGTTTAACAAATCTATGCACTTAATGTGATCGGCAGGCAAGAATTAAGTAGACTGATTCACTTGAGTTTCACGGCATGTTCCACAATATTTCTGCTTTTTATTGTTCCACTGCAAGGGTTAATGTGATATGAGCTGTAACGAGCTGGCCAGCTCCTGACATGAACAGAAACTGATTGATTATATGTATAGTACACTAACTCTCTGCAGATGATAATGGCCATCCATGTATCATGCATTCAGCAATCACCAACATCTTTAATACAGATGTAAACCTTTGTATTGATGCCAGTTAAGCTACAATGAAGAGAGAGAGAATGTCAGAGACCATTCATTTTCTTTCAAAGGGTCACTCCCAGCAATGCAGCATAGAGCTCCATGCCATTTTGTACCGCCGTTATTTCCCTGAAACCTAATTCCTGGGAATATACTGGTCATGGTTTCAGAAGTGAGGACACAATTAAACTGAGAATTACTGCTCACAGATAAAAGCCATCACAGCTTACATCCTTTATGCAATAGCTGAGGTGGAGGACGGTGACCACTGTTTCTCACTGGGTGAGCTGTGAAATGTTAGTCATTAAATAAGTTTCAGTAGGTTTTTCCCATCTTCACTTAAATCCATTCTCAGGTATCTACTTAAAAATATTCTAGACTTTTCAAAGGTTCTAAATAATCTCATATCCTCTTAGAATCAATGGAAGTTAAAGACAGAGATCACAGAAGGAATCTGTAGAACAACTCAAGGGGAAATTTCTGTAGGGATTGGTAGTTCTAAGAGGTATAGATGGAATGGAGGATAATGTACAAAGGCAACAAGAAGTGTGTTGTAGCAACAGTAAAGCAAGAATAGTGAGATACCTGTATTTCTTAGATCATAATATGGTAATATCTCATAAAAACAGGCACAACGGACTGGAAACACAAGGGAAAGGACACCAAGGGTACAAACATCAGAAATTGTATAGGTAAGTTGATCAGAAACATGGGGGAGAGAGATAATAGGTTCAAATGACGTGTTCACTTTGCAATATAAACTGAGATTAGTATTCCCAAGTGCAATGTCTGCATCATGTTGATAAATCCCATTTTTGCGTTGAGCACAGAGTATTGCTAGAGATGGCCTGCCCAGATTTGATGTCAACCTCTTTTCTCTCCTCTCAATTCTTTTCTCTCTTGTGCCAGTAGAAATGCACCTAAGAGCTCATTTGCCTGAAAAATTAGAAAAACACAATCATTTCTCACCTGCTACAGTTACATGATCTCCCAGCTTAACACTGAAGTCAGCAGACAGATCGGCCCAAAGCATGAGTGTTCAAGCATGCAATGACTTATGCTCTTAATTTTCGGTTTTCTGTTTCTGCTTCATATCTGTAAGAGAAATAGTATGCCTGAAAGCTTGTCTGTGCTATTTCATCAGTTAGACTAATAAGAAAAAAGAGAGAAAGCTTAGAATTAGAATTTGGAGCAAAATCAGCTCGATTTTGTAACTAAAAGAGTTACTTCCTTAAATAATTAGTTTCACAAAGTTACCTCTACTTCATCTCTGTGGTCCTGTATACTAGAAGCCAAGTGTAACAGCAGTTAGAATTAAATCACAAATATGAGACTGCTCAGAAAACAAATGACAAAGTAGAGTAGCTTAAAGGTCAAAACCCCAAAGAGACAAGCATTCTTTGAGGAACATTTCCATCCTCTGATGTAAATGGGTGTAACTCTCAGACCTGAAGTCAGTGGTAGGAGTGGCTGATTGCATCAGGTGCGTAAATGTGGTCCCGAAGAGGCCCAAGTATCCCATGACATTAAACTAAATATGAGAGAGGCCTGCTTTCTCTTTCACTCTTTGCCTGGTACTTCTTGCTTACTTCCTTTCCCTCTTCAGGCTCCACCAAATGTGTATGTCATGTATTTTTCATTAGCTAATGTCCATCGGGGCTGCTTATTCTTCCAAGATCATTTCACACCATCCAATATGCCATCTCAAATAATGTGAAAGATATTTAGCAGAACTGCAGTTGTCTACATAAGACTGTATTTGGCCAACATCTTCACAGGGTCCATTTAACACTGGCATAAGCATGAGGTTCTTAGGTTTATGCTTATATGAAGATTCAGAAAAAATATTTGGCACTATTATTATTACACATATGTCATTCTGGCAGATCTGCCTATTATGATAATTAACAGTCTTGCATCCAGAAGACAATGTGACTACCAATTCAGTTTGTTCAGCAGTTCTTGCTGTGTTAAAACACTAAGAAAAAAAGAAGTGAAAAAACAATTCTACATGCTAGAAAAAAACAGGCAAAGACTCCAGAAAATAGTTCATTTAAGCATAAGTAATTCACCAACATTTACACAGGAATTACACAGGAATTATTTACATAGGAACTATGTAATTAATGTAATAAATTCTTTCTTCTTCCCATAAAGTACAATGGATGTACAAAGAAAAGTATAATAGATGAATCCTTCAAGAAATATCAAACTTTTCATGAGTACAAGTCAGAAATTCAATTTAATTGGTGAAATGAAGAATGAAAACAGATTTCTCTATCTCTAAAGCTAATTTCTGTGTATACAAACTCCTTGAAAAACTATTGGGCCCCCGAAATTCCCATGCACAAATCAGTCAGAATTAAGTGACTCTTGCATCCTGAAGATGTTGTTTCAGGAGAGTAAACCTTGGCATTTCAACTCCTCACATAAAGCTTTTAAAGTAAATGAATGTGTATAACTTCTTCTAGAGAAGATTACTGAAAATATGACCTCTTGCTATTTTTTTTCTCTTCAATCTGCTACAGGCAATTTCAGATCTCTGTGTTTCCTCCCCAGGAAACTGTCCCATCGAGACTGGAATTCCTGCTTGTGTTTGGTGCCTATAGTTCTCTTCATATTCTTATCCCTTCCGCTCAAGACTGATATAGCTTTCCTAAAGCTACAAAGTTTACCAGAAATCAGCTGAGCAGTCATCAGGAAAACATGTACTGGTCCTATGCATGTAAGAAGACTGTTGAACTCACAGAAACTGATAAGAATACTGAAGATGATGACAGTCAAACCAGATTCAGCTGGGCATCAATACAGGAATGTTTTGTCCATCTAGGTTTTCTAGACAATGGAGAAAAATGGAGCAAAATTTGTCTTGTAGTTTTTAGAAGTGTTTAGAATAGAGTGTGGCTCACGTGACCTTGATTTCAAGTGACTGATTGAGATGCAGACACCTGGAACAATTAAAAAATGATGTAGACATCTTTAGAGCTTAGAACATCAGCTGATGGGAAATCCCATTCCTGATGGGAAATCTTCCATGACTATTCTTCAATGGAAATCCTGCCCTTCCCAAAACAGCTGGCATCAGGATCTGCTCCAAGGTCTCTAATGTTACAGCAAGGTAGAAGCTTGCCCCTCTGCTCTGCTATACTTTGGAGCATCAGTACAGTGCTTCTGTGACTACTATATAATTTGTTGTGCTTCCCTCATAGATAATTTTTAGCACTACATGCTGAAATTGCAAGCCCAAATATAGCCTCCAAGTACCAGTATGATATCCTACTGTAACAGCTGTCCTTTCCACTATGACTTTCTTAGCCAAACTGAAAAGGTGCCCAAAACCAAACAGAGCTCAGGTAAAATTTAGACACTAACACTCAAAACTGCAATATGTAGTACCTCTTGCCCACCCCCACACATGTTTACTTTCCACGTGTCTAAAATCGACAGTTCCCTCAGCCTTTCAGATTTCATTTCTGGACAACTACTAGAAAACACCACATGAACAGCCCGAGCAGCTTAACCTACGCTAGGCCTAAACCCTGAGAAGGTTCCCAAATCAGACCCTCCTTGTCCATATGATATCTTTAGAGACGCTCAGTCCACAAAATGTTCTCAAAAACATCAAAACTGCAGCAGCTGTTGCCATCCTCTTTCAAAACTGCTTAGTTTAACCAGCAGCATTTCCAGTCCCTCTCTTGCTGCCAGCTATGAAGACCTACCCTTCCTTCACACTAGCTCTGGCATTCGTGTGACCCCTTAGAAAGTGAATTTAGCTCACTAAACTGGCAGAAATCTAACCCAACAAAACAAAACAAATCAAGAAAAAGTGAATAGTTTTCACCACTTTAGTGAACTAATGGATCGGACATATCCCAGAGATGACAGAAGGGAGACAAATGGAGCATGTGCCCAGGAACACGCCTGCCCCTTTCACCAGCAGCAAGCTTGTGGGTTGACAGTCACCTCATGAAACCTCACCCACAGGAGAGGAGAGGGCCTGTCAGAGAGGCCAGAGAGACTCAAGAGGATCAGGAGAGATAGAGCGAGCCCTTCCCAACCAAGCTGCAGTGCTGAAGGGCCCAAGTCATTCAAAAAGCAGAGCTGGTTAAGATTGAGCCTGCCCAGAGGAACACTGCAGCACCATCTGCCTTCAAGTCTGGTCTCCCCTCAGCACAGAAATGGAAGGAAAGGCAAGAAAGACAAGCAAGCTGCCAAAATCTATCAGTTCCAGAAGAAGGGGTACAGTTGGACAAGCCATGTCTTTTAAAGAATAATGCCATAGTTGCATGTAAGCACAAAAAATCATTTGTCCTTTAACAAGAAAATTAAGGACCAATCACATCAAAGTCTGCTACAGCTATTTAGGATATTAAGGACTGAGCTTTAAGAAAGTCGATCTTATGCGGTAAAACCATAAGACTTGCAGCATTTTCTGGTCAGTATATACAGTTGAGAAACATCAGAGAGCTAGAAGTCTGAGCTGACAAAGCAAGTAAATAATTTGTCAGAGAGAAGAACCTGCCCCGTGTTAAATCTATGTATGGATATAATTGACCACATTTCATCTTAGGAGAAAAGAAAAGTTGTGGCCAACTTCAAAGGAAACTGAACAAAAGTATCTCTAATGATTAATGAATTAGTATCGTTGAGTAAACGAGCTATTCTGAATGTTTGCCCAGAGGCAGTCATGGGAAAGTTTCCAGAACTATTGTCATTTTTCCTGGAACTCATTGACTTTAAGGACTCCACAGCTGCAAGAATTGTGTGAGCATTTCAAGACTGTCAATTTCACCACTGATTTTCTGAAAAATTCTTCCTGAACAGATTTTTATTGGTTTCAGCTGGGGAATCCATTGCACCCAGCCAGGAAATGCCACATGCCTCCTAAGCTACTGCTCTATTCTTCTTGCGCTGATGCTATCACAGACTCAAATTCACTGCAGGGAGAACACTGGGGGCCAAATTTGCCTTCTGATGTATGCACGCAGCTCCCATTGAGCTAATGCAGTATTTTTTTGCCTTTGATGCCTCTTATAAAATGCAGTTTAAAGAAGCCTGGAAGTATTGCATTAGAACAGGGAGTTCACACTATTGGTGGTCCCCATTGTCATTAACACAGTTAGTGGCATTCCAGTGAAAAACACAGAACAACTCTTTTGTTTGTTTGTTTTATAAGCAGATCTTTCAGGGTGGGATCTGGCTTGCTCCAACTCTGCCAAAGTTGGAACTTCAGTATCTAAGCCTGACATAGACCAGCAGCGATCTGCTTAGTCTGCTTTCCAGAACTGCCTAACATTTTAGGCACTTCAATACATCAGGCTCTTCACTCCTCTGCCCAAAATCTCCCCAGGCAACTAATTTACAGTTACATATTCACTCCCACAAGAAGTTAGAGAGGGTGTCTCATTCCCCATCCCTCCTCTCTTACTTCCATTCATGCAGTGTCATCCCTTCTCTTGTGCTAGCTGTGATGCTCCTGGGACCCTTGCTGTGGCAATTTATCTCACAAAATAGAAGTAGATCTCCCACTTCTTTGCTGGGCTTATTTTCTTCTACTTAGTGTTGAATCAGTTCCCCCAGGGGTGGCAGTGTCCCACAGCAAGGCCAAAGTAAGTGGCTGGAGCATGCAGACAGGGGGTGGGAGTTGGACTGTGTTTCTCGTAGTGCCCACTCTTCTTTCACGAAGCTGGTAACTCAACTGGCAGTCTGTATGGAGAAGCTCCATTTCTCAGGAGAGACGAGTTAATTTCAGCTGAGACATCTGCTGCAACCCGCAAGCAGGAAGAAACTCAGGATCTACCTCTCACCCCAGCAAAAACTGAAAAATGTAATAAGCCAGGGCCACAGCTAATGGCAGTCACTGACTTTTGAAAAACATACATCAGGTAACTTAGTTCAGTTGGCATGGCTTTTTCTCTGATTCACAGTATAGATTTTTTTTCTATTGAATCCGTTAAAGAAAAACAAATCAGAGTAAATCATTAAAGTAAATTAAGTACATATAAATAAAACTTCACACTTAAGGGAACAGGACTTGCAGCCTGGAGCAGAACTGAAATCTGTGCCTGCCTGCAGTACTCAGCTCACCTCAGTCTTCCACAAGCACACGCCCTAGATGGACTGCTATGCAGCAGTGCATTGGTCCTGCATGGAGTCTACAATTTTCAGTTCAGCAGGAAGCTTTGATCACAGCTCCTTCCTGAATGCATTCTTGTGTGCTGGAATAGCCATGTGAGGACCCTTGATGAGAATGAGTACTGAGAACAGAAACAGAAACTCATTTAGTTTGATGCAACAAAACTTCTCCTCAGACAAATGCTCCGTGGTGGTCCCATGGTAGGAGGCTGTGCAGAAGGCCTTGCTAAAGTAATAATAATACTGAAGTAATTTCATGCCTCCACCCACTTCCAGGACTCTGATTAGTACAGATGCTGGAAGTTTAACAGCCTTGACTGGTATAAATGGATGCAGCTTCTCTGGCATCAATGAAGCCATGTTAATTTACCTTTCAAATTTGCTGAGGATCTGGTGTTCATTCTCCTATAATTAACTATTTTAAGAGGTTTTATTCTGAGTCCTATTTACAACTTAGAACTTGTTCTTCAAGAAGTTCAACTTGCTCCAAGTCACAAAAAAACACCCACTCTTTGCTATCCTGCCATTGTAGTCTGCAGAAAGTCAATTCTATCTGTATAAAATATTTAAACATTCTTGCTTTACAAAATAAGAAACCAACAGACTGCGTGTAAAAAACTCTGTAGAAGTATTCTCACCCAGATATGCCTCTGCGCCTCAGACTGGAATATGCACAAATCTGGCATCCACAAATTACAGAGACACAACATTAACATCCAGAGCATAGAAATCAATGTGTGAACTTTTACATTACCTTCTGATGCATTGTTAATTAGCACGTATGAAATCAGGTTCTTACAAGCTCATTTCTTAAACAGCTCCAGCGCTTGTACAGCTGCCATCAGTAACCACTTCTTCTTTGCCATGAATATACATACCCCATATGTGGCAGTTCAGGCAGTGTTTCTCAGCAAGTCCAGCAAAGTTTCAGGCACAGAGAAGGCCTAGAACTGCCCAGTCAGCATTAGCACTGTGCAGAGGAGATATGGCAGATTTCTATACTGTCAATTGAGACCACCGTTGAATCCACCAGGAGTCTTAAGTAGAAGGGACTCACAACTTGAGTTTAAACCTGATTTGGGTGGTGTGATGGATCATTTCTAAAAGAATTCAGAAAGCAACATAAGCAAAGAGCTTGACGCAACATTTAGGCAGACTCCAATCAGCTTGCTTCTTTGCAAGAAAGGGCGATGTAGTCAAATATCTTACTTGCAAATATGGTATTTGAACAATTGCCTGAAAATCTGAAATTTATACAGAGCTGTCTGATGGGATGCATTAGATGGGGCCAGTTCTCTAATAACTAGATATTAACTGAAATATATTGAAATACTGTTTAACAGCTATGCTATTTAACAAAGTACAGTCACAACCAGGTTTGCTACTTCTTTCAGCCAGTGGAAAAAATGAACACATTAGGGAATCTCACTGCCTGCCTAGAACACGACATTTCACACTGGAGCAGGATGGAAATCATGTAGATCACTGCCAAGCATGTGGGTTTGCTCTTAAAAGATCTCCCATACTCACACTAACTTCAAAATGAAGGCAAAGCCTGCTTCAAACTACCCTGCAGTACAGAATTCCCAGTGAAAAACTTCTTTCATACCTTACATACTCTTTCAAGTTCCTCACTGCTATACTAAGTCAAGTTCTCAAAGCATCAGTGCTCTGTGAAAGAGAATAGGAAGAAACCACCACCAAAAAAAAAAAAAAGCTTTGCTAAAATAAAGCTGATTCTTCTTTTTAGTTAATTCCTGTGATCTGACTAACATACTAAAAAGTAAAAAATACTTTACTTTTCTGAAGAGGTTTTCCAGACCTGCAAAACAGGTTTTTAATTCTTTACTTCAAATTTTTGGTGATAACTACTTCCAAAGACAAACAGGTATAGGTTTGTGCTTTGATCTTTTCTGCATGCTTTGTCTCCAGCTCTACCATCCTAGTATTCTCCCTCACATCCTAAGCTTTCTCTTAACAAAGAAGATCTTTCCATATTAGCTTGCTAATGTGATGAGGGTTTTAAATCAGAATGGTGAAGGCTAGACGCTGAAGTCCTCAAGGAAGCATTAAGGAAAGAAACCTACAGAAGAGGCTTAACATATCAAAGATAGAATTCCAGTAAAGTTTTAGAAGACTAAATCAGGATGACAGTCAATGAACAATATATTTTCCAGGAAGGAAATAATGGAAAATGAACGCTAATTTATAAGTCTTAGAAGATCAGACATACAACTTCGTTGGCATGATAGAAGTGACCTGTTTATAGGAGGCTGCAGTTTGTTCAAGCAGGATGGACGAGGAAACACATAGAAAGCACATACACACTTCCTCAAAGATCCAGAGAGAAATTTGCTGCTTTAAGGTATTTGGCTAACGTTAAACGGGAAAGACAACTATAGGGACTGTCCTGGATTAGAGCGCAGCATAATAATACATGTGGAAATCCACATGGTACGTCTTGCTGTGTTTACAACTAAAATTACCTTAACTGAGGTATACAGCTGATGAGAATTTAATTTCCCAACCTTCTGTTGAAAAAGTCTTATCTAAGTTATTCAAATACTCAAATATTTCTAAAATCAATGAAGTGACATAAACTGATACCACAGACTGGAGTAAATTACTCCTGGATGTGTCTCCCTGTACTCTGACCGATGAGAAAGAGAGCCTGGACCCCTAGCCTTGGTACTCAATGTCTAGATGTTTACCATACATGAGCCAACTTCTCCCCAGGAAGTTCTTGGAATGGGGTGAAAAGGAGAAGACTTGTCTGGACTCCACTGCAAGGAGTAGGGAGCAGCAGGATAAAGAAAATGGGAGTGAAATTCTGTGGATTCTTTGGAAGAGGAGGAAAAGAACAACAACAAGAAAAAAAAAAGGCTACAGACTTTAGGAAAATGGCCAAGAAGAAATGACATTTTAACAGATAAGAAGAAAAAAGAAAAAGTTCAGGAGAACTGGCGGTTCTTCAAAGAAACAACAATGATGGCATTGCCAAAAACCATCCCCAAGCTTGCAGTAATTCTTCCATTCCACATGTCCTTGTCAGATGGTGGCATAGACCTCCAATGAAGATGTGAACCTTATGCAGCTTAAGTCTGAAGGTGTTTAGAAACATGAGGAAAATGAGGAAATATTGAAGGACCTCAAACTATTCACGTCTAGAAAAAAGCAGATTGATTTTGCAAAATGATGATAGCTCTTTAAAGATAAGCTAGTGCAAAGTGAAATGGATTAACCAGTTAGCATGAACATGGTTCATTTTGAATTGGCCAAGAATGCTCTCATCTTACAGCAAAGGAGGGTTGCTGTAGAGATTTAGATGTTAGAGATTTCTTTATCTCACAAGGCTAGTGAGGCAGTGCAGTGGAAACTCAACAGTTCCATTGTATTAACAGAGACTTTTAAGAACAGATTTCATCAATGCCTGTAATGAATGTTGTATATAATTGCTTTGGATAAGCTCTCAGTTATTTCCTGTAGTAGCCTATAACTCCAAAACTCAAGAAGGCTTTTAGCCTAGAGATGTTAATTCCTATTCGTTCTCCAAAGTTGGTCCCTTAGGGGCAGATTAAGAACATGACTAGCCTCACTGGCTTAACTAATGTGAATAGCCCCAGCAGTTCCCCAAAGCTGAGTACACCCATCCTGATCCCTTCCCTCCACTACTGCCACAAATAGCTTCACACTCCTTCAAACCCAGTGATATTCTCCCCTTCCTGATCTCTTCAAATGCCAGACCTCAGCTTGTGAATGCTGTACAAATTCACACTCCTCCTCACTGTTATCCTTTCTTGGTGTTCTGAACCAGAGCAATTTATCAAGAATTTTACAAAACATCACAGACTGGCAGTGCTGTGTATGAGGAATGCCATGATCTTAATTACAACCAGCTTTGCTATTCAGAAAGAGCACTTACAGTATCATAAGCATCCTTCAGCTCCAATTTTTTTAATCAACACTAACTGATTGGCAGATGCTGGTGCTCCCTGTAGCATTCCCTCAGGTTTGAAAAGTAGCCACAAGTCAGCAGTCATTCTTCAATACTTGTGCAGAAAACATGTGGTTTCTTTGCCTTCCAAAAAGTCCTCAGAGTCTCTTCTAAATTAGGTATAGATTAGGTAAAGCACATCGCCCAATAGTAAAAGCAAAACAAAACATAATCCCTGACAGACAGAGGTCAACAATAACAACAGGCCCACAGCCACTCTCAGGTTTCTGCCAGGGACACGGTTCAGCTTGCACTGTGTGGGTTGCTTGCAGGTTCAGTGATGACAGAGCATATTCCTGAGCCAACCACTTTCTTTAGCAACAGGCTTGGCTGCAAAACGTTTCTAGTCCTGCCCTGTGCACCTACCACATTACCTGTATGTGCAAGACTGACATGTGACCAGTGATTTGGGAGAGATCACAGGCACTGCCTGAATTTCAAATGAACACAGGCAAACTCCACCACCTTCCCAAAAATCAAGAGAAAAAAGCATTGTGGTCACCTGCTTGTTTTATAAGTGCTTTCATTTGCTAAGATGCTCTAGGGAACCTCTTCCTCAAACAACCCTCAGTTCAGAAATTAAGTTTATATTCAAAGCCTCATGATATATACAGTACAGTACAAGGTGATTCAAAAAAAACATGGTTTCAAAATGGCTAGAAGAGTTATCATTTAAATCAAGAGTACTGCTCAGCCCTTTCTATCACAGGCTGCTAACCCCAGTGTTACTCAGCTTAAGGTTACTGCCATCATATGCTTCTGCCTCATAAACCACTATGCTGGGAGCCCCCAGATGAGCATCAGCCAATGAAGTAAGATGAGGCCACAGACTCGTATCAGCACAGACAGGACAGCCCCAGTACTGAACACAGCTGATCTGCCCTACAATCACTCCTAGTCTGCTAGAGGGTAAGAAGAGCTCTGAATTATTTAGAAGGAGAAGAGAAAAAATAAAAAATAACAAAGATGTTTGAACAGTCAAAGGGCTCCTTAGGTCATGAAATCTTCCTTGAAAGACACTAAGCAAGACCAATCCAAGAAGCAAGAGGTGAATGAAATGGTCATTTTATCTCAGAGGAAAGTCAGCTGGAGGAATACTGTTCAGGGAAAAAATAAAAGCAGTAAGTACAAAGCAGACAGAGGAAAGTAAACAAATCAGCATATGTCATTCAGCAAACACACCTAGTTTATTTTTCTGCTCACTGAATCATTAACGCAAGTTAAAATGGTGATAAATACTAAGACCCATTCTCCCTAAGAAAACCAACAATGTATTAACATAAGCCATGCCAGAATACTGAATACACCATAGGAATGCTATTGAATAAGAATGAATAAGAAATACAGAATGCTCAGAGATTATTATCTTGATGATGCCTCTGTTATTCATGTCATGACCAGAGCTGAACATCCCTATAGAATAGCCCTGCATATCTCCCAGCAAATTTGTTTCTTTCCTATTCCAAATTGTGAAGCTTTGTCTCAGCATTTGAAAAATGTTTATCCACGAAAGACAGACGATGCATCTTCCTGAGTTATATGATCAGTCCTTCACTCATCTGTAAAATATTCATCATATTTTTGTTGTTATAGCAGAATTATTTTGGAACACTTTCAGATGCTGTTCTACAGTTTGCTGCACATGAATTTTGGAGACAAAGAGCAACAGGATCAAACTGTATTGGCATTTCAAATAGTTCACGGTCAACGTAACTGCCAACTATACTGGACCAGCAGCGCCAGGTTGTTGTGTCCTACAATTTAAGATGGGGGTGTAAATAGCAAAGGGTGTATAAGTAGACTGCCAGTTTGTTTCCCAATGTAAATGCTACAGAGTTTCTTTTCTGGGGTTATTTGGACTTAAAATGAACCAATTTTTCATGAGTTCTCAGAAAGTACGTAGACAATTGAATGTTAGCCAAAGCTCCAGCACAAAGGTAGGTTGAAACAGAGGAAGAGAAGTGTAATAGTAGCAATATTCCAGTATCCCAGTTACACTTGTATCTGCTTTCATCTCTACCCAGATATTTTCCTGCACCTTATAAAGTAATGTCAAGCACATTCCTAATCTGGTGTTGAGTGTAATCCGACATTTGGAAAAGTTTGGTAACTAGAAGGTGAGGTCACATACACCCTTGAGAGCATCTGGATACTTCAAAGGATGAAGTTACCAAGCAAGCAGAAATTATTTTTGCAACTTGCACCACAATATCAAGTCCACATCTTTCTCCATTATTCCCGGATGGAAAATAATCCTTATCCAAATACCAATCTTCAAAGGCAGGCAGGCAGAGATCTTGAGCATATAACAGGGTGTTTCCACTGAGCACCCAAAAACGTGGGGAAAAAAAAACAACAAAATTACTGGGTAGATTTCTAAAAGAGGGAGAAAGATTCTCCATGAAAGGCCCCAGACAGCGAGTGGCGTAGGAGCTGAAGAGTGACTTTACATGATGGCAGAATAACCCATCTAATTTCAGTGAGATTATAAAAATCACAGTAGAATCCAAAGTCTGAGCGGTAGCAGTGCTGCAGGCTTCTCTTTAAGCCATCAGCAGGTTCCTGCCTCTGTTCCCTGAATACAGGCCCCTTTCATCTCCTGTTACCCAATTGTATCCTCCCTGCTTTTGAGTAGCATCTCACCACAGACAGCAGGAAAAAGTGGTAGTGGAGAATACCTTGTTGCCTCTCACCCATTTGTCTGGACAGCACCGCTCAGGCACTCCCCAGGCTCTTCCCCAGAAGCACCGCACAGCACTGTGGGCATTCCTCAGCCCCTCCCATCAGAGGTTAGCTCCACACAGGCTTCTTCAGCCCTTCTAAACTTCTCCTATCTTCTTCCCCTTCGTACAAGATGGCAGTAAATTATTCAGTCAGCACCAGTTCTAGCCTATCTTCCATTTGAAATTAAGTCACCTCCCCTTACTCTTTCACAGCTTCATTCCCATTCTCTTCTTCCCTGCTCACAATTCCTCTTGCAGAGCAGGCAGCTTGAAACCTCATCATAGAATCATAGAATGGCCTGTGTTGAAAATGACCTCAAAGATCATCCAGTTTCAACCCCTCTGCCACAGACTGGGTCACTAACCACTAGACGAGGCTGCCCAGAGCCATATCCAGCCTGGCCTTGAATGCATCCAAGGACAGGGCATCCACAACCTCCTAGGGCAACCTCATTTTTACTCTGTGGCAGACAAGCCAGCTTGCTTTGAAGAGTGTCCCTCCACCATATTTGAACCAAGCCCTTTAGCCTTCAGGGGACAAGTTGGTTTTGCGGGTGATTTGCGCAGCAGGAGCACAAACATAAATGTCAACTGAGTCAAGCTGCTCTAAGATTTCCTCAGTAAGTATTGCTGTCCTAAATCACAGCTCCCTTTGTTTTAGGAGCTAATTTCTCCCCTCCTTACAACCAGGATGGGGTCAGCCTTTTAAACCTGCAAAATAGACAGGACATTTTAAGAACCAGAGGGTTCGAAATTTGCTGATGAGAGAGGTTGTGAAGAAGAATGATACCAGCCTGTCACAGTGCTTTGAACAAATAAGATCAGTCCAATTAATACTGGCCTTTGTAATTTTACTTTCAGATCCATCCCTTTAGTAGAAGATAAATACTTGCCAGAAAGGATATTCCCAGTTTTTGGGTTCAAGTTGGATACTTAGCTAATATTTTTCTTTAAGTTCCATGTTCCTGTCTCTCTCTCTCTTTTTTTTTTTTTTTTTAAGCTCATGAAAGCTATTATTAAATGTTCATCTGAATGCACACATTAGCTCTTGTGTGCTGCCTTTTAACAGAATGCTTTTAATTGAAAGGAAAGCCCTGCCTCCTACTAGGTTTGGGTGGGCTGCAATTAGTTCCATACTAGCTAGTTTTGCCAAAAAGTCATATAACTCTTCTGTGCAGGCATTCACATTCTGGTCCAGCTGCAAACAATATGCTGAGTCAGCAGAAATAGAAAGGAGCTGAAGGAATTTCTCATTGAATTAAGAATCTGGTCTGTCCTCAAATCTGAAAATATGTGTAGGATTCCATTAGTCCTGCGGGATCATCACGCTGGTTATGCCAGCTACCGATACTCACATGAGATCCATATACCCACAGCAATGCTGCAAGGAGGCACAGGGATACATCATCCACACTCAGACCTTTCTCGTGTTAGCAGCAAAACAGAAATCCCCCCCCCCCCCCCTTATGCCTGAATCATAATGCTCTGGTGAAAAAAGCTCATTCTGTTCCTTAACTGCAACGAAAACAAAACCCACCACACTAGCCCAAGGATGCAGTGACTGAAACAAAGAGCAAAGCGTGCAAAAGATCTGAATTTTGGCAAATTCAGACAAATGAAAATTGGAGGAAACCCTTTCCTTAGTGTTTCTGGCTTACTTGAAGCCAGCTAACTATGAAATGGTCTTAACAGCCTGTTATGTTTCAGTGTAACATGAGGATCTTGAATCTCTTGATTAGTAGAGCATGAGCTGGAGTTTCAGTTCACTGATGGGTGGGGTTTTTTTTTATTAGCCCGACAAATATATTTAAGTAGTATGTGCCGCAGAGACCCCCTGAAGTCATGAACATTCAGTGGCAAATATCTGAAAAGCGGACATCAGATAATAAAATTAACAGTTATGATTTCCAAAGAGATGCACTGAAACTAGGAGTCGCTTATCCTTTTCCATGTGGCCAGACACCAACTAAGATCATTCTATATTCTAACAGAAATCCAACAGTTGAAGGCGTGTTCAAGAATTATCATTTGCATTATTAAGTCAGAGAAAAACTTATCCAGACACCCTTTGATTCCGGGGGGTTTTCTACATCCATGCTTGGATCAGCACAACAAATACTGCACAGAAGATTGAGCATAGCAAGCCCATACAGAGGCAATCCTTTCACATGCTTGTTATGGCATTAATAAAAGATGTCAAGTAAATTATACATTATTAACTAGAACTAAATGGAAAATGTCTTTTTCGTAAGGGAAACGTTCTATGGAAAAAATCTTTATTTGAATTTTTCCTTTGAAATAGATTTTCAATGTAGGATTTCTTTTACAATTTTAGAATGTTTAAATTATATTTCCATTAAAAAAAAAATGCTAAACTAAAATAGTTCAAAAATAATTCATTCTGAAACATCAATTCAATATGAAAAAACACTATTTAATGTATTTGCTGCAGGGAAATTGAAATTTTCCAGAGGATATAACACTATAAAATTTCAGCTTAAAATAACATTTTTGGTAAGAAAATGTTCTGCACTAAATACTATGGCCAACAGCAATTACAACTTTTCCAGAAGTCGATGAGATCTACAATGGATTTTTGGATCCCACCTAACAGAGTAATAATATAGCATACTGAAAGAGTGTGAAAGGATTACGCTGAAAGGGTTGTATCCCAACAGCACCTGAATATAAACTACGTTTGTTTAGCTGACAACAGCTTCTCCATACATGATTTTAAATTTGCAGAAAACCATAAATAGATAGCATTTTCACTGAAAGCACTGAATTAGCCAACGGGGTACTCCACTTTGTAATGTGGAGCAATGCGGAGTGATAATGAACACCATGTGTGTGTGATAATGGAGGCTGCAGAAAACAGATCTGGCCAGCTGAGTGAAAAGGAAATGCTGGAGAAGAAAAAAAATCTGAAGTCCAAGCCAAAACAAGTGACCTAGAGAAGCAAGTAAGGGTTTGTATTTGGGGCAGGCTAGAGGCCTGAGAGAGATCAGCAATTCAGCAGGGTATTTTTAAGCATATGCTCAAGGCCCTCCTTATTCAGCAGGAAACTTAAGCATATGCTCAGAGGTTAAGCATCAGCTAAAGTCTCATTGATGTCAATGGGTCTTAAACACATGCCTAGAGATACATGTGTGCTGAAGTGCTTTTACAAATAAGAATGGACTGGGGATCAGGGCCTCAGTCCCCTGATATTTCATAGCAGGCTAACCCTGCAACCTCCTGGCTTTCCAAATTCTTCGGAGTAGATCTCATTTATTATACTCAAAGGACCAGACTTAAGCATGTAAGAACTTGCATTACTGTACATAACTGCCATTGGCTGTTTGGTACTGAAATAAATAGTAAAGTACAGATAAACTTATAAAACACCAGTAATTTTTATTGCAATTTGCCCAAATAATCCCCTTAGCGATAGAAACATAAGCATAAAAAAAAGCAGAAATGCAACTTTGGGGAAAGTCATTTAGTATTTCCATTCCTGGTGGCAGAAAAGAATGAACCTAAAGATAAAATTGAATCAAGTGATTCAGATTTACTTTTGATATACGTATTTTTGCCAACCAGGGGATCTACATTTCCTTGTGCCTGAACAGCTCACTTCCCACCTGCATAGCTAGCTGGGTATCACCATGCAGCTGAACAGCCACACCACTTCTTTGACAATCCAGCTTTACTGAAGCAAATTGCAAAAGCATTAATCTGCACTGATATAACTTTAGAAATGTAGAACAACTATTCTCTGAACCCAAGATAGCAGAAGGAATATTAAAGAAGAAATATCCAAAAATTTTAGATAAAACGTTAGATTCCAGTATGGCTTTTCCTTTAAAAACGCATGAAAACGTGATAAAGTGGCAATGGGAATTACATGGCTATATTACTAATGATATTAAGTATTTTTTCCATGCAGCTAAACACGGGACTTGAAATTATCAGTAAAAATCCTTCCTGTGCATTTCAGTGAACCCGAACAACTGCTTGGTCTTTACATTGCGTAATTCTCTGAGGATAAATAAGCAGTGGAGGAAATGGCCATAAAGACGTGCTACAAGGCCAGCTGAAAACTCCTTTAGGTGGAATCTGTAAGTGACAGCCATTTTTAAAACACCCTTAATGTGATAGGAGCAAATTGGGGTGCATCTGAGCAGCGGGACTTTGTCAGAGTACTGCTGAACGCAACCAAAGCAATGCTGCAGTAGCAGTTGCCTCCCCACAGGCATTGTAACAAAAAGCTGACTTCAACAAACCAAAAAGGCTCACTTCCTCATTAAAATTTATTAAAGGAGGCATAAAAATTATTGTAAGAGCCCAGAAATCAGCTTTACACGTGTGTCTTCCTTTTGTCATGTTTTAAATGGGAGGATATTTCTGTTTGGCATTTCCTGCAAACGCACTGAGGAAAAGCCACAGCAATATAGTATTTCTTCCGTAGATGTTAAAAGACTCACAGAAATGGCTCCCATACAATTTCTGGTTAAAATTTGCTCACTTTTTTGCTTTGTTTTTTTCAGATGAAGACAACCTGGTGAAAGCATTCCCACATTCCTCTTCGCACTTATGCTATGACAGAACTTAGCTGAGGCAGGCAAATCTGTGTGCTAAAAGCATGCATCTTAGTGCAATTTCGTTTCAAGTTTCTGCTTCTTCATTAAACACAGAAGAGCACCTCTCCTACCTTGCTCAAGCAAGCTGCGAGTTATCACTCTCATCCCTCCATATGATGCTGCCCTAGCACAAATACAAAACAGGTTCCTATGGAATCTCAAGCACTGTTTGTACATCCTACCACTGACCACAGCGGAACAACGGTGTGCCAATGATATAGAAAAAAATTAACTCTATTTGCTTGTTCTTTCTGAGTCTCTGTCTGAACTACATCTAGCTCCAAAACGATTATTTATAGTTATGAGGTGACAACTGAGAGCTAGCAGTCTGCTGAGTGAAAAAATGTTTGCATTTATCCCTTTTAGAGACATCCTATACACATACACGCACACCCATGTGCAACAGCTATTCATACTGGATAAGGAGATGTACCTAATCAACTACAGTGCTTGCCCAGTGGCAAGAAAAGGAGTCTTTTATTTAGTGCAAATTAAGTGACATAAGCTTCGCTTTCTAAGAGTGTTCAAAATGAAAATTTTTAAGCCGAGCCTACAGCTGCACTTAAACCAACGAGAAGTGGTGAATGTTTTCTGTGAACATTCTTGCCTATCATTTTAAATAAAGGAATCATTTCTTCTAAGCTGCTTGAAAGCCCCGTGTTATTTTAAAATCGACATCTTTACATTTTTCACATAATTACAGAAATGTTGTTGTTGGGAGAGCTTCTGGAGGTCATCTAATCCAACTGCCTGCCCAAAGCAGGACAATCACTAGCACCAGCTCAAGCCTGCTGTGATTTTGTTTAGTCAAGCCCTAAAGCCCTCCTAGGCCAGATATTCTACCTACTCACTGGGTAGCCTGCTCCAGTGCTGCACTGCCCTTTGAAGAGAAAAGCTTTTTCCAACTTCCATTGTAACATCCTAAGCCACTAACTGCTTGTTGTGTCCCCTTGTTTTGCGACTTCAAACTGCTGAGAAGGGTTTGGCTACACCGACTCAGTTACTTGACCTCAAACGGTTGCAGGCTACCAGACTGCCCCATAGCCACTTTTCTCACTGGGCACTACAAATGCAGTTCCTGTAACTCCATTCCAGAGATGGCAGGAACTGGCATGCCTCAACACCTCTTCTCTCTTATCACTGCTCCGGGGGCAGAAACTTCCAGCAGCAAGAAGTAACAGAAAGCTAGAGCTATAATGTTGGCCAACACCACAACTAACTAAGCCCCTTGAAGCACATTTTCAGATAGACTCTCCAAATTTCAAAGAATCTCATTATCCCATCATTTTCCCCCAAGAATAAATCATTTCAAGAAAATATAAAAACAGCCGTACGAGCAGATGCAGTGTAAGCCTTATGACTGCTGCCCTTGATTTAAGAGGAGCAGAAATCCCAGCAGAATTCTTTCCAGCAGGCGGGCATTTAACGGATCTTGTGAAAGTGTGAGCATATGAAATGAAAAAAAGAAAGGATGCTGATAAGTACTTCTGAAATAGACAGTCAACACTAGAAAGATTAAAGTAATTTTCTAGCCAAATAATTACAATTGCTCTCCAGCATAATTTCCCACGTGTGGAAAAAAAAGGCAAAACCAAATATCTAGTAATCAGCTAGTCTGAAGCATAGAAAACCTGCTGTACCATCCTTCTCGAGGAGGGTAACAAGCGATGTTAGAACAAGATGGTTGTGCTTTCCTAAGCACAAAAATCTTAATGACCCATATCAGTTCTTGGCCCCGACCACAAAGATCTTGTCATGGGTATTAACCCTGAAAGTAGCATGACTAGCTTTGGCCTTTCCAGCATTAATTCAGCATGTACTTCCCTTCTTAAGGTGGGAGAGAGAATTACAGAACAGAATAAGCTTACTCTAATAGCTTAAATTCCACCCAAAGGTCAGTTCTATAAGCATAGGAACATCCAGTAAATGTTTCTTATTGACTGCAAACAACTTGTCCTTCCTATTCCTTTAGGTATTTCCCTGCTCAGCATCTTGTTTATACTCCAGAAGCTACCAGAGCTGCCCAATTCCCCCCAAGACTAGGCAGAGGGACTGAGATGGGATTTAAGTATCTGACTGTCCAAGTATCCCGCTAACATGGGACAAGTTGGCTCAGCTCTGCTCACCGTAGCCACCATGCATCCTTGATGCAGCCAAGGGGCTGTGTCTTTGCCTACAGGCTTCTGGCAAACCCTGGGAGTGCAGTGTATACACCATACACCCTCTCCCTAGGCAGTTCCCGTTGGATATGCCAGGCCATTCAAAACGTTTCTTGTTCCCAGAACAGAAACGTTTGACCTGATGAAGACAAATGAACTTTTGGCATGTCCTCACTTCAATCCTCCCAAGCCACACTTTGTTTTCTTATTCTTTGCTATTGATGGAGACATTTTAACAGTCCACAGAAAAGTACTGAATGCATTTCGTCAGTTAAAAGCATTTCTGAATCTACACTGCAAACACAAAATGACTCAGTGCTCACCATCACCTCCGAAAACCCCAACTACACAACACGCTGCACCCAAGAAGCAAGATGGCCTTAGTCACATTGCATATTTCTGTCATCTATGTGAGATATGGTAATAAGTAACCAGATTTCTTTTGTCTCATTTGCCCATTACCTTAGTATGCAGAAAAATTCTACAAAGGTAAAATTTAATTTAACAAGCCTATGCATATGACAACAATATTAAGGGATCAGCTTTCCTTCTAGCACTCCAGACAACTCTAAGACTCTCTGAAACTGCCTATATGTGTTAGCTTTCCAGTCATCATCTAACACAGGATAGCAAATTCTCTCCACAACTCTTCTGAAGAACTCTTCAGATTAGGTTTGGGGATTTTGGTCAAGTTAGATGTTAACCCAGTTTGTACCATCACAGCAGCATGGAGCAATTTCAAGACCACAAACACCATTTCACATGGACATGGAAGCTCATTCAAACAGTAGAGGACTGGAGCTAAGGTGAATTGCACAAAACATCTCTTAACACACAGTCCAAATTGGTCTCCCCTAGAAAAGAGATCTTGGAACACCTACGTAGCAGTGCCTGCAGTTCCCTTGGCTTGGATGTGTTCCTGTTTCCCACATACCCTTTCATGAAGCCTTGACAGTGTTACTAAGGAGAGTTCTATAATCAGTTGTGTAAGGATCTCTTCTCAAGGGATAAACATTCTAATATGCGTGTGGGGCTGAGGCTGCAGGGGAAAAAATTATATATATGACAGGGTTACTCCCACTTTCCATGCCTCTTAGAGTCAGGGATTGCCATCACAGCTTGTAAAACATTTTTAAACAACACATTAAACTCCTTGCAGAAAAAAAAGAAGAAAGTCTTGGAAGTTGAATTGCTGGTTTTGTAAGCATTCTATTACAAACTCAGAAATTGCACTGTTTTCAAGTTTTGGTTTTTGCACGGAGGAAAAAAAGTGCTCCCTTTCAGAGGATGTAAGTACACTGAAAACAAAGAAATGTGTTTATCGTAGGGGAAAAAAAAAAAAAAAAAACCTCATACAAAAAAAAAAAAAACATAAGGCAAAATTTTCAGGAGTGCAAGACAATGTGAAAGGAGACATCAAAGCTTTATACACTTTTCTGCTAAGCTCACATCTAGCCCATCTGACTACTTTTCCTTTTACCTACAGCCAAATAAGCTATTCTTACTTTAATGCTAGTAGGAACATACTTGCACTAGGCCAGACTCAGCATCTTGACCCAGACTAATGCTCTTATGTGGATGTTAAGAACATTGCTAAAGAAACACAGACTCTATTGTTAATCATTTCTTCCAGCAAACTTCCTTCACAGCCTGAGCTAAGCACTATATTAAAATGTGAAGAAATAACTAGAACTACTATGCTGCAAGTGACTTTTAAATCAAGTGCATCAGTTATACAGTATTTAGCACTGTGCTGTAAAGGGTGGTAAACGGAGGTGTCATAAATATCTGACTTTATCATCTGTTGACTCATAATCCAGATGCCAATGGGATATAAATCATGTAAAGCATGTTTCCAGATTAGGAAAGTCTGACTGCTCACTATTGTTCTAGCAAACTACATTATTTCTCTGTAGGATCAGGAGTGCCCTCTGATGGTTAATAACTATTGTTGAGATAGAAGAGCTGAATATGGAAAGTAGCCCATCCTAAATTGTATGTTCAATACAAAATGTCCCCAGTTCCTCCACTAGACATTTTCAGTCTTCTATATAGTTAAAAATGTCAATAACTAATCTTGATTTACTGGAAATATTTTTTGTAGATTTCTCTTTCCATTACAGTTTATTTACATTGATGTTAAAGGGTACACACACACATATTAGGGATGCATTAGAGAAATGCTTATATATACACAGTTTCAAAGGAAACGAGTTGCAAAAAAATTTCAGACACAAATTACAGGATTTCTCTAGTAGATATTGAGAAAGGCTCTGACAAACTCAGACACCTGGAAATTCAGATTTTCAACTAAATGTCAGAAAATAGAACAAACTGGAAAAAAAAGAGAAAAAGAAAAAAAACCCAGGCAAGCTCTCTGAAGAAGCACATATGTGCCCAAGTGCTTGTCTGTATTTTTCCAGCTATATAAGCCAGCCTAATAAAACTTAACTCTCTCAACAAACCCTGCTTCACATGTACTTAGAGCATTACACATAGAACAGAACAGTAAGAAAACACATAATCACTGACATGTTTTCCCTTTTCATCTATGACTTTACCTGTCCTTAAGGTAGTCAGCATCCCTGTCACTTACCATTTTATCAGTGCTGATATCAACCGGTCTTTTGAAACAGAGGTAGTAGCTAGAGGACAGCCACATACTTGGAGCTGTCAGTGATGACAAACACTATGTAAACGTACATAAGTCTCTCCCTTCAATTGAACAAGTAGCAGGACTGGAGCTGACACCTTTAGAGAGACAAAGCCTCCCCCCAAATCTGCATCAACCACACACCTTCCCTACTATACAGTGGAAAAAGAAATGTGAATATGCAATATCCAAACCCTTGCAAGACTCATGAATTGCGTATCAGAGTTTAATTCTAGTCTGACTACCTGAAGACTCCTAAAAATAGCCAGGCAATATAGAGAGAAATGTGCATAATAAGTTGTAACTGCAAACACTCACAGATTTCAAAGCAAAATCAATTCCTCAATCTTGCAAAGAAGGATGGCATCAAGGGAGCAGACAGTTGGGTACATCCTCCCTGCTTCCTATTACCTCTGCTGATGCACGCAGGCAGCAGCCATGGTGCTCCTAGATCTGCTGAGCTGTTAGCAAAGCTCTGCTCTCTCAGGGCTACTTTATCTTATTTTTTTTAATCTAAACCAAATGTCATTTTTAGATTTTCCCTCTGACGATGAAAGCTGAAAAAAACATCTTTGGATGAAAGAGACCAGCAGCAAACTTTCCCCATGCCAGGTTTTACTCTGGTTTCAGACCTACTACAGAACCCCAGGCATTTAGAAACAGGACAGTGCTTGGGAGTTGCTATTTATGCATCCCTCTTCCACCTGAGGTTGCTATCAGCTGAGGCTCAGCTGAGAATACTAGGGCTGAGACTTCCATTTCTGTCTTATTTGCCCATTGCCGTAGCATGAGAACAAATTCTAGAAAAGTAAAATACAATTTAATAATCCTATGCATATTACAACGGTATTGAGGAGACGAGCTGTACTCATGCAGCTCGAAGACTCTCTCGAGCTGCCTGGGCGGGAGGAGGCAGACGCTGGCCGGCCACCCCGGGCTGCTGGCGGGAAGGCCGAGCCGTGAGAAGAGCCGGGGCCCCCTCTGGTGGAGACGGAGGGAAAGGCGCTTCGGCAGGCACAGCGGCCGCCTGGCGCAGCGCTTGGCCAGGATCTGGTGTAGAGGGGTGGAGGAGGACGGGAGGCTCCACGGAGGCTGTAGGGCAATGTCAGTGCTTGCGGTACCTCAGACCGATGTACGCCGGCACCACATTGGTCACTGAGCAACTGGGGCCCGCCATTGCCTGGTGCTACGGAGCCGTTAAGATAAGGCGGGAAAACATCCTCGGCAGTAGCTGCCCCAGCGCCATTTTGAAGATACTGAGTTCCTGTGCTGTGTTGGGGCTTTTATGGCTGGCAGCTGCCAGGATTTGCTCTAAGTCCATATGAGTTTGCATCCTACCTTGTAATCTAAACGCTTCTCCATTTCCATTTCAAACCCTGTCCCATCTCAGTCCTAATCAAGGTGTTTGCCCCTGCTGTTGTCTGGGCACTTGGTCAAACCCTTGTGAGGGGCACTGCAGCTGTGCAAAGAAATGTTTCTAATGCAAAGCAAGTCTTGCTCTAAACCCAGTCAAAAAGCTAACACTGTAAAAATATTTGTGAGCCAATGATCTGAATGGAAAGTAAGCTAGGTGCGCTGAAAAAAAATGTAAAAATACTTTTTTTTCACCTTAACGCTTTTCCACCCACTTCAACGTAAATTAGCTAAAATTCCAAATAAGCATGCATTTCCAAATTAAATAATAATAATAATAGTTAATAATAAAAATGTGAAACAAGCTACTCCAGGAGCTTAACATGCTCTCAAGATGTTTTTCAGTCAGGAGACTAATGGGAATGGATCTCTTTAACGTGGCATTCTGTTCCAAAAATAGCATTATCTAGTGGAATAATTATGTCACTAACACTATTTGACATCATAAGTACCAGCAGGTCCCAGCTCTCTTCCGAGGTTCCGGTGCCTCTAGTATCTACAGCTACCAGTTGGTAATACCTATTATTAGATACTGTTATGGCCGTAACAAGCAGAATAAGCACACAGCTGCTTAATAAATCTGTTTCCAAAACAGGAGATAGATGGCAAATGAATGAGCTAAGGGGAAATACTTGTAACTTCCTGCAAGGAGCATTCTGGCCATTATTCTAGGTTGTATGGGAGTAGTTCAGACACAGCAGCTGGTTTATGAGTGTGCAATATGGTAAAAGAACACAGGTCTTCTGGGTCCTTCTTTTGTGCACAGCCTTTGGGAATCAGTAAGTGCTTGTAGTATGGACAACATGAGAAAGAAGATAGCAGAGCTAGAGCCCAGGGAAGAGAGTTGCAGATTTTTCAAGTTGTACTATAGCAAAATCTTAATATTTTGAAATTGTCCTGGATTCCTATAGAAGAAAATAGTTCCTCTTGCCGCTACATAGCATGGGAAGTGCCAAAATTATGCCACTTAACAGTTTTAAGGGATCTGGGAATTACCAGCCAGGCAGTAATTACTATGTGAACAGAAACAAACAATTCCTGTGTGAACAAATGGTGTAATTCTTTAATCCAAAGATTGACTGGACTTACTGTTTATAGGGGAGGCTGTGCAGATCCCACAGTCTCTGTCTTTGCCATAATAAAGTCAGAGGTGCAGTATTATATTTTTGTTTTACTTTTCATTTCACCAATGGAATCTTTGGCTTTGCTGACAATTCAGGTCAAACAAGAATCAAACACATAAAATATAAAAAATATTGAATTAAACAGCCAACAGCCATGGAGCAAAAGGTGCATTGTGTCCTTAGCCTGGGGCTCTGGGCTCAATGAACTTTAATTTGTCAATAGTTCATCAGTGTTACGAAGGACAGTCAGTAATAAAAGAGAACAAAAATAACAGTCTTGCTGCTTTATGGACAAATCAACCTAGCCAATCCAACACCTTGAATGAGGGGAGACTGACATGCAAACCACGGTCTACACATCTTTACCCTTCAGGCATGCTGAGGTGATGGCAAGATCAAAGAGGCTTTTGAAATGCCAAGTTCTGAGAAAGGAAATTGGGAAATATAACTCCAGAGTTAGCTGGGGAGGGGGCAGGGATGAGGGTCATGTTAGAAGGTGTTAACCACTGTAGAAAGAGAGACTCTTATCCCAGATGGTGCAGACATTTCACTGTTGAAATATAACTGTGACCAGCCTATCTTATACGGTAATGAAATCTGTCACAACTTGAACATCAAAAGTGGTCACAGGCTATAAAGGAACGGTGTTTGCGGGAGCAGTAGGGACGAGAAATGTCAGACACTCGAGGCTGTGTCTTTGAGACGCTGTAGTCAAGAGGATCAGAAAGGAGAGGAAGGAAGAGATTGTCTTGCTGACAGCTGCCCGAGGATAGGAGCGGAGGACAAGTAAGATATTGCTTCCTTTGTAATGAATCCAAGATGTACCTCCCTGGCCTGACATTTGCTGAGTAAACTGTGTTAGTTATTCAGACAAGTCTTTTTGGTCCACTCCAGCTTTCCTATACATTCTTAGTACATTCTGTTTTAATTAGACCAGTTGAGTCTTTGATTGTTTGCAAATTTCATGCAGACTTTTCCTAAGCGGCGCTTCTAAGAAAGAGGAGCTACAGGAAGATGCCTGGAGCCTGTCATAGTTGGGATGTTTGGTCAAAGGGGCACAGACTGTGGAGACCTTTCTCACAAGAGATGGCACCTGCAGAACTGAAGTCTGGCAAACACTTAGGAAACACCTGGATGATCAACTGTTTTTCCACTTCTTCGTCTTCTAATTTTTTATGAGATTTGAGCATAATGGAAGCCAAATCAGAAAGAGGGATGTCTATCAGCTTTCGTGAAAGCCAGTACAGCTAAGTAGGAGTAATTTGTGCCAAGCCTGTATTTATGCTGGAAAGTACTGAACACACAGAGTAGTGGTAAGAAAATGGAGGGAGGGAGACTGGAAAATGCAAGTAACAGTACAAAGCCACAGCCAGCAGAGCGCAGCATCACACTAGATGGACGGTGTGTGGACGCAGTGGTGGTGAACTATATTCTCTCTGATTAAATAGTAGGTATCAGGTGCAAACAAGCAAATCTCCCAGGAAAAGAATACTTTTCCATGTATGCATTTTGAATAATACTTATATACTCCTAAGTGATAAACTATTTTTCAGCATCAATGTTTTGAGCACAGAAAGTAGGAGAAAGAATCTGGGATTAACTGAGCAAGGGAAAGGGAAGTGGAAGTAAGAGCCTGGAAGATCCAAGCCAGATGTAATAGGTTGACTGGTAGTCTGGTGATAAGAAATCAGATGAACTATTGATATTGAAATCAAATGAACTTTCAGGGCAGAAAATGAAATAAGCGGTAGTACAAACCAAGAGAATGGGATTAGTACCTGGAGCCAGATGCGCCGCAGGGGGGGGGGGGGGGGGGGAGGGAGGAGGGAAGGGGGGGGAAGAAAAGAAACTTGCTGGAAGAGATGATGCAGGAGGGATCTAACAAGGAAGGATCAAGGAAAAAGTGTGCTGTTAACCAGTAAAGACCATCTCTCTACAGGCCTATACAGGATGTGTATGTGATACTGTGCTGCTTCCTGCAAGTCTCTGTGAAACCCTATGTCTGATCTCCTACTATATTGCACTACAAAGGCAGAAAACATGCCATTGCTGTCATTTTAGTAGAAAACAGCAGGAAGAAGTGTACACTATGGATTTAGTGGTTCCAAACCAACTGTCCTGCCATAGAGATAATAGTATGTTGCCTCATGATAGAACTTCTGACTTTGTTTTGTTTTAATTTACTTTTTAAAAGCCCTACAAAATTACAGGCAATTATTGTTAAGGTCTCTTTTTTTTAAGGTCTCTCTCTCTCTCTCTCTCTTTTTTTTTTTTAAGTCTCTGAATCAAATATAGGTAAATCAGGAGGATTTACGTTTTTTTTTTACCCAGTCCTGTGTATTAATGATAGCTACCTACTATTTCTTCACTTGAATTGTTTCATTCTCTCTATGGAAAAAAATAATGTTTTAGGAGTGATGAGCTTTATATAGTGATGGAAAGTGTTTTTTCATTTGTTTCCTCCCTCAGATCTTATTTAGTGCAGAATTATAAATTATATAGAGGCACGATGCTGAGAATGGGGAAGGTGACACTTCTAATCTTAACTTCCGTATGTCATAAATCACTGATTTATAAAACAGTGATGAGATCATTAATTTTCCTTGAAGGGGTATTCTAGAAATTAAATAATATTCTGGAAATATTCGAGTACAGTAGAGAAGAGTTCCATAATCCGTCATGCACAGTACATGGATCAGGAGTCCAAATGAGAAGCGTACTTTATGATCTTGTAATTAAAACTCTATTGTAATACATAAGCATACAAAAACAATTTAGCACTACATGACCAATGTTGGCTTTGACTTATTCTTTCTTTTAGCTATATCTTACGTCTATCCTCTTCATCTTAACTTTATATTTCACTATGTTGTGTGTTACGTGCTTACAAGATTGTGTATATATTTATATCCTGTGTACACATGGGATTTATTTGGCCTAATATCAGTCATCTAGACTTGCTCCAATCAGAAGATGTTTTATTCTACAGTAGGTGCCTTTGAGAATCAGGATGCCTCTCTCTTCACACTGACTACTGTGAGGTCCAGTATTGGTAGCTGTTTCATCATGGGGAATATTTTTAAGAACTGAGCATTATGCATCACAGCTTAAAAAATATGGTGATATTTCACATTACCAGCAACATCCAATTTACTTTATTAATGGTAGGTGCAAAATACACAGCTGCCTAGGTTAACAGGTCAGGCAAGGGGAGACCAAACTAATCAAAAAACTAAATTTTCAGCCTGTAATTTCTCTACAAATAATAACTGCAAAAGTAAAATCCAACTTTGATCTCAAAACTTCTGCTTTGTTTTAGATTAATACCTTATCTTATACAAATCCTTGGATTCCACATGTATTGTTCTGGATTGGAGTGCACAAAGGTAGGAAGTTGCTCATTATGGCCTAACAAGCAATGGAAATTTGCCAAATTGGGAAAAACAGCTACAGATCAGCCAAAAGTCTCAGTGATGAAGATGATGATGGAAAAATGGGGAGAAAATAAGTGGTTGTATGACCACCTTAGATGCAACTGTGCATGCACAGAGGGATATTAGCATATATCCTTAAGCTCTCCTTATCCTTATTTGGGATGTTCCAAAACCAAATGTGTTTCAGTGTCTGGTGCGAGCTAACGAGGCCCCGTGACAGAGATGCTATGGAAGAAATAGCATGTCAAGATAGATACGTTTTTTACTGCAAAAGTTCCAGGAATTACTTCTGGTAACATTCCATATTCATCGTACTTTGTTCTGTGCTAGCTTCCACAGTACAAAAGACCAAGACCTAATTGCCTGTACAACTCTATTGAGTGACCTCAAGGAACGACACAGATCAATCCACTTCCTAGAGAGAAACTGCCACCGTGGAGAGAGTATATCCACACTCTGGAGCTACTGCTGGCTGTGTAAGAAGTTTCCCCTCTGCCCCGCCAAGGTTTGCAACGTTTGTTACCAATACGTATAACCTATGTCAGTACTAACCCCTGTGAGAGCTCTGGAAGTGATCAGAGGAGCTGTGCAAGAGCTGTCCTAAGATATTTCACGTGCTGAATATGAAGATCAGTCTCCAGTATCACAGGGTGCACCACTGACTCACACCAGCGCGTGGCTTACTCGTTTCAAAGGAGCAGAAGTACAGAAAGAAAGGGTTCAACTAAGTTATGCACACACTTTTTCCCCCTTCTCATAGAATTTTCTCTGCACTCACTTTCCAATGTCCCCGTTGTCTTCTCTAGCTCCACTTCCAACAGTCTCAGGTGCACTTCTGTGCAGTTTCACAGTGTTGTGCTTTTCTTTAAATCAGTGGTAGGTTGGAGAGCCTGCGATAGAAGTAGATGGTATCTAGTGGGCATCCTGTTTAGTAACAGGATATTCCTGCTCTGGACATCCAGATATGGTTCTGGAGTAGACATTTTCAGCACAAGATTGATCCCACATCTGTTCCTTCTTGTCTTATCTAATGCCCAAGGTGTTTTCCAAGATAAAAGCATCATTATCAAAGAGTGCTTCCCAGAGTAAGAGGAAGCCTATTTATGTTTCTTATTACCTTGTAAACGAAGGTTACGTGAGGTGAGATCCTTGCAGAATCAGAGTGGGAAAGCTGATAAGGGCACATTGTGGATGTCCATGGCCAGCAGGCACGAGAGGCAGTGTGGGCCCCCCACCCTGATACACAGGATGCTGTGCCTTGAATCATCCCAGGCTGTTTCCAACACACTCTCCCAAACCAGACTAAAGAGTTCCTGTTCCAGAAGTGAAAGAGGTCCATGGAATTTAAGGCTGTGCTATGCTGTACATGTCAAAAACAATATTGTTTGTGCAAATACATTCTGCTTCCTTTTGAACTTTTTGCAATGCCCTCATGTTTGCACAGAGCTGAGCAGGGCAGGACCAGAACCTGTTTAGAAATGGTGTGGCTATGAACTATGATTGGCAAGGAAAGAAGATAAGGTGTCAACAAGCTAAAAGGTGGTATGTGCACACATGTATGCAAGCCTGACCATTCAGAAGGAAAGTGACTGGCCGGGGCTGTCTTTGTTGTCAACGCGGCTGACCTCCTGGCAGTTTGTGGGTATTTGACAATGCTGGTGTAGCTATTTTGGGCTAGCAGTTTCAGAGCAGGGCTGCTGGATCAGGATGAAGGGGCATGGCTGATTCCAGAAGAGGGGTTTGCTTTCTACCTGTGATGAGCAGTTTAAATTCTCATACAGTCAGTGGAGATCTAGTCACTGTAGGGAGTAATGTGCCCTATGGAGCAGCCCAGCAGAGCAGTCATGGCAGGTGGCACTCAGTTGCTCAAGGACATACAAGCCAGACGCATGAGGCTGGCAGGTAGGACAAAAGACTTGCAGGAAATCATCTTTTCTAGAGGGACACCTGGAGACTACCAGCCAGCACCTTAGTTTAGGTAATGAATCACACACAGCTCACGTGTCTGCTCTGGGGTGACTGAGTCGTTCTCCGAGATCCACTGACTGTCCCAACCAAATTTCCACTGGCTGCAATGAAAGTTTAGCCAAACTAGAGCACATGTAGGCATCTGTGTGTGTACACCTAAGTGTATGCGTCTTGGCTTCAAACTGGATCCCAGCCAGGCTGTTTTCATGGGGTAGTGGAGGGGGACATGAAAAGAAAGAGTGGAAGTGTCACCTAAGATTTTGCCACTGGGGATTTCCCAGGGACGGGATAGGTACCGCACAGCACAGTCGTCCAAGGAAATGAGAAGATACCACAGCTATTTTAATTCTAGACACGTATGGGAGCACAGGGACTGTGGATCATAGTCACCGTAGAAGAAAACACAGGTTCATTTACTTTCCAGCCATCTGAGGAAACAAACAGACCAAATGAGTTCAGATTCCATCCTGCGGACTTTGGGTACCCAGGAAACCTCAGCGTGCCGTCATTCAGCAGCAAGGAGACAGTGCCTCACACAGCCACTGTAGTGCTGTGGAAACTGACACTTCTCCATGTGGTGGGAACGCTTCTGTTCTTAAGGGAAAAATTGACCAGTCAGTCACTGCTTACAGTGTGAGATTGTCCAAATGACGCGGGGAACCATGGAGAAAGATAACATTATCCAGCAGATTTGGTCATCCTCTACTGTGTTGTGGATATGCAATTTAAAGGGACAGATGGGGGGCACCGGCCCCTCTGATTTACCCAAACGGTCATTACCCCACACAGCTCCCTACAAGCCGTTTATTTAAGGCATCCGTGTCATTTTTTTCTGTCAGCAAACGTATGCCAAGCCACAGCCGTAAGCTCAGTGTTTCACCACAGAAATAGTCACAGAAAGCAATTCGTGAGCCTACACTGAGAACACGAAAGCTGTAATTAAGTCAACTCTTAAAGTCCTTCTCGGGCTGAAACAACACGCTTTATTTTAAGCATCACTGGGGAAAGAGGAGGGGAAAGGCTGGGTGGAACCCTGGAAACAAACACTTTCATCTAAGCTGGAGAAACTCCTTTCGGCGCACTAAACATTCACCAAGGCTTCCTGGGAGCGCTGGAGTTTGTCCTCTCGCCGCCACCTGACTTCTCCTCCGCTCTCAGCCCCCGCCACCCGCACGTCCATCCCCGCGGAGCCACGCGGAGCCGCTCGAGCCCCTCCTCCGCCCGGCGGCGCGGAGCGGCGCGGAGCCCGCGGTATGGCGTACGGCTTGTCCGCGCTCTGCCTGTGGCTGTGGCTGAACGCGGCGGCGGGGCTGCGGCTCACACTGCTGCACACCAACGATGTCCACGCGCATGTGGAGGCGCGGGGCTGCGCGGAGGGGCCGCGGGGCTGCTTCGGTGGCGTGGCGCGGCGGGCGGCGCGGGTGGCGGCGGAACGAGCGGCGCAGCGCAACGTGCTTCTCCTGGACGCCGGGGACCAGTACCAGGGCACCGTGTGGTTCTCCCGTTTCAAGGGTCAGGAGGCCGTGCACTTCATGAACCTCCTGCGCTACGATGCCATGGTAAAGAAGAGCGGTGCGGGGCTTCCCTTCCTCCCCGGGGTGCCGGGCGTGTGCCTGCCTTGCTCGTTTCTGCGGAGTGTTGCAGCGGAGGGGCTGCGTATCTCGGGGGCACAGGGGATGGCAAGGGAAGTGCTGAGCTGGGTGAAGGGCATCCCACTGGGTAAAGGCGTCAGCTGGCAGCCAAGGAGCGGAGCGTGTGCCGAGGCTGCGGAGAGGATGGGATGCGGCTTAAAGAGCGGCTGTCGGCAGAGGCTTGGGGCGAGCGGGCTGGAAGGGCTCTGGTGGAAAGGGGCTCCGTGGAATCGGCAGGAAACGCCGAGACCGGCTTGACGGGTCGAGGAGTGCGCGCCCGAGGGGTTAACTTGGCCATGCCTGCTGGGGGCTGGCAGCCCGGCTGTGTCTGGTCCGGCGGGCAGGATCGAAGGGCACGCAGTGGCAGCGCTGCTTCAAAGAGTTTGGATTTGGAGTGTTAGTCGGAACACCCCCGCTCGTGTCCAGTCCTGCCAGTCCCGGGGTTGTGAGGGGACGTAAGGGTCCGCTGTGAAGTGGCTCCGGCTGCGGCAGGCTGCAGGTAGCATGGGGACCGTCACCACACCTGAGGGAGCCGGCACTGCGCCTCCACTCTGCCTCCTCTGAGCGCCGCCGGGAAGGCTGAGGATTTGGGATGAGGCTGGGGGGATATGGTCACCCTCTGTTCTTAAACCTCTTCTCAGAATGATAAAGAATTACTGTGATTTATTCTGCTTGTGTACAACACCAGAAGGGAAGAGAGGGATGGAAATTATGTTTGGGAGTGTTACTGGATCACAGCTGACAGCTTGAGAGGAAAATCTTGCTCTGAGCAAATCATGTCCTCTGTCTTTATCTTGCTTTCTGTGGAAAGGAGTGTGTTTTCCTTCCCTAGCTCCAGAAGGGAAAACGTTGTCCCATGCATTCTCCTGCCACACCTCATGCCAGAGAGGCAGTGCTGTGAGAGATGCTGCTCGTTGCTGGCTTGGCCTTCTGAACTGCTTAATCTTAAAACTAACATTGCCACGGGGTTTCCGCCCAATGATAATGGGGAAGAATGTGTGCCTGCAGAACTGGGAAAGGCTTTGGGGTTCTGGAGCACAGGAAGATGATACTTAAGATGTTTTTTTCTCCTTCCTTCCCAAATCTTTCTCTTGGCTGGCCCTTCTCGCCCTTAGTGGTTGCTGCTTTGACTGGACCATGGACAAGCCTGGAGTTCTCTCAGTCCTGGTTGTATCAGAAGAAGTTCCTTCAGGCAAAATCAGCAATATTGAACGAGTTCCCGGGGTTAGGAAGATGTCATGTAGGAAGTATCGGCAGTTCAGCTAGGACACCTCATTAGCTTTTTTGTCATAATAAAATGAAAGTAAAAAAAAAATCTGAACCATACTGGATATCCAGAGGCTTGTACTGAATGCTAATGCCTTAGGTGAAGTAGTCAGCCACTTGCACAGGGAGTGACGTAAGAGCTACACTGCAGAAAGGTGAGCCAGTGCTTCTGTAGGGAGAATCTGAGAAGTCACAGCCTTGGCAAAAGGGGTGTAGCTTACCAAAATGGTTGGAGACTGAGATACCAAAGTAGGATTGCAAACAGGATGAAGGGAACATGAGTCACAGAAATCGTTACAGGATGAGGGCAGGAGAGCCAAGGGAGTGTTTGGGGCAGCTTGGCAGCATTACCAGGTTTGTTCTGCAAGTCAGACAAACTTGTTTTTTTTTTTTTTTTTAGATTTCTCATTTTCTCATTGGTGCCCACTATCACTTCAAGCTTTTTTTCTCCTGTTTAGCTAGGTATTGTGTTCCAAATTCTCTTGCCACTAGCTTTCCTTTTTGATGTAATTAACACTGAAATCCACATGAAGTACCACAAAGGCAGGAACTGGAGGGGTGAGAGAAGCATTCTAGTTTTACTTTTAAGTTGCATCCAAATGTTAATTTGAATCCTGATTTTTGAAATATTTTCAGCTTTGATTCTTGTAAAAGGGGGATTATATGACCACGTGCTGTATGCCTGCATCTTTCTGTTTATTCCCCATTGTCATAGAATCATAGACTTGTTTGAGTCGGAAGAGATCTTTAAAGGCCATCTAGTCCAACTCCCCTGCAAGGACAGGGACATCTACAGCTAGATCAGGTTGCTCTGAGTCTGGTCCAGCCTTGAATGTCTCCAGGGATGGGGCATCCACCACACCTCTGTGCAACCTGTTTCAGTGCTTCACTATCCCTATTTTTAACAAATCCTTTCCTTACATCCAGTCTAAATCTCCCCTGTTTTGGTTTTAAACCACTTCCTCTTGTCCTATCACAACAGACACTGCTTAAGAGTATGTTCTCTTTTTTTCTTACAGCCCCCTTTAGATACAGCAGCTATCAGAGCTCTGTGGAGCCTTATACAGGCTGAACAACCCCAGCACTCTCAGCCTGTCCTCGTAGAGGAGGTGTTCCATCCCTTGAATCATTTTTTATATTAATCAGTGTATTCAGATTTGTTGAAGAGTTATTCTCTACGATTAAAAAGTCATAGGAGCTCTGTGCATAATAGTGGTTGGGTAGAGTAAAGGAACCCCAAATGAGCAGCACATCCTTCTCCCCAGAGGAAAAGCCACATCAAAAATAAGACTGCATTATTAGACACCAGTGACTTCTCATGAACAAGAGACTTTATAACTGCCCACATCATGGGAAAAGTTTTGATCAAAGCTTTTATCCTAATGGACATGAAATAATCCAAATGTGAGCTATGAAGCCAAGAGAAACAAGGTTTCATAAGTGGGTTTTTTTTGTTGTTGTTGGGTGTTTCTTTTGGGGTTTTTTGTTGTTGTTTTTTTTTTGCTTCATGTGCTAATGGCTGTAATACACAATTCCAATTCTTATTTCATTTGCAACCGGTTGTCTTGGGGTATAGTTTTATATTTAGGATGAATAAAAGGTATGTGCATCAGCCAAAAGGAAATGGCTTGCTACCATTTTGAGATGTTCCATCAATCTGTCACCGTTCTTTCAGAACATCAGTTAACATCAAAATGAGTTTCCATAGATTTGATCCTTTTTTTTTTTATTTTTATTTCTTCTTATTTATTTATTTGTTTGTTTGTTTGTTACCACAGGTTAGGTTACAGTCAGTATTTGGTTATAAATGGTACACAGTCAGAAGACATTGCATTTTCTGAAGTCAGGATTTTCTTCAAGATAGTTCTCGGTTCTGCTTGAAAAATGCAGAAGCTGCAGCACAAGAACCATTTGCCTCCTTCCCTGGGGTGGTAGCAATCTTCTCACTAGCATCAACAGGAGCAGTTGGTTGCAAATGCAAGATATATAAGATCTTGCTGATGTCCTGATTTTTCCTCAGTGGTGGAGGTACCCACCACACCAGCAACTCCCTGCCTGTGGGGCCAGAGGGGCCAGGAGTCTTGTCTCCCCCAGAAGAAAGACATGACCAATTAATTGCTCAAATGCTTATCTCCCATGCTTGCTGGGGCTTCAGGATCCTCCTTTATATAGTCTGTTTGGAGAATAAAATCAGGAACAAAGATGTGTGTTTGTAGAGCAGGGAGGTATATAAGCCTTTTTAGAAGATGAATACAGCTTTTCCTATTTAACCTTCAGGACGAAATCATGAGCACCTTTTTGTTTAGAAGAGCTGGCTAACTGAGTTCAGCACCCCCATCATACTCTGCTCAGTTGCCACCTGGAATCTTGTTACAGGTGCCAACTTATGCTATCACTGCCTTTCCATAGATGTATCCTTTTCTTTTCTAACACCTCAGGGTGATACAAGGTTCTTGTGTGTGCTGAGCTTCTGCATAGCTGCCCTCTGTGGAGATTTTCTGGCTGGCACTAAACTTGGAGGCCCAGGTGTGTGGCCTCAAGAATTATTGCTAAATATCAATAAATATATTTTTAAAACAGCAATCCAAGCATGAGCTCTTAAAATACGTTTTATTTAAAGATAACATATATTGTGATTGGCTTGTAACATTTTTTCAGTATTTTTTTTTCCTTACACAAAATAGCATGTTTTACTTGCTGGTTATTGTTAATCCCTTCATAGTTAGAGGATGTAGAACTACTGGGTTCCAATCTGAATTATGAATTCTAATTATGAATACAAGCACTTAGATTTTAGATTCCCACTTTCACATCTGTACTGATAGAAGAACATCTGAAAAGCAGAAACCTGAACCATGAAAAGTAACATTTCTCTGTTTGTGGGAATCAGAAATGTGATGGTTTAGACAAGAAATGGTATTCTTCCCTAGAACACGGACCTTGGTTTTCTCACACATACCCTGTAAGTCATTTATAAGAGTATCTGCACAGAATTGGAGGAAGTACCTTATGTTTTCTTCTGCTTTTCACAGGCTTTGGGCAACCATGAATTTGATGAAGGTGTGCGTGGATTATTGAATCCTCTACTTAGAAATGCTAGTTTTGCAATCCTGAGTGCAAACATTAAGGGAAAAACCCCATTAGGAAATCAAATGATGAAATACGTTCATCCTTATAAAATACTACATATCGACTCAGAAAAAATAGGCATCGTTGGCTACACTACACAGGAAACTTCCTTTCTTTCACAGCCAGGTATGTTTTCTTTAATATGTCTATACCCTTTGCTGCTGTTTTATTGCTAATCTACTTGTTGGAACCCAAAGATGATGAATGTTTTCAATTGGAAAGTTTGCTGTTTCGTCGGTATATCCCCGTATGATAGAGCTTTTTAACTTCCTCATTTTTAAACTGGTGAAGGTTTGTTAATTGTCTTGCATCACTGAATATCTAAGAATAATAGGAAGGCCAGTGAGGTTGTGGGAAAACAGGGGGGGTGGTTTGGGGAGTTTTATTGGCACTTTTTTTTTTTTTTAAATATATATTCATATTGCTATTTATCCATTTAAATAAGTGTTAAGTCACAAATACAACTTGTCTCTAGACCGATGTGTGTTCAGACAAATACATCGCTCTGTGTTGAAATTTTACTCACGGATGCCTCCATGCTTTAGCACCAGTAAAAGCAAGGAGAGCTTCTGTATTTTTAAAGCAGAAGTTGCCCAAGATGTTTTTGGCCTTTCAGATATTTCCAGAAATTAGACTAAAGAAGGAACACGCATTCAGCTTTTACCACAATTGCTTCATTCATGAGTAAAATTAGAGTTGTTGAGGAAGAGACTTTTCAATTTCTGACTATTTATTCCATCACTTTAGGGGTTTTGTTTTCTTTTTGGTTTTAGTAAAAAGAAATGGAAATGAATAAATATAAATAAAATAGAATGGAAACATCTGAATCAGCCATAGGAGATCTGAGTCACTGCCTGCTGACTGTTCAGTCCCATTCTAAGAAAATCCAACTTTCTTTCCTAGATTTTTGTAGGTTCTAAAAGGAACTGAGATGCTCTAAGCATTGATTTAATACATTTTTCTGCACTGAAAAAAAGATTTCATTTTATTACACCTCTTTCCATTGGACAGTAATAAAGCTAAAGCAGTAATGCATATCTTTCCTGAGAATATTCACATATTACGATGTAAAACTGTTCCTTCTGTGCCAATTAATTCTCACACTGTTTATTTAAAATACCAAGGAGAGGATGTAGACTTCTGTATCTGACTCCTATTTTTCAATACTGTTTTGGGAGCCCTGTCTGTTTTTTTTCCCAAATGAAAAGGAAAATGGATCTGTATTTGGTGTAAGTAGGCAACAGAATTTCACCAGTGCATGAGAGTGTATCGGTATCATCTGACATCATGCTGAGAAATCTCCATACAGCCAATTTTGTCCAATACTGTTCTTCTTTAACAGTTAATAAAGTAGATCTCTGCTCTTTTTCCAAACAGCAGTGTTGGTGTGGGGATGTAACCAGGTTGATTTCCTTTCAAATAACTCTACTAGAAGAAAATCCAGATGATGTTGGACTGATTCTCTGCAGCATTTAAATGCATCTCCAGCAACATGAAAATATTGTATTGAATGTCTCAATATGCTGAGACATTTTATCAGCAACCACGACTAGGAAAGACAATATTAGAAGAGAAAGCTTGTTAGCTCTTTATAAGCAGCTACAGAAGCACTAAGCTAAGTATATCCCACAATGTAAGTGAACAGCAGGGCAAAATCTAACAGCTACCATTTATAGTGATCAGGGTTTTTATAGCTTTCTGCTTTGCCTTTTCAGTGAGTGCAGGAACATTTGGAAGCTTTGAAAACTGTGAGTTCAAAATATGTTTGTGTATCTCAGTGACTGGAACCTAGGACCCCGCAGTCCTTCAGGCTGATAGAACTGTGGCAGAGGAGGGTCAGTGGCAAAATAAGTATCAACCTAATTCCTTAGCGCCATGAATAACATAAGGAGTGCATTTTAAACTCATTCCCTTGCTGATCTCTATATGCTTCTCTCAGATAGTGCAATTTGCCCAGACTGAGCTGTAATTGCTTTGGCATGCTATATACTCTTAAGACATTTTCGGGACTTCATAATAGGAAGCTTGAAAATGCTGAAATGTGAATTCCTACACAACTATTTTCCACTGTTTTTGTTTTTTTTTTTTATGTTATTTTTTGAATGTATAGTTTCTTCCATCTTTAAACCTCAATAACAAAACGCAGTTATTAAATTACAGCTTGTACTTTTCATAGTGTACAAAAGCTAACATACTAAAACAGACTAAAATTAAGAAGTCCTTAAACCTCAGTGTTGCTACTGTGAAGGAACAATTATTCTCTGCTGAAGGTCCTGTTGATTTTACTGTTGGGAAACCATAGGGATAGGGAGCATTCAGTGCAAGTTATAGATGAGAGCCAATTGGCAGTTTTTCTGAAGTTCCTCTCAGAGTGGCTGCATACAGCTATCTCAGCTGAACGCCCAGCCATATGTCCCGCATGAGTTGTTCATACCTCCATATGCTGACAGACTAGAGTCTGATAATCTCAAGGTCAACTTTCTTGTATATGATGCTACCAACTCACTGAGTGTCTGACTTGTTCTAGATGTTCTTTATGTTGTGAACTCCCCAAATAATTAATGTCTTTATCTGTCCCAAGAAGTGTTACATACCTGCTATATACCCATTTGTAGTTGTTAAATAATATATCTAATTTTGTCCACTGTCTTTCATATAAGGTACAAACCCAAAGTAGCTTACTCAAAAAACCCTAACGGCAGAAAAATATTTACTAAAAATGTCAAGTTGGCCAGTTTTCTAAAATGTAATTTTAAATTCCATTTATGCACTTTGCTCTGGCTGGCTTGCATAATATTTTTAACATGCAGCCAGTTCTTTTCCTTGGTTCAGTTTGGTTGTTTTATCTGAAAATCTACCCCTGGCTAAAAGGAGAAGAGGACATCACCTCAGTTTAATAACTTGAGAGAGAAGTGAAATACTGACAGAAGCAGTAGATACTCCTTAGTTAAGGACCGTATTTCAATTCAGATGTTTTTTTAAAAATGGGCAGTGGAGCACTAGGCACTATGTTGCTTTTTGCCTCATTCCTTAGAGAAATGAGAAATTCAATTGATCTTGCAGTACCCCACTGTATAAGTGTTGAACCTGCTGGCCAATTTCAGCTAAATTTGATGAAGCAATACAGTGGCCGAGACGTGAAGCTGTGTGGTGTGACATGGCTAGCTCAAGGAGAGGCTGAGAGCAGTACTTGCATCCCCAGAGCAGCAATCCCTTTTGAAGGTACAGGGAACTGCCTGCTGTCACAGCCAGTCCACGTCTAGCCCTTCATTTGGAGATCTTTGCTCTCTGCGGAACTGATCTCCACGCTGTGCTGTGCATGTCTGTTGTAGCTGATCCACAGATGGTTCAACAAGGCCAAGTGCAAGGTACTTGAGATGGGGCAATCCCAGTATTTATACAGACTGGGGGAAGATCTCCTTGAGAGCAGCCCTGTGGAGAAGGACTTGGGGGTCCTGGTAGACAAGAAGCTGGACATGAGCCAGCAGTGTGTGCTTGCAGCCTGGAAGGCCAACTGTGTTCTGGGCTGCATTAAAAGAGGAGCGACCAGCAGGGAGAAGGAGGTGATTGTCCCCTTCTACTCAGCTCCTGTGAGGCCCCATCTGGAGTACTGCATCCAGACCTGGGGCCCCCAGTACAGGAAGGACATGGAGCTCTTGGAGCAAGTCAGAGGAAGGCCACTAAGATGATCAAAGGGCTGGAGCACCTCTCCAATGAGGAAAGGTTGAGAGAACTGGGCTTGTTTAGCTTGGAGAAGAGAAGGCTCCAGGGAGACCCCTTTGTGGCCTTCCAGTACTTGAAGGGAGCATATAAACAGGAGGGGGAATCGCTGTTTATGAGGGTGGATAGTGATAGGACAAGGGGGAATGCTTTTAAACTGAGACAGGGAAGGTTTATGTTAGACATTAGGAGGAATTTTTTCACACAGAGGGTGTTGACACACTGGAACAGGTTGCCCAAGGAGGTTGTGGATGCCCCATCCCTGGAGGCATTCAAGGCTGGATGTGGCTCTGGACAGCCTGGTCAAGTGTTTGGTGACCCTGCACATAGTAGGGGTGTTGAAACTCGATGATTATTATGGTCTTTTTCAACCTGGGCCATTCTATGACTCTGTGGTGAGATGAGCACAGGAAGGGCCTATATTCATGGAGCACTTCTTGGACTTTGTCTTCTGCAAGGAGCTCAGTACTAGGCCCAGCTTCAGTCAAGCCCACAGAGAGGCTGAAGCTGGTGGCCTAGAGAAGGAAGGCTAAGGGGGGTATAATTCAAGTCTTCCATTGTCTTAATAGAAAGAAAACAGAAAGAGACCTTTCTGAGAAGAGTGCAGAGGAGGGACAAGAGACAATGGGCTCTAGTAGCACCACAGGAAATTATGGCAGGATGTAAGGAAAAAATTAGTCATGCTAAGAGTGGCTAAGCAGGTTGCCCAGTAAGGCTGTGGATTTTCAGCTTGCTTGGACAGGACCTGAGCAGCCTCATCTGGCTTTGAGTTCCTGCTCCAAGTAGGTTTTGGAGTTGATGGTCCCTGGAGGTCCCTTCCAAACCTCAATTAGTTTCTGACTCTTTGATCCTAAGAAGAGGTCCTCAAGAAAAAAATGTGGGGATGCTCTTCACAATTTGCTCTGAAATGTGCAGTACAGAGATTCCCTCTGGCAGTTGTAGAGCTATTCAGCGGGTGTGGTGGGTAACCAATTTATATAACCCCCTTTTATCTCTTCTATTGTGGCAGTTTCTTCTTCATTTCCTGAGACATTTTGCATTGAATTAAGAATTAGTTTCACTCCTCCCTTTGTTATGAAATAATGTAAATCTTTCGACTTTACAGGCATATTTCAAAACTGCCTGATCAAAAAACTGCAGGAAGAAGAGGCATTAGGTAGATGAGGAATTGGTTGAAATGTCATTCAGTTGTCTTCACTGAACAGTTAAGGCTGACAGTTTGTTGACTCTGTTCTTAAAACCTTGTTGAGGAAATTAGCTTCCTACATAGGAAGTCCTTTTGCGCAACCATAAGCTGACCAGGCTGAAAATCCCTATTTGTCTAATGTTCTTGTAACTGTCACATTAGAATAATTTCAGCAGGCACAGAAACGTTTCAGAAAGATTGTGAGTTTCCCAACATTGTAGTCCGGAAGAGCTTTCTCCTTTCCAGACTTTCCATTCTTTATGTTCTTGTTTTGGGACAGCAGCTCATTTGCTGTGCAGTCATTTGGCATTACTGATAGAGGTTCACATTAGATGAGATCATTTGTATAACAAGGCAGGACTCTGAAGTAGTTGATCCTTAATGCCTCAGAAAAGGGGAAAAAAACGAGATGAGTATACAGTAAAAAGAGAGAGATTTAACCCAAGTGGAGAGGGAAAATCTCAAAGAAATACAATTTGGGAAGAAAAAAGCTTCATAGTTCTATGTGCAAATGTTTATACCCAAGCACTTGCTGACATATTTTGTCTCCTTTTTCCAGCTAAATAATAATAAAAATAAAAATAATTGGCATTACTATTTTTTTTATGGAGTTATAACTTATTTAGTATAGGCAAGTACATTTCAGTACCAAAAACTTGAATTAGTCTAAGCATGCAGATATTCTTGAGAGGCTGTAGAACTTCAGATCGGGTTAGGAGCTTGAACCAACTACAAACATTTGAAAACCACTGCCATTCAAACTTCCATTAATTGTACAAAAAAGAATCCAATATGACATTTATGTGTTAGAAAAACTTGTAATTAAGATGCTTTGTAAATACATTCATTCACGCTTCCTCCTATTTTTTTTTCCCCCTCCAGGGAATGATGTAATCTTTGAAGATGAAATTGAAGCATTGCAAGTGCAAGTGAACAAACTTACAGCAATGGGAGTGAACAAAATAATTGCACTAGGGCACTCTGGCTTTACTGTGGACATAAATATTGCCCAAAAGGTGAAAGGAGTGGATGTTGTTATTGGAGGACATACAAACACATTTCTCTATACAGGTATTTTACTTCATGCTGAAATGTTTTTTCTAAAACAAAGCTGAAACTGACTGTCTTTAAACTCAGAGGACTTTCACAAATACAGCTTACTGCCAGCAGTGCTGGCCATATTCATACCTGGTACCTATCCATAACTTCACCATCATGGTGATGGTGATAATATGTGATAACAGAGACCGGTCTGTGGAGATGCTGTACTCAAATATGCTGCCAGCAGCTTGCAGTTCAGGGAGTTCCCAAGCCTGCAGCAGCTCCTTAGTATTTCCTAGTCTCTGCTGGAACTTCTCTTCCCTGAACATGCCCCATTTCCCCTTGAGCCCCTCAGCCTTTCCACACAACAGCTGGTCGTAGGGCATTCCATCGCTGAGCTGCATGTCCTGCAGGGACCTTGCTCTTCTTTTCTTATTTGCAGCCTCCTGCCCGCTGGTGGCATTTTTCTGCAGTTTTATTGAACTGTTTTGGAGATTGTAAAATGAAGGGTGGACACAGTACTCAGTGTATGCATTCATCATGGATCTATATGGCAGAATGCAGACTCCTTTGCAAAGACTCATTAGCCATAGATAGAAACTAAAATAATGACCAAAAAGCGTAACTTTCTCTTGCTAATGTTCCATTCATTCAAAGAATAGAGAAGATCAAAAACAGTTCCTTTTCCAGTTCCAAAAAAGTTAAAGCCACTTTTGTATGCATAAATACTTTGGGGTTCTCATTAGTTACGGGGTGTCTTCAATTCTCAAAATAAAAGACAAACAGTGAAGGGACCTGGATTCCTCTAAGAAAACAACTCTGTTAGCTGGGCTAAAAGTTGGAAAAAATGGTTCTCTTGTGGACTTGGTTCAGCTTGTCATTTGTTATAGTCATTCCCTCTTGAGGAGAGATTAGAGATGAATATGATTTGCATTAGAGTTCTGGAAGGAACATTTGTCATGCTTATCATCCCCGGATTTCATGCTACATAAACAACCACAAATGAGAGAAAAGCAGCTGTGCTGTGAGCAGTGGAAGTTGGGAGTGTGCTTTCCTTCCACTTCCCCGTCTACACGCCCACTTGCCCCCGCCTGCAGGCAGCCCAGCTTTCACCCATTGGAGTGAGAGGGAAGCAGTCCCATGAATAGAAAGGATGGAAAGAGCAGCAGGCTGTGGGGGCTTTGCAGCAGGACCTGTCACCATGCGTGAGACACCTCTCGGAGCCACTTGACCTGGGCCTTTGCTGGCAATGGGGTAGAGGTGCTGATGGGAATATCAGAGAGTGCGATGCTACTCAGGTATATTATCAAGGCCACAGGGAGGCAGCTGGCACCCTGGGACAGGTGCTACATGGCTCACTTTGCCACTTCCTCCCCTGCATGATATCCAAACCCACAGTAGGCTATGCTGATTGAGCCAAGAGCTCTGGAAATATCTTGCTTTAATGTATCTATTTCCAAGTCTTACGTCTAAACACTCTTTAAACTTTGCAGGACAGTAAGTTTTAAATCCATGACTACTTAACTCTCATGCTGATGAAATTTTCTTTTGCAGCAGGTTTGGATCCTGTCTGAAAGTTTGGAGACTAAGTTTGGTATAGTAAAAATCAGTTGGGTGTTGATAAAAAAAAAAATTACAGAACTGCTCGTATGTATTCTGACTGTGTATTATCTCAACACCTTTTTTTTTTTTTTTCTAGCTGTTACAGAGCAATGTAGTGTGAAGGCTTTTCAGACAGAGGATGGGATATGTGCACTACTTAGAGGCTTAGATTTGGATCATCAGAATGAAAAGTGCCTTTGTTGCTATTGTCACATGATGTCATTGGAGGAGTGCATTGTCACAACTTAAAAAATACTGTGGTGGTTATTAGAGCCCAAGTCCTCAAAACAACATCATCTCCTATGAGTTAACATAACTGAACAACTAAACATGCATTTGCCCTCATAGTTGGTTCTGCTTAATATCCCATTTCTTTTTTTAAGGATAGGAGGTATTTGAAATGCCATTCTTACAGTTCCATGAAGGGCACGTGAGCTGAAGCCCCTCTTTACATGGTTGTTTTGCACAGGAACCCCTCCCTCCACTGAGCAGCCAGCTGGCCCATATCCCTTCATGGTTGACTCAGATGATGGGAGGAAGGTGCCAGTGGTACAAGCTTATGCTTATGGAAAGTATCTTGGTTACTTGAATGTTACATTTGACGAGAAAGGAAATGTAGTTGAAGCAGTTGGAAATCCTATCCTGCTGGACAGCAGTGTCCCTGAAGGTAAGTGGACTTTGAATTTGCCTGCTCTACTACAGTTCCAGTATTACTGAGTTAAATGCGTAGCACGATGCTGCAGAAGAATTCAGCTTTCTTCCTGCACTTGCAGCTCACTCCAGTGTGGAGTTCAGGCTGTGTCACTGTTGTGTCCATTTTCCTCTGTATTTCCTTTTCTAAAGAGTGAGATATAAAGGCCCTTGAATATACACAAATGCAATGTATGTCTTTGCCTGTTTAAAATCACCAAGAGTCCTTTTGTGGGAACTCAGGTAATACATTATCTTTCCACTTAGGAGTCAGTAAAAAGCAAAAATTCAGACTGATAGGTGCTCTGATTTCATAAACATACAATTTTAACATAACATTATAAATGTTGCTGTTGCTGACAAAGTTACATGGCAAATGGTTTAAAATTAATAAAGCAGTTATGACATATCTGCAAACATTCTTGTACCTATTTATTTTCTGATAGAATTAGATTTGCACAAATGTGTGTATAGAGTTAACTTCTATAATGGGTTTATTCCTTGGCACTGATACTTGAGCAAGTATCCCTTTCAGCATAGCATTAAAGGGGAAGGAACTATCTTTAGAAGGGGTGAAAAAAAAGAGATGATGTGAAGGCCAGGCTCACTTGTATATTACAAATTCTTGAATAGAAGCTGCCATCTGTCAAGGCAGATGCCAGAAATCCCATTGTTCAGAAGTTGCAGGACTGAGTGAAAATATGTGTAAGTGGAATAGAAGAGAGGGCCTTGCTGTGGTGAGAGAATAACTTATTTACTGGTTTGCTCAGTTCTGCCACCTCCCTCCCTAAGCTTTGTTTAGAATGAGTGTGGATGCCATACTGTTGGAAAAGCCTCTAGGGAATGGGTAACATTTTAGAAACACAGAGAGTGTGGATTTTTTTTTCTATGTTTTGCATATATTGAAAATGCACGCACTGCTTATTTTACACTTTTTTTTGCTAATTCATAGATGAACAGATTAAAGAAGAAGTAGAAAAGTGGAGAAAAAACTTGGGGAATTACTCTAAAGAAATTGGAACAACTAGTGTTTATCTGAACGGTACAAGCGAAGCATGCCGTTTCCAAGAATGCAACATGGGAAACTTGCTTTGTGATGCTATGGTAAGAAGCTACCACCACAGGTGGCAATCACATCCACATATTACTCTAGGGTGATCAGATGAAATGCTCCGAGTCTCTGAACTGTCACTGCATGAGCTCTCTGCTGCTTTCTGTCCCTATAATATCTCATATTTCCTTTGAAAGACCGGGCAGGAGCAAGGCTGCAGTGAATTCTCAGTATTGATCCTCACATAGAGAACTGTTTGTTCTGTTGAGGCTGCAGTTTTAAGAGTGAGGGAGAGCCAGTTTAGTTACCCGTGACTCTGCTGGTCTGATTCTCACTCTGACAAGTGAGCGTGCCCAGTGCTTTTATTTCAGCCAGTGCTGGCAGTGCCCTTTTACGGACTTTTTGTGAAATAGAGCCAGAACTCAGGAGCTGGAAAGTCTTAGGGTGCTTTCCAGACCTGAGAGCACCGCCAGCCCTTGCTGTCCCTGCACACCAGGACCCAGTGCCAGCCCCAGGGTCAGATCCCATCTCCCCACAGCCCTGCCTGTCCCCAGGGAGGTGCCCAGTGTCTGGAGTTGTTCTGGTGATTCTGGCTGCCCCACTCCTGGTCAGGGCCTTAGGACAGGCCCTGGCAAGTAGGCTTGCCCTATCATGTCAATGGAGAGACCCAAGTGCTCCCAGCACACCATCCTGGCGCTCTGTTGTGCTCCTACATGTGTCACTGTGCTTCATTGCATCAGACCAGAAGTCTCTTATCAGTTTTAAACCAACTGGTTTGGGTAGTTTTACTCTCCCACAGTAGCACCATTTCCTTTGCATGCTCCAGAAATTTTTGCCAATGTGACTATTTCCAGAAAATGAGAATTGCCATAGATCTCCACTAGCATTGCCACAAAATCAAACTGCAGTTAATAATAACTTTTCATTTAGATATTTCCCAAAAGCTGTTTATCCAGTCCATCAGGCTTTCATTGTAATCCTTATGACAATTTTTAGTTCATGGGCTGACTTCCAGATAAAATTAAGATTTGGGGATTCTGCATTCAATTCTGCTAAAATGGCAGTACCTTGCTTTGTGCTAGATATTATATATTTATTAATTAAAAAAAAAAAAAAGTGATCAAATACTTTGACACTCTTTAAAATTAAAGAAAATCGTGTCATTGTCCTTCAGAAGTCTGTGGACTTTCTTGATACATGTTGTGTGTTGGGATGTAAAATTCTGTTCTAGCGAAGTAGATATCTGTAGTCAGCCATCTGCATTCGTCACAGATCCACATGGGTTACCTTTTATGTTCTTTGCAAGATGAGTTCTACATTTGCTTTCCTGTCTGGTGCTGTGCATTCAGGGGTATCAAGGGATAAAACAGACCTGTCTGAAACATGGGCTTGAATATTTAGAGTCGTACTGGGAAATCTGGAGATTGAGAAACATGGAAAGATTGTTTAAATAACTGTTCATAACATGAGTCCATGTAGTTCAGTGATGCTTCTCCAATAGGAGCCAGACATCTGAGAAACAGGTTGACAGATGTAGATGGCATTTTACAAAGCACTTTGAAGGAACTCAAAGGGAAAACAACTGCATTGTTAGCTGCAGCACGCAAACTCTTGTTCTAAATTGCCTCTGTGTTCAAGGCTAAGAGAGCAGAGAGAGTAGGAGCACATTTTAAACATATTTTTTTAGGTACTGAGGAATTACAGATTTATAATCATGATGTCTGTTCCAGGACAATTACTAAATCAGAAGGTATAGTTCAGACCGAAAAAATCAGCAACAGGCAAAATCAACTCATTAAGTATGAGAATTCCATTCAAGAATGGATTTGACCTCAGAGAATAACAGTGAGTGTAAGCTGGAGCAATAAAGGATTTCTGCACCTACAAGTTAGAAGTCACAAAACACCCAGTGAAGGGATGCAGAAGAGAAGTGAATGAACCAGAGCAGAAAACAGGAAAATCCATCCCAGTGTCTCATCTCCAAAAGTGGCTGAGGATGGTGGTGAGGGCAGAGTGTACATATGGACAAGCCTATGGAGATGTTGTGTACTCCAGTATGCTCCCAGCAGCTTGCAGCTCAGGGAGCTCCCAAGGCAGAAGCAGCACCTTTGTATTCCCTATTCACCACTGGAACTTCTCTTCTTTCAACTTACCCCACCCCCCTTGAGCATTTCCGCCATTCAGCATTCACAGCATCCGGTGGAAGGGCGTTCCACAGCTGTGGACCTGCATATCTTGCTTTCTCCAATCTACTGCCTGCTGTGCTCTGGCTGGATGCCTGCTGGAGGCCAAGGAGCCATCCTTGCACTGCAACATTTGGTCCCGATTCACTCTCTTCACAGCACTCATGATCTTATGCATGTCAGATATTTTCCTTCCACTGTCCTTTACCAGGACAGACAGACCTAGCCCACATCAGCATTCCATGATCAGATGCGTTTCAGTGTGTTTGGCCATCCTTGTAACCCCTCACTGAATCTTTTCCACCTTTTATTATTCTTGAAATGAGAAAGTACGTTGATTCCTATCCAACTTCCACATGGCCTTTTTGATATTTATTGATTTCTGTCATGCCCTTCCCGTAGTTGTCTCTGTGCAACTGACGAGTCATAACCATAGCCATTCCATTATGGAAATAAGTCCATCCTGTCCATTATCCTTGTTTCCTTTCTCTTAACCTTTTCCTTTTCTACTCAATTATTTCTAATGATTGATTCTGTAGGCTTGTCATCCTTATGCAACAGAGTAAATCCCTGACCTCCATTTTCTTGACTGCTTATGATGTCTCAAGCAGATTCTGTTCTGTCCTTGCAAGTTGCTTCTGTCAGAGTTTGGACACTGTTGGAGACATGATGCTGCATGAAGTAGATTTTTGGGTCTGATCTAATATGCCTGTTTCATATTCCATCACTCTTCTACACATTACTTCTTTGCCAAGAGCATTCCAAAAATCAAAAACCAATCTCAAAGAAGCTGAAAAATCTTAATTCCCTGCAGTGTGCAACAGGAGCTCCATTATTCAGTACATTCCCTACATATTTGTATTGTACAGCTGCGTTTAAAGTTCTATTTACTTTCTGATTCTCCAAACGTGCTCAAATAACTTGTCTTCCATGTCACAATAGTTCAAATTAAAAAAAAATCATCCTTTGTTCATCTGTCTTTCCCTGGTAATGTTACGTACACGTAGACCATGGGAAAAGTTGAGGGCTCACTAAAGAAAAAGGCAAATATTTTCCTTGTTAAAAGTTTAAAAAAGCAAAACAATGTGATCTGCCATATTTTTTTTTCATCAGTATTTTACAGTCAGTAAAAAGGTAATATTGAAGAAGACAGAAAACCTTTTGCTTGTTTTCAGTCTCAGAGTGTAAACATCCACAGCCTGGACTAAGCGAAGACTAAAAATCAGTTTAAACATTTTCCTTTGGTAGCTTTATGAGAATGTCAGACGTCCAGATAGAAAGTCGTGGAACCATGTTTCACTGTGCATCCTGAATGGAGGTGGGATACGGGCATCCATCGATGAACGGAATGCTAATGGTACGTAGAGCTACGTGCTGAATGCCAGCTTTTCAAGAATGAATTAGCAAGTTATTATGCGAGCCTGAACATAGTGTTAGGCACGGGCTTGTTTTGATGGGACATTCTGACATAGTTATCTACTATTACAGTGCAACTGCACTCAAGTTGACATTAGCAGTTTTTAGTATTGTTTATACACTGTGCTTTTTATAATTTCATTCTCACCTTGCTGCTGTGGAACAAAGGAAGACAGTGGCTGTTCTTCACCTCCTACTGTAGAAAGACATATGCTATGGTTGCTGGAGGCTTTCTGTAGTCTGCCACGAAACAAATGATTTTTTTTTTCTGAATGCTTGAAATTTTACGGATCTCTTTTTCCTGATATCGGATAAATGGAAACTGAAAACAAACACTGTTTTTTTACTTTAGCTTAATCCTTCTTCAGGGCTACATGAGTTCATCTTAAGCAATTGGAAAAATTGCCAGAGTTAAAGACAGTAAACTTTTTTTTTTTTTTCCTAAACCAGTGTAAATAAAGTCTCATTCCCCAGGTAGCATCACTATGGAAGATTTGCTGTCTGTTTTGCCATTTGGAGGTCGTTTTGATTTGGTAACACTGAAAGGTTCCACACTGAAAGAAGCTTTCGAGCACAGCGTGCGCAGGTATGGAAGAGGAACAGGAGAGCTGTTGCAGGTTGGAGGTATGCTTTCTTCCTTCCTTGCCTTGGTTTTCTAAAAGAACCCTCCTTTCTACAGGTCTTGTTTGTCTGACACTTAAAAGACCTTTGCATTGCCTCTTTAAAAATGGAAAGCAAGCTGGCAGTGTACTCCAGCTCTGTGCTTCATCTGTGACAGCTGACACTATTTATCCTGAAGATGTTTTAGCTGAGCTGCGCAAGCCCCACAGCACATAAGCTATCACTGATTCTTCAGCAGAGACAGGATTCCCTGTTGTTCCAGTAACCCCAAAGTGGCAGCAGTTCAATATTTTAATTAACTACAGGAAGGCATGGTCAGCCAGAGCTTTAACACAGTAATCACTGCAACAAGCTCCTGTTTTCAGATCTTCACCAACAGCCTACCTTGTACCCCACACCAGACTTCCCTGCTAGTTGCTACCCATTGTTGGTTTGTCAAAATCAGTTTGTGCCACTGCCTGATGACTGGGGATGTACTTAGAATTAGTCCAAGCAGGCCATGGAATTACTCCAGAGAATTTCTAAATATTTTAGAGACAAACAGTTAATATTAAAAACATATGCATTTCCTGAAACACAGCTCCCCAGATATTTATCCAGATGCATGCTAGGTTACAGGCATGTTTATTCCTGCTCTGCCTGTGATGCTGTGTGGATTTCTTTGTTTATGTAGCAGAAAAGCCAGGCCCAAGGGTAGAGGCCAAGCAGTTTTCCTCCTTGCCTCTCCCCACACAGCCTGGTGATGGGGGCACTCACCCCTCATGAGATCCAGAACCCCCATATACCAAGGACACAACCACCATCTTACAGGTGCAAGTGCTCTTACCAGTGAGTTACCTACCACCAGGGTAAGGCAGCAGCGCTGCCTTCTCTTACAAAGGAAGAAGAAAAGATACCTAGTAGCTCTGGGAACAGTCTGGGACAGAAGATGCAGAGAGGAAGAGAGCCAAGGTCAGATGAGCTGCTGTGCTTTGGGTTGGCTGTTAGTGGCTTCCTGAGCAGCAGATTCTTGGCAATGCTGTTCTCACTGCCTAGCCCTCCACAGGCTTTGCATGAGGAGGGCTCATTGTGAGAAACATTCATTCTCCTACAGTGAGTAGGAGCTGCGAGTCTTGGCTTAGCTCTCTTTTCTTCAGGGCAGCACTCATTACCCACAATAGGTTGCCTGGTTTTAAAAGTCACTTCACTGAATAAGACAGTGGAAAGAGAAAGCAGATGCTGACAGCAATCAGGGACAGTCTTTTCAACCTTGCAGTTTCCAGTTTGTTTCTGGGGAGTTACAGTAAGAAGAGCAGATGATCAGACAAGTGAGGAGAGGCAGTATTTCAGCAATTCTCTAAATTCACGTGTTTTCTTGCATAAAAGTTGATTTGAGCACTAAGAAAATGGGGCATTAACTGGTATCCCTTGAACCAACATAACCTCTCAGCCACAGAACCGAATGTATAGAATCTTAAAAATGATGGAGGATGCTGCTTCTAGCGCCATCTGTTCAACAGGCACTGCCTAAAGTGGCACTCAAACCTATTTCCTGCAGGTATCCACGTGGTCTATGATCTCTCCAGAGCCCCAGGACACAGAGCTGTTAGCATAGAAGTGCTTTGTACAGCCTGCAGAGTCCCAGCCTACGTCCCATTGGAGATGGATGAAGTATACAACGTGACTCTTCCATCCTATATGCTATTTGGTGGAGACGGCTATTACATGCTGAGAGACAACCACATAACATACAGCAAAGGTAAGTATGGGCTCTGAGAATGTAGCAGACAAACCCTAAGAGTTAAAAGATCTTTCTGTAGCAAAAGTGACAGATTTTTTGCTTTTATTGGATAAATTTGCTTCTAATCTGATGGCTCTGGAATGCTACTTTTGGTTTTAGTCAGCATCTGCACTTTTTTATTTCAGTTCAATCACAAAAGTTTCAACAAGTTCAAAAAGTTCACAAAGAAGGTGAACCTCATCCATTCGGCTCTGTTAAGAGCACAGTTCTGAAATCATAGCAAACCAAAGAAAAAGCAAAAAAAAAAAAAAAGAAAAAAGAAAAGAAAAAACAACAAAACAAACACAGTGGAGAGTAGGTATTGCGTGCTGCCTTGCACTTGCACTAATTAGTAAACAATGCATTTGAAGGAAAGGTGCCATTTCCTTCAGACCTCATACTTGCACTCTGTGGAGGTATTTGCAGACAGAACGATCACCTCTGCTAGTCCAGGACATAGAACAGAAGCAAGCACCACCAAAGGAGGGGGCATCAGCCCACACCCTGACAGCACCATGCTTCTCATGAGCTCTGCAGCATGATGCTGTAAGGCAGCCGCACTCAGGGTGCTGACAGAAGCCATGCTACAGAGAGAAAAGTGTTATCCAATGCTATATTAAGATCCTTTATCGTAGCACAAACTGTTAGGACAGCATGCATATGGTTGATGTGGGGATCTTTTAGGGCAGAAGGAAACTTTTAAAGTTTTTGAGATTGAAATTCATTATATACATTCTGTGTTTTCAGAAATAATGCCCTATCTAAAAAAAATTCTTCTAGAATCACACCCACATCATACAGAATTTTCACTTGGAACATTCTGATCCCAGAGTGATTATACTTCTGGTGATTTAGTTAAACATGTTTGTACTACCAAAAAACCACTTCCTTTCAGAACTCTCTTACAGACTATTTTTTGGTTCATCAGGATGTTTCAATTTAAAGTTGATTCTCACGAGCAGGAGCAATGTTTACAATCAAATTCAGTCTGCAGTTTATACAGGGGGCTGTAGGTTTTAGTAAATAACTGTTGATGCAGAAACGAATTCGCAGAGAGAAATCCAGTAGAAGCAGTGAAAGGTGACCAGTTTGAAAGGTTCCTGCAGCATCTTTCCTTGTGTCAGTGGAGCAAAATGGAAATTACTTTGAAGAGGGATGTGTTGCACTTCGGAAGTGCAAGAGCCTGGATCAGAAAGAACCCATTGGAGATGGTTGGCTGCAGTAACTCATGGGGGGGGGTCTTCAACCATAGACAATTTCTGTGCACAGCACAGCAGTACCCAGATCAAATATCCTTAAAAGAAAGCCAGCTCCATAGCACTCTATACAAAGGAGGTGGGGACTACCCCAATTTCCATTGTAACAGAAGCAAACAAGAAAGCCAGCCAACTGAAAGGTTTTGTTCTCCAGTTAAATATGATTTCACCACAACTTTTTGCTACAAGCCACCACAAAGTGGCGGTTTTATCTCTTCATAAAATCCATCTCTCTGCCCACTCTACACTGCTCTGACAGTAAGCTGCCTGAGTCAGGAGGGCCATGAATATAAAAGAGGTCTTTAAGACTAAATCTGTGGTTGTAAATTGGGTGCAGGGCTTGGCTGCTGCAGAGAACGCTCATCATTTCTGCTTGTTTATTTAGGTGAACCTGACATCGAGGTTGTCTCCCGTTATCTTGATAGAATGAAGAGAGTTTATCCAGCAGTTGAAGGTCGAATAAAGTTTTCTTCTGGGAGCCTTATCCAAGGAAGTCTTACCCTGATTTCTGCTTTGCTCACTGTAACTTTCTGGCATTGCTGATTTTTTTTTCTCAAGTGTTTACATTTGGAAGAAAGGTGGAGGATAGAGATGGTGCTGAGGTGGGGAGGACTGTTCTCTTTTCTCAAATCTTGAAACAAACATTTGGGTTTCTGCAGGGAGTCAATTAATAGCAAGGATTGTCTTCAATCCGTCCATTTTTGAAGTGAGTCTGGGGCAGAATTGATGGCTTTCGTCACTTTGAAAGAGCAAGCACAAACTGGCATGACCCACCATTCAAGTTGAGGTTTCAAGAAGCAAAGTAGCAGTGCTCCATCACAAAATGACCACTGACCAAAATGGGATATTTTTAACTCGTCAATTCTTCCAGCTGCTTTAGTGAGTTGATCGAGAATCTGATTCCAATAATGTAAATGAGCTTCTAGAAGTAGATATATTATAGGCGCACACACTTCTCTTTGACCTCCACTCAGGGTCTAAGCTTTGTATCTCAGAAATCTAGCTTGCTTCCAGTTATTATCTTACCTGCACCGATGCCCAAAGGAGCTGGATTAAACTCAGTGCCATTAACAGCATCGGTCCATTTATGTGCAATTTAAAAAGTGTTTTGAATTTACTTTTTAAGGCACAACAGCTTACTAATGTTTTTCCATTAATAAAGCTTGATTTGATTTCGATAAATTTTGACAAATCAAATATATACCCTCACCAATTAATATGAAAGTATCTGAGGTTATTTTCTAGGCAGATGCTCCATTTTACACTTGCGCAGGAATCCCAACAGTTATTGGCACCAGCAGTGCTCACAGAGGACACCAGATACACACAGATGCCTGCAGCGCCAGGGCACATTTTGGAAGTTTCCCAGTAATGGAGTTTTTTACAGCACAACCTGGCTTATCATAGCAGCGATCATAACTCAAAAGCCTCTTCCCTGTATGGAGAGACTGCTTTAAAAAAACCCAGCTGTAAGTGCCAAGCTGACGAGTATCGAGTCAGAAATAGGATGAACTGTGAAGTACCATTCAGAACTGACATCAACATACTTCCATATTGTTTACTGCTTTATTAAACGGATGTGCAGAATTTGGAATAAACCTACCTTGATTTTCCGGGAAGCAAATGACACTTTTTCAAGAGCAAAGCTACTCACCTCTTCAACTCACTGTGCCCACAGATTATGTGGAGAAGGTGCATCATATTAAGGTAAATTACAGTGTGCTTAGATTTCAAGACCTAATGATTAGCCACATAAATTCAAGAGTTGTGAATGAAAAGATTTGATTACAGAGTTGCATTAGTTAAACTGTTAGAACAGGGCGACAAAGAACAGCCAACCTTGGTGGCAGTGGTGACTTGTCAATATAACTCCTAAAGTTCTTAATTTACAGAATGGCCTTCCCCAAACCAACATAAAACCAATAACAGAGACTTTACGTACGGACTGAGCTGTATCTGCGCGTCAGGTATTTTGTTGTGGTTTGTTGTGTTTGTATGTTTAAATAAAAGAAGTGAGAACAAACTCCTTTGGCATGCCCAGGGGGAAGTAACACAGCTACGCCTTCTCTCAGCAAGCAAAAGAAAAGGTTTACAAAAGCAACACAGACAGTTAATGCAAACTGTACAGACAAAGAACATTAATACTGTATTACTTTGGCTCATTTGTAAAGGCAAAAAAGAGGAACCATCTGAAAAGCAGAATCTCAAGGAATGTTTAAGATATGCAGATATCTCCGTGTTGTTCCGTGAGTAAAACTTGTTAAAAATCCCTGCATGTTTCCTTTGCACAGTCTCTTTCAGGAAGGCTGAGCCAACACATACAGGTTTACTGGAAAAATCTTCCACACATTTTTGTACTAATAAATTTTTAGAAAACGTTAAGAACAGACTCACGTCGTCTTCTTTTCTAACCCTGTAATCCTCATCTGTTCTTCGAAATGTCCTTTAAGGAACACAACAATAACTGCACTTTCAGCACAGTGTATGCGCTCAGCAGCCTTATTTTATACCATCCCATACTGTTGCTCACTGAGACTTTGGGGAAATAAATGTGGCTTCTACTGATAACGGCTAAAGAAAATAAAAACACAGATATCTGTTATTTACTTGTAAGTGGTATTAAATTTTAATGTCTTTATAGCAGAAAGAGATTTTTAGAACTTAGATTTAATATTATTTACAAGAAAATATACAATGCAAGGCTAAAACGTCACACATCCATTACATTAGTGCACAGCAGATGTTTCTACCACGTGTCCAGTGAGGTCCCTGCATTCACATCCAACATGCCGCAGAGCTAGCTTCCTTTGGACCCTGTCAACAGGAATCAAGAAAGAAACTGACTTAAGTGTGAAAAAATATATTTACATACGAACAACTGATCTACAACAGAATGAGATTTGAAAATATCTACTTGAAATCATAGATAAGAGAAAGCAAGGCTACTGCTTCCAGGTTTGTAATACTTTCCTTGAAGTAGGCATTTTATTCCTTCTCTGGAAGTTCTCACCTCCTCCACTGTTAAATGATAAGCACACTTATTAATATACAGCAGATTTTGGCTGTGGAAGGGGCATTGGCATATTTTTACACTGGATATCGTTTCTTCCTCTGCTAGGAAAGCTTCTCCCGTCTCAGCTTACCCTTTTCCTTCTATCCTGCCTGAACAAACTTCCAGGAGATGGACTACACACTATATGAAAGCAAAACAGAAGTGCTTTTCCACTCCTATCCTTGTAAATTGTACACTCACATACACTGCCATTAACCACAGCTTATCTATCTGCACTGACCCACTATCTATGTGCATTGGTACGTGTAGCAGGATGCAACCAACACATAGGTACCAAGAGCTGAAATTAGGTTCCATGCCCCCTCCAACAGGAAATCTCCCATTGCTATGGCCCCTCTGAATGCTCAGTACTCAAAACAAAACTTCCAGGATGCTCTTTCTTCTTTAAACACTGACTGAGCTGAAATATTTTTGCTCCTCACTAACTGCAATCGCATTTTGGTATCGCACAAGAAGGACCAGCCTGCTCAACAAAGATGTTACTGCAGTTACTTCCCTCCCCCCAGTACAACTGATAACCATTAATAACCAGTTATTCATTTTAAACTTCTGCATTAAAATCGGTTGGAGCAAACAGTTCTCTTCCCAAGTGGCTTCATGGGCAGTTTGCAGTGATTTAGGGGAAACGCTTTCTAGAATTGAGGGCTCAATATAAAAAACACTGCCTTCCACCCCTCCTCCCTCTTCACCTTGTGGTTACCTTTTCATATCGACCCTCCCCCAGCTGCCTCTTTTAATCCATCATAGTCCTGCAACCCTCCCAACTAAGTCCTACAGTCAAAAACCATGGGAACAGCACTTCCTTCTGTTTTTACTCTTGGCATGTCCAAGATAGGAAAACTATAGGAAAGCTGAAGTCTCTGGTGGGAGCATCTTCTTTCCCCTTCCTTTCTTCTACTGAAATGTGAGACAGTGAATCACCTCCCTCTGTTCCCATCAACACAGATGCCTAACAAAGACTTCACTTTTTTCTTTCAGCACTATCTGCAGACAGACCAATATTCCTATACATTCATTGGTAGCCGCTGTGGTACAAAAGCAGTTCAGTGCAGTGAAACATTAGGGTTAAATCAGGTCTTCCACGCAGCACACAGATCACCACGTTACTTCCTTATTTGCTTGGCTGGTTGGATCTTTTTTGGTTTTGTTTCTTGACTGTGTGAACACCGTCTTAAATACGTCAGCTACAGAACCAACGCACAGAGTAGGTTAAACTTGCCAAGTTGGTCTCATTTCAGTGGCAACAATGGAAGGTGTCCTAACTTGTCCTGAAATCTGTCAGTTGTTTATTATGTGAAACAAATCATTGCTCAATCCTGTGGTGTACTCTGGTGGTTCCTCATGCAACAAAAATCCAAATGATAAATTAAGGGCTATTTTTTTTTTTTTCCAATGAGATGGATTATAAACCTAACAACACATATTCAGATAGGATTCTTTCTCCTTTATCTGAATGGTGTAAGTTAACGCTGCAGAGACCAAACTTGGAGTAAGAAATCTATCTACCAAATAGAAGTGCTGGAGCTCAGATGGAACTCTGCATGGGGAATGCACTTCTGAAAGATGGGAAATCCCTGAATTTAAATGGAGACAATCAAACAGAGAGGCACAGAGATCCTGATAATCAATCACAGTCCACTGACGCTGAAAGGTACCCCAGACTTGCTTCATGATAGGTAAATAGGCCTACATGGATTTCCAAACCTAATTAACAGAAATTAAGAAAGCCAGATTCATATGATTTCAATGCATTAGTAAAGAACAGATTATCCACCTAAAACTTAATGTATTTCAAGGGAACAACAAGAAGCACATAGCAATGATGAAACCTGCCAGTAGCTTGAAAAATTCTGTACCTACTGGAACAGCATTAGCACATACCTTACTTAGCTCTGGGAAGAGTTCTTGAATCCCGATGTCCAACAGCACGTAAGTTAACTAAAAGAAAATGAAGGAAATGGCATCAGCCAGCCACTAAGTTAGACCAAAGCAACATCACCTCTTTTTATCTTTGCTCTGGATGAGAGTTCTGCCCTCTCCCATAGCAATATGTTCACTTCAGGAAATGGCAAGTTTCCCAAGTGCTGCAAATTACCTGTTTGTTGAGCACTGGTTGCTGCATGCCATCAAACAGAAGCCTGATGCCTTCGTATTTAGCCTCTTCCCCAATGCACTTGCCTATTAAATCTAGGCCAGATATCACCAACAAATACACAAGTCATTAGGAAGCACAGCAAAACAGCTATACGATGTAGTTGTAGTTAAATAAGTAACAACCTGAGCATTAGCTTTAGTTGACAACAACAACACCGTAATTCCACATGACAACTTTTTTTTTTTAAATAAAAATACTAAGTGATAAAAAAAGGCTTTAATTAAAGAAAGAGTTCAAATTTTATCCCTCTAAAGTAGTCAATGGAAAAAAAAAATATTCCTTTGGTTCCTCCTTCCTCATCTTTCAGTGCTGCACACCAAAGTACTTGTTACGCTTCTAAGAATGAATTTCATACTATTGTCCTAATGCTTTGTTTAATACACGGCAAGTTGGAATGTTTTAATTACTTTCTGAGTAACCCAGAAAATAAGCCCCTCTTCTGTAGTTTATATAGTTTAAATAGAGTTCAGATTTATCTTCTGGCTTCTTCTTCTATCACTGCTCTACTTGGTCTTCAGCTGGATAAAATGCAAATCATACAAGCTAAATGTGAAGAAATTACAGTTTTAAGGACGTTTGTGAAGTCTTCTGTTACACCAAGCCTTTGTGAATGACTACACTGCAGCCTTACTCAGCAACACTGAATTAAACGATGAAGCTGAACCCTTGGGTTTTTTGTTTGTTTTTCACACCTAAGTATTCCAGTCAAACCTGATTTCATTTGGAAAGCTAACATTACTGCTCTTGCGTTACACTTCTGCTTGAACCATTAACTATAGCCATAAAGAGCCATTATTAACCTGGAATGTATCTCATCATTTCTTCGAAAGTCTGCTTTGCTCTCTTCTGCTTGTCCTGGACAGAGCGCGGTTCAGTATTCTCACAGAACACAGCATCTGCAGTGAAGACACATTAATGAAACCATCTTTAGGCAGCTTTTTTTTCTTAATCACCAGCATAAGAAAGTTGGTTTGGATTATGGCTTCAAAGTTGAGCTGCTTTTCAGTATGATCTTAACTGGAAGAGAATTCTGAGCCTTGATCACATTAGCCTGATCAAATCCAGAATAACCCATGTGCTTAGAGGACAAGAATCTTTTGCCAATTTGTTTCTTCTCAAATTTCGAATGCATTACCTTCTAGGTTTGGCTCAATCCTATTTTAAGTTTGTTACAATCTTCTAATCTAAAATTTTCCTTGCAATCACCTTGTAAAAATTTCTGCTCATAGGAAGTATTTGCTGCTCAGTCTTGATGGTTGGTTGGTTTGTTTTGTTGTGTCTTTTTGTCTTTTACAAGATTTCTTCTTGGTTTGATACAGACAGAGTTGGCCTCAACTGCACAGCTTTGGCCACACATTTCATTTGGCTGAGGCCGTGGTCACATTACACTTCTCTACAGTTGTGAGGTTTTGTTGTTTGTTTCTTTTTACATAATCTTTATCTACTTCCCTTCTTTGAAGCTTAAAATTACCATAATGAAGAGAATTAAAAACAAAAGCAAAACTAAAGCAGGACTAAAGCAGTTCATAAGTGAAAACTAATTTAAAGAAAGCATGAACCATTCACAAACTGACATACTAACCTACCTTTATTCTCCTTTGCACACCTTCACAAATGAATGCTCATAATACATTTTTTTTTCTGTAAATCATGCTTGATAGACAACGGGGCTAACATCATCTTTTAGAAACAAACTTCTGGAATGGTTTTATAGGCCCACCTGACTTTTAAAACTCCATTGGCTTTAGTTCAGCATTACAGCGTAATATTCAGTAACTCAAAAGAAGGGACTTCAAATGTCAAATTAAAGCAACACTTCAATCAAATATGTAACCATTGCTGACCTCTCAGCAGTGTTATGAGAGAAACCAAACGGTGCTCCTCACATAGCTGTTCTAACTTATAATGCAAGTAATAGTCCGTGTACAGTTCCAATGTATTTTTGAAGAGAATTCTTCCTCCCATCAGGAGATGATGCAACCAGTCAGGAATGTGGAAGACCACTCTACCTGCAAAGTTATAGAAACAGATATTTATACAGTTCTCTTAATAACGATGACAAAGGAGTCAAAAGAAGAAGTCATGACTTCTCTGCTGACTCAAAAGAAGAAAAATGCATACAAGCAAAGATTTTAGCTTGAAAAGTGACCGTTGTCCATATTACTCGTCAAATACTCTTTAACTACTTTTATTTAGTACTATACGCTCACTTGAGAAAAGGGAAGAAACTACACCCATAAGCTTACACTCAGAATGGCAGAAAGATAAGTAAAACTAAACAATAATGAAAGATAAATTGCAATATCTTAGCACAGCAACAAGGGTTGTTTGATGCTTTTCTTTTAAATGGCTACGTTCCTAAGTTGTATATTGTTATGGTTGCATGTCTCAAGATATATATGACTACTACAATTGAATTTTATTTCCTGCCAGAGAACCTGAACTTCATAATGAGAAGAAGTATAAGAATAACTGAGAGAAATTGCTTCTTACCAACATACAGTAAGTAGTCATAGACTCCTTCTACAGTCATCATTTCCATGAAGTAGTTCTGATTTTGTCGTCTTTCTGTATTCTCAGACCGGTTTGCATTATTCTTGAATAAATCATTGAAAAGCTAAAAATAGAAATATAACATGGAAAACACCGCCCTCAAAAATAAAAGGACCATCAGGCTTTTGTTGCGTGTTTGCTTTTCATTTCACAGGCCCTTCTGCTCCCAAGCACAGCTAGACTTTGTTACAGGCCTTGACCCTTCAATGCACCTTCAAAGGCACGAAGGGTGTGAGTCTGTCGGCCTTAAATCACAGGTGGACTCTATGACACTCATATATTCCTAAAACATCCTATTGTCTTGTGTTATGAAATAGGCAATGGGTTCTGGACAAAACAGCTGGAAAGGAAGAGTTTGTTGAGTGCCGGAGTCCCACATCTTACTATACCTCACAAAAATCATTAAGAGTTTATTTTAAATTATTTCATCCCCAAAACTGTTCATGCAAAGATCAGAAAAATTTATAGGAAATACTACTGCATTATGAAAAGAGAGCTCAAAACCCCATGTCAAGCTTCTAACAAAGCTATCTCACTGTTAGAAGAAAATATAGTGCAATTAATAGTATGACCTAGACAGAAAATCTACCCTGGTGTTCACCAAAAATTCGGTGTTGAAGAACTTCCTTGCTATGAGACTGACAAAACTACTATCAACAGATTTTTCTGTAGCACTCGCATATTAAAAATTAGTTCTGAAGAATGGTCCTTAGTTTGCTTGTTCTTGGTCTACTTTCCATAGAGCAATTCTCCCTGTAGCAGATTAAGCCATAAAATGGACTGAATCCAGCATGTCACCAAACGGAGTTCCTGTGCTCTTAGAAAAAATTACATCAGGAAACCTGTCAAGATTCAAGTTTTGACTTGTACTTCATTAGGTCCTTTCTCTTGTCAGTGCTAAACAGCTGGCATCACCTTCATAAAGTTCACCCTAATTAAACGACATCAAGTTATTACATAAATTACATGAAAGAGCAAATATAGTTATAACATATGCTGGATGACTGGGATCCAAGAAAGTAACAAACCAAAGAAGAGCAGATAATTATTTGTGCCTACTGTATGGAGTACACCTGGTATGTTGGTTAAAGAATCCTATTTAAACTGAAGTCTATATGGCTTCTGAAAACTGAAACTATGACAGTGGAAAAGATCTTAGTGGAATTATTGCAACTTCAACCAGAGCTTTCTTTGTATTTTTACAATACCTCCAAGCTGACTGAGATAACACACAGTGTGCCAGCTCATAGCAACCCACGGTACAACGGAGATAAATTTCAGAGGAGTGTGTACAAGCCAAACTAAATTACTAACAGCACACCAGTACGTAATCTGAAACCAAAATGCTATCTTTGGGCAGAGCTTTCCAGCTTCCAAAAGTTATTTTTACTTTCACCCCAAACCAGAAGCAACATTTTTCAAATGCTGTATATACCTCTGCTCATGGATAGTCTTTCCTGCGCCTTGAGCATAATGATTCCTTGTTCATTGCCAAGCTTTGAAAGGTCACACTTGTACGTGGCATTAAGAAATGAGCAGAGGAACAGATTTATAAAGTATATACTTCATACTAATCCAGTGTAAGCATGTATTCTACAGTCTTTAGCAATGCACATCTGAAGGATGCAGCCACCACCACGTTTTACTCTAAGATTTTGACTGAAAGTGAAAAACATACAACTGTATACCTAATACAAACATGGGGGTTATATTCGTGACTCCGAAAAGCACGTGATTTCACTTTTACATTTCTGCTCATTTTACCATCTGAAACGTGATACAATGCTCATTATTGTAATTACACAAAAAAAGACAAGCAATGTTATCCTAAGTGCAAATATATGCTATACTGTTGTTGTTTACTGCGGTTGGCAGGTCACCACAAGCCAGCAGCACAGTGCCTTGGCAGGCGTGCTTTTCAAAGCCTGCCTCAGCTGAGAAGTCCTGTTGTATGCTCGTAGTTCTGAAGAAAGTACATTCAGAAGACTGTTAAGCTGGTAGAGACAGACTAGAAACATAGCCAGGAAAGCTGAAAATGCTGTTTGGTACCCTTAGAAGGGGCAGTTTTTTGCTTGTCTGTTTAACCAGGAAGGTTGGTGACTTGATCTGATGAGTCCTATGCGGGATAAAATCCAATTGCTATTGGCTATAGTTCGGTTAGCTGCTCACATTCATTATATATTACGATGGGACAAAAGATAATGGCCCTAAGTCGTTACAGGGGAAGTTCAAGGTTGGATACTAAGAAAAAATTCTTCTCAGAAGGAGTGATGAGGCAGTGGCACAGGCTGCCCAGGGAGGTGCTGGAGTCCCCATCCCTGGAGCTGTTCAAGAACCATCTGGATGCGGCACTGAGGGATGTGGTCAGTGGGCATGGTGGGCATGGCCTAATGACTAGGTGATCTTAGTGGTCCTTTCCAACCTTAATGATTCCATGATTCTATATTCATTAGCTGGAAATCACTGATATTTCAAGCATACAAATGCACATGCACACCAGGAATATTAAAAAAGCAGCAGCATGCAGACAACATTCCAGAGAAACGGGAACATTTGTGACTAAGCTCACTCTTTCACTTGCCCTGACAGACCTTCCAGCACTTCTTACTCAGCCTGCTGTACGGGTAGCCTGGGCGTACTCTGTTCCTGGCAACTGAGTTGGCAGCACACACACACATCCTGTGCTCTCAGTGGATTCTGGCATGCTGACACTAGAATAAGCAGATCTACATCAGATAAGTTATGTGGGAGCACTGTGGCAATGCAAATATCAACAGAAAAATCTATCCTGGACTTCACCAAAAGACCTGTGTTGAGGAATTTCTTGCCATGAGGCAACATGCTCTTCCCAGTGATGGACACTTAGAAGTGTTGCAGCTTATTCCACCTTCTATCGCTCTTCCAGTGCTCTATCTCTTTATTGACTCCATATAGGTAGTTCACACAATCCTGGTACAAACATTTTGCATATATGGCCACCATCAGTTTCTGTTGGGGCTGCGCAGCACTTATAATCTTCAGAATGAAGTCAAGTGAAACAACAGAACTGAAACTGTAGAACCAAACAACTGAAGTCTATAAGACATGTTTTGGGTGGTGGTCTACCTTAGTTCACTGAACAGCCCTTGGTGCCTGCATTTCCAGCATAGCTTCATCTGAAAGTAATTCAGTTAATGAGTTTCATACAGCTCTCTAGTATGGTGGCAAGCAGAGGTGATCAGGAGATCCGTTTCCCAAACAAATTCAGTGGTCTGAACCACAGTGGCACAGCAGATGAAAGCAGTGTGGCTTACAAAATGAATTCAAGAAGTGACAAGATGCAAATGGCCTGGAGTCGTGGAACTGGCACAAAGCTTTTCCCAAGCATGGGCTGAGATGAAAAAGAGAAAACTAGCTCCCAAATGAGGCACAAGCACTCCCAATTTAGCTGAAGGCTGAACCTCACAGCACTCATGCAAAGGCTCAGAAGAGGCCAGAACATAGCACAAGCCAGCCCTAGCTCATCAGATCATTAATTATTACAGTGATTGCATAAGTACATGTGCTCTGGCAAAACAGCAGATAGCAATTTAGCAAGAAAGCAGTCAGTATGTGAATGCCATGTGCATACATGCTGGTCAAAACTTGTAGCATAATGAGGGCACTCCTCAAAGCAAAGTATCTTGAGCGCCCATCATTAGATAATAATTGCGGTTCTGCAGTTGATGAATTAATGTCTGTAGCTTTCCATGCAGCCATCAAGTGGCTCCCAAAACAAAACACATTTCTTCTTGGGAAAGAAGAAAACTCTGAAATAGCTGTTATGTGACTAAGTAATTGGTTCTACAGATCACTACAATAAAGTTGCTTAGAGGAACCGAAAACTCCCACAGCAGACAGTGAGAAGGAACTGGGAGCTAGGGCTAGCTCCATTGTACTTAGTCAGTATAGAAGTTGTAGTTGCAAGTTCTCTAATGTACTCCAATACTACAAAAACTGCCATACTGAGGGAAATCAAAAGGCCCATCACCAGCAAGCACCATAAATAATAGTCTTGGTTGAATGGAAGCATTAGGCTTTAGATTTGTTGATGTCAGAGAGAGCAACTAACAGTTAGGACCCATAATGTTTACTAGGCATTAAGGTACTGCATAGAAACATTTTAAAGGCAGATAACAAGCATCAGCACTGTGACAATTCTGGCTTGTAGCACTTCAACAAACGACTCTTTCCAAACATTCAAGTTCTTGACTTTAAAAACGAAGCTGCCTTACAGTATTAAAATATTCCCCACTTTAAACCTAAGCTTTCAGCTCTTCTTCTCTCAGAACTTCTCTATATTCTCATCTCCAAATCCAGTAAGAACTTAAAAAGAAAAAGAAAAAAACCAAGAAAAATCCAAACAGAATTAATTCACACTGTGACACACAGATCATAGAGTGAAAGATCTCTCTCATGGGGAAAAGCAACACAAAAAATATATGCTGTTTTATTTCTGATTTTTCTGCTTTGCATTTTCAGAGCACGATCACTTTTCCCCACTCCTGTACAGTGGAGAAGGAAGATGACTTACTGTACCTTCTTGTTGTTCTCAGAAGTGGGACTCAGAATCGTAAGCTCAGGCCTGCTCGGTTTAGGCTTGGGAGATTCGCAGGAATTGATAAAATTCATGATGAATGGCTCCAAATGCTGACCTTTCTGAAACAGGATATGAATGGCCTGTCACTTTCATAATTACAGAAGGGGAGGAAAAAAAGAAACAGAAGCAAGCCACCACAAATCCTGAGTTTCCGAACAAGTTTTTCAGTAGCCCATACATTAGTGGGCCGCTAAAATTGGTGATTGACATTAAAAGGCTGGCAATCTGGAAGACTCACCTCTTTCATCAGCTTTCCTGGAACAGATTTTATAATCTTACCTATAATTAGGAAGAGTTAAAAAAAAAAAAGTCACTGCTTGATCTTAAACACAGCAAAACTCTTTTCCCCTCTTTCCATTTTTTCCATTCCCTACGGTGCCCATTCTGACTGCGAGCTCTTTGTAGCATCTTGATATATCAAATTTTAAAATATTTATTAAGACTTCCTAAGAGCAACACATGACAATGAGAAAGGTGCAATAACAAGAGATTTTTCTCTGCCAATCAGTATCTAGCATTTCATTTTAAAATACTATTGTTTTACAAATTGATACAAAAAGCTATGAAAAAGTATTCCGCATATCCAGCTTATAACTTCATACTCTTCAAGATAAAATACTTAAACACAAGAATATCAAGATGATGATCTGATTGCTTTAAAAAGCAATTACAGCTTCTAGTGTCTAAGCTCTTAATCCTTCATAATCACTTGCCACAAAAAAAGTCATAAAAACTGAAATTCTCTTCTTGCCCTGTAAAGATTGGCTTATCTGGAGAGACTCTGGAAGGCTGCAGCCTTGAGAATACCAGTGAGCAATGGTTTGCAAATCGGATAGGCGACAGCTGTGATCTTTAAAAGAGCTCTCTCTCCTGATAAGGCTATAAGGATACAGCGTAGTAACTTTAAATGCCAAAAAAATAGTTTTGCTTTAGGAAAAATACTGCTCTGAATGTACTGCTTATCTACATATTGTTAATTTTGGAACTTATGTTGGAAAGTATGTGCAAGGATCAAAAGATAATGTTATTAACTCTCACTAAAAGCTCTACTGAAATGCCACACGCTGTTAAAATGACATTTATGGGAGGTACACGTACTCTCACTTGTGAGATGCTTTAAAGTAAAAGAGCCAAGCTTGTCTGAATGATACAGATTCATCTAGAGGGAAGAGGTTTTGTTTGTTTTCCTTTGTCTGAAACCAAGTAGAACCCTTTAACTGGAAGAGGACCATCAAAACTCATTCCACATCTTGGTAACTTGCTAAGAGCACAGCCACCCCCAACAGGTTCATATAATGAGAGGAAGAAGCAGAAATGCAATGGCACAGTTCAGATACAGCTCTCCTGGTACATATGCTGATGCCAGAACTACAAGTGTTAGAGTTGTGTGAAGACAGTAGCTACAAAGTGGGACCTAGCAGCTCTGGCACACTGCCACGAGGAAGCTACACTTATGTGAAGTCACACTGCAAACTACTACTTAGATTTATTATCATAACAGAAATTCTCTACATCAATTTCCATTTGGCCTGCCTACATCACACACACACCCCTGCCTCAAATATTTTTCAGCTGCTCAGATTAAAAGAGGACGCCCATCAATACTAAAAATATTTAATATTGCACTCTTCTGATTAAAATAAAACTATTTTCATCCACTAATACTCAAAGGTAAATTACATTAAGAAACAGTTGATACCATCACACGTATAAACAACGTCTGGTCTGTCTAGATTTGATCTGGGACAATGCCATAGATCTTATTGTACTACTAAATGTACTAGCACACCTTATTTTGTGAGTGATAAGAGGTGTGAAGGAGCATAGCCATTCTTTCCCATATCCATATCCTTACACAAGCTTATCTATTAATTAGTACTACCATTTAATCACAGAACATACAGTATTAGTAATTTTCAGCAAAAAACCTGCATATTACATACCCAGATTCACATCAGGCAACATTTTATCAAGAAACTGAGTCTCTCCTCCATTAGGGGACAGGAAGTCAGCTAAAAGTTGGCTGTTACTTAGCTCTGGATGTTGCAGAAGTTTCTTCGAAATGGAAGGAAAGAAAAAAGTACTTAAAAATTACCCTTTAACAAATCAGTTTATCTATAGCTATACATACATATATATACACACACACACACACACACACACCCAAAGAGCGTTATGTTACCATAGATATTGTCATTTCCAAAATATATTTCAGTCACGTGAAACTTGCAGTTAAAGTTTCATTTGTGCACTTGAACCCTTTTAACAACCCATTAATTAGAAGCAAAGAAAAAAGAAATAGCAGATATTCATTTGTTAGTCTTAAATGACTAGTTTTGGAATATTCTCTGCTCCACAAGACTGATACCTGTAGATACTCCTGGAACTCCTCCCTTTTGGATTTTAGGAACTCATAGTTCTTGGGCCCAATGATTCTCTTTGAGGGAAGCTGAGCATCAGGAAAAGTACCTAGCAAAGACATTGAGCAGATTAAATTCTTCCCGTAACGGAACAAACATTGCTTTCCTTATTTTAAATTCCAGGTTGGTACTGGATAACATTTGCAGTAGTAGGAAAGTGAGATTCCAGAAGATGGAGAACATACCATGAAATTCTGTTAGCTTTGACTCAAGCACATAAAATTCCAGATACCTCCTGTAGACTGACCAGTGCTCAGGTTCATGCCCAACTGGAAAAAAAAAAAAATACAGCAGTAGAGATAAGCCAAGTTTTATGCCACTTGGAAGATGAATTAATCTAACATATACTTGCTGTTGCATATTATAGGAAAGACCTCAGTTATACCATTCTACCCCACTGCAGTAATTAAAAAAATAAGAAATCCCGCTGAGGTATAAAGTATTAAATTAAAACGCAGTCTAAATGCAGAGAGAATGTACCAACAAGGAAATCATCATCTCATTTAATGGATGCCTAGATTCTAATCAATGGAGCACTGCAAAACTGACTACGTTAGATCTATTATCAAACTTTTAACAAAGTGATTTACATAAATACTACAGTCCTCAGCACCACTAGCTTGCATCCTGATCATTTTTCGTCCTAGAAGATACCACTAAAGAACTCTTAAACACCTCCTGCTCATTGTGGAAGTATTATTTTCACTAACACAAATCCACATGGTCCTAGAGTGATGCTATTCTTTCACTCAATACAGATGTACTGTTATCTGTATGCCAAGCTACCTGAAAGCCAGAATGGCTCCTAGTAACAAAATATTTTAATTCATTAGTAACTACATTTTAATATCATTTATAAAGCTATTCATTATTCCAAAGTTCAAAGAGGGTCAAGGAAAGAAACACGGGAACAACTCTTCCCCAAACTCTCTCTCTCTTTTGGAAAACGAAATCATGAAACTTTTGCATCAAGTCTAAACAGAACTGATTCACACTGGGGAGTCAGTTCTCAACTCACAGACACAAGAAGTGATCATTTAGCTTCAAAAAGACATATTCTCATAATTATTGAGTCAATATTTCAAAATCAGAAAAATCATGCATGATTTGCACACTGCAAACAATCGCGAGAATACAGCACATCAGAACATTCTGAGTTAATTGACATTTTAATTATCCACAACATTCCATACCTGCCCTTCTATCATTTCTCTCCACATCAATGCAGAACACCGGAATTCTCTCCTTTCTGTCTTTTCTCTCCAAGGAGGGGTCATCAAAAAAATCTACATATGGGATGCTGATTTTCCATGCAGAAAGGTTGCGGGGTGTGTTTGGGGTACTAACAGCCTCCTCGGGAGAATCATCTTCCATCACCATCACGCCTTCTTCAATCTGTAAAGATCCAAACACTTCAGAGAGTTCAATTTTAATTGGCTTGGTCTACCATTGCAAAGCACACACAATAATGAAGCGATCAGGTCTAAATCTGTGATCAAGATCACTTTGGAAAATAAAAGAACAAAAAACCCTCATGTCATTAATGGAGTTTTCAGTAGACTTTTTGTTTTCAGATTGGCTGTAGATTAAAGTTAGCATATTTTAATGAGAACTAAAAACTTTTATAGCATTACCAAGTTTCATATCTGATATTTCAAAGAAAACAGAGAGAGATAAGAGAAGCACACTGGAAGGAACAGCTGGAAGAATGCCTTAGACACAGATCATTTGAGTACTACTGGAACCTGCTTGCATTCAGCACAGATGCAATGCATCTCCTGGTGTACTGGGAACCAAACTGAAGACTTGAGCTTATTAGGTCAGGCCATAAAGTAATCCAAACACAATTAGAGACAGAAGCCAATAGTGCACCAAACTAGGAGGTTTCTCACTCCCAAAGCACAGTGCGCTGGAGTATTCTGTAGAGGCATTAATTTGATTTGGCCTGCAGCGTAGGTGCAATGTAGCCAAGACTGGGAGTGAATTACTTTCACAACCCAGAACTAGTTTTAAGCAAAGCCACTGTCAGCGTCACTGCACTTCCCATGAGTTCCAGTTTCAACATCACAGTCCCAAAAACAGATGAACCAGGGAGCAACAGAGATCTAACCCTTGCTGGCTGTGTGTAGGGCAGCTCCAGTGCTGAAGTGTCATAGGTTCAGACTTCATGCTACAAAATGTGAAGCTGCTTCCTCCATATGCAAACAGAACTTGACACTAGTGCCATGCAAATGCAGAAGAAATCCTTCCAAAATGAAATGGTGACCCCAACACCACACTGACACCGCTCATTACAAACAGAACAACTGCCCACAAGCAATGTATCAACATATTAACACACAGCACAGGTGTCTTGATACCACAGTTTATCCAGGACCATATAGATTATCTTAAATATCTCATTAGAAAAATCCCAGCTTCAACAAGTACCCTTGGAAAGCTATTTACCCAAACAGTGGGTAAGCTGATTCTCATTTATTGCATGGAACAAAGAAAAAATAAAAAAATGACCTGAAGGAAAGAAAATTAGTTTTGCAAATAAGGATGCAGCATCTGCAAGAAGGCCGCACTGGGATGGGTTGGGAATTGGGAGCACTGCCTTTGTTAAAGTTAAAATAGGAGATTTTAATATGAGAATTTACAACATGTGAAACTAAAGCAAACTGAGAAGCGTGAATCCAACTTTCAGATATGACTTCCCCTAGCTTCATAGTTTATAGCTGAATTCCTCTCAAAGGCCAAGTCAAGGTGGCTGAAGAAGTTTTGCCTGTATTGGGATACATGGGATATATTGGGATATGCGCTGCAGATTTGGCTGCCTGCATGTGAACCAATGCATTTTGGCCATGTCTGCACTACAATATTCACACGGCCATGACTCAATTGCACCTGAAGCGCAAGTTGTTCAATTCTCTGGATATTGGTAGCTAAACTCCACCATGCTGCTTTCTCATTCCTGCTCAAAAGACTGGGGGGGAAATGTGTTGAAAAAACCTTGTGGGTTGAGATGAGAACAGTCAGAGTGCACTCGGCATTAGCGAGATTAATCTCATTTATTGCCTTTTGCTAACAGACATACACACTGAGAAACTAAAAACACCTTCTCCCCGCCCACTTTCTGCTGCAGGGCCTGGCCTCTCCCATGGGACATTGGTGTTCCTCAACTGGTCCCACATGGGCTTCCTATGGACTGCAGCTCTCCCAGCACTGTCCCCAACCACAGGGCCTGCAGGCTGCTCCACGCCTGGAGCTCCTCCTGCCCTCACTTTGGTGCCTGCAGGGCTGTTCTCTCACATATCCCACTCCCCTCTCCCAGCTGCTGTTGCAGATTTCCCCTTCCCTCCGTCTCCTCTCTCAGAGCACACCAGCTCACTCACAGCTCAGCTGTGGCAACAGTAGGTTCTCTTCAGAGAGCAGTTGTGGAATTCTGCTCTGACATGGGACAGCGTTGGGCTCTGCTCACAGAGAGCTCCCCAGCAGCCCCCAGCTACCAAAACCTTGCCATGTAAGATCAATATGCAAGCCATCTTTGTTCTGCCTTTGCACAATGCTGAAATGATTCTCCAACAGATCACACTGTGGACCAACATCTTCCAAAGCAGATCTCTAACAGATGCAAAAACTAAATCACCTCAGTGTGCCTTTTTGCTTTGATTTACCATTCTCATTCAATGAAAAGAGCAGCTGTGACACGCAAAGAGCTGCATCAATTGTCAATCCACAGAGACCACATCCAGCTAAGCTGGGTCACAATTTGAGAGCCAAATCGCAGGCTGTGTGCTTTCACAAAGCAAACAAAAATAAACCGAGCCTGAAATGGGCAAATTACAAACACCACAACTACAGGATTAACTTACACCAAAGAAGAGATGCTCTGAGCAGCAACCACTTGTTTTGGTAAGGAACTGATCAAATCTACAGTTCTATACTGAACTCTTGCCTACATTTTCTGATTTCTCTCCTCCTTTAATTTACTCTTGCTTGCAACTGTCACCTCCTATTTCATTTCATACACCGCATTATCCTCGTGGCCTCGGGGCCAGACCCTTGCTGTCTTGTTCACTTGATCCTCCCAAGGTTGCACTCTATCATCAGTTTGTGAAACTGTTATCTTCACCAGATTACTCACCTAACTACTAGCCTGATTTTGGTGCTGACATTACGCAACTTCCTACGCATTTTAACTACAGCAACTCACTGTAATTACATTAACTGAAAGCAAGGAAGCATGAATTTCTGAGGTTTTCAATCCTTTCTGATCATACTACCAACCTACAGTAATTGTTATCTCAGTCTCTTTCCATTTCCTTTATCCAACAAAGACACAAATCCAAGTTTACCGGTCTTCTTGCTATCCTAGGAACAATATCCACGCTATAGTATGCACATCTTTTGCTGTATTTAAATTTAGCTTACAGAGATTAAGGCTGCCTTCACCTAATTGGCGTTACCATATTAGCAGCTTGCAAAACTGCAGTCTCAGAAATCTGCTAATTCGTTTCTATCTGTATGTGGTTTCCTTACACTATGTGATTTTCTCTTACAGGCTCTCAACTGTAATCTTATTTTATCACCAATTATTTAAATACTAAATCAAGGTCAAACTCAGTGGGAGGAAATAACCTGCGTTTCTTTCATGCATACATTAATCAAAAGTTGCTAAGTCTGTGCACTGCACTGCCACTATCCTACAATTATGCTGTCTTAAGCACTGCCAGATCACGTTTAGACTGGGACAGCTCTTCCTTGGACTCTGTGACACCTGCTAGGAAACTACACCTCAGCTGTTACTGTGACATTATTAAAGTTGTATTATACTACTGAATTGCTTATATTCAGTATTCACCCAGGAAATGAAGCCACAGGTCTGTCTGGCACACTGGAAGCGTACTAACCTTGCAACAGTTTAATGTTTTCTTTCCCTTTTCTTCTTCCCATTCACAATTATAAATGAAAGTTTGTCTCAAGTGTTTTTACTAAGCGTAGAATCCTCCTTTCTCCTGAATTTTATAAAGGAATTTGAGATAACGCTGCACTTAAAACTCTCTATTCTTGCCAAAGATAAAACCATTCTGTCAATCTGAAAACTTACCTCACGAAGGATAAGTCTCTACATGACCTGCCACTCACTGAATTCAGGAATTTCTCACAAGTTCACTTCTTGTCCCGATACAAAACCATGTTCCTTCTCTTGCACAATCGCTTCAATTATATTTCAACTATACTTCAATTATTAATTCCCCCCTACCACACGAAAACTGTACTTCCACATCCTTTAGCTAGTAGAGTCTATGAAAGTGATTGTCCTGGTTTCAACTGGGACAGAGTTGATCATCTTCATGGTGTCTGGGATGATGCTACATTTTGGCTTTAGAAGAAAAAAAATGTTGATAACAGACCAATGTTTTCACATCACATGAAAAAGCTTGAAAACTGGGGAGTTGGCTGCTGGGTATAACCACTGCTTGGGGAATGGCTGAGCATCATTCGTGCTCATGGATGGTGATGGCATTGTGCATCACTTGTGTTGTAAATACACACACTCACATATATTATCGTTACTGTTATTTCTCGCTCTCTTTTCTGCCTCGGAAAATAGCTTTTTATCTCAAACTATGAGTTCCACCACAATTTCTCACCAATTTTCTCTCTCATCCAACTGGGAGTCAGAGGAGTAAATGAAAAGCTGTGTTTAGCTGCATCCTGGGAACGATGTTGGAAAATAAATCCATTTTCATCATAATCTGGCCTCCCAAGAGAGAGCAGAGAAGTGACATCAACAAGAACTTAACTGTCCAGTAAATAAATAGCAACAGTTTGAAGATATGACCTTTATGAAGATTCAGACTGTAGAAAATGTTCCATTTAAAGAAAAAAAACCCCACTATTTAGCGTTGTAATTTGCTGATTCTTTCCACTGGCTCTGTTCATTGCTGTTTAGCATGAAAGAAAACATTAGCCAAGAGACACACACAAGACAAATAAGAAAGGACTACTAGCTGATGATCTTGAGAGAAGACAACACATCACCGTCCAGCTTCATAGCAATTTCTCCAGTAACGTAAGCTATTGTGGTCTTGTGGCAAACTTCAGAGTGAAAAATCACATCCCATGAATACCACCTTATTATCATCCAGAATTGTAAATGGCACAGTAAGTTTTTTAAAGAAAAATTGCTTACATAAACATATGACAACACTACATTTAGTATTTCTCTCTACTTAAGAAATCAGTTCAAATGTACGGTAACTGGGGATAAAGCCTTGGCTTATGAATAACTACAGAAAAACTGAGGCTAAGTTCCTGGCTTCTGATTAAGTTAATCAGGGAATGAAGCGAAGTAAGACAGCAGAAAAATACAAGCTTAACATTTTCAAGTAAGTGAGGGGAAAAAAAAAAACAACACAACACAAGGTCTAAAGAAGAACGTAAAGCTTTTACTCACAAAGTCATCTTCTCCATCATTTAAGTTATAGTTAGGCAGCATAGCTCCTTCCATTGCAGAACTCTTGAATACACCTTTTATTTTGTTGCCTATTCTGCTGATTCCAAATGATTCTCCTCTTTTCTGTGTGGTCCTAGGATTACAGAAGCCAGAGTTCACACTATAGGGCATACTACACAACAGCTCAGCAGGCCATTGCACATAATTTGCAGATTAAGAGAAAAATGCAAATCATACATTGTTAATGTATCTACAATATATATCTACAATTCCACTTAAGTTAAAATCCATTTAGGGAAAATTTGAATTTCTTAGTTACACTTGCAAAGAATTTGGATTTGTCATATGCTTAACTGTGAACTAACATTAACACACCAATAACAGCATCACAGTAATGCAGTCCATAGAATAAACAATTAACTGTATAAAACAATTTTGTTTTGACAGTAGAAACTCTGGTATTTGTACATGCACGCACACCAAGAAGGTCACTAACTCTGTCCTTTTCCACGTATTCTTATTTAAACATTTATCCACTGTTGCCAAGATCTATAAATGGCGTACTTAGATGCACTTTTTTTTTACATAAACATCCCAGATTTTTACAAGCATGTAAGATCTTGACTTTTAAGCATTAGGGACAGACAGAAAGAACGTGCAAGGAACAAGACTGAGCCTGAGACAAAACAGATGCAACTGAAAAATCTTGGCTTGAAGAGTCAGTCTGACTGAAAGATTAAAAATTAAAGTCTTCTTGAGAAATAAAGGAACACGTGATAAATCATCCAATAAGAAACACGTTACGGAAAGACAGTTTGGGCACGAATAGCACTCCACACAGTGAACAGTTTTATAGCATTCTTATGGCCTTTCAAGACCTGACACCAAAGACGACTACTTAAGAAGAAAAGCAAGTCAGGACTAATTCTGGAAAGAAAAACGTTGAGTACAGAATCAACCAACTTGAAATTATTTACAGCAGTTCAGTACAGGCAGCTAACAGGCAATTTAAAAACCAATACAGTGAACTGCAGAATCAAGAACTCAAAATAACTTTATAGATTACTAAGATTCAAAAGGCAATATGTTACGTGATCAAAAATATTCTAAGTATTTCTTTTTCCTTTAAAAGAAAAAAACAGTACTGCTTTCCAGTAGTTCACAGGTAAAACATTTTCATCCCTCATAAAACCATGCTGACATCACCAACTGCTGACTCAAAGCATCTGTGTGTTACTAACAGAAACTATCTTCCTGTTTTATAATTTTATCCAGAGTGTGTACATGACAAGAATTACATAAATAGTTCACTGTACTTTCATAGCTATTGCTTTTTTCCTATCTCATTATGATCAGCTCCAACACAAAGACAGACAACAGGCTATCTTTGCCATCTCTGTTAGCCAAAGGTCACAGCACAAACACACGGCTGAACAATCTTACTCAGTTTTAAAACAACTTATACGTGTTACTGAGCTGAACTGAGCTTTTTTCACATTTGAGACCCAAATCTTGTTCAAGACCTTAAACCCAAGGGCAGCAAAATACAAACCCTATTCAAAGTTAGACAGTTTTCCTAGAAGGCTAATCCTCTAGAGCCCTGGCTTGACTTTCAAAGACGTTTTTATTCTTGCACAAAACTTTTGCCGCAGTCAAGATTATGAATATTACTTTGTACCAGTTCATAGACTTGGTAGAGTACCCACGTTCAGATTGGTGAAGGTTTATTTCCCCTCTGATAACGATGCAGCAGTAGGCAGAATACAGCTGCACCTGTCACAGGTAGGGCACGTGCCTCATGACAGCAGAGCAAGAACTATGCTGGAGCAGGTATACAGTGATGGACTAGGATAGGATTGTCTTCACAGTTAAAGGTACCAATTAAGAATACCAACTGGTGACTTGTAGGCTACACAGACACATAGCAAAGAACGGTGACAAAATTGGACTGGTTTGGCCAAATACTTAAACAGAGCACAAGCCAAATAAAATAGATGAGCATGGACAAAATCTAGGGAAGTTAGCAGACAGAGAAATAACAGGATGATCAAACTTCTGAAGCTAGCAAAATGTAAAAAAGGCTTAGGAATCAGGATGGAAATTCATGGATTCACAGGCTAGGTGAAAGGGAAGAAATGGGGCTAGGATATGGCCAGGTTCAAGGCAAGGAGGAAGGAAGAGGAGAGGCAGCAGCCAGTTTGGAACAGAAATGAAGTCCACCAAGACTTGCAGATTTGTTGCTGTCAACAAATAACATAGAAAACTTTCATTGGGAAAATATCCTACTCCCTCTAGTGCTGATCCACATAACAGCACTGCTAGACCATCAATCTAGTTGCTTTCTTGGCTCTGGGTGGGAGGTTCTGTAAGTTCCAACATTCCTGATGAATGATGTGATGACAGCAGGTTGGATTTTATTTTTACTCTTTTAAAAGCTCCAGAATTCACACATGTGTAACATTAAAAACTGTTATTGCTAATCACTCCAGAGCTAGGAATTGCAGAACAAAGTTTGCATTATTGCCATCCTGCACTGTAGCATTCTTTAATGATGGAGGGCTGCAAAATTAATTTTCCCACAGGATCAACCTTATAAAGTGGTCAGTCTGGGCTATGCAGGTGAAGATTGCTGCTGTGAAGCTCTGCGGGGCAGGTAGTACCAGACAAGCCATAGCTATCAGACAAGCTGGATTTTTACATGTATATGAAATCAGAGTACCATCCTCTTCTTTTGGCTGACTCAAATCCATACACCTGATTAGTAGCAACACTGAGTGCACAGAGCTGCTTTAAAAATCAAAGTAAGCTATAAGTGTTATTAATTGCCTGGCACGCTAGCAAATTGTAACTCTGTGCACTGAACTGGCATGTAAAAGATTAAAAGTTTCCATGAACTTGATTCCTAATCTGTAAAATGAAGTTGCTAATGCTCCCTCATGAATTGCATGAGTAATATATAAAATACCGATGCCCATGCTGACAAATTCCAGGAAAAGTTCCTAATGAAAAGATACTGAGTTTGGATAGCATGTATTAAAAGAAGCATAAATAATGAGAAAAATCACTGAACAGCAATTAAAGCATTAACGAGTGACAACAGACAACCTAGAGCATGAATAAAGAAAATGATAAAAAAAACAGGATATGTTGCAATCAAACCTTCAGCAGTCAAAAGAAGGGCTGCACAAAGGATTAATTTGGAGGACAGTACTTGATTTTAAATATGATAATACTTATAAAATCATTATGTGAGTATGCAATGCCAAGCAATGATCCTACTGAACACAGCTGTGCCAGGCAAAACAAGCCGTTAAGTGGATGAAACCTCAAACATGATCTGGAAATGTGGAGTAGAGAAAATTACGGAAAGCTTCAGAGGAGCCAGGAGTCATTGGCAAAAAATACATCAAGTTAAGAAACGTACTCCAAAATTAACAACAATAAACAAATAGTTAACAGCAATGAATATTAATATACTGCAAACTTGTGAAAATTAGTAATTAAGCACTTTTCATACAATGGCGAAGAAAACACGGGGACAAATGTTTAGTCTGAAGAAGGCACATTTTAAGAAGTGAAATGGATGATTAATTGCTGTTATAAAGGCTGTGTGATGCAGTCATGACAGACGCAACGTAACTAACACACAACATTCATTGAGTGTTAGATAGACTTACCGGAAGTCATCCAAACTCAGGCTACTTCTGCAACAACAGGCACACAAATTACCTCAGAGCCCAGGTGAAAATGATGTTAAAAGAAAACAACAACAACAAAAAAACTCCACAGACCTATCCCAACAAAACTGAATAGACTCGGACCATCACCACAGATTAAATGCAACTACGGTAGAGTAGAGTTTCTGACCTGAAATCCTTACAGAGTGAAATGAGAACAGTGCTTGAACACGTCATCAGCACAATGACATTTGAATTTAAAACCCTTGTTACTAAAATCTTCTTTAAGATTCATTTTAAAGAGTGATCTTCTTTAAATCAGTACCTGCTTATGCTGGTTTTCATTGTTAAAGTTAATCGCAGCGCCAAGCAGGTATCAAAGTTCTTCTGTAATCTATATTAAAAATTCACGTAGGACTCTAATTCACTTGGCCTTTTTTTTTGGTACATGGAACCAATCCCTCAGCTATTAACTCATTAATTCTTGCTGAAATGTTTAAGTGGGTTGACCATAAATACGGTCACTGCACATGCTGCATTTTTATTTCACAGGAGGTACTGAACTCTGGACAAAATGATGCAACGAGCATCAGTTTACCCATGGAGGTGGTGGATTCACCGTCCCTGGAGGTGTTCAAAATACCTGTAGATGTGGCCCTGAGGAACACGATTAGTGGGCATGGTGGGGAAGGGTCAATGGTTGGACTAGATGATCTTAGTCTTTCCTGACCTTAATGATTCGATGATTTTATGAACATCACAGTTTAGGGATTAAAACACTCAAATTTCAGGTTTTGTTTTACAGTAGGTACTGCTTTCTAAGGCACCGTGATAAAAGACAGTGCAGGATAACTGCGAAAATGGAAACACATCCTAGCAAATTGGAACAGATTATGACTAAGAGAAACTATTATATCATATACAGCTGCTTAATTCTGTGGGTTTTATTCCTAACCACTCCTCAAATTTTTTAACATCTTTACTTGGGCCTACATTTGAAAAATGTTCTAATTTCATCGCTCACCCAGTAATGAGAAATTGGGATGCTTCTTCTCAGACTACGTATAAGGAGAAACATATTTATTGTGAATGGGGTCAAACACTGGAACGGGCTTCCCTGAGAGGCAGCAGATGCCCCTGCCACGCCTGTCAGTGTTCAAGATGTTTGGACAATGCCCTCATTAACTCTGGTTAGCCCTGAAGTGAATTAGTTGAATTAGATGATCTCTGAAAATCCAACTGAACTATTTTATTCTATTCTTCTGTATGGTCAAGGTGTGTATAGAAAACCAAAGCAGGCATCAACCTACCCAGAAGTCTGGGAAGCATGGCCACATACACTAACTAGTAGGTGGAAAATACCAATGACAGAGTTGAACTGCTAGTCATCAAGAATGAATTCTTTACGTTCCAGAAATATTTGTGACTTCTCATTTATTACCTTTGCAGTCTTCATTGGACACTGTTTGTCTGACTGTACAAGTTATGATTACTTTGTACAGTTAAAAACATGATTAAAAACAGAAATTACACATTGATAGTCTCATCTTCCTACTTTCCCACTTCACTCTCTAGAAATTGGTCTATAAAAATAACTTACTTTTTTTTTGATAATTGAAATCTTTCAACATATTGCCCACATATTCATTCCTCTGGGATATCAGATCTACTACTTGATCTCAGACTTTTTAGCCAACTGTATCAATGCAATACATGCACAGTGCCTCTAGCAAAACTTCAAAGATGTGGGAAACAAACTCATCACTTTGCCTTAAATTTCTTCTCAACTGGGACTAATGCTAGAAGAGGGAAGAAAAGGCATGATGAGGTACACACACATGGATAACATCTGGAGTAATTCCACAAGTAATCTCTACTTTTTCTGGCAGCGACTATCCACAGCAGATTCTGCAGAGGGAAAATCCAAACCAATGGGCAAACAACTTTCAGATAGGATCTTTGTTTCATGGGTATATTCACTTAAGCATCATTACAGGAACAAACAGCACCTCTTCTCGCAAACCATAGTATTTACTCAGGGCATTCAAATCATTCTAAAATGTGAACCAGATACATTTTCAGTAACGCTGCTTGAACTCCAAGAGGTGTGACAGCCCTTCCCCAAACAGAATGATTTGGTTATTTTATAATCAAAGATTTATTTCAAAAACTCTAGGCAGGGATTGTCTGTAGCTTTACTCTTTCTGTTTTGGAAAGAAATGCACAAAGAAGGTAGCCTAAATATTTCCTTAATTTAATTAGATTCAGGACGTGTTTGACAGGATCCTTTAACTCTTGAGATGGATCACTTTGGAAAAGATACCAGAAGGCAGATTCTTAGGTCTGGATGAAACCATGTAGCCATATCCAAGCTGGAGTGTGGTTTAAAGTCAATATTCCTAATTAAATATCATGTAGGAAACAAACACAATTTGGACAAGATGCTTTGTATGCTTCTTCGCTAGGGAACAGAAGTTTGTCACCATCAGTATGAGAAGGCACTACTCTTAAGTCTGAACCTTGGACTCATGGGATCTACAAAGGCTACACGTAGATTTCACAGACTGAGAAACAAGAGAAAAACGGAATGTTAGCAGAGAAGAAAGGGATCTCATGTTATATAAAATTCTTAGTAGACTATGAGTCAAGAGGGCTGTTGCTAGGTGTGTCTGGGTAGAAGTTGTTAAATAATTTGGTATTATTCCCATAGAAGGTAATCTAAGATAAACACAAGCATTTTCTACAGCACTGTGTATCTTATTTCATCCCAAGAAAGAAACCCAACCCAAATTACAGAATGTCCTAATGAAGGTTCCCTTCTTCTGTTTAGAGTGTAAAATTAATTCTCAACTGGACTTTTCCATGACTGAGCAATCTAGAATAGCAGAAAATAAAAGAAAAGAAGAGCTCAAAAGAAGAGCTCTTACTTGCTCCAACACCACAGTGGAAGGGCTGCCATTCACACCACAACAGATGCTTACTCTTCTCTACAGGCTTTTGGAGCCTGAAATTGGTAAGTAACTATATAGACCAAACCCAGAAACAAGGCTTCTGACAATACATTTCTACAATGAATAAGGATAGCTGGGGGACATGAACACATATCTGACCCAGGAGGAATAGCAAACCTCTCTTGTCACAACTGAATTGAATTCTCATATCATGACTAAGTTGGTTACACACATCCCTTTAAGAACTGAAGGTGATACAGCATTTCACAACGCAACAGCATGCAAATGCACAATCACTTATAGCGTGGAAGTAAAATGTTGATTTTCTAATTTTCTTCTCACTTGTACACTTATTTATCCCTTCCCTCTTCTAAAATGTTGAAGTCTAAATCACAATTTAAATTCTTTTCTGTAAAACACTTCGAAGCAAAGATAGAGTCTATATAATTTTGCTTACTCCTTCAGCATGCAACTTGGCATTTTAAAAAAAAGTACCACTAAAAATTTACATAAATTAATATTAAGCAGTAGCAGAACTCCCAGATCAAAAAATTGAAGCTTTCAACTGAAAAACAAATAAACAAATTAAACATACTACTAAAGATACCTGTTAAACTTTGAATTGCGTGTTGGTGACTCTGCTCCTCTTAAAAGGTGTCTGAAATACTACAACAGAAAGAATTAAAAAACTGAATAAAGCACTGGACTAGCTAGGAGGTAAGGGCTACTATGCAATAAACTGTAGAATTCAGTAAGAAAGACCAGAAGTAACTGAAAAGCTGACCATAATCTAGCAGCTACAGCATTTTTCTAGAATGACTGAATTTGCTCCCAGGACTACTTATTTTAGTTACATCCTCTTGTGATTAAAACAAACAGGAAAAAATAAAAGCTAAAACTGAAGTCTAAAATTAAGCAGTATAATCCATGCCTCCTCCTTGTTAAAAATCAAGCGCTTGAAGCATCATAGCTATTATAGGAAAGTGACCAACAATACCATTTTTGAGAGATACACTTTATGAAACAGAATATAAGCACGGTAAATATCTGACTCTAGGAAAAGGCTATATATTCTGCCTCAAATAAATGTGAGAAGCATAGCACACAGTTTGATTCTTACAAATTGCAGAGGGGATGAGAGCTCAGACTCACCTTCTGTGTTTAAACTATTAGAAGGTTTTATTAGAAGGTTTAAGACTATTAGAAGGCTTTAAAAGCAGCTGTATGGCCAGTGTAATGACATTATTTATATAAACTTGCATTAAAAGCCCAATTTTCTTCAATAACCATAGAACAATCTTAAATGCCTAGCAAATTGCTTATAATGATCTTTTCGAGAACTTACTCTTGATTTTCAGGTGCTGGAATGAGTAACGTTAAAGGTACTTAAATAAAATATCTGTAATTTTAAGTATCACTGAATTTTACCAAGTAAATAAAGATATTCTAAATTGTATTTTATGCCTATTAAGATAACTGCTGCACCAAACCTGCAATTGTAAAAGAAGTGAAGGAAGGAATGGGATTTTGTAGTAGCAGTGCTACGCAAGAAATCATTACACCAAAAATATTTTTTTTCTTTTTCTATTCCATTGATGTTGTGTTGAACTAGAATAAATTTAGTTTTCTGAGAGTAGTTAAGATGTCAGAGCTGAGACCAAAGTGAAAAATGAAGATGTATTTCTCAGGTACACATGCATGAAGCTCATAGGTAGTGTATACTACAAAAACAACAACTACAGAAAACAGCAATATTGCTTTGGGACTACTCTTGAAATCTTTCAGGCTCACCTCATCACTATGACAGAACATAGGAGTGAACACGTTCTCAAGGAGAGAAAGTACGTGCTCATAAGCTTCAAAAAGACATCTCATTGTCTGAAGTTTCACAACATCCTCATATGGACCTTCAGCAACTGCAAGAAAATTATTAAAAAAAAAAAAAAATCAGCATTGCAAGCTGATACAAGTCCAACAGCTAAAAAACAGAAATAAACAGAAATAAACTGATAAAGCATGGTGTAAGTACAGCATAGTAAGGGGTTAACAAGTCTTAACAGCCACAACAGACTACTGAGATCACATGTAGATAAATTAGCCCTGTCAAATCCTGTCTAACTTTTAGTGTTACATCATTCCTTCCAAATTCAAACTTACTTCTTTGAATCTCTTCCACAATAAAGGGGTCAAATCTAATTTTGTCAATACTTTCATCCAGGCAATAGGTTTTGTAGATTTTCTGGACTTCCTCATGAAGAGCCATCTTTTCAGTATCCGATAGTTCTGGTCGCAAAATTCGGTCATTGAATTCCTCTGAGAATTAAGGAAAAAAACGCATTTGTTGATCAATGTGGCAAACCCTTTGTTTTATAAACTAATATGCAGTCTCATCATCCTTAAAAACACAAGAGAAGATTAGAAATAAGAAAATTCCAAAGTTTACTAAAAAAAATTGATCACTGGCAATAGCCAGAGTTTGAGTAACCTTCCTGCTAGAAGAAGCATCTTTAGAGAATTGTATTGGTGGAGACACTGCTCTACACATAGCGTTAGCATTAAACTGGCAACCACTTGGCTCTCTTTTGGTGAAGAGTTTTTCCTGGCAAAAAGTCAACACATTTGAAGGGTACTGAGCCCAAAGTAAGTGCACGCATACAGATTCCTTACATTACTTTTATATAGTAATTACTTGTGAAGTATTTCAGAGATAAAGTCTAATTTAAAAAAACAAAACAAAACACATCTTGCTGCTGTATATAAGGGCCTGGGATACAAAGACAGAACCATTATTTCCTATGCAACACAGAAATAATAGATTACAAGAAAAAAGAAAACCAAACAACAGAAAAGCATTACATTGGTAACCCAGTAATCAACCACTAGAGGACAAAACAACCCAAAAACATTAACCACCCTAAATTACAGAAACTTCACAGAAAAGCTTATCACTGGATAGCAAGATACTTTTCAGACAACACTCATCTAACAGTAAAACCAAATGTATACATCGCAACCAAGATTACTAAAGAGGAGGTTTCAGCAGCTTCACTGCTCCTGCTATGTTTCTGCTCTTTACAGAAGCTTCAGGTCTAAACATGAGAATCTTTTCATGATGTAGAGCTCACTTCAGAAATACCTCATTAGCCACATTTTTAAAAGATGCAGCTGCTAGAAGTTTTTTCTTACAGGAATACTTTATTTGTAAATGTACAACCTTTATCAATAAACAGAAACACAATTAAGATCTAAAAGTCCACGCTGACATCAATGTTACCAAGATTAGCGTTCAAGAACCAGAAGAAGAGTAAACGAACACAGACCCTGAAATGTAATCTATTCCTCAACAACGCTGCCTCGCTCTGTAACTGAATATTCACTTAAACATATAAGTGGTTAGACCCTATAAGATCATCAAATACAGCTGAGTACATACACATAACCTTACCTACAGTCAGACAGAACTGCAGCACATGGACTGCCCCTTCCTGTTTCAAGAAGTTCATAAATCGAAATAAAAGATCCTGCTGATCTCGGATCTCCTTTAACTCCAGTTTCAGGACCTTCATAGGAAATTTAAAAAGAACAGTCATTTTCAAGCTTTCAATGAGAACAAAAATAAAGCAAAGAGCTGTAGAACAGAAGCAGCAGGTAAAGCAAAACAATTAGGCAAAACAGGAATGCAAATAAATGTTGCCTTTTCTTACAGATGGCTTTTTATTTCTTGGCTCTGCAAATTTCTGAAGGAATGGAACCAATGAAGAAGTAGGTTCAGTTGCTTTCTCAGGCTGCAGGAAAAAAAAAAGAGAGAAAACAACTGGGTAAGAGAGCTTCTTTAAAAGGAGAATAAATTACTCTGGTTTCAGCTTTGTTAGTACTTACTGGACTATCATCAATGAAGATGAGCAGCAAATGGTTGACAGTGTCCTGCAAGAAAACATCATACAAATTTAATATTAAAGAAACTCAACTAGATGGAAATATTTTCACTACTATGTTACAGTCATATGAATACTTTAAAAATATACATTATGTACAAGTCAGGGAATTTTCTACAAGATTTGCACAGAAACATTCTTTACTTAGTGGTGGAAAGATCTACAAGGTATTTTTGCTGATAGAACAGATCTAACTACTAATAATTCCACAGTTACAGCATCTTCTGCTTGTAGTTTGCTGATACATTTGTAAATACTGCAGAGGATGATCAAAGGGCTGAAGCACCTCCGCAAAGAGAACAGGCTGAGATAGCTGGGGCTCTTCAGCCTGCAGAAGGGAAGGCTCCAGGGGCCCCTTACTGCAACCTTCCAGTACCTGAAGGGGGCCTAAAGGAAACCTGGCGAGGGACTTGTTATGAGGGCATGCAGCAACAGGATGAAGGGAAATGGCTTTAAACTGGGAGAGGGTAGATTTAGAGTAGATATTTGGAAGAAATTCTTTACTGTGGGGGTGGCGAGACACTGGAACAGGTTGTCCAGATATTTTGTAAATACCCCCACCCTGGAGGTGCTTAAGGCCAGGCTGGATGGGGCTTTGAGCAACCTGGTCTAGAGGGAGGTGTCCCTGCCTATAGCAGGGGGTTGGAACTACATGATCTTAAAGGTCCATTCCAACCCAAACCATTCTGTGACTCTATGAAAATCAAAGATGGCAGTATTCCACCTTTATAAATGACTATCTTCTAATTTACAGAATTAAGGGCAAAGTAATTAGTTTTAATACAGATCCTAAAAGGCTGGCTTACTTAAACTGCTATGAAGATGCATACAGCCAGAGCTCAAGTAATTGAGCTCTTGTGTAAATATATCAATTTGAGGGTGCTTATACTAACAACATTTTCCTATTCGACAGGAATCGTAGTCCTTCATTAAAACTCCATTAAGAGATCATGCTAATGCTCTATTTTAATCGGTTCAGTCAGTTAAGCATTCAAATCATATAATGGTTTGAGTTGGAAGGAACCTTCAAGGTTATCCAATTCCATCTCCCCCTTACTATAGGCAGGGACTCCTCCCTCTAGAGCAGGTTGCTCACAGCCCAATCCAGCCTGGCCTTGAACGGTTCCAGGGAGGGGACATACACAACCTCACTGGGCAACCTGTTCCAGTGTCTTACCACCCTCACAGTAAAGAATTTCTTCCTACTACCTAGTCTAAATCTACCCTCTTCCAGTTTAAATTTATCTCCCCTTGTTCTGTTGCTATCTGCCCTTATCAGTTGTAATGAACAAAGACATTAGCCACAGTTTCCTTTTCTTAAACCCAGACAAAGCCCACAGCAACCCAGCTACCGAATGTCATTCGCTTTACCATAATATGCTTAGGACGAAAACAGTAATATTAAATAAACGAAGATTACTTATGTGTTTTAAAGTCTTACAGGATCAGCTAAGAAATCCATAGAGGGAAGGAAAACAGAACCAGGCAGAATCTCTCTTATAAGAAGTGCCAGGGATCTGAAAATTAAAAAAAATAATAATAATAAAAAAATAAAAATAAAAAAAAAATCAGTACCCACACTAAATGACAACTTTTAAAGGGAATAAAGTCACTAATAACATTACATTGTACTGGGAAATACTTCAGTAGTTAAAAACATGTTTTAAGCGTGTTGTAATACTTCCAACACCAATCAGATAATTCAAAAGCAAAGGGCTAGCACTGCCCTTGAACATGCAAGCAAAGGGATAAGGAGAGAAGGAGGATGACTTTGGAATTCATTCTGTTGTCCCTAAAATTATAGTACTAACTATACTGTATGTGTATACTTTAAAGAGAATAAATACTTTTTATACCTGCATTCTGTTGATTTGGGGGGCAAGATATAAGGAAAAAGAAGTTCAGTAAGTTTTCTTAAGTAGTGAAGTTCATCTCTTCGGCTTCTCAAAGCAACATGGAGCTCTGGCCCGTACTCTTCTAAGGCAGCTTGCTGTAAAAATTCTGCATTTTTAACTGGAAGTAGGAAAAAAGAAGTCACAAGCTGTTGCTTTTTGCTATTGTGAAATAAGAGGTGACTGCTTTTCATTTGCACTAAAAATTAATACCTTCAGTACATGTACAACTGCCAAAGGAATATGATGTCGTAACTTTAAACAGAACGTTGTCTTAGACTTTGGAGTGTGGCGATGCTAAAATAAAAATCCCATTGGAATACGAATTCCCTCACTAAATGATAGCAGTTTGCATGATTTCCTCAATGTTTTTTTCATTCATCACCACTGAAGAACTCAACATCTTGATTCTTCTGGGAAAAAATGCATTGTCTAAAGTGTATCTTCATTTGCTTCTTCCTGACCTCCTTTTTGGCCTCCATTTTACTGGGCTTCTACCTACTGTCTGGCATACAATACAATTCAAGATTAATGTAAACTTAAACATTTATTCAATCCTGTTATATCCATTTTCCTCCTTAGAATGTTTAGAAACAAACATGAAGGAACATATATTAGCCCATATAAAAACAGCACGAATCAAACCAGAACATGCATGGGATCTGCATGAGCACTGCCTCATAAATAGGTGCTTGGAGTTAAAAGGGTATCTACTTTACCAGGTTAAAAACCATACATACTAATCAGCAGTAGGAATGCTATATTCCTCCAAGTTACTTCAAGAGACAAGACCCAAGTTGCAATAACTTGCACCCAGTTGTGTGAACAACCCACCACACGTTTGTACCAAGAAACACACTGGGGTAGACAATGAATACATTCCTGCTATCTGCAAAGCAAAAGCTTGTTCTTAGCTTACTGAATTTGGTACAGAAGACTGCCAGCTTATATGGCACAACTAAGAACTGCAAGTTGGACTTGGCAATCTTTGTAGGTCCCTCCCAACTATTCTGTTGTAACAGATGATATGGGGGATGTGGGAATGTGTACTGCCTGGTAAGTCTGCCTAGTTGGCATCACTAAAGGCAGAGAGGAGGAAGACACAGTCTGGCAGCAACAGGTAATGAACAGTAGAGGTGTCTGTACAAATAGGAGAGGTAAAGGCAGGAAGAGTAGGAAGAAACGAAATACTCCCTAGAGCAATCATTTTAAGGATATAGAAAGCAAACACAAAAGGCTAAGCTCAACTAGTTACCAGTTTCAGGCAAGGCCTGCAAGCTACCTCCAAAGAATGCACAATAGGTGACTGGCTCAGCAAAGTTTACTAGGAAGTGCTGCTAGATGTCATCTTCAGGTGCCATTTCATTTATCTGCCCTCAGAACTTTTTCTGTGTTTAACCTCTGAAGAAAACTGTTTTGTTTTCAATGCTGTACATTTAAAATCCAGGCCAATGGAGAAAAGCGTTCCCAGTTTCTTTGCAGAAATTAAAGGAGATGTGAAATTTGACATAAACAGCACTTCAAGATAATCCAATCTAATTTGATCACGCTCTCATTCATACCCCACTACTCACACGATCAATAAGAATTTCCAAAGTTCAAATACCAGTATATATTTATGGATATCAAGCAGATGTTCCGAGGGAAAGGAGGAAAGTTCATGACTGCAGTGAAAGTAAACATCTATGCTTAAAAGTTGAATGAAACCACATTTAGTAAATACAGTGCCGTGGAACACAGCCAGTGAAAAAAAGTAAAGATAACATTAAGTGTGATATTTTTCAAATATTCCCTCAATGTAGAGTTTTTGTAACTTTTACACCAGGCTTCTGAAAATATTTTTATTTGGATACGTATAAAAGATGCTACTTTTCAAAAATTAATATGTTGTTTGTGACCATAATTATATCTTTTCAACATAATGAACAACTTCATCACGTTAACATGCAGATAGGAAATCAGTGTTAGGTATGAACTCATTCAAGCTATCGAAGTTACAGTTGTATTACAGAACACAGACATGCAACTCTTTTCATTTCTAATTGCTTAGATAGAACACAGAAGAAAACCTTCAAGAAGCACTGCTAAATGATCTTGGCTGCTCTGAACAGACAAAAATACATCCTTGTTCACCACACAGATAAGGAAGTTTAGCACTCCAAAATTATGGGGATACAAATACACCAGAATTGAAAGCTGAGAGATTTTTTTGTATCATAGCATTTTCCTTATTTGTCTTTGCAACCTTCACCTTCAGAATAAAAAAGTGAAAGGATCTTTTTGGTTGGATGTTGTTTGTTTATTTTTAAACAGGAGGCAGCAACGATAAGAAGATTTAGCAAACATATTAACAAACATGCAGAAATAAACTTTTATACTTGCCATTTGAAACTGAAAATACATTAGATCTTTACAGTACCTTTCTGCCTGGCTTTGGCTATCACTTCTATATGTTTCATTGCTGCCTTCAGCATTTTCTTTGTTACTACAGTTGGAATATCCACCTAAATAACAGTTTCAAAACAAAAACAGAATTATTCCAGTTTCTTCCCCAAAATATCTTAAAGACAACGACTATCAAACATATTAATTTGTCCCCATTGTAACCATAAAAAGAATCAGTCAGAAACAACCAATGAATTCTCTCTAGATAAACACTGTGCTCATTCTTGTGTGTAAAGCACACAACATCATGTAGAACTAAATGCTATAAACAATACTGACAAGTTTTTTTTTTTGCAACTTTTTAACAACGTGATTCTCTCATTGCAGTAATTATAGTAATAAAGCTTGATTTCCAGATCACTGTGGATGAAGCCTAATTCTAAGCAAAAAGCACCAACAAAAGCAAATAGTTCCCTGACAGTTCTTAGTACTGGTACGTACTTCAGTTTGTTATTTTGTTGTATATATTGTCTAATCAGTCACAGAAAATAATTACTTTATTACTGACAAAGACAGGTATGATGAATTATTACTCAACTTCTAACTTGATAATAAAAGACACTACAGTTGATACGAGATAACAATTCATACCTTATTACAAGATCAACAGAGAAGGCAACTGTTTTTCTACACTAATGAAGAAACTACAAACAAGCAGTACATACAAGTAATACCTGCATTTGTTAGAACTCCAAATGTCAAGACCTCGCTCTAGATTTTCACTTCGAAATATTTGTTTCACTTTCAAATCTCCACACAATGTCTGTACTACACAGATCATTCCCTAATTTTCCTGCAGATTTGCTTTAAAAGCAACAGATCCAAAATCCAGTAAACAAGAAAGTCATCTGGATTTGATATGCAAAAAAGGACAGAATCAGGCTGCTCTTCAGCCATCACAGAGCGCACATACAACTTGTAGTGCAGAAAATACTGCTGCTGCGAAGGAGGGGGGAAAGACACATTTCTAATAACTACTCCAACTTCCCTGTATTTAATGAATCCAAGGAATGAGAAGCCACAAGACCGTTTCCTAACAGTTTTCTCAATAATTCTCAAAAATATTTCCACTTAGATTTAGTCACCAAAGGACATCTAAAAGATCATCCTGAGGTTTTAATAATGCCTTGTACCAGCATCAAGAAGACACCCGTTTTGAAAGAATCTTGCAAGACGGTTTATAATTAGAAATGGTATGTGCACCAAAATGAGGAAGCAGATAACAACAACAAAAAAATTACAAACTGATGTATGGGCCATAAGATTGATCTAGGAATTATCATTTGAAAAATTAAAGAAGTAGCTGCAGATGGAGAAAGAGTGGGAATACCTTTCAGTCTCCTTACCTTGTGGATTCTCCGAACTAAGACAGATGCAAAGAAACGCAGTGTGCCTCTCAGTTCATCCACAGAGGATTCATCATCAGTAATATTTCTGCAGTGTTATAAAAACAAGTTGTGTAAGAATAAGAAAAAAAAAAACAAACTGAAACATTTATATTCATCCAACACGTGCCAAAATACTAGAATACTGAAAACTGGAATAATAACAGCAGCACATCAACAGACGTTAACTCAATTGAAAGCTATAGTGTGAGCAGAGAGCGAGCAGTCTTCTACTTGAGCAAAATACATAGCATTACCAGCATGTCTGTGCACTCGACAGTGTCTTAAGAAAAATGTTTGAGGGGGAACTGGAATTGTATGCCAATTCCTGCTCCAATATACTACCTGTCTATAGCAAAGGGGCTGGAACATGATGATCTGAAAAGTCCCTTCCAACCCAAACCATTCTGTGATTTGCATTCTATGATTTTGAGCAAGTAAAATCTAACTGAGGTTCCACATACGTAAAAACAGTGATTGTTTTCTATTTCAGTGGCATGCTGTCTTTGTAAATGTCCTGGAGTAAGAATACTGCAAGCACCTACCCCAGTTAAGCTAGACTGAACTGGATCTTCCCATTCCTGCATACTCCACAACTTTGTACACTACAAGATTTCAAATGAAGAAACTATAAAAAAAACGAAACCAGAACTTCAACCTACAGCCACATGAAACAACTGAAGTTATTTAATATGTTTCTACTTGGGAAAAAAGGAATAAAGAACTTAAAATACATTCCCAAGTAACTGTGTCAAAACATCATCTGAACTTTTAATCTGGCTTACCAGTTTCCATCTGCTGCAGTACATTACGTTCAGTGAAAGATCATGTTAAAAATACTTGAAGTCTATTATGGAAAAAAATACTTAATTCTATGTCTTTTGGAAACTGAATAAAAATGGGAAATACTAAGTCTTAGATGCAGAAATTGCAACTTACTTGAGTGGAAGAAGAGACCCTATTAATGGCACTCCACAAAATGCAATGGAATAAATAAAAGCCTAACAAAATGTAAGTATATATGGACATTAGAGTGTGAGTAAAGTTATTGATAAAACTGCACTCTAACAGGTGAGCAGTAACACAACAAAGAAAGCTACGTGCTGCTTCAGCTCATGACCATACGTAAAAGACATCACAGATTTCAGTTTGCATAATGCACAGGCAGAAACATTTAGGGGTTTGCATATGTACTAATTGCAAACATAAGTTGTGTAAAATTATATATATATTAGTGCATGCAGCAACAACTACGTTTGAAAAGTAATTAGTTATGCCCATAGCATCATTTTATGTTATTAAGCATCAGAGTTTTTAAAGCAGTGTTAGCCTGGGTTACTTCACATCCAAATGCATGTTGAAGGTGATCTCTCAGCTACAGATATTCGTCACCTGGAAGTCAAAGTACGTAACTAATTGCAAGAAAAGACACCTGAAAGAAAGTGGCCTGGCATGAGGAACACATCAATCCTCCAATAGCTGATCATATGTTGATAAAAATACTGTAAGGGAAAGCTTGGCTTGTTTTAAGATCACCAGCTCACATTTGGGAAGCAATATGGCTGGCAAATACCTACACTTTGTAAGGAAACCAAGGGACAAGCAACGAAATTGTAAGACTGTATTACTAGTATTTGTCAGATAACAAGATACATGAGGTAATTTGGACCAAGAAATTGCTTACTGACACTTGGATAACCAGTATTTTGGCTAATTCTACTTGGACGTGACTTTATGCTATGTACTTCCATGAAATGCCTTAGGGTCGCAGAGACATTCGTTTAACCACCAGTGGACTGAATTCTGGTCAAAAGATCAAGGAGCTGTAAAACCCCAAATGTCCAGTGAGAAGCAGGAAGGTCCAAATAACATCTTAAAGGCATTTCTGAAATGGGCAGCATTTTCTCAGAATCCGAGGAAAAGCTTTCGAGAAAAACACCAGAAAAAAAGGACTCCGTCTGTTACTTATAAACAGTTACTGAGTCAAAAACCTCTAAAGATACACACCCAACTGCTGGTGCGTGCAAAGTCTTATGGGATCTACTGATAAACAAAAAATATGTGCAAACACTGAAGTGATTTTGTTTCTCTGTCAATTATCCTTATGAAATTTGACCGACTCTTACAAAAAGCACTACGAAAGACTGCAAACTGCTAGACTCTACTTGGTAATTCAACAATTCTGCATCTGCAAATGCAAAAACTCTTTATTTTAGTCACTGTCGAGGAACAGAGGTTTTCAAGGTAATGGAAATGAAGGAAAGGCTTTCACAGTAATGTATTACCAAAATGCAATAAGGTAGGTTAGATTCTGGAGAGCTGGAATTGCAACAGCATAGAGGGACACGTTCCAACTTCAAACTGTCCTATTCAAAATCTGGAATAAGATGCTAACAGCAAGACTTCATGTGGTATAAAACTACACAAGCAACTCTGAGCGGTGTTTTGTAGTTCTGTAAAACTTGGATACCGTATAATTGTACTCCACAGTTGAAAAATAGTAATTGGGTATTAGGATAAAATCAATATACTTTGAGAAATACAAAACAAGCATTTGACATAGTTACAACTATCTACTTCAGTAGTGTTCAGGGGATTTTAAGTACTAAACTTCATTCCTTGAAATTAAACCCAGTTCAGGGATGTTTGCTTTTAAATTTTAATCTTCATGCTGGAGATCACAGGAAAGCACGGAGCCACCTGAATGTCTACAGAGAAGGAGACCAGAGCTGACAATGCAACTGCTGGGCTGAAACCTGTAAACCTCTCAGGACCAAGCTCCTTCCCTGAAGAATCAAAGACACCATCGCAGTAGAGCTCACTGAACTCTCACTACACAGTTCACGCGAAGCCCATTGCATCTGATCAGTATGGTGTGAATTTATGGAGCCAGTTCAAAATTTGGAGGTGCAGCCACGTAAAACAAAAGACAGCTCACCAGGAAGCAAGATGTAACGTGGTCTAGGCTGCATGGCTCCGTACCAAGTATATTTTGCACTGCACTTGCAGCCACACATATTCCAGCTACGCAATGCCAACTGTATAACGTATTCCAAAAGGCAGTCGTCCTGGATACTGGAGATGCACACAGGTAATATGTGGAACACAAAGTTCCTTACAAACCAAAACCAACTGAAATGTGGAAGTGAATTTCCACCAGTCACAAAAAAAAATGCTGTCTAATTTCAAATTATGAAACACAGACGATGGTCTCCTTATGTTTCTTCGTTGATCAAACTCAGAGCACCCCCTAGTTTTCTGTACTCGCAAGTTAAGAACCTTGAGTTTTCCAACTTGAACACAGAGAATACATGGAGCTCAAGCTCCCTCTGCTGTTTGCACAAGCAGCTGAGTTTTATACTTAAATGTACTCATCACACAACAAAGACAGACGTGACACAAGCAGATGCTAGCCGTAATTAAAAACCAATCAGGCAGACTGCCCAAAGTTTCCAGATCCCAGACAGACAAAGAACAGTGGAGAACAAAACAACATATAAATTGTCTTTATCACAGAACTCGACCTCTCTACTTAACGAAAAAGAATGTTGTTTTAACATATTAATAGCAGCACAACCAGTTAAAATTTTGATCTCTTTTAGTATCTTCCTACCAAGTACTCTGAGGCACTAATTTATATAACTACAGTTATAAATTTTTCCTTATATACTAACTTTAAGGTTATTTACACAACACTACTATGCTCAGCTCAAAATAGGCCATCATCACAGCCTTAAATCTCAGCAGATCATCAGAATCTGTGACAAAAGGGCTAAAATGTGTATTCAGAAAGTCTTTCCTGCACTAATTAAAACAGAGTTCTTATTCTTGAAAAGCTATGTTTAAAGATTATATTTTATTTAGAGATGAGGTAGATGAGAATTTCTTTAGTCTGGAAATAATTTGAGTTCAGTTTATTTAAAACTTTATGAAAACCAAGTCATGCAAATTGTCAAGTGAGAGCTTTTTGAAAGTTAACATTTAAAAATAAATAATCTAAAAATGTGTTTTTAGGATGGAATACAAATTTCAGGATAATCTCTACCGTATCTAAATTATGAACAGATCTGCTCTATCCTGTGTAAGAGACAACAGAATGATGAACACGGAGCACTTAGAGTTGTGCCTCTAGAGTTTTTAAAGAATGTTGCTTAACAGTTCGCTTATCATACAATCACAGAATGGCTCAGGTTGGAAGGGACCTTGAAGCTCACTTGGCTCCAACCTCCTGCTGCAGGCAGGGCTGCCCCCACACCAGCTCAGCTGCCCAGGGAGCCACCCAACCTGGCCTCGTGCACCTCCAGGGATGGGGCATCCACAGCTTCTCTGGGCAGCTGTGCTGGTGCCTCACTGCCCACTGAGTAATGATTATTTATGTTATTTGAAAATAGTAACTTTTAGGTAAAGCTCATACCTGTACCACGGATAAATAAAGTTTTCCAGGACCAATTCAAGCACCTGTGAAGAATGAAGTCATTGCAAAATAAACAAGCGTGCTATAAGTAATTGTGAGAGGAGACCGCAGAGCAGTCTCCTATACCATAACATTTTAATGCACAGTTATATATGATGTTATATACTGTAAGATCAATAATTTTGCATAATAATCAATACATTGAGCAAGGAGTAGTCAACTGATGTTTTTATAAGGTCTCAAAGTAAAACTGCTTTCACCAGTGCTACGGACAACGCAAACCACGGTACCATGGCCACTCTGCGATGCAAATCTTGCTTCATACAACGGTTCTCTAATTCCTTGAATCAGGCTCAGTATCTCAGTACTTTTCTGAGGTAATGTCCAGTGTCCCACATGGACAGCTACCCATTCTGAACTCATACATCCATTTCATTTCATGCAGACTTCCTCTCTTCTGACTCCCCTCTGCGCTCCAAGTAAGACAGTCTATATAGCATGCTCACCACTCCTAAAGAATGTAAAAGCCAACGTGCAGCTCTGGCACCTCTCCTTACACCATCACAAATGTTTCAACTCACTGTTAATGTGCCAGCACCACCAACAGCAAAAAGAAAGCATCTGAATAGATGAAGAAACAGTGCCAAGTAAAAAAGGAGAAGGAAGGATGATGTTTTCTTGAGAATTTTCCTCCTTCGCTATAACCTAAGATATAGTCCATACTACTTTCTCCTGTCATTGTCATTGTGTTCAAAGAAAAACGTAAGGCCCGTATGAAAGTAAAGCTGAACACAACAGCTGATATGACAGCCTGATAGTAGGGGAACTGTTAGGTCAGGGCTTGAACTGGTGATTGAGCACCTGGTGAAGGGGTGTGGCTGGCCCAGGGAACATAGACACATTGCCTGCACCTGTGCTCCCAGCCTGACCAGAAGGGGCAGACCCAGGGTGAAGCCACCCTGAGCTCATCTAAGGGCAGCCACTGAAAGGAAGGCATCTCTTGGGCCTAGGCTGCTTCTTGAGGAGGAGTGCTGTATTGTTAGAGGGCCCCTTCACCACAGGGGTGAGTTCCATTCTTCTTTTGGTATATGTCTACTGGCCTACCTGCGAATACTTTACCTGGTATCACTAAGAACCCGTTAGAAGCAATCTTACTTCTTTGTAAGCAGAACATTAGTTTATGAGAGTAAGCATTATTTCTCTTAGAGCGTTTGAGGCTGCTCCCATTGATGCTGTAGGTGTACTACAGAAACCCAAGACTTAATAATTTTATGCTTTCTTTAGGGCTCTACTTATGATTATGCAAGTACACTCAGTAATACAAACACCGTGGCCTTTTTAATTCCTCTCAGTTCTTCAGACATAAACAGTTGATGAGCACTCTTTTTATCTTCCCTACTAAGAATATTGTCTACTCAGTTTTGATAAGATGCTCTTCCTTTTTACGACTATTTCACTTCACAAAGGGATTTTCTTCCCTTTGTTTTTTCAGGATGAAGAAGAAATCTCATTACTTCACCCTTTCTGAAAGGATGCTTTCCAGTTTGGGATAACTTTGTATCTGGATTGTGGACTGGGTGAAGTGGTTAATGTCTTTTTTCTCACCACTAAGTGAACAGATATCAGTGTTTTTCTTCTTGTTGAAGCAAAAATCTTGTTCCATGTTTCCCCATCTAGTCTAAGGCCTTAATTATGCAACCCCAGCACTAAAGCTTTTCTGAAATCTTGAAATTGTAATATGATCGCATGATGATGGATGGATGGATAAGCAGAACACCTTTCGCTCTTCCTCCCCATCTCTATTTCCATTAAAGGAATGAGGGGAGACAACACCACAGACTCATTACTTCCCAGGCCAGAAAAAAAAAAAAATCCTGAAAATCTTTGGAAGTTAATCTTCAGACAACAGGAAGGAAATCAATCCAGCAGCAGTCTGCAAGCACAGACCGTTGGCCTTAAGAGCAAAAGATCAGAGTACCCAAGACAATTTCACCGATGCTTTCTGTAATACAGCCAGAACATAATACACCAATTTACTCTAGAAACTTCAGTCTCACAGGTACTGAAACATTATTTTTGTTCATGCAGAGTTTGTAACAAAAACCTCTTTCAGGGGTCATGCTAGAGCTGCATTAAAAGAAGTGCCTATCAAAGGGAAAGAATTGCAGAAAATTCTGTACTATGCATCTATATCTCTTTGAAGATTCTTTCTCTTTCTTTGCTATGTACCTCCCTAGCAATAGCAACTATAGGAGATTATCTTCCCTTTGGAGCAGAGCCTTCAAGCCATAAGACTCACAGGGATTATAAAGCACTACCCTTGAGCTTTTGTTATCTGTGATTGCTATTTTGAAACTAAAAACCTGTTCACCAAATGTATCGATGCAACTTTATCAGCTGCTAACGTAACTTACTGATGCTAGTTTAGCCTACTAGAAGAATTGTTTCTAACAATTCTGCTTAGCTCAGTCAAACATACAAGTTCTGTTAAAAAATTTCCTGTGGTTATTAAATCAGCAAGGAGGGCAGGAAAGGTGCAAGATCAGATGGCCCACCCTACCTTCTTGAGACTCACTCTGTTGACTTCCACCTGAACCATTTCACATGACTTGTCAGGGCTTCTTTTGGTATCTCTTACCTCCAAAGTCATACAGTATGTAAGGGCTCTGCATTAATGATTATCTACTGGATGAAGCCATGTAGACAGTCCCACTAAGACCAAGACCAGGCACATAACTAACTCAAAATACACCTGAAGTCCGTGTGTCTGTGATCCTGAGGTCAAAAGGACAAGACATATCTTATTAGAATTCAGTTTATCTGAATCACCTTTAAAAAAAAAAAAAGCCTTGCTCCTGGACACACAGAAGGTAATCCCTATTCACACGTTTGCCAAGCAGTTAAGCATGATGCTCCATTCACTGCATTCTCATAAAGCATGATGTGCATCCACTTTCAGTCCAGCAGCACCAAAAACATCACCCAAGCAGATAGGATATCTCAAAAAAAAAAAAAAAGCCACTTAATGACAAGCAATTTCTTTTTCTATAAAGTATTATTTTCCAGCTCTAAAATGAAATGAAGAATCATTTCATTGAAAGTCTACCTATTTTTCAAGTATGTCACAAAATGACTGGTCCTACAGCATGTGTGAAGTCTTCAATTGGAAAGAGATTAGAAATGTACAAACGTACTGCAGGTAGCAGTACTGTAAGCAGCTGAGGAGGGGAAAAAAAAAGCAGCAAAGAAATTCATTTCTAGCAAGTACTACAACATTGCAACTAATCAATTTCTAGCTGCTGAGATGAGCCTTCTGTGGACTCTCATAGTACAGACTCCAGTTGCCAGGAGGAGGAACAAGAATTACCAAGCCAAATTGGATTGGACAGTAGCAAGGATTTGATAAGTAAACCACAGACACAATATAAAAAAAGCCCTAAAAAACTGCACAGCTAGATAGCAGAGGCTGCTTCCTGAGAGGAGAATAAGCAATTCTCAGTATGAAAGCACTCAGGCCGCAGGGCAGCTACAGGAGTTCTGGGCCAGCAGGAAGTATGCCATTCATTTGTCCCTTTTTCACTTCTAGAAGAAAAAAAAGGAAAAAAAGAGAAAAAAATCTGGTCCCATACTAAAAGCAAGAATCTGAGAAACTAAACGTTAATGAAAAATTGGTGAGATGAACAGACAGAACCCTGATCCACTAGGCCATTTCCATAACAATGCTGATCACGAGCAACTGAGCAGCTTTCTGTAGGTTTGACTTGCAAATATCCTTTTGTAAGTAGAGATGAGCTCATAACTGAGTAATAGAATTTGATTCTCCTGTATACAATCCGTAACACCTTGATTAAGCTATGCAATAGAAAAAAAATGCAAACAAAATGATAGTGAAGTCAATGCAGTATACATCCCAAACGATCAAACACTGACAGATGTATGGCTGAGACAGTTCAGAGCTCAACTATAACAATAACCATGAATGAAGGGAGGGAGGAAAGTCTAAGCAAGTGTTTCTCTTATTGTTCAAAACAATACAGTGGCTAGATAAGCAAGGCAAGGCTGCAAAAGATAAAGAAACTACAAAACAAGATGAACTGTCATCACCATCTAAGGTGAATAATCCATATTCGTGACAAGAACTTGGATTTCTTCTGATTCAAGTTTGAATTGCATCATTCTGTAAGCAATGGAAAATCTATGTCTGATACATCTGATGCAAACTAAAAACATTTGGAAAGGAGAACATTGCTAAAATTTTTCTACCTGCAAAAGAAGAACTAGAAGCACTAATCTAGAATCAAAAAACCCAGAGCTATTCTAATTTTTTGAAGAATCTGCTTTTTTCAGAAGCAGGCTGAGCTCCACACTGCTTTGGAATCTCATTAATCTTAATTCACTTCTCACTGTATCAGCTTCCCTCTAACGCGTGACTAACCCACAAAAGAAAACACAAGCAGTCTCTCTTTCCAACCCTAAGCAGGTATCCAGTTCCAGTCGCACGTTAAGCACCGCATCCCCAGTGCAGGGGATGATGAGGAAGGAATACAGTGTGGGCAGAACCTTTAAACAGTACAGAAGAGTTGCAACAGGGAACAACAAAGGGAGATTTAGCATTACAGACAGCACGTGGAAAAGGTGACTCGAGTGTGTGAACAGAAGACTATTTGGGTCCACCAAAGGTTATGACCCTGCTGCACTGCACCAGGAGTGCACAGAACCCTCCAGTTAAGCGCTCAAAGAAGGGAAAGGAATAAGAAATGTAGCATAGATATAGAAAAGCCACGTCTGTGCTGCTAAATAAAGTAGGCCCAGAGAGAAGCTGACAAAGTAAAAACAAAGCAACAACACCAACACAAAGGCCCACACTGTTTTGGTAAAAGCAGAACTACAGTAACAGTAATCAAATACAAAATGTCACTGTATAGCAACAGAAGATCACTCCTGAAAGATAACTACAGTATCTACTCAGCTCCCTTCTGAATAACATACTACAAGGACCTTTACTAGCTAAGATTGCTTATGAAATACAGAAGTCATGCTGTTAAACTAAAGGGAGTTAACAAGTTATCCCTGTGTTGGTTTTTTTTGTGAGTTTATTTTTCAACTTGCTAAGGGGCATGCTCTGAACACAGAGCTCAATTACTGTTAGCTTTAGTTGGCTTCGCACACCAGGTTCTCAGTTGTGAGAGCTGACATGTATGGCTCTGTTCACTTCTGACGCACCATTTATTCCTCCTTTTACCACAGAGCTCCAATGGGGAAACTCTAAATAAATGGAAACAAAGCCACCCAAGGGTTTGTGTATTTCCTTAGCTTTTAAAAAGGACAGAAGTTTATCTACTGAGCTTCGTGAAGCAGCAATGAAGAGAAAAAAAATAAATGATCATAAAGCAAAACAGCTCTTCATATATTTACTAAAGAGAAAAGAACAAAACAAAATTCCTGAATTACAATCTAATAAGAAGAAAGTAATTATGCTATTCCTTTTAAGTAAACCCAGTATCTTTTTTTTTTTTTTTTTTTTTTAATCAGCTGCATTTCAACTTGTCTGATGATTTTAAATACCTACAATCACTTTTAACATCCTCACAGAGTTTTTGTAACAGGAGCAAATCACCTCCTAACCTTTCACAACTTCAACCAACCAAGCAAGCTGAAATCCACTGAAATCAGACACGTTTTTCAGTCACTTATTTATACCTGATCTTCCTGCTATACTTCCCAGTGTGAGCAGATGCTTCTTGAGTTCTAAGGGTGCTGTTCAGGAACAGTCATATTTCTGTTAACAAATAAGCCATCTTGCCTCTCTGCACCCAGCGTTTATTCTTCTGATTTGATTCTTAAATGAAAAGTTAACATGCACGCTAAGTACACCTGACTCATTTACCAAGCCAGAAGTAACAGGCCTAAGAAACATGTAATTAAAGAAGTCACTGAACTGCAAGGAACTAAAGAAATGAAACAGCCATTACCTCTGACAGGGACGCGTCAACCTTGGAAGGCACTTTGAGGTCCAGCCACGGCTGATAGTTTTCCAGGAGCAAAGCAGGTCTATAGGAAAGCATGGACAAGTTGATGCAACAATACTGCAATTTTCCCACTGATGTGCACAAAATGTGAGAAATAACAAGACTGTCAGTGCCACATATTTAATTTACCTGTGCCTCTTGCATTTGACTTTGCCACACACAGCACAACTGTGACCATGGGGAAATAGCTCCGGCAATTCCAATTGCTAAGAGAAAATATTTGGACAAGTTTACATTCTTTGAAATGATGATTCTCATAATATACTGATACATTAGCAAATTTCTCTATAGAGTACATAGTTTCAGAGAGTGGAGTGGTAGAAAGACAAAGCTGTTTTCCTGCTGGGGAACAAGACAGCAAGGCACAATGTGAGAAACCAATGAACTGAACAGAAAAAGCACTTTTGCTAAACAAAGTTAAGACAACAGATACCCTCTCACATCTCCAGTCACCTCCCCATACGTCAGATGATCCATAAGTAGAACAAATGATTTCTCTACAAGTCTTGCCTTGCTTGTATCCCTGAAGACATAAACAGGGATTTCATAAAATAGAATCATAGAATCCTTAGAGTTGGAAGGGACCTTTAAAGGCCATCTAGTCCAACTCCCCTGCAATGAACATGGACACCACAGCTAGATCAGGTTGCCCAGGGCCGGATCCAGCCTCGCCTTGAAAGTCCCCAGGGATGGAGCATCAACCACATCTCTGGGGAACCTGTTCCACTGCCTCACCATCATCACTGTAAAAGACTTTTTCCTTACGTTGAACCTAAGCCTACCCTCTTTGAGCTTGAAGCCATGTCCCCTTGTCCCATTACCACAGACCCTGCTAAAGAGTCTGTCCCCTTCTCTCCTATGGAAATGTTTTTTTTCCTTGGAGTTCAGCACCACTAAGAGAAGTCTGACTGCAGTCCATAAAGCTGTACTCAAAGTTTGGCTTCCAAAAGGAAAAGCATCTTAAAAAATAAATAAATAAAAGCCTTCATAAAGTAATACATAACTAAGTACTTCCTAAGCTACTTACTACCGAAACACCAAGTGAAAAATATGTGAAATGGTTAAAAAGCCACATCCAGCAATGCTCCCAGCAACAAGCTTCAGAGACCTATCTACGTACTCATAGATCTGATGGGATTATGCATAAACACACGAGGAATCCAAAGTCTTAATCACCACACGCGTGCCACAGGATCCGCCAGGATGCAGATATAAGTGGTATCGATGTCTAATACTTTAAAAATAGGCCTGCACACGAATTGCCACCAAACGTAAAGAGGAACACGTACTTACCTTGGGCTTGTATTTGATGGTGTACAGAATGTTGGGCAGGAGGGAGTCCGGTCCCAGCGAGCAGTAGAAGGTGACGACGCCAGCCACAAACGACCAGAAGATCATCAGAACGTGAAGATACCTTACAAAGAACGATGAAAGAAGGCGTTACTCTTCATGTCTGTACGCACATCAGCGCTCCTCCGCGGGCGTGAGGCACAGGGCGGGCTGCAGCGCGGCCAGGAAGAACCACCACACGGCTAACAGCACCGAGCCCCTCCCCCCGGCCGAGTTACCGGTTGAGGAGCAGGGTGGCGGCTGCCAGCCCCAGCAGCAGGCAGCAGAAGAGCGGGTACTGCCGGCAGGTCTCCCGCAGCGCCTCGGCGCCCCGCACCCGCTGCCGCAGCCTCTCGCCAGCTGCCCGCAGCCAGCCCATGGTGCCGCCGAGCCGGCTCCCAGCCAGCGGGGCAGGCCGCGCCGCTTCCGCCGCCAGCGACACGTGACTGGGGAGAGGGCGGTGTCACGGCCGCCATCTTGTTGGCGCCGGGGGAGGCGGGCCCTGCGCTTCCCGCCCCGCCCCCTCGTGCGCGCGCCGCTGAGCTCCCCCTTAAAGTCACAAAAGCGTACAGAGTTCAGAGACAACGCGTTGTCTGGAATGTAGTTTATTGCTGGTGAGGAAGGCTCCAAGCCATCTTCGCATTAATAACAGCCCTCAGGTTCGGAGCAAGTCACGAGATCCCACACTGCCTGAATGCTCTCGTCAGCTCTGTGGTTATCCCAGCTCAGGAAGCTCCAAGTTATGACACTGCAGATGAGGGGAAGAGGAGCCATTACACACACACAGGTGCTTCAGCAGCTGCTCCTAGGAAATCGTAGCGAGAAGGGCTTCTGGGCTGCAAACATGAGAAAGCCTCCTCAGCCAGAAGCACCTGCTTATATTTGAGTTATCTTGAGAAGCTGGTGCTGCCTTCTGCATGGTGTACAACCCCATACGACCACACTTGGGCAAAGGACATGTGGAAAAGCGCTGCTAAGATGACGAGCCACGTTCACAAATCCACAGTGAAAGCCCGTAACTCTCTGTGAAAGAAAAACCGTCACTGGGAACACGAGTCAATATCTAGAAAATGAAAGCTGAAAATAGCTTTCAGACACATCCCTCAGATGTTTGTCATTTTATGCAACACTTCCCCTGACCTCCACATCAGGTGAAATGCTGCAGTTTGACTTCAGCATGCTGACCTTTCTCAGAGAGCCTGGCACAAGCCCAGGGCAGGATTGGATTTCCTTAAAGAGTGCCTGCACAGTATTATTTCATGTCAGTCCACATGTTTTCTATTAGGCAAAAAAAACCCCACCACCCACACAAATAAGGTGCACATTTAGAGCAAGGCTCCGTAGAGCCTGTTCAGAGGAAATTAATTTTCCTCAGAAGATGCATATTTACTGCTTTCTAACTTGATCCTCAGTTTAACTTCTAGGTATTTTTTGTCTTTTTTTTTTTTTTAATGCTTTTAATAAGGAATAACTTTTTAAAATGTGTAATGCTTAAAATATTTCATGGAGATGTCATGGCTAGAATGATATATCTGGGACATAGGAAGCAACTATCAAAGCGAACCAGCAGCAGCTAAGAAAAGAAGTCAGATTCTGCTTATGAGTTCTGTACTCTATGTATCAAGTTTCTTTAAATTACAGTTTCCATGTTCAAGCACTTGTTTACTTTGCATAAAATTGCCACATTCCTATTTGGCAGTAATTATACTTCACCATCTGAGATGCCTCAAGATTTCCCTCAGTTCGGTTTTGCTCTGCTGGCCATATGCTGCCACAACCTGTGCTTTACCCCATCCTCCTCCACCACAGTGCAGCCACACTAGCATCATGGTCACCCTCTACAGCCCATGCCTGACTTCTTCTGCACTGAAAAACATCGAGGAGGTTTTCAAGGCGATCGAGGAAAACATGGAAGAGTAGAAGTGTAATATTGACAAAATGAAGCTTCTCAAAATTATGCTGAGCTTTATGTGAGAAACTAGAGCTTTGTCCATTCATTAGCAATAGCATGCCCTCCTTTTGAAACAAGGAAATTTTCTGTTTTAACTGGAGAACTGAAAGGGAAAACATGGAGATGGACATGGGGACAGCACTGGGTGATGCTAAAAAGCTACTTTAAATGCTAAATATTAAAACTGAACATACCAGTCTTACTATGGAGTCAGTTCTCTGTTTTTTATCCATTCTTTTAGAAACAGCAACCAAAGATTGCATATTCTAGCTAAAAAGAATACATTAGCTAAGATTTTCACCACAACTTAAAATACAAAACAATGGTTGTTGGCAGAAAAATGTTAGTCAGTGGACTGAAATTCTATTTAACAAAATGAGATTTTTTTTGGTTGTTTTTGTGTTTTAATCTTATTTCTTTCTTTGGGCAGCAAGCTATAGAACAGATTCACATAGGCAGCATGCATTTCATTTACTCTGCATACAGTCTGTTTTTGCCCTTCAGGTTTTCTTTTTGTTTTTGTCTTCAGTTTATAATGCCTCCTTTTCAAATTTACTTGTTTTTCTCAAGGATAAAGCTGTTGAGGCTAACTTGCATCATACAATCCTTCATATCTAACCCGTCAGGAATTAGTTTTCCCCTATGCATCATTTCCCACAAGTCCCTGATAATTTTTTGTGGCTCCTTTCCAGAAGCTGAAATTAAAGGATTCACTTCAATTTTTAACTTCAACTTTTCAGCAGAAAGCTTTCCCTGAAATAAATTCCATATATTCATATATGAATATTCAGCAAATAGGTAAGAAATAAGTGAACAGACTCAGATCCCAAGCAAATTAAGCATCAGCAGGCAGTTCAAGTTTTCAGATTAAAACTTAAGAATGTCCACCAACAGTTACAGTTTCAATTTGTGAATTCAGATAATTATTAGCATTTAGGTAAACAAAACTACTTCTACCGCTACAATTGCAGTCACGTCCATTTGTCTGTTACTGAGTTAATGGTCTGCTAATAATCAGATTTACAGCCTTTGACGGTCAGCTCCCTGCACTGTCTATACACACCTGCACTCGTTGCTTGTGTGATTGTGTGCTGCCAGCCACGAGTCTGGGCTCCTATCTTTGCTTCCCAGACTACCACATTCTCCAGCCCTGAGTTGATCCACAATATTAAAAGATTAAATTGGATAGGGATAACCCAGGGCCCAAGGTAACCTCTGGACACAGCAACAGAGGCTTTAGATTACTGGGCAAAATCCCACATGAATTGTCTTTTAGAAGAACAGGGAAGGAGAGCTGCTTTGGGAGAACAAAATGGCAGAAAGAAAGGAAAAATCTGCTATGAAAGGTAGGTGACACGTCTCAAAAGATCACTGATCTGCACAATTTGGCTTTTAAATAACAGAGAGGATTAGTATATTAGAGGTGAAAGTAATTTGTCCTGTGACAAATAGTAGTTTATGGGACATTAAAACAAGGATGTAGAGTGGAAAGTTGCAAGGTGGCTGCAGAAGGCAACAATTTACAGACCACAAGAAAAAAAGGAAGAAATATAGGGAGAAAAATAAACAAAAAAAAACCCCCCAAAAACCCAACAGAGAATATCTGTGAAGAGAGGCATTAGACCTATGGAGGAGACAATTTCTTCAATCATTTATCTAGTAACATTAGGTTTGTGGTAAACGTTTGGCAAAGGAATAATCCCAAGTTTTTATAGCGTAAGGGCAAGAGATAAGCTTTTTAGGTAGGGAATTTAAGCTAATATTGAGGATTTTTTTCACTTCTCATGGTGGCTGGATTTGAGAATTTGCAAGAAAAAAAACTGCAAAAGAAGAGCTGTACTAATGGAAATAGTTAAAGAATGATATAGCACATGCTTAAGAGCTCAATCTAAATGAAATTATCTTCTTACAATGGGGTATAAAGAAAATCTTGCCCTGGAAAGATAACTATTTTCATAAAGTCACATCCTGAGTTTGTTTCCACTGATAGCTTGGTGGTTAATGAGTGAAATTCTCACATTTGAAGACGAACCTGAGCCACATTCCCTCGATTCAGCTGAATTAAAAAGCGTCAAGAAAGTACTCATAAGATGGTATGCGCTTCTGGTAAATGCTGCTAAGTGATGCAGCACCTGTGCCTCTCCTAAGTAAGATGAGATGTGTAGGATTCAAAGTGCAGTGTAAGTTCGTCACAACAGATACTCAATGGATACATAAAACAGCTGTGCTGGATCAGCAAATGTTCATCCAGGTGAGCATCCCGCTTGTCATGATGGCCAACAGGGGATACCTAAGAAAGAGTGATAAAAGCATAGCAAGAATATAATACTTTCCCAGAACATTATTTGACTCTGATTTGAATCTTGGGCATATCCCGAAACGGAATTTTTTTCCTGAGTTTCAAATTGGTTTTTGAACTACCATGAGCACAAACATCCAGGATAGTCACACAGAAAGGCACTCACCACTCAATTCTGCTTGTGAGGGTGACAGTGCGTATGAATGGCTCAAGAACTTTCATTCAGTATTTTATACAGAGATAGTGGAAAAAATCATTTCTTACATAGCACAATTGCTACTTATCATTGTATAAAATTAACCTGACCTGAGCAAGTCATCCTTTAGAAAATGAATTGATTTTTGGGCAGTTTTAACTTAATTTTTCTTCAAGAGAGCACCTTGGTACTTTTGGCCATCATTGTTGCTCTCTTTGTCATTTTCAGATCTATTATCTCTCGTTTTGCAGTGCTGGAGCAGGGAGAGGCTGCAACGAGCAAAACAAAGATGTTCAACAGAACTTCCACAATTTTTATGAGTTGCCTAAGTGCATTGCTTAAATAATTCCTTAATTGTCTGGGGTGTTTTGCCCCCCTTGGTACACCTGAATGTATCTTTTTTATTTTAGATTATGAATTGTTCTTTTTTTTCCTTCTTTCCACACAACTTCAGGGTTGGTTTCTTTATTTTTTATTTTTCTCTCCCCCTTCAAATAGTGAAAAAACTCCCCAAACTTCAAGTCTTCACACAGCTGAATCCTAGTCAACACGCAGGACTTGTTAAAGTGGAAAAAAGCCTCGCTGTATCTAAAGATTGTCAGCTTCTATCAGGGAAGGCTTTCTACTGATAAAACCTGTCCTGCCTCCTGATACTGGTCATGTAAACCCCGATGCAGAAATGAGATTTTCTTTTTTTTTCTTTTCTTTTTAAGCGGTGACAAGCAAGCTGGTACCCTGAAGTCCACTGCTTTAGCTTCTGTAGGTACAACAGCAGATGCCTGAAGTGTTTTTGTTAGGTCAGCATTCCTGTGGGATATTTTTAGTTCGAGCAACCGGTTTCTCTGAGAACATGGAGCATTTAGGAGCAGTGTAGGGTAAGAGCTGAACAACGTTCATTATCACCCTCCAAAATAAATCATTTGCGCTTCAGCTGAGTCTTTCATCAACCACTTCACAGAAATTGTTAGCGCTAGCTGTACAACCAAGGTTGTTTTGATTAGCATTTGTTGACTGGGGATGCACACAGTATGTTGGACATTTTTCCTTCATTTATATGACATACAGCAAAAAAATAGGCATTTATAGAATGCTTAGAGGTAAAAATAACAATGGGACATAAATGTTAAGTTTCCCTGGCAAGAATATGGGGTATGACAAAAGCATAAAAATTCTCTTTTATGCTAACAGACTGATGCACAAGATGATGCTGTAAACCTGAAGGGAGACTTATTTCTCCTCATACACATAGATGAGTTTTGAAGCTTTTTGAAGAAACTTCTTGATGCATATGGGCAATTTGCCAGTATTGTTATGTATAACTTGAGCACAAAGCCCCATGGCAATGCTCCACTGTAAGAGGAATGAGTTCTAATGAGAAAATTTAAGAAGCTGGGCTCAGCAGCAAGTTCTGCAGGCTTCTCTACAGCTGATAGCTGATCAACGTTGCCCTCATCAGACAGCAGCTGCCAAAGTTCCTGAAGGTATGCCAAACCAGTTGTCCCCCAAACTGCTGGAATATTAAATAGACCAGTGGTACTATGGTGTTATTGCTGTATACCACTTCACTTCTAGCTCTGGCAGTAATGGTGCTTCTGAAGAAGATGATGATCCCTCCACAGACCTGTTAGCAGACATACCTTGGCAGGTCTCTCTTCTGAGCCACCAAGAACGTTTACTTGGGACTTCTCCCAAATAATGTGCAACGCAGTTCCTGGTTACAATGCACGTTCACCACCTGCATGGCGGTGCTCTCTGAAGTGTTCCTTTGGGGAAGGAGAATGCATACTTAGCAGATAAGAGAACTTGGAGCTGTATGAAAGCAGGACAAGTTATGAAATCAACACATGGGAAGAGCTAGCTAAAGGTGGTTAAACGTATGACTAGTTGAAGGAGTTACAACAGTGTTTCTTAGAAGTTGATAACTTCATCTGAATAAATGAATTCAGACCAAGTGAACATTTCATCTAGAACACAGCCTGCTCTATCTACCAATTTAAGTATCAAATTTCTGTGCTGTTGAAAGTTTTGCTTTTTATTTTAGGTAACTAGTATTCTAGCTGGGAAAGCACTGGAGCTAACAGGAACTGAGATTGCATGAGGGAATACCATCATTCAGTTGTGCTCTGAAACTAAATCAGTTGCTTATTTGTGACTGAATGACTTGCTACTACATAAGCTACCTGGCTAATCTGTGTTATTGCACTGAAGTATAAAAAGAAACTACTTTAAATGCAAGGTAGGCATGAAGCTTCCTCTTTCAGAGAGACAAAAATATTTCTAGGTCTATACTAGTAAATGGGCATGCTAATATGAAAATCATCTTACCATCTTTCTCATCAAACTGCAAGGAATTATATTTCCTTCCCCTTAAGGAGCTGAGAGTATTTAACTCTTATCTGAGTTTCAAGTACTCTGGACACCTTGTTTCTGGTATTTTTTCCTTTCAAGAATTACAATGATTGAGAGTTGAAGTTTCAACAGATGCATTTAAGATAGCTCTTTACATTGTATAGAAGTGGCAGCCTTTAGATAAACCTGAAGTTGGGTTCCATGTGTTTCCGATACAAGAGGGAAGGAACAATTTTTCCCTTGAGAAAGCCTATTTAGCTTCAGAATGGAGTGCCAAAATGGGAAAAGGATGCTTTAATATCATACAGATTCCCAGGGGCATGTGTTGGACCCTTCAGACATTATTTGTTCAGGCACAGTAGTAAACCCCACTGATCATTACCATCCACCACCTTGGATATGGTAAAACTGTAAGTGAGTACTAACCTATCACAACACTGTGGTGTACAGTCTACACCCTGTGTATTTCTGGGATAAGTTATGTTCAGGAAACTTGGCATACCACTTGGTCTTAAATCTGAAAAGTCTGCCTGTCTGAGGATTCTGCTGGACCACAGCAGCAGGCACCAATGCACAAATGCCTTCTTTTTTACTTCAGTTGGTCATTAGGTCTGGAGAAGTCAAGCTAGCTGTACAGTACTGGCTCTCCCCTCTCATTCTCTGATGCCCACATGAAAAAGCCAGCACAAAGAAGGAAACAAGGTCACAGATTATCTGGAGGAGCAGTTCTGGTCATAAAGAGACATCTCTGCACGTAGCACAAGGTGTTTTAGTTCAACGCTGCTCACCTGCGTCACCAAGAACTTAGAACATACAACGCCATCTCCACTGGATGTTTTGTTTCCCATTCCTTCTACAGTCAGGAACGTTCCCATCTCTCATTGAGTCTTCAAAAAGAACTACTCACCTGCAAAGAAAATGACAACTTTTCCCCACTGACGTCTGCCTATGAAACAAATGCTTCTGTATGTTGTCCATGAGCACTCAGGATACACAAAGCCTCATCTATTCTTGATCCTCTTTCATCTTAGTAAGGAGAATCCTGACAAAATGAAGCTTGGAATAAGATAAGACATAATATATTTGCCATTTCTAACTGCTTTGTCACTGGGTACAGGCTTTTGCATCTGGCAGTTTATTTTCTGGTATTAAAAAAAAGTAAACTCTGCTGCAACTTAAAAATGAACACCTTCAGACTAAAGCCTACCAGCCTTCTTGCCGGCAATCCTGCAGAAACTCATACAGATCAATGCAGAGATCTTCATTTCTGAGCATGTTTCTAGTGCAGAATACACACACGCACCTGGGCTACCTGCTCTGTCACTTCTCTCCTACAGGATGCTGGGCTTACATTGGACACATCCCCAGAAAAAAAATAAATAAGAAAAAAAAAGGCAACCCTATGTAAGAACCAGGTGCTGTATTTAGGAACCCTTCATGCTCATTTTCAAATTGAGATATCTAAAGGGGCTGCTAAGTGGGCTTTGGGTCACTGCAGCTTCCCAGGTGGAACACCTATTCTCAGTCACTGTATGCCCTGGGCTGAGGTGTGCAAATCAAGACTCCACGTGCAGGCTTCACTACGAGAACCATGTTCCCTAAACATCACTCATTATGGAGACCTCATGAAGCCCTATTCAGTTCCTATTTCTCCACTCTTACTTAACTTTTATGGGACTGTTAAGAGTAGTGAGAAGCATTTCATTTAATAACTGTAAAAAGAATGGACTAGCTCCTCATCTATACTGAAAAACAGGTCAGGCACTGGAGCAGGTACAGCAGATTATTCAGAACTGGCTCTTGCTTTTCTGTCACCACGGCTATTAGTCCATCACTTTGAAACAGTGGGTTTGCAATTATCAGCTGCAGGGTATCACACTCACCTCTCAGAGAAGGGCATTTGAAATAGCGTTATGCACACTAATGGTATTTCTTCATTTTGTTTTTCTGTTTTGCTATGTTTGAAACATCCCTTCTTACAGAGGTACTTCAGACTTAGTTCTCTTTGATGCATTCCTACTCTCTACTTGCCATTCTTCTAATAGATTTCCACCAAGATGAAGAGGCCCTGATGACCACACTAGCCAGAACAGAATCTCCTTACCTTTCCACACGAAGTCCAAGGAACCTGCGTCTGCTCTTGAACTGATGTTTGAACTTGGGCAAGATCCAACCACCTGACACTCCCTTCACATCTTGCTGAGGCTGCTAGATGATGCCTGGTTTACAGTATATCTACCTTTCACAGGAAAAGGACAGACTGATTAATAGCAAGAAAGTTTCCACAAAGCTGTAACACACCCAAATGAATTTCTTTTACTTTGTGGTTTGCCAGGTTATTTACTTGGCTATTTTGCCTTTAACCCTGACTACATACTTGCTAGTAGCTTAGTTAAGGCACATATATTATTGTGCCCACAAATCGAGGATTTCTTTCTTCCACTGTCCCATAACCTGAAATTCTCTCAGGGAGCAGACAAGAATGGTTTATTGAGAGCTTTCTGAAGGAATGAATGTAAGTGGTTCTACCATTCCTAGGTCAACCCTCTAAATTCCAAACAAATACGCTCCTCAGGAAACCTCTAAGAGGAGCCTCCCTTCTTGTCAATCCCTGCATCAAGGAGGGTGGGGACAGGGGGGAGGAAGGCTGTCTGAAAGGGACACAGAAATTTAAAAGATGCTTTAAAAATGTTATTCCTAATAACTACTGTTTTTCTAAGACTACAAAATATGAGTGGATGAACATCGACCTGCAGCTGTACTTGACTAACTCTACAAAAAATGACATAAGCCATAAGCACTCCACCATAACTCGGTACCAAATCAGACACATTAGCCTGAGCCATTATTGAGGGCAATCTGCACCAACCTTGCTGAGATGCGACCGCTCTCTGATTCACTTCACTGCAATTTGTACCTGAGTGGCGTGTACACCTCAGTGAACCCCAGAGTGCCTCTACAAACCAGGAGGCTTCACTTCTGAAATGCTTAACATCAGCAGTGCTTCACAATTCATCCGCGTACTCCTCTCGTTTTATTATCCACTGAAAGCAGTGCTCTTTAAAACGTTATACTGAGGGTAATACACTGTAAAAGTTTAGCTCTTGGCATTACAAAAAAAAACAAGCCTCAGTACTTCCCATTAGAAATCTCTATTAATTTCAACCTCTGAAAAGACTGAGTGCCTCAGAAAGCAGAAATCACCAAGTCTGAGACTTACTGATGAGCTAACACCACACAAAGTATTAAGATTTTTGTTTGTACATAAATGCGACAATCCCAATGGCTCAGAACATCACGAAATCTAACTCGGTACTTATCAGATTAGTAAGCAACTAAGACGTGTTAAGTACCATTTATTACACCGTTCCCATTGTAAGATCCAGTGATATGTAAAACCAAGTTGCAACTCCATACACAGAATACTTTAAATCCGATGGATTTAAGACCTTCCAGACCCTTCCTAATTTTAACTGAAGGATCGTTCTCACAGAGAATTTCTACTCGGATTCTAAAACCAGCTTCCATTGTACTCACTGTCAAGGCTTATATCCATCTAAGGCTTACAGGGAGACAAGTTATGACAGTTTGTTTTTTCACTTTACATTCATTCAATTCAATTCTTACGTTAGCATGGAATCTGCAACACACTTCTTGCAGATTCTGACAGCTTTTTAGAAAAGTACCTTGCTGTGGTTTTCTTCAGAGCAGATCTTAATTCAACAGCAAGCATAAACCACCTACAGTTTCCAAGAAGTATGTTAACGTGAATGAAATTAGTCTAGCGAAACTGTCCTGAAGTCAACTTCGCCTATGTGCTTCTAGTGAAACTACTACTAATGAATCTATGAAGTTAAGTTGCCTCTGTTGAACTCTCAGAGGAAGCTTTCTTATCCCAAATTAGCCACACTGAGTAAAAGAGTTTTTAAATACCCAATGGTGGTCACAGGTACGTTCTTCATCTCTCTAAAGAGAAATCTAGAAAAAATGAACAATATGGGAAACACTACAGTTGGAGCCAGCGACTCAGTACCTGATATGCTCAGTTCCTGGCTCTTTCAATGCCTGCATTTGTGGAAAAACCCCTTCAAACTGCTAAGATGGCTATGCTTAAAAAAAAAATACATACTTGATACACCAGAAGCATTTTTGGCGATTTTTAGGTTGCAAGAGTTTAACATTAAACAGTATCAGCTTCTACTCAATATTCAATCATCACTGTAATAAACACAAAAGTTTCCAAACCAAAACCCATATAACCTTCCTACTCCCTGCCAATAAGGAGTCAATTTGCCTACAGAAGTTGGATTTTAGGTACTGAAATTAATTTAAGTAGTGGAACGTCTATATTTACTTACCGTTATCGCGTCTGCAGTCGAACATCTTATGCTATCCTACTGGGTAAGCAGCAATACCATGAATGCACTTCATAACTGCCTTAGCGCAAGGAAGAGTGATAAGATTCAGTGCCTTTTCTTCCACATCAGTGGCCAAACCAAGTGAAGAGGTGTTCTTTGCCATACTAACTGCACAAACGGAGATAGCAAACTATCTCCGTTCATCAGACACATGCATCAGTCTCAGAGTAGAAGGAATCCAGATTTCTGACACAGCTGGCTTTACCTAAATGACTGTCAGGAAAATAAGTGTTGGCTTTGGAGCAGACAGTATGATGAACATTCAGGAATTAAACAACCCTTTGATCCAGAACATATCGTTTGAGGAATTGAATTCCTCTGTCAGACTTAAAATTGTTGAACTATTTACCTCCCTACCTACCATGGCTGTGGTTTCTGACTGTCACAGATGATTCAAGCTTCTACTTCATGCTGCGTGGAAGACCGACACTCTAAACAAGCTTTCATGAAGGTAACTTCAAAATAATGAATATAACCCAACGCTCCCAGACAGGCTCAGCTGTGCAACAACCTGAGAGCTGGCCATTTTACATTAACTTTGCAGAATTAGAATAAAAAACAATCATTAAAAAAATCGAACCAGTTACATCTTGGCAAGAAAAAGACATCATTACATGAGACAATCACCCTTCTCTCCAAATTCCAAGTAATCTAACAAGCTAGTCCTAGTACTTTTCAACAAAGCTACCATAGTAATCAAGGCAACACAGGACCAAAAAAGTCATACTTTCCTCCTGTGTGTTTTATAATACAAGTATAATCGAACACTTGGAAGTGCTGACAGATCAGATTCTTGCATGAGAATCAGTTTCCCATAAAGTTTAACATCAGTTTTTAGGAAGCTTTGTGTTTGTTTGCACTATACTTCTGTAAAGTAACAATTAATTTACTCCTTCTTCCCTCAACATCCATACTAAGGATCAGAGTATCTTCAGATAAACATCCCTTCCTTACATGTTGGGTTGTTCGTTTCTTTAAATCCGAGAGACAGAACAAGTGAGAAAGTATGATCTGGTGTTTCCTCTACGCAAACAGCAGAAGTACCTATTCTCAGCCTGGGGGCGTCATGCACTAATGTTGGCAGTTAATTCAGCACAACAGCCTGCCTACACTGAGCGTCAAGTCCATTGTAGCCAGTTAGGAAATTGGGATTCATGAGCTTCATGCTAGGAAGACAAACTCAAACTCCAGCTTTGTGGATTTCAATTCTCAGCACTAGACTAAGAAGGCTGGATGTGGCTCTGGGCAGCCTGGTCTAATGGTTGGCGACCCTGCACACAGCGGGGGGTTGAAACCAGATCATCACTTTTCAACCCAGGCCATTCTATGATTCAAAAAAGTATTGCCCTGTAGCCTACTTCCAAATCTTTCTACTCCATTTTAAACTATTAACGTTTTCTATTAAGTTTTCACTAATGCAAAGAACAAGTAGTCAGAATTCTGTGGAACGTTACCAGTCTGAACACACCATTTACAGAAAACGTTACTAGAAAATGAAGACAATGTGGACATAAAGCCTCCCCCACCGACATGGGGAAGCACCAACAGAACTGTCAGGCTGAGCAAATCCTGCCTCTGCAGGAATTATCAAAGGCACAAAAAAAGCTGCATCTACATACAGCATTTACACAATGAAACATGAAGTTAACAAGCTTATCTTCAGAGGAGGCTGAACTCATTTTAGACTGTCATACCCCACAATCCTACCAACAATAGAATTAATATTCCTTAAACTTCTAAATACAGTATTTACCTGAGAGTCGTATCTGCAATAACAGCCTTCCTCTGACCAGTAAAAACAAATGTAAGTTTAGCGTTCTAACAATTTTCCTCCTCAAAAAACAAAAAGAAGTGCAGTTGTATGTCCTAAATGAAACCTCTTCGAGCGATAAAAAAAAAAAAGTCAGAACAGAAGTACAATTTAAAAAGTGAACTCTTTATAAACAAGAGGTGTCGGGCAGCAGCTCCTGATTTCTAACTACGTTCAGCTAGGCTCCAAATTTTGGAAAGCACTCCAAATCAATGCTGAACTCCCCTACCTTATGCTCTAACCTTCACAGGCGTTGCAGTTCAGAAAGACTCCTGTGAGAACAGTCCGAGGCATTACATGAGGTCAACGCTTGCCTTTAACATGCCAAAATGAACTGCGCATTACACTCCCGACTGTCACCAAAGCACCATCTAAGAGATGTGTTTACTGGTGAACAGCTCACCTTTACCAACACCCAGTGCAACTAAACCAACGCTGCATATATGCACTTGCTCACTCTCACCAATACTTCCATGCTTAATAATGTTTTTTTTTCTTCACACGACTGAATTTTAAGATTGGAAAAGAACATCAATTTTAGTTTTTCACCGTATTAATCACCACATGCAATTTAGTTCTTTTAAAGTTTTGCTAAAAAACTGCACCAATATCAGAACAGTGCAAATCATATTTAATTTTAAAAGTTATAATGGCTTGAGTTCATACTTAGAGGGAACACTGTCAAGATCTTGATATTTTGCTCGCTCACCATTGCTTGCATTCGACTGAAAACACTTTCCTGTCAATTTTGCAGTTTCCGCAATAGTTCCCCATGTTTTTATCAGAGCTGAAATTGAGGACAGCATCCTCAATTTCAACACACGTAGTGCCTCAATAGCAAAGTTTTCATTCGTTTCCATCAACGGTAACAATTCCATAAATATATTACCCCCCCCCAAACACAGTTCCAAACTAAGAACTGTCGCTACCACTTGTGATCCCACAAGTGTTGTTAAGTTTCCCAGCAATGGAGAGATTTTAACGTTAAGAAACCTGAGGATGTCCCCTCGTCTACAGCCCCCAGCGTTTCCTTTTTATAGCAAGTTCAGAATTGCTTTCCACACCTTGACAGTGTTCCTTATAAAACCATATGACAGTAAAAGTGCCAGTAGGCATGGCAACCTCTTTGAAGGGAGCATTTAAACTCCTTGGCACTGGGAATGCCAGCACCAAGGATTACATTGAAATTCAAAATTATACTTAAGGCTACAATGAGCAAACCCACTTTCCATAAGCCTAATATTCTATCACTAGATTTGAAAATTCAGAAGCTAATGCAAACTGCATACTTTTATGCTCAAATCTGAAGAAAAGGTTACTCTTCTTTAGCAAGGGCAGTATATGAAACTGTAGTAGCAAATGTCTCTTACGCATTGACTACTCATTTCACCATCATTCACTTACTTTGTCTTTAAGTTCAAAACTGGCAAGGCACATTTACATATTCCAATGAATACTTGACAATTTTAAATTACACTTCATGTCCCAGCTATCCCAGTAATTGACATACAACATACTAAAATGGTTTATTAAGATAACAAAAAAAAATTAATGTGAAACATACAGGCTATTGGCAACCACTATTCTAAAAATTATGTAAATACAAGTAAACATACTGAAATGTGTGCGATTCTAAGTTTGTAACCAGAAGATCTCTGTACTAACACACATTTATATTAATGACACATAAAAAAAATAAAAACTTTATTACAAAAATAAGTTACACTCGCCTCCAGCTTACAGTATAAAACAATTTTATTTGCAGGAATGCAAAATGATTGTTTGCCATGAGCATTTTCAACATATGACATGTCTAATTTTGTTAAAATTTGCATTTACTGGGGGGAACTGGTGTGTATAAAACCTTAATTAGGTATAAGCTTCAATTTTCATTGTGGTGCCTATGGGTATGTAGTATAACTGCAGTATCCCTTTGGGCAGGGGGTTAAGGGAAGCTCTTTATGCCAAGTCCAATGTAGGTCATAATTTTATCTATCTTTTACCTATATGAAAAGTTGGACTTGGCAAAGTTGTTTTTTTTTCTTTTATTTTTTGTGTTTTTTTGTTTTCTTTTTTTGTTTTTTTTTTTAAGGGTGGTTCAATAGAGGATGCTTCACCACTGAACACTCACTGTCATCAAGGTGCTTCAGAAAATTAAAAACGTAGCACAAATGATTGTACTCTACTCTACTCTACAGGTTATCATGATCTGCATAAGAGAAATGGAAAGCTGATCCACGTGTTTTTACAGTGATCAGCAATAAGAAATGCACTAATGAAAACATACCTTTTACCTAAAAAGCTAAACTACAGCCATATACTATTCTATGATTTATGAAAAAACTTCAAAATATCCAAATGTCAGGCTTCACTGTACAGTTGTCAGTTTTAGTCTGACCTTTTATAAAGGGACACTGCAGTATTTAGTACAAGTTGCTGATGCACTTTTTTGAACATCTGATGTCTTACAAAAGTAACATCTTGCTAAACTATTATACATCCAAATAACTACAATATCTGAAGAAGCAAGGCTGCTTTTTCAGCCACAAAATACGACAAAAGCAAGGCCTGTTATGATGGTCATGAGGAAGTCTTACAAAGCCTCTGGAACTAAAGGCAACTAAGAATGTTACATTTGGTATATTATAATCTTACCCTCATATCATATTAAACAAGCCTTGCTTTTATCTAGAAAGATTTTCTATGTACAGTACAGACAGGGTATAGTTCAATCCTCTGCTACTGAGGTAGTTAACCAACCCTTTAAAAAAGGTTCTGAAAAGAACCACTATCTGGAATGCCTGACTAACCAGCTCTGATGATTACACCTGAAACTGCTGTATCTGAACACAATTCATAAGTGATTACTATATAAACAATCATGATTAACCTTCATGAGCAGAAATAAAATTTAAGGATACCAAAGATGGTATTCATCCATACCACTGCAATAACAATTTAAATGCAAGAATTTGTGAATACCACTTTTGGAATCCTTAACTAAGAAAACCTGGGGGAAAAATCTACTTAAAGCAGATTTTTTAAAGAACAACTTTATTCTTTATTAAGATACCATGCTAGACGTTAAAGATTTTGTTGAACACATCGGGGAAATAGAGTAGCTTTAGTTTAATAACTTGCACTGCAGAGAAAACTGTTAAAGAAATTCATTTCAAAGTCCAAGTATTAGTTCAAATGTCCCATATTTGAATCCATGATCTTCGCAGGAAGGTCTTTTGCAACAGAATATGCTCCTATACAGCTGAGATACTTAAGGTTGCTTGATTTCCTTACCATTACTCCACTGCAAGCTTCTGGTGTAATCCCACATAGCAAGTCAGTCTTCATTGTAACAGGTCAGGACCGGCCTCGACCCCTTT